>NC_084461.1:224560000-225235000 GCF_027409185.1 Cynocephalus volans
GGCCATGTACTCTGGGCATGTTGTCGGCTCCCAGGAAGGGACATCCTGGCCTTTGAGTCCGAAGGAATCCCTGGGCTCTTCCTGGCCTGTTGGGAAGGATGGGCAGGGGCAGGGAGGGTATACTGAGGAAGAGCTGGGTTTGCCTGGAGCCCCTGCCCCTTGGTGACAATGTGCCACAAGCTCTGTCTTGGTGTCTTCTGTTTAGGCTTTGAGCTGGGCTATGCCATGGCCAGTCCCAATGCTCTGGTCCTGTGGGAGGCCCAGTTTGGTGACTTCCACAACACGGCCCAGTGCATCATCGACCAGTTCATCAGCACCGGCCAGGCCAAGTGGGTGCGGCACAATGGCGTCGTGCTGCTGCTGCCACACGGCATGGAGGGCATGGTGAGGGCTGTAGCGGTCACTGCCAGTACGGTGGGCTCTGGCAGGCCTAGGAGTGGCGGGGTGGCCCCTTGGCCCCTTGCTGGGTTGGGGGATATATGCCTTCTAGGCGCCTGGAGCACATGGGTCTGCTCTGGGTGGGGCCTGCGTCTGTATGTGTTGCAGTTGCTGAAGGTGGTGATGACACTCCTGTAGCAAGAGAACAGCTACACGGATGAGTGCTTGCAGTGTGCCAAGCACTGATCAGAATCCTCTGTGTGTTAACATCCAATCAGTGCAACAACTTAATAAAGTAGGATGTGTTCCCCCTTTGAAGATGAGGAAACTGAAGCACAGACAGGTGGAATAGCTTGTCCGGGATCACACAGCCAGTAGCTGGGATATGTACCTATGCTGTGCAACACTGCCTGTCCTCAGGTCCCCTCCTGTGTGACCAGCCTGTGTAGCCACATGTGGGGTGGAGGGCAGATGTGCAGGTTGGGTGCATTCTCAGGAGGCTCCCAGGCTAGTAGGAGGGGAGGCAGGTGTCACAGGATGCTACCTGGTAGCATGCAAGGATGCCACCTGGTGACCAGGCAGGTGGGAGACAGGTAGGTGTAGGAGGAGCCGGCTGAGCCAGCTGTAGGGGCAGCATGGAGCAGGGCAGGCCAGCCACTTGGGGCAAGGCCTTCCCTGCCTGGATGGTTGGGCCGTGGTGTGTGTCCCTGAGGTCCCTCAGCTCAGACCAACCATCGGTCAGGGACTCTTGGCCACCAGTATCCTGAGCATCCCAGGGAGCCAGCTTGGAGATGGGTGTGCACCTGTCTCACTGGGCGATGGCAGGAAGGGGCTTGGACCTGGCCGAACCTGCCCACTTCTGGGCTGAGTCGTTTCTTCTGCCCTCTCTGGAGTGAGGAAAGGGGTGTCCGCATTATGGGGCTGTTTATAAGCTGAGTGAGTAGTGTGTAGGGTCCCTAGAGCTGTGCCCAGCGACAGCAGGTCCTCAGTCAGTGGCAGCTGCTGTTCCAAAACGTTCCAGAGAGAGTGTCTCAGTGTGGCCTTTTTGCCTTTCTTCCTGCACATTCACCTGCCACGTGTTGGCTCAGGTGGACCCCCCTCTGAAGGATGTGCTCCCTGCTCTCGTCCCACATTCCTGGTTTTTTCCGGTGGTTCAGGTTCCAGAGTGAGGCCACTTCCCCCGAGGAGCCATCCAGACTTTCCCCTGAGCCTGGGGTCCCTTCAAGACCAGGTGCGGGGCCAGCCTGGGCCATCTGGTGTTTGCTTTCAGGGTCCGGAGCACTCCTCAGCAAGGCCCGAGAGGTTCCTGCAGATGAGCAATGATGACTCGGATGCCTACCCCGTGAGTGCGACCTGCTGCCACCAGGATAGGGATGCACCCTTCTGTGCCCATGCACTGGGGGCCAGGGTGTGGGTGCAGCAGGTGGCCACCTGCCAGCTGTACCCCCCGCCTGTCCTTCAGATGTTCACCGAGGACTTCGAGGTGAGCCAGCTCTATGACTGCAATTGGATCGTGGTCAACTGCTCCACGCCGGCCAACTACTTCCATGTGCTGCGCCGGCAGATCCTGCTGCCCTTCCGTAAGCCGGTGAGCAGCCCTCCAGTGCGAGGGTCGATTGTGGGAGCCTTGGCCAGGCGGGGCAGCCAGCAGCTGGGCATGTGCTTCCCTTCCAGCTGATCATCTTCACACCCAAATCTCTGCTGAGGCACCCAGAGGCCAAGTCCAGCTTTGACCAAATGGTATCTGGTACGTGCCTGGCCTGGTGTGTTGGGCAGCCCACACTGGGGAGGTGGCTGACGTGGGGCTGGTGGCCCATGGTGCGGCTTCTGCTGCTGGGGCTCCTCCGCCCTCCCCTCTGTCTGTTGCTCCGTCAGCCCTGCATTGGCTCCTGGCACAGTCCCCTGCAGCCTCGGGGTTGGGTGGTTGGCACAGTGGCCAGCTGGCCTAGGCCAGCTCAGGTTGCTTGGGCTGAGCTCCAGGCCAAAGAAGTGTGCTGAGGCCCCTCAGGCCAGGGCAGCTTGGAGGTCTGTCTGGTTTGCAGGGCACTGAGTATGGCTCATTTCTTTGTCCATTTTTTTCACTCATGGGCCTAATAGATATTACTGGCCCTGGTGCCCTGGACCCTCCTCCAGGAGCTCTCAGCCTCATTTACCTGGGAGTCCGGGCTAAAGCACCTGAAGGATCTGGCACCTGGCACGTGGCAGGCACTCAGGAAGGGCAAACGGACAGGGCTTGGCGATGGGGGCCCTGTTGCTGGGCAGCAGGGAGGAATGTGCAGCAGCCTGAGATGTCTGCTTGCTTTCAGCTTGCTGATGGGGCGGCTGGAGTGCTGTGCAGGAGGTGGGCTGACAGGAGGGAGCAGGGTCAGGGCAAACAATGCTGCCATCAGAGGGGTCCCTCACGTCACCTTCCCTGTCTCCTTCAGGATCCCTCCCTGTTGTACCCCCACCACCCGTCACCTTAAATTTTGATGCTCTCAGGGCTCTGCTCAGCTACAGCCCCCATCTGCACCCCTCTCCTTGTGATATCTTGGGCGGTCATCTGTCCCCAGCTCCATCTTTTGGCTTGAGGGTGCCCACTGCAGCCACAGGTCTAAACCTGCAGTTAGTCTCAGTGGCCAGGGAGAGCCTGGGGAAGCTGGGGATGTGGGCCTGTTTCCTGAGCTGCCCCAGACCTTCTGGGTACCAGTGTTCCTGCCATACCCTGTTGGTCCCCCAGGGACCAGCTTTCAGCGGGTGATTCCCGAAGATGGGCCCGCAGCATGGGCGCCTGCACAGGTGCGGCGACTCATTTTCTGCACGGGAAAGGTATACTACGACCTGGTGAAGGAGCGGAGCAGCCAGGGCCTGGAGGAGCAGGTGGCCATCACACGCCTGGAGCAGGTGTGTGCCCACGCCCCTCGTGCGACACAGTGCTGGGCAGGGTCCAGTCACCAACCCCAGGCTCTGGGCAATGTGCCTGGTGGGGCCAGTGCGGGGGCAGGGAGGGGCCCTAGGCACACCAGCCCTCCTCTGGCCACGTTCCCCTTTGTCCTTGCCTCCCCAGATCTCTCCGTTTCCCTTCGACCGGGTCAAGCAGGAGGCCGAGAAGTACCCGGGTGCGGAGCTGGTGTGGTGTCAGGAGGAGCACAAGAACATGGGCTACTACGACTACATCAGCCCACGCTTCATGACCGTCCTGAGCCGCGCGCGGCCCATATGGTGCGAGACTGGGGCCGCGACTGCCCCTTGCCTCTGCTGGTCCCGTCCTGGCTCTGCCTGCCCCACAGGCCACCCCCCCAGCATGGCCACTGCCCTTCCCTGGGCCACACTGGAAAACTGAGGGGTTGGACCCTGTGGTCCTCCCGTCCTGTGCACTCTGACAGTGACAGGACGGCTTCCCCATCAGGCATCGAGCAGCAGCAGTACCGTCTTTGCAGGGAGGAAAGCTTTATTTCTCTTCTGCAGCCAGAACTGAATCAGAGGCCATGTCAGACCTCCTACCTGTGATCTCAGGCCAGTTAGTAGCCTCTACAGCCTCAGCAGGCTGTTGATAAGATTAGGCCCGAGGCACCTAATAACCCTTTGAGGTGCTCGGCACATAGCAGGTGCTCAATATTGGCATCACGTGTCCTTGGGAAGGGAGGGGAGGGGTGTGAGAAGCTCTGAGAAGCCAAAACTATACTTGCCCCCAAAGCCCTCGGGTTGTGGCCTCGCTTGCTGTCCTCATGGGCAGGTTCAGGACATGGAGGACAGTTTTTCCTGGTCTGTGGCTGGGTAGCTGAGTTTTCCCAGGCCCTGCGGCTCATTGGGAGTTGTGCCAGGCCTTCAAGGGCCTTCCTCAGATGCGTGACGCTGTGGTCCTGCGGTGCGCAGCGGGCCAGGCCAGGCCTAGCCCTCCCCTTAGCTTGTCTCTCCTCCAGGTACGTTGGCCGTGATCCAGCAGCCGCGCCGGCCACGGGAAACAGGAACACTCACCTGGTGTCGCTGAAGAAGTTTCTGGATACTGCCTTCAATCTCCAGGCCTTTGAGGGCAAGACGTTTTAGAGCTGGGCACGGCCAGCCTGTGTCTTGCCATGTGGTTGGCTGGGGATTTGGGGGCCGGCAGTGCAAGGGGTGGAGCTCCTGCCCAGGAGAGGGGCTACGGAGGACCCAGGATGATGTACTCCCGCAGCCATTGAGGCCAAAGAGTAGGCACTGCTGGCTACAGTGTTATGCCAACTCTGGCCTCCGTGTTTATTTTAGAATCTATTAGGACTGAGAAAGCCAGGCCTGATAGATGGGATGTAGTTCTGGACTGTTGCCTCAGCTGCTCTGATCTTTCTGGAATTTTCTGTGTGGCTTCTCTTTTTTTGTTGTTCATGTCTCAAGCAGCTACCCGGGAGCCTTGTGTCTCTTGTTGTTCCTGTCCCAGCAGATCTGGCTGCTGCTCACCCTGCCCTTGTTCATCTGTAGATTCAAAGTGATGCTCTCTTTTGTGTTCTTAGAAGTAGAGATTTCAGCAATAACCACCAGATGAAGCAAAACTGTGCCAGGTGACTTATACGTGCTCTGTTTTATGGGGCGTGTCCTGTGAGATATGTCAGCTTCTGTGTAAAATACAGCCACAGCTCATGTACCAAAGTAGAAAACCAAATAACAGAGAAATAAAAAGAATGCTTAAGAGATGTTTGCTGTTTTTATTTCATGTTGTAAGCTGGGGGAGGGGCAGATGGTTTGGAGAGGGTAAGGAAAGGGGAGAAAGAAAAAACACATAGAGGAAAAAATATCCGCCTTCTTTGGACAGGTTTTCCTTTGAGCACCAGGTGGTGTTTGCAAATCTGTTGGCTTCTCCACGCTTCAGCTTTTGTTGGTTTTGTTTCCCTTTGAAGACGCTGGGGAAAGCTGCAGCACAGGGGGCACGTTTTGCTTCCACAGATCATTTGTTCATTTATCCCCTTCTCAGATCACTTCCTCTGCAGGATGCTGGGGCCCCAGGTGCAAGAGGTGGGCATAGGCATGCTGGCTGTTCAGTTCAGGAGGCCAGCTGGGGAGAGGTATAAATGCTTTAATTCACTGAGTTCCAAGTTAGGTTGGAGGTAAGCGCTGCGGGAGTCAGGGAAGGCTCCCTGGAGTAAGAGGTGTGTGAAGGAAGAGCAGTCCTACAAGAGAACACAGAGAGGAGCCTCCGTGGAACAGACCCAGAAATACTGACCATGGGGTTGGCATGGGGGCAGCCTAAGGAACAGTCAGCTTGAGGTTGGATAGAAAAGTGTTAATCCAGCAGCCTCAAATACAGCTTGTTGGGCTACACTTTGACGCCTACGGCTGAGCATTCCAAGTTACATAAAGGAAAAATAATTACAGCTGCCATTTGTAGTGCATCTGCTATGTCCCGGGCCTTCTGCTGGACATTTTGCAGATGTGATTAAACGCAGTCTTCACCATGGCTTTGCACGTTGAGAACATGTCCATTTTATAGATGAGGAAATTGAGGTTCATATAAAATAATTTGCCCAAGGTCACTCACCGAGGAACTGGTGGTTTTGGACTTGGCCTCTGTCCATGAGGGCACATTCCTTCCCTTGTGAAATAAGCTCTTTCCATATCATGCATTTCTGACCCCATGGAGATCAGTGGTCTGGGCTCTCCCTGCAGCTGGTGAGGCACTTGAACTGGACAGGGAGCCCTCAGGATCTGAGTTGGATGGTTGGTGTGGCCTGCCTGAGGCACAGACTGCCCTTCCTCGCTGTTGGTGCAGGAAAGCTGCAGACAGGCTGGTGGGGGACCTCCTGTGCAAAGAGGAAAACCAACCGCATGAAAAAAGGGCTCCAAACTCTACAAACATAAGAAATAACTTTGGAAAATAAAATGAGCTTATGGAGCAAACAGAAGGCTTTGAATGAACTATAATAACTTCAGAGGGCATAGGAGAATATTCCTACTGTGAAACAATAACAGATGATTTTTAAAATATCAGATATTAAGATAATACCAAGTATTGCCAATATAAAAACCTCAAGTAGATGGGCTGAATAGCAGAATAGACACAGCGGAAATGCAAAATAAGAAGTTTGGATTTAGGCCCAAGGAATTCTCCTAAGAAAGTAGAACAAAGGTATATTTTAAAAAATTCTTTAAAATTCTTTAAAAATTCTTTAAAGGATCACACAGTTGTAGCATGCGTCTAACAGGAGGAGAAGACGTGGGGGATCCGCGTGGTGATGGAATGAATGTTCTGTGTCTTGACTGTTAATGTCAATATATCTTACTTCTAATATTGTACTAGAGTTTTGCAAGATGTCATCATTGAGGGAAAATGGGTAAAGACTACACATGATGAATTTCTTACAACTGCATATAAATCTACAATCATATCAAATAAACAGGTTTTTTGGATTTACTTTATCTTATTTTTTAATTAATTAATTATTTTTTACATTCTAAGATGATGTGGAGCAGTTGGGGAGAGGGAGGGGGTAAGTGGAGAGGGATGGGGGAGGAGGTGGAAGGAGGGGGCGCATGGTTGAGGCATGTGGCACCCCCTCATTCCAGCAGGGGAGCCCAAGGGGCTTCCAGTGGCAGCTCAGTCATGGCTGGCCTGGATGCGCTCGTCGGGGTGGCGTGCTGAGGCCCTTGCCCCCCCACCCCAGCTTGGGAGCCGGGGGTGCTTACGGTCCTTCTAGGTTTTCTAGATGTTCTTTGATGGTGTTAGGCCTTTACTGGTTTGAATCAAAACTTTGTCTGTGATCTGTGGGGATTTTGTTTTTTCTTTCAGTTTTGTATTGTATTATCAGCTATCCCCACTGCTTAAACTCTGCACTGGAACTAATGTTTGTCCTTTGCTTACTTCAAAAATGGGCAAACTTCCTGTGGGGACGAGTACTTGAGCCCTGTGGTTGAGCTGAATTGCTGCTTTGCTGCTGATTCTCTGGGGAAGGCTTTTTGTGCAGCTCAGGGTTTAATTGTTGACCTTTAGCACTTCTGGGTCTTATGAGGTCTGGTGCACCTGGGATGTGTGGAAACTCTCGTCTGGGCCAGAGTCCTTTCAGTCAGCTGACCCCCTGCCATTCTATATTCCTGACCAGTCTCCACTGAGTGGTCCTGCACTAATTGGAAGGAGATCAGCTGTCCATGCTGTGCCCCCAATGTTCCCCCAGTGGGCCAGTCTCCCCCACTGACTGTACTCTAAACACTTCCCATGTGTTGGTCCCTTGCAATGACTCACTGGCCTCTGAGTGGCTCTTTTTTTCAGTTGTCTGTGGCTCCTCTCTCCTATGTGGGTCCATGGGAACCCTGTCAGTGGTCCTGCTGGCTTGGGGACCACCAAGGCCCTCTTCTCCCCTGCCACCTCCAAGCGACTTCATATGAAGGACACAGCAGGGTTTTCAGCAGCTCTTGCTCTGTGTGCTCACCAGGGCAGCCTTGAAATGGTCAGGGCTGAAAACAGCAGGAGCAGTCCTTTCTCACACTATGGCTTCTCCTACCTCCATGAATTCTGTAGGTCTCTCCTGCTCTTCTCCTGAGCTCTAGTGGCCCCAGCTTGGCTTTCATTGCTTTTTAATAGTTGTAAATTGGTTGATTGTGGGAGAGGATGATGCTGGGGACCATCTATTCTGCCACCTTGATTGGAAGTCTCTCAAATAAAAAGGTTTAATTAAGAAAATGAGGGCCGAGCCCGTGGCGCACCTGGTAGAGTGCTGCGCTGGGAGCGCGGCGACCCTCCCGCCGCGGGTTCGGATCCTATATAGGACTGACCGGTGCACTCACTGGCTGAGTGCCGGTCACGAAAAAAAAGACAAAAAAAAAAAAAAAAAAAAAAAAAAAAAGAAAATGAGCTGTTTGCTCCATATTATTGAGTTGTAAGAGTCCCCCAAAATCTGGAAATGAGTTATCTCATATATATTTTGCAAATATTGTCTGTCTGTGGCTTGTATTTTAATTTTCTCTAAGAGTGAAAAATTTTTATTCTCATGAAGTCTAATTTATCATTTTTTAATGCTTTGTGGTTTTTGTGTGTGTGTGTGTCTTAGTCCGTTAGGGCTGCTGTAGCAAAATACCATAGATTGGGTGGCTTATATACAAAAACATTTATTTCTCACAGTTCTGGAGGCTGGAAGTCCAAGATCAAGGCACTGGCAGGTCTGGTGCCTGATGAAGGTTGCTTCCTTGCGGATGGTGCTTCTCATGTCTCCCCATGTGGAGGAAAGGGTAAAAATGCCCCCTTGGCTCTCTTTTATGAGAGCACTAATCATATTCAGGAGAGCTCTCCCCTCAACTTAGTCACCTTCTAAAGGCCCGCCTATTAATACCATTACCTTGAGGGTTAATATTTCAACATATGAATTTTGGGAAACACTAACATTCAGACCATAGTAGTGTCCTAACTAAAAATTTATTTCTTAATCTAATATAACAAAGATTCTTTCGTGTACTTTCTTCTAGACAGTTTGTAGCTTTAACTCTTAAGTTTATGTCTGTAAACATACATTTTTAGTTATTTTTTATATGGTATGAGGTGAGGGTCAAGATGTATTATTTCCTGTAGGATACTCAATTGATCCTGTACTATTTGTTGAAAAGACTATCTTTATTCATTGAATTAACTTGTTACTTTTATGTATATAGTCAATTACATAGCATCAAAAATGAGAAAATATGTGCCAAGACCTATGCACTGAAAGTATAAAATATTACTGAGATAATTAAAGATCAAATAAAGGGAGAGTTATACCATGTTTATGGATTAGAATGCTTAATGATGTTAGGAATCAATGCTCCCAACTGATCTATAGATTCTACACAATCCTCATCTAAATTACATCAAGCTGTTTTATAGAAATTGACAAGTTGATGATAAAATTTATACATAAATACTTACATAGCCAAAACAACTTTGAAAAGGAAGAACCAGAAGACTTACACCACCTTATTTCAAGATGTATTATAAAACTACAGTATTGCATTGAACCTATATGTACATTTCAGAAGAAATGATACTGTCCAGTCCATAAATATATTCTATATCTCCATTTATTTTTATCCTTTAAAATTCCACTCAGCAATGTTTTCAGTGTACAAGAATAACACATAGCTAAATTTATCTATAAATATTTCAATTTTTTTAGGCACCATAAATGGTATTTAAAAATTTTAAATTTCTAATTGCTCATTGTTAATATACTGACAAGCAATTGATTTGTATATATTAGGACCATGCTCACTAGTTCAAATGGATTTTTAAAAATAGAGTCTCTTGGATTTTCTATGAAGGTGATTGTATCATCTGCAAATGGAGTTTTATATCTTCTTTTGCAATATTTATGCAGCCTATTTATTTTTCTTCCCTTATTACACTGGCGAGGACTTCCTGCAATATGTTAAATAGAAGTTGTAAGAAGTTGCCTGTTTTATGGGGGAAAGCATTCAGTCTTTCATCATTGAGTATGATGTTAACCAAATTTTTTTCTTGGATGCTCTTTATCAGGTTGAGCAAAATTTTTCTATTCCTGTTTGCTGAGGGTTTTTTAAAATAAGGAATGGATGTAGGATTTTGACATGTTTTTTTCTATCTATTGAGATGATATCATTTTTCTATTTTAGGCTAGTAATATGGTGGATTACACTGACATTTGAATAGTAAGTGAACTTTGCATTCCTGTGATAAACTCATGTGGTCATGATATGTTACTCGTTTTATATATTGATGGATTTAATTTGCTAAAATTTTGGTTAGGATTTTTGCATCTATGTTTATAAGGGGTAGTGTTCTGTAGTATTTTTCTTATAATGTCTTTTTCGAGTTTTGATAACAGTTGGGAAGTATTCCATCATCTCTTAGTTTCTAGAAAAGATCATGTAGACTGGTATTAAATCTTCTTTAAATATTTGGTAGATTTAACTAGTGAAGCCACCTGGGCCTGGAGTTTTTGTGGAAAGGTTTTAAACAACAAATTTAATTTCTTTAATATATTTAAGGCCATTTGTGTTACCTATTTTCTCTTGAGTGGGTTTTTTAAGTTTGTGTTTGTTACAGGCTGAATTGTGTCCCCTGGAATTCAAAGGTTGAAGTCCTGACTGCCAGTACCTCAGAATATGACTGTATTTGGAGATAGGGACTTTAAAAGGGTAATCAAGTTAAAACGAGGTCATGAGAATGGTCCCTAATCCAAAATGACTGGCATTGTTATAAGAAAATTAGATTAGGACACAGGCATACACAAAGAGAAGACCATGTAAAGACACAGAGAGAAGATGCCTCAGAAGAAAGCAACTCTGTTGACATCTTGATCTCAGACTTCTAGCCTTCAAAACTGTGAGAAATTTCTGTTGTTTCAGCCACCTGGTTTGTAGTACCTTGTTATGGCAGCACTCAAATAAAGTCTTTCAAGGAATTTGTTCATTTCACTAAGTTGTTGAATTTATTGGCATAAAATTGTTCATAGTATTGTCTTCTTATCTGTTCAATGTCTGTAGGCTCTGTGGTAATGTCTTTTTCTCATTCCTGATTTTGACAATTTGTATCTTTTCTCTTTTTTTCTGACAAGTCTGACTAGAGTTTATCAATTTTTTTTTTTGGATCATTTCAAAGAATCTACTTTGAGTTTTATTGATTTTTCTCTTTTTTTTTCATTTTTTGTGTCATTGACTTCTGCTCTCATCTTTACTATTTTCTTTTGCTTATTTTAGGGTGCACTTACTCTCATTCACTTTGCTTCCCTTCTTATAAGTCATATATACCTGTTTTTGGTTGATCTCCAGTGCCTCAAACAGTTATTCCTTTTACATTTTGCCAAAGTTTGTAAATGTTATCGGCAGGAGGATTAATCTTCTACAAACTTCTTTCACATTACCAGAGGCCATTTCATAGAACCACCATCTTTGAAGGACGATTTGGCAAAATCTATCAAAATTTTAAATGCCTCCATTTCTTGGTTTCTATTCCAGAGATATTCTTACACATGTGCACATAGAAATGAGTACAAGGATTTTTCATTTCAACATTGTTTATAATAGTGAAATAATAAAAACCCTAAATGTTCTATAGCAAGGGTTGACAATTTTTTTCTGTAAATAGCTAAATAGTAATTTAGGCTTTTGTAGGCTGTATGATCTCTGTAGCAATGTCTTAGTTCATTCAGAGTGCTACAACAAAATACCATAAACTAGGTAGTTTATATACAACAGAAATGTATTTCTCACAGCTCTGGAAGCTGGAAAGTCCAAGATCAAGGTGCTGGCAGATTTGGTGTTTGGTGAGGGCTCCCTTCCTGGTTCATAGACAGCCAGTCTTCTCACTGTGTCCTCACATAACAGATGGGGTGAGGGAGATCTCTGGGTCTCTTTTAAAGGGTCACTAATCCTACGCATGAGGGCTCCACCCTCACAGCCTAGATACTTCCCCCAAACCCTACCTTCAAATACCATCACATTGGTAATTAGGTTTCAACATATGAATTTGGAGGGACACAAAAATTCAATCTATTGCAAGCAACAACTCAACTCTGCTGAGATAATGCAAAAGTAGCCATAGACAATACATAAATTATCTATGTATATGGCCATCTTGTTAAACAATTGTCTATGTATGTAAATGGCTGTGTCTTGTTAAACTTTCTGGACTCTGAAATTTGAATTTCACATGATTTTCAGATGTAACAAAATGTTTTCTCTTCTTTTAAAAAAAATTTACCACTTAAAAATATAAAAACTATTCTTAGATTGCAGGTTGTATGAAAATAGGTGGTAGGCCAGATTTGGCCTGTGGTTCATAATCAGCCTACCTCTAGTCATAGATTTAACTATGCACAAGTTAAACTATTTTTTCTTAAATTTTAATTTAAAAATAATTATAGATTCACAAGAAGTTGCAAGGATAGTATAGAGGTCCCATGTATTCTTCGTCCAGTTTCCCCAAGTGGTTACATTTTATATGACTATAGTAGAATACAAAAGCCAGGAAACTGATATTTCTACAGTGCGTGTGTGTATAGTTTTATGCCATTTTATCACATGTGTAATTTATGTAACCTCCATTGCATTGAAGATACAGAACTATCCACCACCACAAAGATGCCCCTTGTGCTCACCATTTATAGTGACACTGCAGCCCCCACTGTCCCTAACCCCTGACAACCATTAATCTCTTCTTCACTTTTATAATTTTGTCATTTCAAGAATGTTATATAAATTGAATCACACAGTATGTCACTTTTTGAGATTGGCTTTTTTCATTTAGAAAAACGTCCTTGAGATTTCTCCAATGGTGAGTTCTTTGCGATCAATGAAAGCTAAGCAGCTGTAAGTTGAACTCTCTGATTGTATTGACATGCTTTTTGGCTCTAAATTGGGTTTGCTGGTTTACCTGGGACTCCCGTGTTTTCTCATAAGGAGTGACTTCTATAAATTTTGTGTCTTTGAAGCTTAAATTATCTGAAAAAGAGTAGGATGTGGAATCTGAAACATTCCATGACCTAAATGCTATTCCAATTTGTCCATCTTCCTCCAGAAAACTGCTGAACTGGATTTTCCTGTATTGGCATCACCAGCCCAAAGATCCTGAAATGCTGGGGAGGGAGTGAGCAGTCCTGGGGAGCCAGTGGAAAGGGGGCTCCAGTTGCGGAATGACAACATTGCCCTTCCACCCCTTGGGAGCCCCATGCAGCAGCCAGTGGATCCCTATTGCTAGACAACATATGCAAGGCTCAGCGGGAGAGGCACAGCGAAGGGGACTGGATCCTGCAGAGCAAAGCTAGCTGGAGGACCCACCTACCACCCGTGTGCAACTTTAGTCCTTCTGAACAGTGCAAAGAAAGGGACTCCCTCCATGGAGAGGCAAAGATCTCTGTTGGCAGAGGCAGGTCCGCTAAGCTCCTTTCTGCACCATCCTGCTGTGCTAGGTCTCAGGTGAGATCACGCTTGGGAGGGGACTGAACGGCTGCTTTCTAGTGTGGTGGTTAAGGTAAAGACTTGGGAATCAAATGAGTGTTTATTTGAACCTGCTATAACATTTATGGTTTTTTTCTCATTCTTAAAAATATTATGCAATATTTAAAATACACAAAAAAGTAAAGAGGGTATAAGAACAGACATCAGTATATCCATCAACCACTTATCTTGATCAAATCCTGATGTCTTGCATTTATGGTTTACATATATTAAAAACAATAAAACATAACAAATGTAGTTAAAACTTTTTATTTTTATTTTTTATATTGAGTTTTAGGAGTTGTTTATAAATTCTGGAATCAGATCCTTGACAATTTTATACAAGGGGATTTCAAAAAGTTCATGTAAAAATGAAATTAAAAGATAAAATACAAACTTTATTTCTTAATATAAGCTCCATCAAGTTCAAGACACATTTTTGGAAGTGATGATAACAGCCATTTAATCCATCCCTAAAGAACTGAGAGTCCTGGGAATTTAATTATGTCAATGCAGTCTTTCTTACATTATTAACTGAAGAAAAATGGGTGCCTTAAAATTTTTTTAAGATTAGGAAACAAAAAGAAGTCAGAAGGAGCCAAATCAGGACTGTAAAGTGGATGCCTAATGATGTGCCATTGAAACTCTCACAAAATTGCCCTTGTTTGATGAGAGGGGCAAGCAGGCGCACTGTCATGGTGGACGAGGAGGCTCTGGTGAAGCTTTCCTGGGCATTTTTCTGCTGAGGCTTTGTCTAACTTTCTCAAAGCACTCTCAGATGTTATTATTCTTTGGCACTCCAGAAAGTAAACAAGCAAAATGCCTTGACCATCCCCCAAAACTGTTGCCATGACCTTTGTTCTCGAATGGTCTGCTTTTGCTTTGACTGGACCACTTCCAGCTCTTGGTAGCCACGGCTTTGACGTGCTCTGTCTTCAGGATCATACTGGTAAAGCCGTGTGTCATCTCTTGTTACAATTCTTTGAAAAAATGCTTCAGGATCTTGATCCTACTTGTTTAAAATTTCCATGGAAAGCTCTGCTCTTGCCTGTATCTGATCTGGGTGCAACAGTCTTGGCACCCATTGAATGGAAAGTTTGCTCAACTGTAATTTTTCAGTCAGAAGCCTAACCAGTTGAGACGTCTGTGGTGTTGGCTGTTGCTTCTGCTGTTAATCATCAGTCCTCTTCAATTAGGGCATGAACAAGATAGATTTTTTCCTCGCAATTTGACGTGGGTGGTCTGCCACTGCAGGCCTCATCTTCAACATTGTCTTGTCCCTTCTTACAATGGGTTATCCATTTGTAAACGGTGGATTCTTTGGGGCATTGTCCCCGTAAACTTTTTGTAAAGCAGCGGTGATTTCCTGTTCTTCCACCCATGTTTCAATATCAGTTTGATGTTTGTTCTTGCTTCAGTTTTAGCAGAATCCATGCTGCTCTGATAGGGGCTTTTTTCAAACTGCAGTCTTCTTCTTAGTGCCTCTAACTAGATCCTGTTCAGACATGTTATAGCAAATTAGTACGCGTTTGTTGTGGTGCAAAAAAATTTTGCAATTCATACAGAGTTTTTTTTCATGATATGTACTTTCCGTGAACTTTTTGAAGACCCCTTATTTATGTTACAAGTATCCTTTTCCAAACTGTGGCTTATCTTTTCATTTTATCATATCTTTTATTGAATAAAAGCTTTAAATGCTCTTGGAATCCAATTTATCCTCTGATGATTTGGAAACAATAAATACTAATATTCATTTTAGTATGCATTCTTTAAGATATGATTTTATGAAAAAACTTACGTTATTTAGTATTTCTAACTTTCGCCTTAACAGAGGAACTTTACAAATTTTAACTACCCATCGAATAACTCACATTTTAATCTTCTTATTTAAAAACATTGTTAAACACAGGAATTATATTTTTTGAATATGACTATACTGCTATTTTTATTGCTAACTAAATTTAATGACATGTTTTATTCATCCCTGTGCTCAGCACTGGATTTTGAATCCCACCGCTTCCCTCTTGGTTCATTTTATTCTGGACTGAAGTATTAATCACGTTTTTGATTTTCTTGAATTTCTGATTCTTTGACATCTTTGACATCTTGGGGCCTTGCTGACTCTGGAAGGACTGCCCCTCCCATGGCTGTCTTACCATAATTGATTAAAACGAATCCCAGGAACCCTTAAAACAAGCCATTACTTTAGTGAGGGTCTGTAGGTGGTAAACCATCTTAGCCTTTTAGGTATAAAAACCTTTTTTGTTCATCTGGCATGAAATTCTAAATTGACAGTACTTACCTTGAGCCCTTTCCAAGACAGTACTCGGTTGTCTTTGGCTCTCATTTTCGCTGGTGGGAAGTCTGGTCAACCTCACTGCCGCTCTGTTACGGTTCGTTTTTCCTCTCTGGTAACTTTTAATATTTTCTTTTTACACTGGATGTTCTGCAGTTTTGTTACGATTTCTTAGGTCTAGGCTAATCTTTCTTTATCCTTCTCAGTGCTCATAATGTACCCTGGGAACCCTTTCTTCAATTCTGGAAATTTCTCAGCTATTCTCTTCAAATAGGTATTTTTTGTTATTTTCTCCATTTCCTGCTTCTGTAACCCCTATTAATGTCAGAACATCTCACAGTAGACGTCAGGACTCATAACTGCTTTTTCAAATATATCTTTTAATTTCTGTGGTTGTGTATCTTGTATCATGGGTGAATTCTTCAGTACAGTACTATCTTCCAATTCAGCAATCTTCTCCTCAGCTAGTTTCTACCTAGAATTTATTCTATCTCATGAGTTTTAAAAATTCTCAATGGTTATACTTTTCTAAGGTTTCTAAATGTTTCATACGTACCTCATATTTCATTTTTGTACGCATTCTTCATTTCTGCCTGTTTAAAATTTTTTCTTTTTAATGAATGCTATTTAAAAAATCTCTTTGAGCCTCTCATAACGATTTTGAAGTGTTTGTCAGACTGTTTTGCAAACTTAATTTTATCTGTAGTGAATTCATGTTCCAGCGGATGATTTCGTTGGCTGTCTTTTTCAGTGTTTGCACTCTTCCTTACATTTTGGAATGTGGATTTCCTGGCTTATTTTGGGTAGGATGTTTTAGGCCTTTTGTTTTGTTTCGTCCTGGTTTGTTCCCTTCTCTCTCCTGCCTTTTCTGTCAGTTTTTCATTTTTGTGGTGGTCTTCAGGAATCCACATCTGCTCCCATCTAGGACTAAGCATTATAATGGAGTTTTGTGAATTCTGTCCTCTGGTGATGCTAGAGAGATCTAGGACCAGACAAGAAACCAGCAGGAGGCCTTGATTAATTTAGGTTCTTTCTCCAGCCTCCTCTCTAGGTCTAGAACCTCAAATAAACCTATGTTCCAGGCGGTGGGCCAGAGTTTGTTTCAGCCGTATTTCCCAACCAGCAGATCCACATCTCAACACCTGCCTTTAAGCAGGGAGGCTGGTGCCGTTCTTCCATCTCACCTGGAATATTTTTAGTTCTATTACCCTGGAAAAGTCAAACTCCCAGGTTCTTTCCCTGCTCTGGCACCAGTGCTCGGAAGCCTGTGGCTTCTGCTACATTGCCCTTCTGTCCTCTTACTGGCTTCAAAGATATTTATCTTTTTTTGAACCGACTATATCTTAGAGTGTTTTTCTTTTAAAATTTTGTCTGTCTTTAGTATGTATTTGGAGCAGAGGGGTGTGCTGAAGTAGGAAGATTTCCTGAAGGATGTCTTAGAGTTCTTTTGTTGCAAGCCACAGAAATGAGCTCTGGAATTTGCATGTGGGAAGACTGGGGAATAGCTCATGGGGTGAAGGGATGTGAGCTGGAGCCTGGTCCATGCTCTGTTCCCAAGAGGAATTACAAGATTTCTAATCACTTTCAGTCATTTTTGTCACTACCCTTAAGAGTCAAGTTCCAAAAAAAAAAAAATATATATCTGATTGGCATTTTTTTCTTGGGCTGTGGATCACTTTCTTGGGGCAACTTGATTGACAGTTTATTCAAGACTGTGTGCAATGAATGGGGGAGAAGCCCCCAAATAAAACTGGGGTATGGTTTCCTGTAGAAGCGATGCGGATGTTGGGCAGAACGTGCTGTAGATGCTCATTCCACTTTGCCACTGAGGAGGTTGAGAACAATCATAACTGCTGATGTTTATCAAGTTCTTTCAAGTTTTTACCACGTGTCAGCCACAGTTCTCGGTCCTTCCACCTTATCCTCACCCTATGAGACGTATGTTACTTTCATGCTACTGATTAAGATGTTGAGGTTCAGAGAGGTTAAGTAACTTTCCTAAGGTCACACAGCTGGGATTCACATCCAGTGGGCTGGGGCTGGAGTCCTTCTCCTGAGCTGCTGAGCCACGCTGCCTCTGGACTCAGGAGCTTCTGAGAACTGAGGGCGGCAGTGCGGAGAGAGTCCCTGACACAGTGCTCAGTCCTCGGTGGCCGCTCAAGCCCAGCCGAGTTGGTCAATGTGGATCTGATTGGAGCTCATTAGTTTTTTTCCATATGGGGGGAACTATTTTCTCTTTGAATACCCAAGGAAATTTTCAGCATAACAGGAGGGAATTCTCAAAATGTGGAGGCCGGGGTGGAAGTGTGCTGCAAATGATCTCCCCTGCATGCCGTTTGTCACCTCTTTCCAGCTGACATGCAGAATGAACACACCCTGCCGTCATTTCCTTCTCAGGACTGCTGGACCCAGAAAGAAAAGCCAAAGAAGATAGGTGCTGCTGCTTTATTGCAGACAGTCCTAAAAACCAAACTGCGCGTTTTTACTGATGGGAAAAGTAATATACACCCTTTGAGCAAAAATGAGAAAGTATCCCCCCCCCCCAAAAGAATACTAATTGCTAACATTTGCTGATGGCTTCACTGTGTCCTGGTGGGTTCTGCTCTTTGTATTCTTTCATTCTAGCCTCACAGGAGTCCCGGGTGGAGGTGTTCTTACCACTCCCATCTCACAGGTGAGAAAACAGAAGGGAGAGGCTGAGTACTTTTGCAGTAACACAGACTGAAGAGGGGAGCTGGCAGCCCCACCCGGCTCTGCTCCTCCACCCTGAACTGTGCATCCTGCGTGGCTGACAAAAAAGACAGCCATCTTTTCTTTTTTCCATGCCCGCATTCCAAAAAATGACACACGAGCTTCTGTTTGAGCAACCATCAAAGCATTTTCTCAAACCTAGGTGTGCCCGAGATCGTCTTGTTCAGTAAAGGGATTTGAGGTCCTTGTGTGCTGGGGTCTGTAAGCTGTAAGCTGCTGAAATGTGTGCTTTGTTTGACAGTGGCCGTCACGCTGTGCTGGGACTTAACTCACATAACGTGCAAGCGAGGCTGTCTGGACAACAGCAACCATCGCTGTGATGAACTGAATGACATATTGGGAAATAGGGCTGTTTTCCCAAATGCATCACAGCTACAATCGTCTTTCTCAGGGAAACCTCCACAACATATACTTCTGTACTTTGCCAAAGCCCTAATGAGTTCCGACACCTTCTCCAAGCCTAATGAAGCGAATCCAGGTTTTCTCCCTTATTCATCAACGCCGGCTGGCCCACGTTTCTCAGCCGAATTAACCAGACCCGGTTTGGAGCCCTGACTCTGCTCCTGCCGGCCTTGGGGCCATGGGCAAGTGACGTCAGTCTCTGGAACTCCGCACAGCAAGGTGGCCGGCTCACAGACTGTTGAGAGCTGTACATGCAGAGTGCCGTGTGGTTTTCTTGTTCAGAACAGGTAGCGCAGTGAAGCCTCCAGAACCTGGAATGGAGACAAGGGAGGAGGTAGCTGCCTGAAGAGAAAACAGGAAAGCGTTTGCTTCTGCAAAGGGGAAGGAGGCGGGGCCCTGAGGGAGAAGGTGGGTGGAGGGGAGGGCTGGGTGTGACACAGGAGAGCTGCAGGGAGTGCAGACGCATCTGAGGAGGGCTTGCAAGCACTGGCCCTGGGGGGTGTGATAGAAGCCCTCTCTTGTCCCCCCAGGGAATCTTCCATAAATTCTACTTTGTGCAGGGGCCTCTGGGTGAGTGGGTTTATTTGGGGGTGCTCCAAATAAGGGGGCAACAACAGTCACTGCTGCAGGGGTGCGTGGCTGATTCAGGCCCCAGGTTGGAGCGGGATGGGCCGGGAACTTCAGGGAGCTGCCCCGTCCCATGTGGAGGGTGGCTGGACCCTGCAGCTGCTCTGGGCAGTGGCTGATTTCCTCTTGCCGAGCACCCGCTGTTGTGCTCGGTGGCTGATCTAAGAGACATTTTGGTTTCAGGTGATGGCAGGTGGAACTCACTCACCCTGGCTTAAGCAAGGCCCTCCGCTGTGGCCTGGGGGTGTTGTGCTCTGATTGGCTGGACAGAGCTTCTGCTGTGACAAGGCAGAGCATGGATTCGCAGCCCACCATGGAGGCTAAGAGTGGAGACAGGTGGATCCTCAAAACAAGAGGACCGTTGCTGGAAAAAGGTGGAAGGGGGGCAGCCAAGAGAACAGCACTGCCCACCACAGTGGGCAAAGGGGAGGGTCACATCCTGCCCGCTCCACAGTCTCAGGGCTTTTCCAGCTACCAGAATCAGAAGGAGAGTTTTCTCCAGCAGGTCAACTGGTCCCCAAAAGGAGATGCCAAGAAAATGTCAGCAACAAATTGTACTCAGCACTCTTCCCGAAGGCATTCAAACACTCTCCGACATGCTTTGTGAAGCCCGAATGCCACACCGCCCCTTCACCAAGGGCAGGCTGTTGGTCCAGGCCCTGCAGGAGGGGATAGATGGTGACTGCCTCCAGTTGCTGACTCCCGTGTCTGCGGAGGGCTCACCATGTGACAGGTGCTGTGCTAGGCTCTGGGATGAAGGCACAATGATGTAAAGGATGACCCGGCCACTGCGTTGAAGAGCACAGGAGACACAAGGGGCTGGGCATTTGTCCAGAGCCCACGGGGATCCCAGTGTTGTGTTGGGAGAGAGGGCTGAGGAGGGGAGGTGTGCCAAGGGGCCATCTGAGTTGGGCAGCATTTTACCAGTAGGGGGTGAGAAGGGCAAAGGCTCGTCAATGCGGAGGGCCTGATTTGCGGGGCACTTAGGACTGTGGAGTGGCCAGTTGGCCAGTGGGGGGAGAGTACGGCCCAGATCACCAAGGGTCTCTTCTGCCCGGCTGAAGAGTTTAGACTTTATCCTGGAGCCACTTAGGGGTGTCTCAGCCAAGGTTTACAGCTTTGAGCAATAGAACTGACTCTGGCTGAGACAGACTAAAAAGAAATTGTTTGAAAGGAAACCAGGGGTCTCAAGAATTGCTGAGAAATTTGGAGAAGCAGGCTGGATAAAAGACAGGGACAAGGAGAGCTGAAGCCAGAGGTTCAGCACAAATCACACCACAAAAGCGGGCATGGGAGGAGGCCATTCACGGCAGCTTGCACCACTAACCTCACTAGGGGCTGGGGGCTGGGGCTGTGGCTGGCATGATTGCCCTAGGTGCCCAGACGTAGCTGCCACCACTGGCGCCACAGAAGGTGAAATTCATTCTCCCACCATCCTCATGCCACAAGCTCTGGTGTCAAGGTCTGGGGCTGGTGCATCCAACTGACGAAGTGCAGGTTACTTGCTCATGTCAGGACTGAGCTTCCACCAAGACCCATAACGTGGGAAAGTCCCAAGTGTAACAAGATGATGGAAAGCCAAAATGCACAGAAACAACAGTGCATACACTGTGGAGAGTGGTTTGCAGGAGGAAGTAATGGAGATAGAGTAAGATAGGAATTCAGTGGAAGAGTCTGGGCAAAAGACACTAAAATCCCAAACTAGGGCAGAAGCAATGGCATTGCTGAGGGGAGGGCAGATTAGTTTACTTCAGAAGTAGAAACAGGAGAAGATGGTGAAGGAGTAATTGTGGCTGTTCCCAAGTTTCCAAATTGAGTAAGTCGGTCATTGATCATAGTTTTAACTAACTTGGAGCATGCAGTTGGAGAAGCAGAGGTAGGGAGCAGGCGTGTTGGATTTACTCCGGTTGTCTGTGGGACATCTGGCTGAGGTTGTTCAGGAGATGTGGGACAACTGTTTTTGGCTACTCAGTATCTATTCTCCCTTATTCTGAAAACAGATCCACCCCTTTCCTTTCAGGAAACTAATTGCTTTCTCACTATCAGTCCTGTTGGTTCCAATAGAATTAAGTTCCCTCCTCTGTGCTCCAGAGTGAGCCTGTGATCCAGGCCTGGCCAACCCAGGCCATGGATATTGGTTTGGAAATGGAAACATGATCCAATCTGGGCCAATCAGAGTCAGGCCCCAGGACTTTTGCTGGAACTATTGGGAAGGAAAAGCTTTCTTCCATGAGGGTCGCTGAACTGGTGAAATGTCAGCCCGGAGCTGCTGGGGGCCATCTAGTCACTACTCTGGGTGAGCTTGCTTGAGAACACAGCCAGCACAGAAGACGGCAGAGCCAAGAGCTGGAGACAGAGTCCTGCTGTCATTGACTGAGCACTTGTCTCCAGCTGTGCTTGAAGTTGGACTTTTCAGTTATACGAACCAAACATTTCTTATTTTCTTAAGCCAATTGCAGTTGGCTTAAAGCACTAGAAGATGAAAATTTCCTGACTTGACCATTGGGGTTTGGAATCTAGCACTTAGCAAAGAAACCAGGGCTGGAGAAAAATGCTGGGAAGTCAGAGCTGAAGCTGTGATGAGCCCCCAGAGTGTGCAGGGGAGGCGACGGTTGTGGACAGAGCCACAGGCTGGCCAGCATTTGCCTGCTGGTACAGAAGAAATACATTTTAAAACACTCATAATTCCAAAGCACTAATGCTGGGACCCTTCTTAGAAAGTACTGATGTTTGTAGCATATTGAGAACAACTAAAGTTAAATAATTAAAAACACGATGAGACCAGTGGGGTGGTTTTTCTTTCCTTTTTTCATTTCTAAAGAAAACCACTGAGATACTATTAGATGTTTTGGAAGCATTTTCAAAACAAGGGAAAATCGATATCTCTCTGAGGACGCTTCCAAGAAGCACACGCTGTACAGATGCCATCTTGCTACCTGGCTTTAGTGCCACGCCACTGCTTGCTTCAGAAGGTACAATAATTGACAAGTGGTTTCAGATATTTTTCCTTTAAGAGTCATGCTTTTTAACTCATTTAACCCATTTTCCCAGTGCCACTAAATCCCTAATGAATATTTAAATGACTGGAACATTTTAAAGACAAGAATCAGTCAAGTCTTGGAGCCTGATCACCAGCTGCTCTGAACCTCCTTTTGTATTATTTAGGCTCTTGCTTAAATTTTGGTGAAATTTGAAATTTTTTGCATGAACGCTTACTTTGTTGATTTTTTATGGGCACTGTAGCTGGATTGTTCTTGTCACTCGTCATTGTGGAAGTAGACTCCCGGAAGGTCAGTTTCAGGAAAATTACAAAAATAACTTGAGTCTCATTCTAGCAATGGGAGGGGATAGAGTGGGAAAGCTTAGGCTTGGGGTCCCATGGCCCTGGGCTCTGCACCCCAGCCTTGGACACTTCTCACCTCTGTGAGTCCCTCACCTCCACCGAGACTCAGTTTCCCCAGCTGTTAAATGGAGAAGATACTGGGCAGGGCTGTGTAAAGGCTCTGGTGAGAATAAGATGACATTAGCTACATCAGAAGATCAGATCAGCGTATGGCCCATAGCCAGGGCTTGATTATTGATAGACGTCAGTACAGGAGCTCAATTCCTGCCTTTTATTATTTTTAATTGTATACTAACAAAATAGCATGTGCTCATTGTAAGAAAATTCAAACAATGTAGAACGTATATAAAATAAAAAAGAAAGTTTCCCTCCTGCCCTCCTACCTACTCGCCTTGCTCTAGGGTAACCCTTGGCAAGAATAGTCTTCCTGACTAGTCTTACTGACATATTTTTGTTTGTGCAAATGTACAGACACACACTACACACCAGAAAATTGTTCATGTATGTGTGTATTGGCATCTTTGCAAAACCAGTGCGTATAGATAAATATGGACATTACTTCATTGTTTTTTTTTTTTTTTTTTTTGTCCTTTTTCGTGACCGGCACTCAACTAGTGAGTGCACCGGCCAGCCCTATATGGGATCCGAACCCGCGGCGGGATCCGAACCCGCGGCGGGAGCGTGGCAGCGCTCCCAGTGCCGCACTCTACCAAGTGCGCCATGGGCTCGGCCCCTACTTCATTGTTTTTAAAGTTGTTCAAATAGTTTGAAGGGATGAGGCAACTGACTTTTTCATAATAGCTTGATTAAGGCATAATTCACATACCTATAGTTCACCCATGTGGAGTGTACAACTGAATGGATTTTGGTATAGTCATGGACTAGTATAGCCATCACCACAGTCAATTATAGTACATTTTCACAATGTCAAAAAGAAACCTCTTAATCTTTAGCTATCACCCCCTCAGTGCCCCTTCCTTCCTCCAGCCCTATGCCCACTTTCTCTCTTTATTTGCCCATTTGGACATTTCATATGAATGGACTCATATAACATGTGCTCTTCCATAACTGGCTCCTTTACTTAGCATAGGGTTTTCAAGGTTCATCCATGTATCAGTACTTCATTCCTTTTCATGGTGGAACAATATTCCATTGTATGGATTCACCACATTTTATCCATTCATCCACTGATGGACATTTGGGTTATTTCCAACTTTTGGGTATGATGAATAAACGCTGCTATAAACATTTGTGTACCACTTTTTGTGTCAACATATGTTTTCATTTCTTTGGGGTATATACCTAGGAATAGAATTGCTGGGTCAAGTGATAACTCTTTCACTTTTTCCAAAGTGGCTACACCTTACATTCCCAACAGCACTGTACCAGCGTTCTGATTTCTTCACATCTTCACCAACACCTGCTGACTTTTTTCATTAAAACCGTCCTGACGGGTGTGAAGTGGCATGTCATGTGGTTTTGATTTCCATTTCCCTGTTGACTAAGATGTTGAGCATTTTTTCATGTGCTTGCCAGCCATTTGTATATCTTGTTCAGAAAATTGTCTGTTCATATCCTTTGCCCATTTTAAAATTAGGCTGTTTACCTTTTTTATGATTGAGTTGTAAGAGTTCTTTCTATATTCTACAGATACGACTACTTCATCAGATATATGATTTGCAAACATTTTCTCCCATTTTGTTAGTTGTCTTTTCACTTTCTTCATGGTATCCTTTGAAAGACATCAGTTTTTAATTTTG
The DNA here is from genome assembly GCF_027409185.1 of Cynocephalus volans. NCBI lineage: Eukaryota > Metazoa > Chordata > Mammalia > Dermoptera > Cynocephalidae > Cynocephalus > Cynocephalus volans. Next base: position 224,584,443 of record NC_084461.1, read on the forward strand.
ATGAAATCCAGTTTATCTATTATGTTCTTTTGTTGTTTGTGCTTTTGGCGTGATATCCAAGAAACCATTGCCAAATACAAGGTCATGAAGATTTACCTCTATGTTTTCTTCTAAGAGTTTTATAATTTTGGCTGTTACATCTAGGTTTTCATCCATTTTCCGTTAATTTCTGTATATTTTGTGAGCTAGGGTTCCAACTTCATTCTTTTGCATGTGGCTATCCAGCTGGCCCAGCACCATTTCTTGAGGCAAGTGACTTTTGGATTTTTGTCCAAACACTGAATTCTCTCATTAGTCCAAACAGTCTTTCAGCTGATTCCTGTTTTTCACGTCTTCCGTGACCCTCTGCTATGCGAGGGTCTGGTTTCTCTGTCAATCTAAACCCAACTGTCTTATTTTTTTAAAACATTACTTTTGAATAGGTAATGTGATATATACAGATTTAAATTTAAACACAAATTTGAAAGACACAAAGGGCATGTAGTGAGAAGGTCTCCCTCTCACTGCTGTCCTCTGCCACCCGGCCTTTCTCTTTCCAGATGGCTACTTCTTGCTTCTTGGTATTTTATGCAGATTCAGTGTACATAAATATGTTCTTTCTCATATTTTCATAAATTGTAACACTGTACATATACTCTTCTGTACGCTGATTTTTTGAATTAAGTCATATATCTTAGAGATCTTTCTGTAACAGCCCTCCAAAGGACTGTCTCACGTAGGACTCCATTGCATGAGGGAAGCAGGGTTTGTTTAACCAGTCCCCTGCTAGTGGATATGGGGCCGCTTCCAATCTTTTGTTATTACAAGCCATGCTGTAAAGAATTTCTTTGTACTTATGTAAATTTGTATGTGTAGATGTGTAAGTTTAGGATAAGTCCCTTTGAAGGGAATATACTGAATCAAAGGATATACACTACATTTTTTGACAAGTATTGCCAGATTACCCTGCAGACATTTTATCAATTTACACTGCCTCTCAGTGCATGCGTGTCTGTCCCCATGTCCTCGCCAACATAAAGCGCTGTCACATTTTTTGATTTAGTATCTTTTTCAATAGGCATTAATCTCATGAGTGAGGTTAAACATCTTTTCCTATGTTTAAGGACCACTTATATTTCTTTTTCTGTGAATTGTTTCTTGGTGCCCTTTGTCTTGTTCCTGTAGGCTGTTAGCCTTCTTCTTACTGATTTGTGGGAACTCTGTACAGATTAAAGTTATATGTTGAAAATACTTTTCCCCACATGTGTTTTAACTTTTGATGTTATTTTTTTTTTAAAAAAACAAAATCATTTTTGCTCTTATGGAGTTGAATTTATCTATTTGTTCTTTGGGTTTGAGTCATGTTTATAAAGACCTACTTTACTCCAAGTTTATAAAACACTTTCAAGTTTGTGATTTTGTTTATCACATTTAAATATTTGATCTATGAGTTTATTCTAGGACAAGAATAGGTAAAAATCCATCTTTTCTCCGAAGGCTGTCCCATTGTCCTAACGTTTTTAGGATGAGCACTCTTCCCCACTGATTTGAAAAGCCCTTTGTCATACAGTATATTCCTATGTCAGTTTTTGGATTTCTATTTTATTTTGTCTATTATTGCTTGTTTAGATTTCAGTATAAACTTTATAATCAGCTTGTCTTATTTTTAAGCAGTCCTGCTGGCATTTTTATTTGGGTAACATTAAATTTATAGATCTATAACTTAGGGGGAGTTCATGTTTTATGATGAGTCTGCCTGTAGGATCCAGCAAGAGGAAGGACGTATGGTGAGACGCTTTAGAACTGCCTAGAAATGTTCCCAGACCTAAAACGCTCACCTTGCCATATGACCAGGCATCATAGCCCTCAGTGATGACTGAGTGCCCTTTAATGCACTAGCAGACAGCCTGTGAGCCCTGACTTTGTGTCAGCACGAGGCCGAGGCTGTTGGTCACCTCCCCTCAGCCATCCTTCCCCTCTTCCTCACTAACAACATGCATCAGCAGCGTGTTGCTGCTTGGCTGAACATCTCCAGTTCCCAGCCCCTCTTGTAGCTGGGTTTGGCCATGTAGGTGGAAGATTATGCGTGGCTTCTGAGAATTCTTCTAAAAAGGAAAGGGCTGGGCCGACCCGGTGGCGCACTCGGGAGAGTGCGGCGCTGGGAGCTTGGCAGCGCTGCCGCCGCGGGTTCGGATCCTATATAAGGATGGCCGGTGCGCTCACTGGCTGAGTGCGGTGCGGCCGGTCACAAAAAGACAAAAAAAAAAAAAAAAAAAAAAAGGAAAGGGCAAACCCTTCTTGTCCCTTCCTCCTTCCAGCTGCCTGCAACACATGCCTGGTGGCTGGAACTCGGCAGCCATCAGGAAACAGAAGGCTTCATGCTCGGATGGTGAGCAGAGAGGTAGGTGGAGTCAGGATCTCTAGGGACAGAGGAGCAGCTACAGTTCTAGACTTCTGGATCAGTCAGGGTTCTCTAGAGAAACAGAACTAATAAGAGATCTATATCATCTGTATATCTATATGGAATTGGCTCATGCAATTGTGGAGGCTGAGAAGTCTTCAAGCTGGAGAACCAGGAGAGCTGACCGTGTAGTTCCAGAGCAGCTCTGAAGGCCTGAGAACCAGAGGAGCTGATAGGGCACATTCCAGTTTGAGTGCAGGAGAAGACCATTGTCCCAGCTTGAAAACAGGCAGAGGGAGTGAACTCTCCTCCCCTCCTTTTGTTCTATTCGGGTCTCCAGTGGATTGGACGAGGCTCACCTACATTGGGAAGGGCAATCTACTTTACTCAGTGCACTGATTCAAATGTCAGCCTCATCCAGAAACACCCAGAATAAAGTTTGGCCAAGTATTTTGGCACCCTGTGTTTCAGTCAAGTTGATACACAAAGTTAACCATCACAGCCTCCCACTTCTAACTGGTTCCGACCACTGTTGTCTTGGATTTTTCCTCAACATGCTGCTTTGTTTGATCCTACCTGTCCAGAGTGCAAAGGCAAAGAGAAGAGAGCAGCGTCATGGATGAGCTCATTGTGCAGGGGTGTTGGGGAGACCAGCAAGCCAGGACCTCGGCATGTCATGCCCTGTGGTGGGAAGTGCCTGTGACATTGTGTCTGGTGTAAGGGGGGTTGACTGGGGGCAGGGGATGCTCCAAGGAGGGCCTAGTAGAAGAATGGGAACCTGAAGGCTGAGCGAGATTCTGATGGCACAGGCACTCCAGGAGGAGGAAGCAGATGAGGAAGCAGAGAAAAGAAAAGGCCGTGGTTTACTTTGCGGAACTGTGAGAAAGGTGGCATAACACATTGTATGTGTGGGGCGTAAGGTGTAGGTCAGTGGTAGGACTTAAGAGGTAGGAAAAACCATTATGAATTTGGGGAACAACTTGTAGCCTGATAGTTACAGCAGTTCAGAAATAGACCCCCAAGTTTAAAATAAGTTGATGGAAAAAGAAGCAGCACTTTATAGAAAGTACGGAGCCATGGCTTTCGGCCTAGCCCTCCAACTGAACAAAGCTCACACGGGGAACAGGTTCGCTCAGCTGCAGGCCCACTGCCTGGGTCAGTCACATCAGTCTCCACTGCAAGTGTCTGCAGGTGGGACGGTGGCATCGGACACAGCCTCAGGGAGACCTCCCTCCCCTACGCCCCCCTCACCTCAAGAACTACAGCTCCACTACCACCCTTCGCCAGAGCAGCGCAGGCCTGTGTTGCTTTTTCTCCAACATAAAAGACCCTCTAATGTAAACGTAGATTTTAATAAACAGATTTGTAAAGAAAGGCAGGTAATTTTTATATGTACAACCCAAACACTGCCTGGTTCTTCTGAGTTCATGGGTATAAGTGAAAGATTAGCAGTAAAACCCCAAGTTTGCTCAGAAGTGTCCTTCTGTATGGTCAAAAGACAAGTTCACAGCCTTCAAGGTGCCCCTTCTTTGGACAGGAGTGATGGGGCCTGTGTGCTCAATGGACACCCACACTGCTCTGGGAGGCCTCCATGCAGCCTGGACTCACTTCTGAGGCCACCACTACTGCTGCTGCTGTGCTCACCTGGAGGGATATTTCCTCCCCCTGCCCTTCCCTCCCTCCCCCCGGAAGTAGACCCAGACCTAGCAGAAGAGCAGACCTCTCACATCACAGCTCAGATGGTGCTGCAACGTTAGCAAGAGCTGGCTGGAGGCTCGGGGATAACTAGTCATGTGCACGGGGTACCAGCCACAGGATGCTCGCCAGCTTAACCCCGAGCCTACCTCCATGCCCTGGAAACCAACTTCTCTCACCTCCCAGGAGTATATCCAAGTCCTGTTCGGCTCTCTGGAATTCAGACCTGAGAACATGAGGCAAGAAACATCTCCTTTCACCTGTCTAGGGGTAGCCTTTCCAGGCCTTCCCAGGATGATTGACAGGGCACCTCTACCTACAGGGATGTGGTCTTGCCCTGTCACCCAATGCCACTTCTCTGCAGGTGGCCTGTGTGCATCAGAATCATGTGGAGCTCGTGATAAAAATGCTGATCCTTGGGTCCTATCCCAGACCCATTAGACCAGAATGTGGGAATAGGATGTAGAATCTGCTGGCAGGAGACTGCTATGCCAGTGTGTTCCCTGGTCTTAAATATTAAATATCAGGGACATCAGTAGTACAGTCTGGACTGAGCTTCCCTTGACTTGTCACTCCCGTGTAAAGAGGGGGTTGGGACTTACCATTCTTTAGTCTTCCAGGTCTCAGCTCTAGACCTCCTCTGAACACATGCACAAAGGACTGTGACCACGCAGGCAAATGTGTCCAACACCTCACCTAGAGGCATCTCCCAGCAGGAAACGTGAGAGCTGCAGCCCAGCCTCCAGCTGGGCCCCTTGTACCTGATCACAGAACAATAAGGCTTTTTTGGGTCTCAGCTTCTCGAATGTCTTCCTTTCAGAGATCTGCAAATAGAGTCTTGGCTTTTCATTTGCATAACCAAATGATTGGGTCAAGTGGTTTCACTGGAACAAAGAGTAGTCTACACATACCACCACAGTGGACAGGAAGGCTGTACCTTACAGAAAGGGTGACCACGGAATTTCTGGAGAAAATTACACCCAGACCAAAGGTGTATACTGGAGATATACACCCAGATGATCATAGTACTAACGGACCACAAAGATGGTTGCTTTTGTTCGTTAGTTGGCATTGCATTTTTTAAAAAATTGAGCCAACACTTTAAAACTAAAAGTTTCAAATAAAATCCAGATTTCCAGCTTTTCTGGAAAAATCCAGAAGATACCAGCAGACCTGCCCCCTCCTGCAGAGCAATAGCATCACTGGAGCTGAGAGGCAGCCAGCCCTGTGAGCCTGGCACTGCTCTTCAAGTGCATCCCCCATCCCCAGCTGGCTGTGCTGTTTGCCCTGTAGTTTTCTTCTGCCAGCTGAGCGCCTCTCGGCCTGCCACTGCTGGACGCTGCAGGCCTCGGGGGTGTGAGCTCCGGTTCACACAGCACAGAACAGCCAGGACTACAGCACCTGATTAGCTGCTATCTCAGCAACCACAAACATGCTCTTGTCCATGATCCTTTCAATTGTTCAAACATATTCGGGAAGAATCTGTCTTCATGCCTTATGTCAGAGATCTGGGCTGGCATTTGGCCAAATTGTGTTTCTCCTGGAAACTTGGCACTCACAGGGCATTTGCATGTTGTCACCTGAGACAATCTCCCTCTGTAACCCTGTGATGCCCTCAAAGCCTGCGAGCTGCAGGTGAGAGTCTGAAGGAGGGGATTTGATACTCAATCCCAGTATTACTTCGGCCAGGATGTATGTTCAACGGAGTAGCCTTTGCTACTGAGAGTACCAGGGTCCCTTCAGGGTCCTCCCTCCATCCCGCCACTGTTGAAATGTCCCTGCAATTTATCTTGGGAACTGATTTTTAACATGATTCTCTTGTATATGGCCTGGTCACAGGATTATTTGTTGAGATTTTTAGGGTAAACCTACCAAGGGAGAGGTAAGCCAGCGAGGCCCCAGGCAGCAGCCCTGTAGGCCCCTGAAAATCTATTCTTTAAAAATTTTTAGACTCAGTGAAAAAAGCTTAGAGATTCTATATTTCATTTAAAAACTATTAAGACAGAGCTACGCTTCTAATTTTTTTCTAAAAAGACACTTTCTTTACCTGTTCCAGTAACAAGACATTGATTTGGCATGTTATAAAACCTAAAATGTGATTTAATTAAGTGGTGTTTAAAAGTGTTAAAGGCACCTGAAATCTAGCTCGTGTGCCTCCGGTGGGAGCAAGCTGCTTTTCTGGTTCTCTGTGGGGAGGTATGTGTTCGAGAAGACAGGGGACAGACAGGTGCAGGAGAAGGACGCAGGAGAAGGGCGGTGCCCCTTTCTTCTGACGCCTCAAAGAGGACGTTCTTAATCCATGGCAGAGGAGGGTTAGTTCACAGGGACAGATGACGTTGATGTTAAAGTCTTGATTGAGTTTAAAATGTTTATTTGAAAAGTACCCCTTACACACACACACGAAGTAAAAATCAATCCCACAACTAAAAACATGTACAGTGGTAAGCCTCCCCCTCTGCCCCAAACCACCTGCCTCTCCAATCCCAGCACCAGAGCTAGCCCCTGTGACCCTTCCCAGTGTAACCCGGACACGGAGCCCTGGGCACAGGTGTCCCCCAGAAGATTTATGCACTCCGGTTTTTCTTCGAATCCGTGTGCAATCTAGCCTGACTTGCCCTTCAGGAGAGCAGGTCGCGGGGGGTGGTGGTGGGCTGCCCTGAGTTGGGGGCAGGGTTGCCGGAGCAGGGCCAGGGGGCTGCTGAGGGGAGCACTTGGTGCCAGTGCCAATGCTGGGGTTGCAGGGCCTGAGGAGACGGGATTCCACAGCCCTTGGAGCTGAAGTTACTTATCACACTGAGTGCAGACGGGGAAGCTTGCAATGCTACCTCTTAGCAGAAAACGCTTTGGCAGCGAAAGTAGGACTCATGTTCAAGGAGAGAGAAATTTCCTGATTCAAGACAGAATGCTCAGGCAGTCAGTAAATACTTTAATCATACAAGAAGAGGCTCAACATAAAATGTTAAGTTAAAAACAAAACAAAACAAAAAACAGATAATGTGAATCCAAACGGGTAAAGTCGACTTCTGGACATGTCTATCTCTTTACAAATATTCAGAGATAAGGAGAAGAAATCCAGATTGGAATATATCAAAATGTTATTTTGTGTTTTATCATTACTTGTATTTTTCCATTTTTCTTTAATAAAAATTTATTTTTCTTGTAATAAAATGTTTGTACTGAAACAAAGAATGCTACATTTATAGTAAAAGCTGGTATTTGACAAAAAGGGACTAAATCTAGGGTTACTAAAGTCATGTAAAAACCAGCACCAGACACCAAGAGGAAGAATTTTTTTGAGCCTCAGTTTCTCAGTAAGGAGATGATTAAATATCTCCAAAGAGTTCTAGGTGGTTTGTAATCTTTGAGTCAACTCTTAAGTGAAGTTTGGGCTGGGGTTTTAAAATCATGTCCTCTATTTCATCAGGTGAGAGAAAGAGCTTGGGCAAGTTTTATGGAGTCCAGGGGGGGCCTTCGAAGTCGTGGGGAGCGGGAGGGTTTGGGGCTGGCAGGGGTGATGGGGGCTCGCTCCCCGGGCAGGCAAGGCAGGCCAGGGGTGGGGGCTGAGAGCCAGCTGCGGCCCTCTGGAGGTTCTGAAAGCCCTGCTCTTTCCATACAGGTGCCCAGGGCTCCAGTCTTCTGTTAGGGACTGTGACATCTTCTGACAGGTGTGAGGCCTTCCTACCATGACGTCACATTGAACGTCATCAGATCAGAATCTGCATTCTCCCTCCCCTGTACTCTACAGTTAGGAATCTATACTACAGTTCCTTAGGACCCACAAGGAAAAAGAACATGGTTTTGACATGACTGATTTTCACACTGATCTAAAACCCTCTGAGCGCTACGGCTCTATCTTCCACCAAAGGGCCAGGGGAGACTTCCTGCTCTGCCCAGGACTCTGTCGCGCTCTCCTCAGGACAGCCTGCTGGACTGGCTAATGCAAAAGAAGGCAGATCATTTTCTTGTTTTAAATGAGAATAACTGAAGATTTGACTTTAGCTCATTTTATATTAGCAATTTAAAATATTTTTTTCCATCGGGAACCAGAAATAAATCTGTAAGACTAGCCAGGTTTCCAAATACTGACATTAGCTTAACTTGTGGTGCAGGCTTCCCAAGGTCTCTATGTCCCCCAGCCCCCTGTAATTTGACCTGTTCCTAGCTCCTCACTTACTGCAGAACGGAATCCGCATGCCTCTGGCAACTGTGTGTTATTAGTAAGGGATGGCGCTTTGTTATCAGACTGCATTTTATTATTTCCTTCAGCTCAGTGTGTACCTGATATTGGAGGGCTCTCCCTATGGGTTGAGATTGAAAGAGGCTGCAAATGATGTGGTTTTATTATTTTGGGGGGCCCCTGTGCAGCCAGGTGAGAAAGCAGGCACTGTGAAGCTGAAGGACAGGCTGGCGTCGCCTTGCTCTGACTGGGAGAGCCCAGAGTCCATGCCCCGCACGGCCACTCCACCTGCATCACATAATGGCCGGGGGCAGCTGCTGTTCTGGACGCTTGAGACGCCAGTTCCACGGGGAGATCAGTAGGCCTTGAGCACGGCTATCCTTGCCTCTTCGCACAGTGGGTCTAGTTTACCATCGCCTCCTAGAGAAATAGATGTAATTTTCTCTTGGCCGCTTTAGATACAATTTAATGGAATATCACACATACATATGGCTTCCACCAGGAGTGCGCTTTCAAAAGGCCCACAGGCATGTAAATGTTAACTAGCCTTTAAGAGAGTATTAGTGAATTTCAAAAGCTTTTATATCCAAGCACAGGGAGGCAAGCTTGTGCCAGCCACCCAGGCCAGAAGCTCTCCAGGGCAAAGGACGCTGCTGATAACGCCGTGCACTGCTGGTGAATTGACTTTAATTGTCTTAGCAAGTCAAGATAGAATAATCAAATGGAACAAAAATTGATTTGAAAGTAAATAATAAAACACTTATGATTAAAGTGCAAAAAGGCCCTTATTCCTAAATTCCATCATACCTTTTGAAGTCCAGGGCTTCACTTCATTTTCTTTCCTCTTCTACCTCCAGTGTTCTGGGAAATAGCCCCGAGTATCAGGCACTTTACTGTGTGTGGTTTGGGATGCTCTCCTTCATGTCCCACAGCACGGAGGGCTTTTATTATGTTTAAAACTCAGAAAGAAACCCAATTTGAATGCAGGCAGGACACGCCAATCATTTCAATTAGAAATTGAGCGACCCTGCAGAGGAGGCGACATGCTGGTGGGAAAGCTCGTGAAAGAACTTACCAAACTCCAGGTCCTGGATGCTGCAGTGGAAGACGGCCTCTCCGTTCACCACGAGTTCTACCACATTCCAGTCTTCTATCTTCTCTAGGACGACCTTGTGCCCGTCTCTGGCCAACACAGCTGGAAAAGACAGAGAGGGAACTGGGTGACATGGGGACAGACTCCAGGTTAACCTGATATGTAGGTGTCCTCACGGGTTACAGCAGCTTGTCTGCTCTCTAGCTGCTCATGGCTATAACTCAACCGCCCAGGTTGAGTGGGCACTTAACTGGAGCTGGACCCCAGGGGTCCTCACCTTTGCTGGAAAGCACAGCCAGAGGCCTGAGCAATTTAGGGTTTGGTTACAACTTGCCCCAGACTCAGATGATCTGTTAAACGATGAGCTTTCTCTGGGAAAGCGCTATTGCTACCCTTAAAGAGGCAATACTCAGCGTTGCAGGGAACTCAGGGGATTAGACAACTTCTTACCCCACTGATAGAAATATAAATCGGTCACCTTTCTGGAGGGCAACATACCAAAAGCCTCAAAAAATGATTCTAAACTTTGGCCCGGGACATTGCACTTAAAAGAAAGTTTCCTAAGGTAAAAAATCAGAAATACGGGCAGAGTTTTGCGATAAGATGTTCATTTCTGTATTATTACATTAGCAAAATACTGTGAATAACTTACATGTCCAATAATAAGAGGACGGTCAAGGAAACAGTGGTACGTCCATATGATGAGATTTTATTTGCACATTTAAAAAATGTTTATGAGCTTTTTTCATGACAAGAAAAATACTTGAAATATAAGCAAAAAGTCAGGATACAAATATGTACAATACATATTAAAAAAATGTATTCAATAGTAATTAAAAGATGTATGTAAGGAAGAAGAAAATACCAGTGATTATCTCTGTGGTGAGACTGTGAAACTTTTTTCTCTTTATTCTTTCAGCATTTCCAGATGATTTATGTCAGAAAAAAATGTTTTTTTAAAAAGCTAATGGACTGATCTTCTATGCTCACCTTGGGAATTTCACTTTTGGTTATCACTTATATTCAATGGCTCCTTCCCCAGAGATCGGCCATGGAAAAATTGTTAGATTTTATCCCTGCTGTGGGAATGCAAGGCATGCGTTTTAAGAGAAGTGATGCACATTGGACAGCCTGGAGCTCCTGTTTTCTCCAGCATGTTTCTCCCCAGTTTCTGGATCTGACCACCCTGTAACGCTGGGGTTGCAGCTGGTATGCTGGATCCCCGCCTTTGGCAGTCTTCGTATGTTGCTGAGAATTTTGGTTAGGAAGGAGGAGAGATCAGATGGGGGGCATGTTTTTTAAAGTCTTAGGGTTTCAATCAGTCTTCGGTGGAGAAAAGCAGACCGTGATGTCAGTTAATTGCATTTAATTACAGAGACAATTGCTGTTTCCCAATGTTGGTGTGTCCACTTCTTCATCTTTCAATCAGTTCAAAAACACCCAGCCCCAACTGTGAACACTTTAATTGCGTGATTTTAGTCTCACTTCTGGAAAGGAACTTCAGAAACAGACTCAGCAAGGATCTCCATTAACACGGTAGCGCTCCTTGGGCACCCAGTGGTGGCCCTAATTGACCTGCGTAGGCTAATTCCTCTCTCTAAAGGGTGCCTGCATCTTTGTCTTTGGCATATTGATGTTATTGTATCCTGTTTAAGTGTCTTGCTCTTGAATGTCTTTGAAGAAGGCACTCAGCTCGGACCGATGACTTGTTTAAAAGAAGTAATCCAGCTGATGTGGAAGGGCAGTTGGTCACCTAGGGGGACATAAGGGCAGTCTATAGGCAGAGACTTCTGGGATCCCACCCTCCCCTGGCAATACCCCCTCAGGTGGGAGAAGCTGCAAGTGGGGAGGGACAACCTGGCCTCCACGACCTTTGGCTTTGTATTGCCTGAAGACTCCTGGAGAACGAATTTAAACATGATAGGAGGAAACTGGGAGCAAAACAGCTTCTCTGTCCTTACCTCACCCCTGACCCCTCCCCTCTTGCATTAACACCCAGCACCAGCTCTCCAAGGCCTAAGGGGTTCTGGAGAGAACAAGGAGGTGCAGGGACTGTCTCTGGTGGGAGAGGAGAGGACCCACAGGGGTGGTCCCAGGAGGCAAGCAGCCCACAGCCAGCCCATGACTCCTTCCCTGAAGGGAAATGGTAGGATCAGGCCTCACTGGGTTTGCAGGTTGTGTTATGAGGACAGTGTCATGCTTATGTGACATGGTGTAGCTAAGAAAAAGGATTTGATCCACCGAATAATCTCCCCCATGGTTTGGGGGTGCCAAATAATGGGGTTCACCTCATCTATGAGCAAATGAAGCCCGATAGGAAGAAACCCCCTCAAGAGACCACATCACTCTTCACTCTACCTTCCGTAGGGTTGCAAAGCAAGGCTCTGGCGGCCTTTAAGGGTCCGCATCTTCCTCACTGACCACAATCCCCACTCCTGCCCCTGCCCCAGGTGCCTGGTGTTAACACAGGCTCAATGAATAAGCAAACTCAGAATGGCGCAGGCACTGCCCACGACTCTTCTGGACCCCGAGTGACCTAGGTCGAATTCTTACTAAAGCGATAAGCCTCTTCAGAGTCTACGCGGTGCATTCAGCCTCAGGACGCCTGTCCCCTTCCCATCCGTCACAGATGTGTTGAGCCCCGCTGTAGGGTAGCCAGTGCAGGCTTAAGGAATCAAACAAGGAGAAGCCCCGGAATTCCTGCAGCTCATCCAAATGCCACCTCTCTACATGGAGGACCCGATTTTTCCTATGAGCTGCTGTCTATTCAAAGAAAGGTCAGATAAATATACTCCCTGAAACAAAGTCGGCACAAAGGCAGTGGCTAAACTCCAGCATAAATCAACCAGAAGCTGTACAGCCACCCGCAGAATGCCCGCCTCTTTGAAGTGGCACCTCATTCTTCACGGGGGATCTAGATAAACTGAAGAGACAGGGAACAGACACCCTCCTCTCAGTGCTGGCGGCATTGTGCACCATCTGTGAATGATTTAGATGCTGCTGGTTAGAAGTCAAGGTATGCAGACAGACCTCTCTCCCTCCTCTACTTAGCACAGATGCAATGCCAAGGACCATTAACGAGTGCAGATAATGCAGAGCTAGGGACAGGAGACTGGCACAAAGGTGTTTTAGTTAAATAGGGATGGATTCTGTTTTTAAGGGTTGGTTTTGATTCTTTCCAATTCCTCTGAGTGAGTCATTTGGCAAGAGCAACCATGGTTAGGGAAAGTACTTAGAACTTTTTGCTAAGCATTAGTTTAGTTTCATCTAAATTAAGGCCATAGTGGAAACATTTTTGCTGAGCTATTATAACTTGTGGATAATAAAGAAAGAACAAAAATTTTCAGATTGCTTAAGGCATGGTAAGTTCAAGAAAGACCAAGCATATTTTCAGAGCCAGCAGGGCTTCGGGGAAACAATAAAGGGCTGTGATTTTTAAAGAAATACACTGAATTCAGATGCAGATTTTACAGAGAAGGGCCTGCACACATACAACTCCCTGCTTGCTGTGAGGTTGGGGTTGGGTCTAAGTGGGAGGGGGGCTGTGTGGGGTGGGGGGGAAGCAGATGTTCCCTTCTTTGCTGTTGTTAGTACCCTGGCCCTTGTCACGGGCCCTCAGTAAATGTTGGCTGCCAAGATTATATGAGTTATCATTCATGGACATTCAGAGCTTACTTTACAAATCAACCACCTGCTGATACCATGCAATCCTCAAGTCTCCTTCAACCACAAAAATGCTCTCCTTGATTTTCTCAAAATATTCCTTCTCCTCCCCTCCTGTGGGAAGAGCAGCCTGTGCCTGCCGCCTGTGCTCTTCGCTTGCTTCCTCGTCTCCATCCCTCCTTCACCTCCTGCAGAGAAGCCTGCAGCCTAGTGTCTCCAGAACCCACCCTCTTGTAGGTCAAGAAGCCATCCTGTCATCTGCATGCTCAATGGCTTGCCCATCTCTCCCCACCCTCTCTGACCCATCTCCTTTCTTGGTTCTTTAAAACACTTTCGCTGGTAAAACAAAAACAAAAACAAAAAAACCTCTCTCTATATAAATACATATTTTAAACCCTAGAATTTTATCTGATTATAAATATAATGCAGACTCATGATTTTATTTATTTTTGGCTGCTGGCTGGTCAGGGGATCTGAACCCTTGAGCTTACCTTGTGTTATCAGCACTGAGATCTAACCAACTGAGCTAATCAAGGCAGCCTGGGACTCACACTTTTTAAAAACCTTAAAAATTATAGAAAAGCACAAAAATTTAAAAATCACCCATAATTCTTCCTCTCCTCCCCCCGTCTCTCTTTGTCTTTTTCAGTGGAGGTGGGATCATAGTGTTTATGAAATTCAAGAACACGCGTTATTCCCTTCGTGCTATATTGTGGTCTGTTGAGAAACAAACTGTATTTCCTTTGCTCTCACCCACAACAACCAACACAGAAGACTTCTGTGACCAAATGTGTGTGGGGGAGTTTCCCCACACACCAAGCAAGCAGTCAGTTTTGCAGCAGACACCAGCTGGGTGTCCTCTAATTCAGTTCAATTACACCACTATCCACCTGTAGATAGCATAAGATCACCCAAATGGAGGACTCAGTTCCACAAGACTCACCCCACTTCCAATGCCGATTGCAAGCCCTGGGTTGTTTTACCTGTGCTTCTGACCAACAGGCTATAAATTGGGGTTCCCACAATAACCCTCCTCAGGTTTAATTAACTTGCTGAGTGGCTTACAGAACTCAGGGAAACACTTGTGTTTACCAGTTTATTATAAAGGATATTGCAAAGGAAACACATGAAGAGATGCACAGGGCGAGGTGTGGGGGAAGGGGTGCAGAGCTTCCAATGCGTCCCTGGGTGTGCCACCCTCTAGGAACTTCCATGTATTCAGCTATTTGGAAGCTCTCCCTAAACCCAGTCCTTCTGGGTTTCTATGGAGGCTTCATTACATAGGCATGATTGATGATCTAGTTTGGATATGTTTGTTCCCCCGAAGCTCACATTGGAAACTTAATACCCACTGTGACAGTGTTAAGAAGGTGGGAAATCCTATTATGGTAATTGAAAGTTGCAGCCTTTAGGAAGTGATTACATTGTGAGGACCATGCCCTAGTGAATGGATTAATCCATTGATGGTTTAATGGTGGCCATGGGCATGGTTCTGAGGGCTTTGTAAGGAGAGTGAATGAGAAAGTTAGTTTCTCTCTTGCTCCTGCCATTTCGCCATGTGACATCTGGCATAGCTGTAGAGTTACCACCAAGAACAAAGCCCTCACCAGATGTGTTCCCTGGACTGTGGACTTCCCAGACTCTGAAACTGGAAGCAATAAATATTGTTTCTTTATAATTTATCCAGTTTCAGGTATTTCCATTATAAGCAACAGAAATGGACTAATATAATTGATTAAATCATTGGCCATTAGTGATCAACTTAACCTTCAGCCCCTCTCCACACCCTGAGGCTGGGGGTTGGGGCTGAAAGTTCCAACCCTCTAATCCTGCCTTGGTCTTTCTGGTGACCAGTCCCCATCCTGAAGCTACCTAGGGGCCCCCAGCCATCGGTCAACTCATATGAAAGACCCCCTTTTCACTCTGGGGACTCCAAGGATTTTAGGAACTGTATGCCAGGAAATGGGGAAGAAGACCAAACAATCCCAATACATTTCACAATATTGCACGTGGTGGCCCAGCCCTGTCAGTATACATGGGTGTTGCATTAATTTTCACTGCTGCACTGCATTTCACATGACAGACATGCTGCATTCACTTAGCCATTCCTTTCTCTGGTCATTTCCAATTTTACACTGTCACTAAGGATGTTGCAGGAAACATTCATGGCACACCTCTTTATGCAAGTGTGCCTTTTTTTTTTTTTTTTTTTTTAATAAAGAAGATACTGAGAAATGGGACAGCTGGATTCTACTTAACTAATATTTATCAATCCTTACAATAAGCCAGGCACAGTTCTAGGCAACAGGACCCAGCAATAGATTAGAACTGACAAGAATTCCTCCCCCTGAAGCATACATGCAAGTGGCCAGGAAGGATAACAAGGTAAACAAGTGAAATACACGTTATGTTAGATACTTACAAGCACTACAAAACAAAGGAGGAGGGAGGGAGGCAGAGGGAAGCACTGACATTTTAGGTGGGGATACTCAAGGAAGGCCTGCCTAGGGAGGTGACTTTTGAGGAGGACTGGAAGACGGAGAGTGAAGAGTGAAGGCCACTTGGGAAAGAGCATTCCATGGTCAGCAAGAGGCGAGTGTGGCTGGAGCAGAGTGAGCCAGAGGACAGGGTAAGTAGTAATGGGAGGGAACGAGGTCAGGGAGGCCACGAGGAGCCTGGTAGACATTGTAAGCCTTTGGCTTCTACCCTGAGTTATCTGAGAGCCACTGGAATGTTCTCGCAGGTAGAGGCTCTGACTCAGGTTTAATAGCCTCACCTGGCTTTGGTACTGAGAATAGGCTGTGAGGGACAAGGGCAGGTGCAGGGAACTCAGTCAGGAGCCTAGGGAAATAATCCAGGCAAGAGGAGACAGCAGCTGGACAAAAAGTGGGGGGTGGTGGTAAGAAGGGGCGAGAAGGGTTGAATTCTGGAGCTACTTTGAGGACAGAGCTGCAAGGGCTCTGGCTGAGTGTCTGAAAGAATGGAGCTGATGTGAGCCGACACAGGGAGCAACAGGGGTGCTGGTGTGTGGCGAGTATTACTAGTCTGGTTTGGAAATTTTGGACAAACCAAGTTTGAGATGCCTATTTAACATCCCAGGGGCAATGAGAGTTCCTGATTAAAAGTATCAATTTGGAAGTCACAACATATAGATGTCATTTAAAATCATAACTATTCCTGATTCAAGTTTCCTTGACTTAATTTCTCTCTATCTTCAGAATGTAATTTCTAACCACTGGCTTAATATTTCTTAATAGCTCATCCCCCACCCCCATCTCGTCCCCAAATCTCTTCCTTCAGAATTGGCCTCTTAAAGTACCTCCTTGATCTCATCAAGAACCTGTGCTGGCTCCCTGTTGCCAAGGGTAAAACAAGCCCGAATCTCTCACTGCAAACCATCTTCCAACCAGACCCAACTGAGTGCTGTCCTCAAACGTCCCAACCTGTCCCCTCTTCCCCTTCCCAATGACACCCCCACCTGTCTCCAGGAGTAATAAGAACTAGTACTTGTTGAGCACTTACTAGGTGCAGGAGTGGTGGCCGTGACTCTATGTGCCATTTTTTCATCGGAATCTCATACCACTTGGTAGGGGTCCACATTCCCTTTTTACCAACAAATAAACTGAGGCTCATAAAGGTAAAAATAACTTGATTTTGACTTTGGCCATGAAGTTACTAAATGGTGAAGACCAATTCAAAAGCAGATTGGTTGGATTCTGTGCTTACCCTCTGCTCATGCCGTCTCCCTGCCAACAGTGCCGAGAATGTACACAAGAGACAAGTGACCAGGTAGAGGCGACAGGTAAACCTGATGGCGTTTGTGGAAAAACTAGATGGGGAGTCCCACCCCCACTTGTGAGTTGCATATTATAACAAAACGTTCATTTATGCATTCTGCTTTAATATAATTGTTGGTAGATAAATGATCTAATTGGACTTATGCAGTAATGCTGGCTGTGGCAGCGCTAAGGAGCACAATTTAAAGTGTCTGCAGATGTCAGCAGAATGGAAGGGTAGACAGCTCCAAACTCCCATCCATCTACAGAAACATCGAAAAAACAATCAGCGACTGTTAGAACCAACTTTGTGAAAACTCTAGAAAACAGTCAAAGGTCTACAGCAATTAAGTGAACACTGAATCAAGAAAAAGGCCTTTGAAGGCAGTAGGAAAGCTCTGTGGCATTTTTACTGGTCCTTGCCCCACCTCCTCCCTGACTTGGTGGCAGTCTTGAAAAGAGCAGCCCAAGTGTTCCCAGTATGGGACCCTGGTCTTTGATTCCAGAGGGACCAGAGCAGACCTTATTTGCAAATTGTTATACTTGTCTTTCCTAATCCATCTGGGGGCTTCCTGAAGGACTGACACAAGGCACTTGTCTTTGCCTAACTTGGATCTCACACAAGGTGGAAAAGCCGTGGGCAGTGCTCAAAAACATAACAAGGCGAATGAAAAACCTGCAGCTGCCTAAGCAAAAGATTACAGTTGAGACATACAATAGACCTCATAAAGCCTAAGAGAAAAAGCTAGGGAGAGAGATTCCTTAGGAAATTAAGGCATTCAAAAGCACTCATGTACACTGGGTCACTTAGAAAGCCAAGTGCATGCTCAGAAAAGACTATGAAGACCCTAACCTTTCACCAGTGGCTGATCTACAGGCTCAGTGAAAGCAAGAAGTAAGGGCTCAGGCAGAATTGTAAACAGCCTGGCTAAGTGTTAAAGGAGTGCTTTAAAACAGAGCAAATACACAATGAATGGGAGAAATGTTTTGTTTTAGCAAGACTAAAACATTTCAAGCATCACCATACAACATTGCTATAGACTGAATTGTGTGTCCTCCCTCCTCTCCCCTCCCCACCACCAAATTCATATATTGAAACCCTACTCCCCAATTGATTGTATTTGGAGATAGGGCCTTTAGTAGGTATATAAGGTTAAGTGAGGTCTAAAGGGAAGGGGATAATCTGATAGGATTAGTGTCCTTATAAGAAGAGACTTCTCCCTGCCCCATATCCACCATGTGAGGACAAGAGACAAGGTGACCGTCAGCCAGCCAGGAAGAGAGCCCTCACCAGACATCAGCTCTGCTGGACCTTGATCAGGGACTGTGAGAAAACAGATTTCTGTTGTTTAAAGCAACAGTTTATTGTATTTTGTCATGGCAGCCCGAGCAGACTAATACAAACACTGAGTTATTAACAACAGAAATTTCTTAATCAACTGTTCTCTCAGAGAAAAAACTTTCTCTGTTGATTGAAATCCTTCCCATCCTTCAAACTCGAACTCAAACATCACCTCCTCCGGGAGCCCTTCCTTGATGGCTGGGCCAAACCTGTTTTTTGTCTCTCTGGACTCCCACAGCATTTTTACCTGGAAGATTCTTAGCTTGGATCATATAACAGTTCATCAAGGCTCAGTCTCTTATTCTATACGTTCTCTCCAAGTCAATGACTCATACCTTCCTCTCTCCATCTCGGACTTTTTCTCTGAGCCTCCATCTATGTAGGTGAAGGAACCATGTTCCTCCAAATTGTGGTCCATCTTTGGTGTTTTCAGTTGTAGTGGAGAACACCTCCACTCATCAGCACTGTCTCAAGCCAGACACTGGCTGGGTCTGGACGGCATCCTCTTGACCCTTGCTTCCACATCTATCCTCTTGGGAAGGACCATTGCTTTTACTTTGAGTCATTATCCCCTCCGTGGCTGTCCTGGTCCAAGCTGCTCTCACCTCAACCCTGGACCACCCAACAGACCCTTGACTCGACCTCCTGCTTCCAATCTGGGTGCCTCTAACCTGTCCCCTCAGAGCAGCCACGGTTTCATCCCCCCTGCCTACAACTTTTATGTGCCACTCTCTACCTCTGCAGTCTCGTCCTCCCATCAGTTCAACAAATGCATCATTTGTTCATGCCTCCAGCCTTTGCAGGTAGCAGTCTCTTTCCTCTCTTTAGTTTCTACTTATTCTTTAAAGCTCAACTCAAATGAGCCTGTCCAGACCTCTCCTTTCTCCTTCAAATACGTCCAGTCACTATGGTTACGATCCCATGGCACCCCTACTCCCTGTAGGAGCATTGACACAACTGTGACTTAGTAGCCCACAATGAGACGATCACGTCAAGGACACACGTCATTGTTCAACAGTGTGTCCTAGACACCTGGAAGAGTTTCCAACACATACTAGGTGCTTAATAAAGGCTGGTTGCACGAATGAGCGATCAAGGGATAGGCTCTCGGCACTGCACTGTTCCAGCCATTTGGCTTGTGCAAGTCACTTACTACACCTGGTCCGGTTTCCCAGTTCATAAAGCGAGGTTACAAATTATGTAATTTTTCTGTCAAGGTAGTTAGTGTAAACTGCCCACGTGGCCCACAGCTCACGTCTGTTCCCACTCTCACAACCGAGCAGTGGACGGCGGAGGAAGATGTTCCACCATCCCGGGGCGGGGGCTCTGGGAAGACTTCCCGGGGGAGGCGGCGCTTGGCCGGGGTCTGAGGAAGGAAGAAGCGCAGCCTGCGCGGACGCTCGGAGAGGGGGCGCGGGGCGCAGCGGTGGGGCGGCCCACCTTGCAGGCCCTGCAGGCGGAAGGTGCGGTGCTCCACGGACAGGCCCACCGCGCTGTACGGCCCGTAGCGCACGATGACCACCGCGTTCTCGGGCATGGCCGCCGCCGCCGCCGCCGCCCGAGCCGCAGAGCGACACACGCTGCCCGGCAACCGCTCTGCCGGGCCTGCGGAGGGCGGGGCGGGGCCGAAAGGGGCAGGACCAGCGGGGCTTGCGGGGGTGGGGCGGGGCCAGGCCGGAAGGGGCGGGTCCAGGGGCCACGCGGGGCGGGGCCAAGGGGGCCTGCGGAGGGCGGGCGGGGCCGGGGGGCGGGGCGGGGTTTAGAGGGGCGGGGCTCGGGACCCTTCCCGCCCGCGCCGGCGCCCGGGACCCCAGTTGCTCTCCCGACCTTCATACGCTAACACGCCACTTCACTTGGTGTGGCACGTGTTAGCGATGACTAGCAACAGTAGCCAACATTTACGGGCCAGGCACAGCAAGCTTGCGTCACGAGGCGTGCTGGGCACTTGCTATACGTTATTTCATTTAATCCTTACACCATCCCTGCGAAGTCAGTTGCATTTTGGATTTCATATTTACAACACTGAGGCTCGGAGAGGCCAAGCATGTAGGATGGATTGGAGACCCTTGCACGTCTCTACCTTCCTGCCTGTTTTTGGATTGAGTCAACATATTTTTAAATCATTTCGATTTTTTTCTCTGAAAGTTGTTTCTGGTGGAGACAAAACTGTAAGTGTGCCTACTCCCTTTCACTTGCTCGGTTCTGCCCACTGGAATGCAGACCCAAGGACATACACCACTTCTAGGCCTAGCTCCTAAAAAGTCTCCACACCTGCTGTCCCTCCTTCCTCATGGGTACCCAGAAACGGAGGCTCCAGGAAGGACCTGCAGGCCCCACGGGATGAGCCTGCAGGTCCTCCTACATGGGAGGAGCCTGCACCCCCTCCTACATGGGAGGAGCCTGCACCCCTGAATAGCTGTGCTGAATGGAGCCCCACCAATCCGTATTGTCTGTGACAGGAGCAAGAAGGAAACTTCTATTCTATAACTACTGAGATTTGGGGGTTGTTTATTACAGCAATTAGCCCATGCCAACAATTATACCCTTGCAGTTACAACATATGTCTTTAATTTATAAAAATCCAGTTGTAGTTGACATTTTTACCCTCCTTTTCAACAGTGAAAGATTTTCTAATCCTTTTTCATTAATTCTTCCTAAGCATATGCTATTGTGTGTTTTAATTCTCTCCATGCGTACAGCATGTTCTACTATGACACAAATTTCTTCAGTGAGAATTTGTTTATACATGATTGGTAAATAGAATGATATCAGTAGAATTTCGACATTATTTAGGGTTATAAACAATTACCCCCAGGACATTAATTTTTTGAACCATCAAATCACAGCAACTGAACTCACCAACACAGCTGAACACAGCAAACTATGGACGAGTGCAGGACAATCCTGATGTCATTATGGCCACATACTCTGTCTCGGAAGGACTTATTTTCTGGTTCTCCCTAAACTTTGTGCACTTTTTATAAGGCAAAAGTCCCTCTATTCACTGTTGTATTTTTATTTATTAGAAATTTAACTTTGCCATTTTCACTTTGCTAAAAGTTTTATAAGAATCATTTTTTGTTACTGTTCTATTTTCAAGGCTTCATAAAGTTTCTTTATCTCTTGCCTTCTGTAGTTTCATAGAAAGGTGCCCATGTATAGATTTCTTTTTATTTATCCTGCTTGGGATTTGTTGAGATTCTTGAAACTGTGAATTAAGGTCCTTCATCAGTTTTTGGAAAAGTTTGAGCCACTATTTCTCTGTATATTGCTTCTGTTCCATTTTCTCACTCTTCAGGGACTCCACTTAAATATATGTTAGACCCTTTCATTGTATTCTTTACATCTCTTCTCTTCTGTGTTTTTCCCTTTTTTTCCCCTTTTATGCTTCTTTCAGGATAATCTATATGTATTTAAGTATGTATGCATTCATTTATTTTTACCTGTAATACAGTTTACTAAATTTCTTTTCAGCTGTCTCTTGGCTGATAATAAAGCCATCAATTTGGTTGTTAATTTCAGTTATTTATTTTTCAATACCAGAATTTCATTTTGTTCTCTTTTTGAATCTGCTGTGCCACTTTTTATAGTTATTGGTTTCTTGCCCAGTTTTTCAGGTTTGGCTTTATCTCCTTGATCATTGTAGATAGTTACAATCTGAGAATTCCACTATCTAGAGACCCTGTGTGTCTGTTTTTGTCATTTATTTCTGCTGGCTTCTGTGCATTTTGTCTTGTCTCCTAGAATGCCTGATTTACTTCAATTGTGTATTGGACATTGTATTAGAAAAATTATTTGTAGAGGGCCAGCCCATGACTCACTTGGGAGAGTGCGGTGCTGATAACACCAAGGCCATGGGTTTGGATCCCTGTATAGATAGGGATGGCTGGTTAGCTCACTTGGGAGAGTGTGGTGCTGACAACACGAAGTCAAGGGTTAAGATTCCCTTACCGGTCATTAAAAAAAAAAGAAAAAAGAAAAATTATTTATAGAAACAATTTGAGGACGAGGATGATATTACCTTCCTTTATAAAAGACTTTCAAGTTTATTTCTTGCTACGTCCTAGTTGTATCCACAACCCAGGATCATCTTAATATAAGTTCAGGGCTTGAAATTTTCTGAATCGTCTGGATGACTCAAAACGGGACTGCAGTGCACGTGGAGGTTTGCTTATTTATACTTCATCTCATTCCTGTGGTGTGGTCCTAGCCTCATCAGGGTGGTGGTTTACCAGAGTTCCCCCTTGGTGGTGCTGGATTCTAGTTTTTGTAATCCTAGTTCTTCAAGGACTTGAAAAAAGCAGTTTATCCTCTAGGCTGCCTATTCAAGATCGCTAGATAGCCCTGGGGTAAACAAGCACCTCAGTGCTACGCTCACTTACTCTCACTCTGTCCCTGATCTTGATCCAGTAAGCTCTTTTATGCTTTTTTAAGATTTTAAAAATATGTATGCCACATTTTAAAAGATGTCTTCTATAGGAAGCTTAATCTGAATTAACTGGTTTACCATTTTTAGAAGCAGAAGTTTCCTTGTTGAGGGTTTGACTGGAGTTGCATTGAATTTAGAGATCAGTTTGGAGAAACTGACATCTTTCTCAAGCTTTCCAATTTGTGAATCTGGAATACCTCTGCTTTATTTAGATTTTCTCCAATGGCTTTCAATACAATTTATAGTGATCTGCATATAATTCTTCATATCTTTTGTTAAATTTATTCCTGGGCACTATTGTAAACCATGTCTTTTAAATTGTGATTTCATTGTTTGTTCCTGGTATATAAATGAAATTGACTTATATATTGATCTTCTGTAAATGACTTGACTTTTTCTTATTATTTCTATCAATTTAGTTGTAGATTTTTTGAGGTTTTCCATGTAAACAATCTCATTGTCTGTAACCAAAGACAGTTTTATTTTATTAGGCTTTTCTTTTTGTCCTTCTTATTGCACTGGATGAAACTTCTAGGCAGTGATGACGAGGATTGGTGATAGTACATATCCTCTCTTTATCCTGATTTTAAAGGGAAGGGAAGACTTCTACAATTTCCCCATTTAGTATGACGTAGGTTTTTTGTAGATGCTCTTTGTCAGGCTAAGTTAATTGTTTTCTAATTCCATTTTACTAAGAGTTTTTTAAAAAAATTAAATTATGAATGACTGTTGAATTTTATTAAATTCATTTTTAAAATGATTACAATGATCCTATTATTCTTTAAGCTGTTAATGACATTTAGCTATTTTCTAATATTAAACTACTTTGCTTTCTTGGATAAACCTGACTCAGTCATAGGTGTATTATCTTTTTAATATATTCTTAGAATTTTTTTTTGCTTATATTCTGTTTAGGATTTCTGCATATAAATGCATGGATGAGATGGGCCTGTAGTTTTTCTTGATTGTATGTCCTAATCTGGTTTGGATATTAAAGTTATGCTAGCGTCAGCGAATAAGTAAGCGAGTATAGAAAGAGAGGCAATGCCCCCTTATTTATTTTGAATACAATTGAGATGATCACTTTCATTTCATTGAAATAAAATTTTGATAGAACTTGTCTATAAAACTTTATGTCCCTCCCCTCTTTTTTTCCCTGAATGGAAAGATTTTAAACTACTGCTTCAGTTTATTTAACATTTTATGACTACCCAGAAATTTTATTTCCTTTTGCATCAGTTTTGTTAAATTGTGTTTCTGTAAGAATTTTTCTATCTGGACTTGTATCTCAGTTTTCAAATTTATTTGAGTAAAGCGGTTGATGTATTGTATACTTATCTTTTTAATGTCTGCTTTATTGAAGTTATGTCAACTTTTTATTAATAATATTACTTATTTTTGATTTTCTCTTTTTCAATTGGTTTTTGCCAGATTTGCCTATTTTGTTAGTCTTTTCAAACAACAAATTTTTGCTTTGTTTAGCTTCTCTACTGTTTTTTGTTTTCTCTTTCATCAATGTCTGTTTTTATCTTTGCTCTCTTCTATTTTCTTTGAGTTTACTGTTTGGTTCTTTTTCTTATGTCTTTGATTACACTGAGATCATCAATGTTCAGTGTTTCTTCTTTTCTGGTGTAAATATTTAAGGCTATAAATTTCCCCTAATCATTTTGCTATATCCCAGAGATTTTGATATGAGGTACTTTTATCCTTTGGCTCTAAGTATTTTTAAATTTTCATCATGATCTCTTCTTTGACCCATGAGTTTTATAATTATGTATTTCTTCAATTCCAGAATATTCTCAGCCACTTTCTCTTTGAGTATTGCTTCCCCCATTCTCTCTAATGTTTTTTCCCTCAACTCCTACACGTATGTTGGAACTCCTACTCTATCTTCCCTGTATTTCTTTAATAATATTATTAAATATCTATTTTATAGTTTTGCTCTGATTCATCTCTTATCTCCAGCCATTGTGATAATTCTCCTGTCTGTTTTACCTGCTGCTTTCCCTCCATGTGAGTCATTTCTCGAGTCGTTCGTATTTTCTGATTGCGAGCTCATCTTTGATGGAGTGTTTTCCCCACTGTGGGTGTTTGGTGTGTATAGGCGAAAAAGTGGTTTTGTATTTGATTTTGTTGAGGTTCTTTGGGCTTTACCAACCTAGGCCATTTGACTTTTAGGAATTGTTGGCTTGGAGTTTCTGTTTTGCATATAAGTTGTATATATTCAGACTCTTCATTCACATATGGCATGAGTTTATGATGTTAATTTCTCATGGATACCTTTTCTTCCCATCTACAGACTTGAGTGGATGGCAAGCTTCCTTGCTCCTCCCCTGGGCTGATGGGAAGAGTTTTTCTAGTCATTTTTACATGGTTGGGACACTTCCAGGAGGTCCTGGTTTTGTCTAGGGAGGTTAGCTGCTTCAGCCACCTTGCAGGGCTGTTATGTCCCCTCAGCTTGCAGGGATGGTGAACCCAGCTGTAGCCACTAGGGTCTGTCTGGTTGATGCACCGTTTGCTCCTGCTTACTGCTGTGCTTTGGACATCCTTCTTTTTTTTTCCTGGAATGTGAGGCCTTATTTTCTTTTTTTTGAACTTGACTATATATTTACAAGAATTTCACCTTTATATGTTTTTGTAGGTGGAGGGGGCTCTTCTGCATCAACTTGGCCTGCCAGGTATTGCTGCTTCTTAATGTACAAAATTGGGACCAAGGACTGATGCAGGTGTCCATTGACATATAAGGGACAGAAATAGGAAGAGAAATCCCTGAAGGAGATGCAAGGAGCAGTTGGTAGGGGAAGAACAAGGACGGAACTAATCCTTGGGGACCAAAAGAGAAGCAAGCTCTTAGGAAGGTCCTTTTATGTGATGTGAGGCCAGCTTTTCCCAGTGATGGCATATTGTTCATCCTTCAGACTCAAGAGATTTCTTTGAGAGGAAAACTCAGAGAGACACAAATGCAGAGAGATCAGCTGAATTTATAAAGGGAACACAAGTCTCTCTCTCTGTTCCTCTCTAAGCAGAACTGCTTAGGAAGAATTTGGAAACTTCTAGTTGTTCTCGTGAACTTGGGAGGACTCTTCTCTGCATTTTGTACTAACCTCCACCCCTCAGGGAGCTCCAGAGACCACAGGGAGGGGCGGCATTGTTCTGTATGTTGGGGTGGCTTGCCTGTTCATGCTCCTCTCTTGTCTGTCTCTCCACATCTGGTTATTTTGAGGCCACCTGTGATATATGTGCTCAATAAGAGCAAACCCACGTTACTTTGATTCTGTTCTTCCTTTGCCCTCCCATTCCTCCCGGAATATTCTTAGCCATTATCTCCTTAAATAGTGCCTTTCACACCCCCTGATCCCAGCAAATTCATACATTTTAAGGTTCCTTTCAGGGTCTGATTGGAAAGCATCTGGGCTTCCATTTGTAAGAAACTCGGTCCTGATTTTGTGGACTTCTGCGCCTGTCATGGGGCTCTTGCAGCTTGGAACAAATGTGTGGGCTGTGCAGGGCACAGGAGCCTGTGCATGTGTCCATGAGCCCACAGCAAGAAGGCTAAGTTTTTATGTCGTTTCCTAAAGTTTTCAGTGACCACATCGTGTCATCTCTCCACAATCCTGGAAGAGAATAGTGGTGATATTGACACTCCCATTGTACAGATGAGGAAACTGAGGCCTGGAGAAGGGAAGTGACTTCCCCAAAGTCCACAGCAAGTTAGAAATAGACCTGGACTTGTTCAGGCACCTGCCTCCGAGCCAGGTGCTTTCCCCTCCCCCTCACGCTGCCTAGCATGTTCGTGCAGGCTTATGTGGAGATGCCCATCTCCACACCCAGGTTACTGCCAACCTGATCACAAGCATCCCGTGAAGCTTCCCTGCCCCTCACCCCCACTCTTTGGCAGCATACCACACACTCGGAGAGACTTAGTTTTCTCTTTCCTTTTCTCTCCTGGCTCTTGTATCTTTTAGACATTTGCCATTACTGCTGGCAGACCCCAGACAAAGGTAAATACATTGTTGACCCAGCTCAGGGAGTTACACCATTACATCCTAGCATTTCTGGGTAGAAACAATGGCCAACATCATATTTCTTAGCATTACTTTTTATTGAATACAGACTTACAGTCTTTAAATAATCTGAATATAATGCTTTCAATGTACAGTTCTTTAATCATACATATATTTCTTCAAAGACAAAACTATAAATTAAAACTGAAAGGCTATAAATACAGATGTACACATTGCCATAAATCTAGAACTATTTTATAAAAATAGAACTCAAATATTAACTTTATATATTTTAGCAACTTAGCAGTATTGTAAGGTGGCCACATACATTTTCATTATGCATCACTGTTTCAAATGACTGTCTCATTTCCACCTCTTTGGGGACACATGGAACAATCTCCTTTACCAGAGTCCCCACAAAAATGCCCAAGGCCATGGCTCAGTGTTGCCTTTGCATAAAGACTCAGTGCACCCACCTGTTCTTGGAGGGGAAGACCAGCTCCCAGCCCCTCTCTCAGAGAGAGGAGGTGTTCCCTCCTGCCAAGCATTTGCCGTTCGCTCTTCTTGAAGCCTTCACAGTGCGTGGTTTGGTATCTGAACATACAGAGTGAGTTACCTTTCCCTATGCTCAGAGATGAGTTTGGTTCTATTAGATCAGTGTAAGTAGTTTAAAAGAAAATTACCCAAACAATGCCCGCCAGGGTAATGTCATCCCGAAGGTGGGCACTGCTGCCTACTGCTTGTGCAAGGTCCTTTACACACACACATGGTTTCCAATCCTCATAGCCTTGCAAGGTGGGGACATTCTCATCCTCCTTTGACAATGGAGGGACTTGAGTCTCTGGGCATTGAAGTCATCTGGCCAAAGGTGGTGGGGCTGCTAGACCCCAAAACCAGAGCTTTGCCTGCCAGGAAATCCACAGGGGGAAACCAGAAGAGAACTCGGGTCTGCACTGTGGTCATTTGATGGGAACAAATAGCTTTAGGTCAGCTTATAGCAGGTGGACTGCTCATCCCCAGACACCCTGGGACCTGTAGGCTACAACTTCCCAAGGGGAGCAGGAAGGTGGAGGTGGAAGGGAAGAAGATGGACCCTCAGACCAATGACTCAAATTTGCACATTTGAAGGCCAGTGCCCAGATCCCCTAAACCATCCAATAGAAACCCTCCATCTAAATCCAGGGGCTCACAAAGCTGAGCAAAGTTCAAGTGCCCACCCCACCTCAACAGGCCTGTGGCCATCCAGGTCAAAGTGCAGACAGCTTTCACAGTGGTCCAAAGAAAGGAAACACACAGGGTCCGTGAGCCAGAGTAGACTGCTCAGAATCACACAGACCACAGCAGGATGGGGAGGATTCCAGGAACCCCCCATGGGTAGCAGAGTGGCACTCGCGGGGGGTGTACGGGGAGTGGGGGGAGGCATGGGCTCTGTGCTGCCCTGCGCTGGGTACACTTTGGATTTTTCTGGTTGCTTTCCCATTTGGCTTCCCTGCCCTTTTAGACTTCCCATAAAATTCGGGCCCCATGAGAGTGTCTCTCACACCTCTCTACCATCACAGCCCCTCAGAACAACCTCAACTCCAACTCTGGCTGCACCGTCTATCCTGCACCTAGCTGGGCTGGCTCTGGATGTGGCCACGCCCTTCTCCCAGCCCTGCTCTTTGCCAGCTGTCCTTTGGGGTTCCCCAGGCCCACAGAAAGCCCTGCTCTGGGATTCTCCACATGGGTTTTGGTCAGAACCCTGGATAGCATCCTCCAAATAAAGGAGCCCAGCCAATCTAAGGGTGTCCAGCTTGGGACACTAAGATCATTTCCTGAAATTAATGTCAGAGTGGTTTTCTTAAAACCCTCTCTCTTAAAAACAATACAGACAAACAACGATAGAAAAACCCAAACCAACCCTCTCTCCTTTCCACTTATTGGGGCAGATCATCTCTTGGGGCATGTTTAGTGGGAGGGGCAGTGGGAGAGAAGCAGGAAAACGCCAATGGCAGGCCCCGGGGGGGTGGGGGTGGACCGGTCCTCCATACATCCTCCTAGGCAAGGCGCCCGCTTGCTCCTGGGCTAGCCCTGATGCTGCCTGAGAAAATTCCAGGGCAGTCACAGATAACATTTTTTTTTCCTTTCTGGATAGCTGGATGCAATTTTCTGAACTCAAAGGAAGGCTGCCCTAGGAATGAAAGGTGTGGCTCAGATCCCCATACATTAAACGAGCTTGGGCCAAGGTGTGTGAGCGTGTAGGGCAGTGGATGCTTGCAGGACTGCATGGCTCAGTGCAGCGCTGTGACCACCCCCATCAGAATGCTTTGAATCCGAAAGCAAAGTCCCCTGCTCCCCGCAAAAGAAAAGAGGTAATGACCTGGATTTAGCCTCTTCCTTCATGACTCACTTAGGTATACTGCCTGTGATAGGGTGACTCATTCCTTCTTAGGCAGAAACATCACCTGGACATGCTAGGTCCTGCTGGGGAAGGAAACACGCACACTAACCATCCCAGGACCACAGAGCGAGGGCCATGTGGATGCCACTCACCCAGGGCCTCGGAGCCAGGCTGGCCTCGCTTCCCATTACACAGGCTAGTATAGATTCCCATACTTTTCTCCTCACCCTCCAGCTCTGTGTGATGCCTCTGGGTGATCTGGGGGTCGTGGGGGGGAGCTCTGAGGACAGGGAGCTGCAGAAAGCCGGGGTGAGGGATGACAGCAGAGGTTTGGCAGGGTGTGGCAGTTGCAGAAGGCCGGGTTTTGGGAGGTCAAACCCAGTGGCAGGAGTCATGGTTCGTGCTCCTGGCTGGGCCCTGTGGCTTTTTACTTTGTTGCCTGTGGCTTGCCCTCGTCAGGCTGTGGCGGACTGCAGAGGTCTCTCATAGCAATGAGGCTTTCTTCCACGGCTTTTGCAAACTTGGTAGAAGAGGTTTCCTTGCAGTCGTGAAAGCTGGAGATGCAGAAGAGGATGGTCTCTGGCTGGGGGTTGTAGCAGGCACCATACCCATTGGGGACCACAGGACCATAGCAGCAAAACATCTCCATGGTTGTGGGCACCTGGAGGTGACAATAGGTCAGGAGCTATTTGCTCTGAAATGCGACCTGCAAGTCTGCTGGAATGTGGGGCATTCCAACAACCTGCAGCCTTGATGGGGTATTTGCTTTCCTGACTGTTCCCCCCCACAGGGTTTGACTGAATTAACCAAATCAACCAATTGCTTCAGAATGGATGGACATGGCCAGAGTTGTAAAAGCAAACCCATCTAATTGCATATTGGAGGAAGAGGGGCCCCAAGCCCACTCCCCAGTGTGCAATCTGCTCTTCTTGTGGAAATGGAAGCTCCCAGAGTGACCTGGTGTGGGGTCTTGGGCTGACTCTCTTCTTCACCTGGAGGCCATTTGAGGCACAGAGGCAATCAGGGTAATTTACTAAATGGCACCCCGGTGGTAACCAACAGTTAGATGGCTTCCCAGAGGGAGTAATTTATGAACTGCAGGAAATCTGGCTTATCTTCTCTGTCGATTTTCCCCAGATCCTCAATTACTGTCAGTACTGCCTGGCTGGTCTGATTCTCTCCCCACGGTCTGTCATGGTCATGCACAATTACCCAAGATTGGGCATTTCAAAGATTGTCATCAATTGGAATTTAGTTATGCGCCTAATAAGTTTTGAATTCAGAGTGCTGAGATTTTGTAATCTGGATCACAAACCAAGAAAGTATGTTTCCGAAGGCATTCAAGCCAGGAATGCTACTTTTCAATTGGAAAACCACCACCACCACAAAACCCCCACACCCCACATTAATTTTATTAGCTGATCCTAGGGGAAAAATAGAAAGGTTTCTTGGGCAGGTGCAGGGCCGGGTTTGTTTTAAACCCACAGGTTTCTGGGGCTGCATAGCTGCGTCTTCAGAAGTGACACTGGCCATTTTAATGTGGCAGAACAAACCAATAGTCTTGCCAATAGAGTTATCGCATTGTTAGATAAATTTGCCGTTCAAAAGCCAAAGGCCATAAAGCTGTTCCAAAGCACTTTTTGCCCATGGATGGTTTCCTGAAGAATTTATGTTGGGCTCTGTCCTCATTTATTCCTGTCTGCACGCTCACTGCCGTAATGACAAAATCAAATTACTGAGTGGGCTTTTATCCTCAAACACAGCTTTATCAGCCTTTCCTACTGCCCATGTCCAGCAGTTCGCAGATGAGGAGTTTTAGTAAATTGACGATTGTGGTTGTATTTCCTCTCCTAAACTGCTGCCTCTCCCCAGTGGTTTTCGCTGTGTTTGTGATGGTGGTCCTGCAGCAGGACGAGCCTGTAGCCCTGATTAGGAGACGTAGGGGCTGGTGGCTAATCGTCCCTGCTGTTGGTCATGTGGCCCTTAATCATAATGCCTGTGACCTGACTGGCTACATCATTGCATCTGGCTGAGCCAAGATTTCACTTCAGGCCTGTCAGGCATCAGAGCCTGTGGCCACCTGGGGGAACACCACCTCTCAGGTAACAGATTGAAAGTTAAGATTGCTTAATAGGGTGCCAGAACGGGTGAGTTCCCGTCCTGTCTCCACTTGGGCGAAGGTGGAGTCTGTGATTGCTCTCATTTAGAAGATGGGAAACCAGTGCTCTGAGCATTTACATCATTTTGCTGAAGGTCACATAGCTCATAAGAAGCAGAGACAGGACTTGCCTCACTCCAGCGCTCGTTAGAAAGCTCACTGGCTACACTACGTGGCTTCTCGGGTGACGGCTGCGCATGAGCTGTACCTGGCTGGTGGAGAGCACAAATCGGTTGCTCATCAGGTATGTTTCGTCCGTGAACATCTCGGGCAGCTCCTTGCACATATCCCGGGCCAGCTCCCTCAGCGCCAGAAGGTGGTTGTCAATGGCCATCCCTGTTATGGCCTGGATAGTTGAGAACAAAGAACAGGAGACCAGATGTGGGCTCCCACATGCTTCCTCTTCCCCTCCTCTCTAGTCCATGACACTAATGGTGACTCCAACAGTCACAGCCTGGCTTACCCAGCACTTGCTACCAACAACATGTGTGGGTAGCCACTCAGGACTGGCCGCTCTACCATGAGGCCTCTGCTCCTTGGGCCCTGTGCACTTCTCCATGCACAGAATGAGTCCAGGAAGATTGGGCTCTACCGTGAGAGGTCTGAGTTAAAGGTCAGTGGGTCTGATCACCCCCTGCACACACATACTCACATCGTGCTCCAAGTGGAAAGGGTGGGGCTGGCCTGGCCATCCTGAGTGCCAACCTGCTCAGGCAGGGGAGGGAGTTTGGGGAGAAGGGCATATGTTGGGCCCAGGAACTGCTAGGTCCTGTCCAAGCATTGGGAAAGGCGTCCCAGGCTGTCACTGGGGAGACTCACCACAACCAACGCTTTATCCTCCAGTGAGAGTCCAAGGAACGAGGGATAGAGGGCATCAGGTGTATTCCTGAATCTTGGTTGCTATTTCATGGGCTCAGGATTAGTTCAGTTAAGCTGGATTCATGATCTAAGAAATCATTTTGAGACAGGAACTAACCAGCAGAGGCTCAGCTGATGTTCTCAATGGGAAAGAGCTAGTCGAATGATGAGAGGTTTTTTTCTTTTTACCATAAGATATTTAAACTCTTATCAAAGGATAAGATAATAGCAGTGAGTGCTCCAGAATTTCAGTGTGGGAGGGGCTCAGGGGTGGTGGTGTGGCCAGAAGTAGAAGTGGGGACAGGGGACTCATTCTACATCTCTCCCATTTGGGGCTGGGTGTGTAGTGTGCACAACTTTTTTTTTTTATTACATGTTTATTTGGAGCAATTGGGGGGGCTGATGGAGACTTGGGGGGCCACCTTTGGCCTATAGCAATAAACTTTGGGTGAACACCAGGAGAGCTGTGAGTAACTCTTGTGGTTTCAGAGATGGCCACTTGGCTATTAAGGCCCCAAACAGGAGGAAACTTTCCATCACAATGAACTTTGCTTAGGTTTACAAGGCACGGTTTGGGATTTGACAGCTGTTCTGTTTCAGCTGAGTATGAATGCATAAAGATGAGGCCCCAGTCTCTCCAAATGCACTAATTGCAGGCTGAAAAGTCAGAAGTTACACAACCACAGCTCACTTTAGATGTGCCCGTTAGGACAGATGGAAGAACTACCAGCCCATCCGTGGAGTAGGCTGCTCTTTTCATTTCTCTGGTTAGCTCTATTAATCTCTGATTTATATAGGTCCTCTGTGGAACAGCCAACCCAACTCTGCTTTCACTATCTCTTAACTAACTGTAGCAAGAAGTTACCAGATTGTTTGGATTAGAGACATGAGTAGTATCATTCATTGAGGAGATCTTAATTGAGTGACTACTGTATGCCTGATGCTGCTAGGGCCTGGAGCAGCAGTAGAGAGCAAAGCAGGCATGAACTCAGCCCTCGTGGATTTATGGTGTGGTGGGGGGCAGATCTTTACCAACCATGCAAAGAAACGTGATCATAAGCTGAGGGAAGTGTTACGAAGGAAAAGCAGAAGGTTCTGGGAGAACGTGTTGTAGGGGGTCTGGAACACTTTGCCAGCCCCTCCATTGGAATTTCCTTTCTCCACTACCACTACCAAATACACTTACCAGTTATCAGGAGGTTTCCTTGCTTTTTCCCCCTTTCCCTTATCCCCCACAGCCAAACAGGTAAAGATCTTTTATCTCTCCTCTCCCACCCCCCATCTCTTTGATTCAGGTCTCATCAAGTTAAAATAGCTAACACAACAGAACCCTGTGGCAATGCTTGCGAGGATATTTTTCTAAAATTTTCTAAATTTTTCATAAATTTAAATTTCTTATCAAAGTTATGTATTTATTTAGTTTAAAAATCCAAATAAGCCAGAGGCTTATGTCACCTTGCCAGCACTGGTTCCCAGTGCACAGAGGCAACCCCTGGCAACTCTTTTAGCTGTTTACCTGGGTGTTTACTTTCATTGTTCCAAATACACGCTTGGACTGCTATTACTGCACTTCTCAGTTTCACCTGAAATCTTGTTATAGCAGATGAAACTTTAGCAGTTTTATGCCCCCCTCCCCAAACATACTTCCACTTTCCCATCCTCCCAGTAGAGTTATGTTTTAACTTTTTGTGTTTGATCAACAAACGGTGTTTACACGATTATAATTACACAAGTATTCACAGCTGGGTCATGTAGTGTACTATGATTAGATTTCCTTTCTTATTGAGTGTTTTGTTTTTCCTAGAATTGACAATTTTTTAATTATTAAATTGTGTTTTTTCCACTTGCTTAGTTTTCTACGTATCATTTCTAATTGATTCCTAAACACTCAGCCAGGATTTTATTTCTCCTCACCTTCTTGCTCCTCTGTAGATTGAGTGCTCCCTAGATCTGCCTGACAGCTATTGACTCGTGATCTCCTTTAACTATCATCCTTGGGAGTCCTGCTATTTCTTTCTTGGGCTGAATCTTCTGATTTTTAAAGCTTACAACTTCTTCTTTTACGTTTTATTTTCTCACTTTAGAAGACTACATCCTCCAGCAGCTTTATGAGAAAGAGTGCTTAGTAAGTAAAATTTGGAGACCTTGCCTATCTGCCTTCATTCTGTCTTCAGACTTGACACAGTTTATCTGAGTTTGGAAGGTGTGTTGAAGATCACTTTCCCTCAGAATCTGAAGACATGCTCCTTCCAATGATGCTGCTGAGAAGTCCATCACATATTTATTCCTGATCTTTGTATCTGCTTTTTTTTTCCTCTGGGAGATTTTAGGATCTTCATTTTGTCTTTAGTGTTTTGAAATTTCCTCTGATATGAGTATTTTCTGTCCATTAAGCAAGGTACTTAGAGAACTCTGTCAATATGGAAATCCATGTCCTTCAGTTCTGGGGAAATTTCTTGAGTTATTTTGTTGATGACTCCCCAACCTCCCTGCCCACTATGACCACTATTTTTTCTTTCAGAACAACTATTATTTGGGATATTGTCCTCCTGGACTGAGCCTCTTTTCTCTCCTATATTTTATCTGTTTTATTGATATTTGGGGAATAGTGTCTCAGCTTATCTCTCACTCCTTCCACTAAATTTTTTCTAGCATATTTTTCCCCAGAGTTGTTTTTATTTCCTGAAAAATTTTTCAGAGTTTCCTATTCTTACTTATAGATGAAATAATTTCTATTATCTTTCAGAGAATCTCAATAATAGTTTTTTTAAGTTCTTTTATTTCCTGCTTTGTTTTTACTTACTTTGCTTCTTTTAAAATACATTTTTAAAGTATTTTTTTAAAAAATTAATAAAAGGTTTTATTTGTATTGATTTCAGTCTCTTATGTTAACAGCTCTCCTCAATGTCTGGTGATCTGTAGCTATCTGTTTCTATTTAAGAATAAAGCACTGAAAATATGATTAGAAGATATGTGTGTGAGAATGTGTTTGTTACCTGGTGGGCTTCACTGTGGGGTGAGCTGACTGGGCTCTTTCACTGGGGACCCCAACTGTCAGTCTCTGTGAGTCTTTTCTCTTGGCCTGATCAGTTTCACCGCAGAGAAATCTAATCTCCTGCACAGGGAGGGGTGGTGTTCAAGGTGGTTCCCAGTGTACACAGAGCTGAGTGGCCAGAGGGCTGAGTAATGAGTAAATCGACTTTGATTAACCCCCTATGTTTCGTACAGTATTCCCTTTCTCAGTTGTACATAATGTCGAGTGTAGAGTCCTCGTGCTCTGCCTCTCCAGAGAATAAACTTCTAGCCCAGCGCTGGAGGGGGAGGGGTAGCAGCCTGGCTGCACGGGGTGCTAGAGAGGATCTGAGGGTCTAACTGCTTCTTGTACAGATCCTCCACTGCTACGGCTTGAGTGTTTTGTCCCCTCTAAAATTTGTGTGTTGGACTTAATGGCCAATGTGATACTATACAAGAGGTGGGGCCATGAGGGCTCCTTCCTTGTGAATGGGATGAAGGCCTTTATAAAAAAGGCTTCACACGGCATTCGGCCCTCTGCCCTTCCCTCCCGCCATGCAAGGACACAGAGCATGCTGCAACAAGGCGCCATCTTCAAAGCAGAGAGCAGCCCTCGCCAGGCAGCTGAACCTGCCTATGCCTTGTTCCTGGTCTTCGGACCTCCAGAAGTGTGAGAAATAAATTTGTGTTCTTTATAAATTACCTGTTCTCAGGTATTGTGTTAGAGCAGCACAAATGGACTAAGACATCAACCAGTTCTCTTCCTTTCAGCCCCATATGCACCCCCACTTTTGGTGGGTGCCCCTAAAGCCTGAGGCCCCCTGAAGTTCGGCAGTGCAGTTCACTGGGTCCTGAGCTTCTCTCGCTGTCGGCTAAGTCGGC
The DNA here is from genome assembly GCF_027409185.1 of Cynocephalus volans. Classification (NCBI taxonomy): domain Eukaryota; kingdom Metazoa; phylum Chordata; class Mammalia; order Dermoptera; family Cynocephalidae; genus Cynocephalus; species Cynocephalus volans. Next base: position 224,620,292 of record NC_084461.1, read on the forward strand.
TGTCATGTGTCCTACTTTCCAGCTCTAAGCTTTGTTGTCATCTCCTTTCCCATTCTCCTTGTCCTAGTGTATCTATGGCTTAAAGAAATCCCTTGGCTGTTGTTTTGGAGGGTTTCAGAGTGACAGGAAACCCTACTGTTCAGTACCCCATGCTGGATCACAAGTTCACATCCTCCTCGCCAACCCCTGCCCTGCCCCACGTCAGTCCTTACACCAGCTCTCTCTTAATCTTACGTAGATTCCTAGTTAGTGTCTCTGCCTCTGGCAACCACCCCCCACCCACCCAGTCCTTCTACCCAGTCACCAGAGTGGGTTTTCTATCAGGAAATCCAACATCATGAGCTCTCCTGCTCCTCTGTCCTCTGTGAGCTGCACACGCTGGGTACTTGCTTTTTTTCTTATTCCCTCCTTGGGCCGTCCTTCCCTTCTGTGTCTGCCTGACAAGCGTCTCTTCATCCTTCAAGTCTCATGCCAAGCACCACTTCCCCTGGGGAGCCTTCCTGGCTTTCCCGGATAGAAGGAAAAGTTTGCGTCTCCATGTTTCCTCTTACTTCCCGAGGGCTCTTTTCACATGGGATTGCATTTAACATTGAAGGGCCTCACCTTCCAACCACACAGTAAACCCCTAAGAATAGGGCTTATGAACTCCAGTTTGTGTTTCCTAGGACCCAGCGCCTTGCCTGGCATAAAGCAGGAAAACAAAAAATTCCCACTGAATACATGAGAGGGTGCTTTGTTTTTCCCAAACAGATGAATTTGAATTTGGGACCTAGTAACTGAATTACAGAAAGTCTACTTTGTCTAGTTCTAAAACTCAGAAATGCATTGTTAGTACGTGCTTTCAAGTATATAGAGTGGAATTTGGTTAACTCGTTTTTATAGATTATATGATCCTTCAAAAACTGTGTTAGAATGATTTGCAGTCGAGGCATTGATCAACAGCCCACCTCATTGCTTCTTCTGTATTGTTTGTGTGCGAATCATGGCTTTGCAGTGCCAGAAAATAAATCATTTCCCCAAATTAGGGAAACATTCCCCTTACAATTTCAATTTCACTATTAATTTTCAGCAAGGACTTTTATTCATAGGTGGTATAAATAAATGAATAGAGAACAGGAGGCAAAACCAACCCTTGTTGGGGATAAGCATGGCCTCACCTGTGATTGTGCAAGGCGTGCAAGCCACCGCTGTGGCTGGCCCGAGCCCCACTCCTGCACTTGACTCCTCTTGTATAAACTGTAAAGTGCTATACATATTAGGTGCTGTTGTTACCATTATGGTCATTTCAAATACCACTCACTGCATTCTTGTAAAATCCATGTAAAAAGCAGGAATGGTGTGTCACCTAGGTTCTAAAGATATGAAAACGGAGGCTCTGGGAGATGGGCAGCTGTATTAGTCCATTTTCTGTCACTTATAACAGAATACCTGAAACTGGGTAATTTACAAAGAAAAGAAATTTATTTCTTACTGTTCTGTAGGCTGGGAAGACCAAGGTCAAGGGGTGCATCTGCTGAGGGCCTTGTTCTGCTGGCGACTCTTTGCAGAGTCCCGAGGCAACGCGGGGAATCACACGGTGAGGGGGGGCTCAGCGTGCTGATGTGCTCACTTGCTCTCCTTATAAAGCCACTAGAGCTGCTCCTGGGATAACCCACTCCTCCATTAACCCATTAACCCAACAATCCATGAATGGATCAGTCCATTCATGAGGGCAGGGCCCTTATAATCCAATCACCTCCCAAAGGCCCCACCTCTCAATACTGCCACGTTGGGGCCCAAACTTCCACATGAGCTTTGGAGGGGACAAATATTCAGACCACAGCATCATCCCACCCCTGGCCCCCTAAAGCTCATGTCCTTCTCACATACAAATACATCCATTCCACCCCCACAGTCCCCAAATCTTAACTTGTTCCAGCACCAACCCCAAAGTCCCAAGTCCCATCTGTGAAATCAAAACAAGTTATCTGCTGCCAAGAAACAGTGGCAGGACAGGTATGGACAGACAGTGGCTGAGCTCTTGCCTAGGGTCGGGTGTTGTGGCCCCAATGTTTGCAGGCTCTGCATGCAGCTCAGACGCCTGTAGTCATGAGGTGGTGGGACGTAACTCACCTTGACGGTGTACTCGGTCTGGGCTCGGATGGCATCCTTCAGGAGCAGCAGCTTCTCGGAAGCCTGTCAACAGACCAGGGAGGCAGTGCGTGGGACTCTGGAAGGCTGCCCAGGGACAAACACAACCAAAGGAGCAGAGCGGCAGAACCCCACAGCCTTGATGGCCCCCGGGGGCTCCTTAGCATGGAGCAGGACTCACGGGCATGGCCGCCTTGTGGTCAGTCATGGCTCTCACAAAAGTCAGGGCCTCTGGAGTGGCTGATCTGATGTTGTCCACCCGTCCCTCCTGGAATCGGCGAACAGATGCGCTCTCGTAGGTGGGCACCAGTCTCTGGTGGAGTCTGTGTGAGATAAAGGATGAACGGCAAATGGTAATTTATTCTCAGAAAACAATAATTGCTGTAAGAAAAATAGGCTCGGTAGGCTTTATTTCTACAGTCCTGACTTTACTGGGCATAGTATTTCATTTTAATGTTAATAGAATTCTAGAGGAGAATTCCCAAAAATGAACGCTGGGGAGTGTCTAACATGAACGACCACGTACGCTTTTGTACACTGGGGACAGTGTGCTGACATAAAATGAAGTGACTAGTAGCTTTCTAAAAAATTCCCAATCTGGTGGGGAACCTAGAATTTTCTGTGAGACCCAATGAGTGTTTGATTAATAGCACAGAATGGAAAAATTGTGTAATTAATCACTCACACCCTTGAGGGAATCCTGTTTTACTCAAAACAACTCAAGCATGATCTCTGGATTGAGGCAGAGAGGGGCCTTCGTGGTCGTGAGTATAAACTGCTGCCCAGGCTCACCCTTCCAGTGGCAGCCAGGCTTCCAACAGGTGCCACGGCTGCCCTCTTCTCCCTGACGTCTGCAGGGGTAAGTAAGCCTCTTTCCTTACACGTGCAAACCAGTGAGCATCTCTAGTCTTGCACACCTGCCCGACACGCTCCCTTTCTCACCAGTCAGTCAAGTCCTTGGTGTTGGGGGTGGGGGAGGAGAAAGACACAAAGCTCAGAGAGGGGCAGTGACAACTCAGAGTCACACAGCAAGACATGCCCCTGCGTCTCGGCCCTCTCAGGGCATGTCCTTCCAGCACTGGGTGGGCTTCTGGATGGAGAGGCTATGTCTGATTTGGCATAGCGCATGGCCCCGTCTTGCTTGGTGAGCAAGGATGTAACCTTCCTGCACACTTCTGTGGTGTCTCCCCAACACTCTGGCAGGAGCTCCTCTCCTGTATCTCTGTGGTCCCTGGAGGCAAATGCCATGCCAAGCACAGTCTTGCTTTCCATTGCTGGCTGGTCACTGACCAACCCCAATTTAGACCTCTTCCAGGTGTTTGCTGAATCTAGAAGCAGGTTAAAACAACTGTTTTTGTTATAGCTTAGACTCTGAAGAATGCTGTTCCTGGGAAGCAAATCATATCTGGGCTATTTGATGGGCCCAAGAGCCTCTGGCCACATCTGGCGACAGCACAGACCATGGCAAGGTGGAAGAGGATTGCTCTGTGCAGGCTCCATGGCCCCTTGTAGCTGAATTAAAGCTTGGAAGAGCTCTCAGTCAGGGAGTCCGGAGCAGCTGGTCTTGGTGGTGTCCCTAGTTGAGACTCTGGCAGGACACTGACCTCATGCTCCATTTCATCCATGTGACCTCTGAGTGCCAGATGGCATTGACTGCAGTTCCAAACTCCAGGTAGGTCCTGCCTCATCTTGATGCTAGTGAGGTTTCTGCATCTGTGCATCTCAGTGGCCAGCCCAGTCCTCATGAGGGGTGACGTCGGCCTTCCCTAGGGACTCCTGACAGGACAGGCACTCAGAGTGGCTGTACTGACTTCCCCGGGAGTTACAGCCTTGTGGGGGACTGGGGGATGCTGTGTCCACAAGGGTGCTGCCTGCTCATTAGCGAGAATCCCTTGCTCCGGCTTTGTTGCTGGGACACTTTATGCCCCTGTGGGTGTTGCAGACAGAAAGCAGGCCGTAGGGACAGTGCTTTACTGTCTGCACCAGATAGTGTATGAGCCACTGCGTCTGAAGCCCTGGGACCTGCAGGAGCTGGCCCTGTCTCCAGGAAGATCTATTGTGCATTTGGGGTTTTTGCCTCCTATAGAGGCCATCCCACTGGCCTCCAATTCTGACCTCCTTACTCTTCCCCTTACCCCAACACATAGCCACCACAGCTCCCACTACAGAGATTTTTTTCCAGATCACAGACCTGGCTATGCCATCCCTGGCTAACCCTCATGTCTGCAATTCAGTCGCTGGCACCTGCTCTGTGCCCGGGGTGGCATGGACACTGGAGACTCAGAGGCATGTGAGATACCCAGAGTGTCAAGGTTGGGAGGCACAGTCAAGAAAACAAAGTCAACAAATCAACCAACAAGGTGGTTCAAACGAATATCAATTGCCTTCAAATTAAAAGCACAGGGTGGTATGATAGGGAACATGGTGGCAAAAGAGCCTGGGGTGGCAAAAGAGCCTGAGGTGGCTGCTTAAGATAAGGGGACCAGGAAAGGCCACTGGGGGAGATGCCTGGGCTGGTGGGGGCTGGCATGTGAACAGCGGTGGTGACCGGGGTAGGTGGGCAGGGGCACAGCCAGGGCAAGGGTCTGGAGGCAGGAGAGTGCTTGTGGGAGGGCCCCAGGTGAGGCCAGTTCGTGGGGGGCCTTTCTGAGCCTGGCCTTGGTTCTAAGCACAGTGGGAAGCCACTGGGAGGTTCCACGTGGTAAGTGATACAGCTGATATGCATATTTTACAGCTCACACTTCATGAAGACAAGGTGACAGGGTCAAGAGAAAACACAGAGACCCCTGGAAAGAGTGCTGCAGTTGGCTGAGCTCCAGATGATGGTGGCTTGGGAGGGGCTGGGGGCTGTGGCAGTGGAGGGTGGGGGAGAGATATTTGGAGGAGAATGGACATGGAGGGGTGGGGGACAAGAGAAAGGGGTGAATCAGCATGGGTACAAAATCTTTGACTTGACCAACTGGGGGTTACCAAGGTTGGGAAGACTCGAGGTGGGGGAGGGTACAGATTACACGGCTGCAGGGGCTCAGGTGGGCTGGTGAAATGGGGATGAAGGCAGCTTCCTCAGCCTCACGGTCCTCACTGCCTGCTGGGCTGTCCTTAGCTCTGGGCTCCAGGCCCTGTAAGCTCCGAGCCCCTGGACCATTGCTCTGGTGGTTTCCTGACTGTGGCATCCTTCCTCCTCTTTTCTGGGGTTGCATTTATACTTCAATCCCAGTTCATGTGGCACCTCCTTCCATGCCACCTGCCTTGGCCATGCTCCAGTTCTCTAGGCCACAGAAAGCTGTCCCTCCCTCCAGGATGCTTGCCAACTCTAGAGCACCCTGTCATCAACCCACCTAGGCACAGATTCACTCGCCTTTGCTCACCTGTAGAAGGCCAGCTGGAGGGCCACCTGGATGAAGGCATCAGGACTGCATTTCTGCTTCTTAATGAATGTTTTCCCATAGTTTTCAAACTTATAGACTGTGAAGTCAAGATTCTTCACTATCCTGTCAAAGAAAAAGAAAAGATGCTTTTATTGCATGTGAAATAGAATGCATGCACCACAGAGTCTGCCCACGTTTCTCGAGCCTGGTCCATGTCCTAGCACTCCAAAAGTTGGAGACACAGACCCTGCCCTCCAGGAATGCACTGGGGTGTCAGAGACATGCCTTGACCTATGGAAGGGGCAGAAGGCACACCAGACCAGGGCTGCTCTGAGCTGAAGAGGGGCTCAGCCACGCAGGGCTGTGGCCCTGCCCTGGGGCACGCTAGCTGCAGCATTTGTGTGGGCAGGAGAAAATTGCCCCCAAAGTCCCGGTAACCGATGGCCATGAAGCAAGCCTGTGAGGGGCCACTCATCAGCCCATGAAGAAGGTGTGTCCAGCATCCCTGTGGACTCTTTTGGCATCCTGGCCATCCCGGCAGAGCCCGCTTCTCAGAGAGAGGCCAGCAGCATGTCCTCCCAAGATTCGTCCCTGCTGTTCTTTGGGGGAGAAAGACCTGGGGCCTGGTTGCTTGTCACAGTCACCACAACAAGGGTTGCTCGTCTGGGGCTTTGCCAGTGACTGCAAACCCATTTTACCTAGAAGCTGCTGCTGAGCCTCCCATGACACACTGGGCCTTTGTCATTGCCAGAGTAAGTAACCAGAAAATTCCCCGAGGCTACACTGAGACTCTTGAGCACTGGCCGCCCCCCGTATGACCCGTCTCCTCCTGCCCACTGGAGCAGCGTCCGGCACATCCACGCTGTCTGCCCACCTGCCGTGTGTGGCAGAGCCCTGTGTGGGCAGCCCGCTCCCCACTCACACCTTCCGTGGCGCCCCCGGCCCGCCTCTCCTTGAATTATTCCTCTTGCCTCCCACGAGCTCAGATCTTTGGGGGGCCGTGCCAGGTGCTGGGGACCCAGGGGACTGGGAGAGGGCCCAGTTCCTGCAGAAACTACCCCTCTGTCCTTCCTGTTGACAGACTCCTTGGGCAGACTGAGCTCACTGTCACCACAGCCACTTGGAAACCTCTTCCTGAGCTCTGTCCTCTCAGACCTCACCCCCCTTCCATGGGCCGCTCAGGACCCCCAAGGATCGTCCTGCTTCCCACCCACAGGCCTCTCCTGGCTCTGCTTGAAAGAGGAGCTGGGGGCCTCGAGAGCACGCGGGGACTGCTGGGGGCTCTGAGAGCGAGTGGGCTCCTTCCTGCCCCCAGGACTTGCTGGCCCACCAACCCACTCCCCCTGGCAGCTGACTGACCCCTGAACAACCCTGTGAAGGTGAGATGGGAACATCATTTTATAGAGGACCTGAGGCCTCTCCAGGCCCCACGAAGCCAGGCACCCTGCACAGCGGCTCTCAGGGGAGGGTCCTCTCCCCTTCGGCCTCCCAGGCTGACGGCACATGTACCATCCCACTCACTGGCACTATTCTCACGGTCGCCGCATCGCCGGGGGCAGGGGGGCAGGTTCTGGGCCCCCAACATAAGGACAGTGGAGCTCTTCTCAGTGCGGCCCCAACTTCCCTTTTGTGCTTCAACTCTGGCCATTCTCTAGCTTGCTGGTCTCCACACCTGGGTCCTTATGAACTTGGACAAGCTCTTGGACGAGCTGCCTTTCTGCCTGCTCCCATCTGCTTGCACCACGAACTCCTGTCCATCCTTCAAGGCCCATCTCTCCAAAGCCCTCCCTCACCATCCTGGCAGGGTTCAGCTCCCGTCTCTCCGTGCGCTTGGGTCTGCAGGCCTCTCTCTGGTGTGGGCACTTATTGTATCACGTGTTTTGGTTTTTAGGTCTGCTTCCTCCACTAACGTGTGGAGGGTAGGCCCATGGCACAATGACTTCTATGTTCTCAGAGCCTTACTACAGCCACGTTTGATGAGTGACTGAACGACTGAACGCACGCACGCTCACTTACTGAATGAGAGAATAAACAACCATGGTCCAGATCCAGGTGCCAGCCGCTGGCTCCCACCACACCTTGCTATTGCCCCAGTGCTCAGCCCACCCAGATGAGCCTACACCTGTCCCAGGCCCTCCTGTCTGGGTCCTGTTAGGGCCTGAACCGCCCCCTCCCCTTGGGGAAAAAGGCCCCCTTGTCAAGTTGAAGTGTAAATTCAAGCAAATTTAAATAGCTTGGATTCAAATGATCTATTCAAACCAGTTGTTCATTACTCCCCTGAAAGCAGGGGATGATTTCCCAGCCTTGACTCTGCTCAGTCAGGTGAAACCTGTGAAAAAAAAAATAGCTCCACCTTTGCATTTTATGGAAATGATGGATACTTCAGCAAGGTTATTTCCCAGAGAGTTATAACTCCCTTTAATTTGACTACATTTCCATGAGGGGTGTGATGGGGTGGGGCCGTGTAAGGGGAGGTAGAGTGGCGGGTGGGGGTGGGGACAGAGTGGCCCTGGAGGATCACCTCAAGGAGACTTTGGCTTCTCCTTACCGTTGAAGTTTCTCTGCTGAGGAGGCCAAGCATCCTTGAATTTCGGGGGAGCACTTCCACCTCAGCCTCCTGGGGGCTGGGAGCTCGCTGACCGAATCTGCGCGCACCAGCCTCCTGCTGCCCGTCATCCTGCAGGCACAAAGGGGCGACCTCCTGAGGCCCTGCGAGCTAGGGGGTTGGGGGGCAGTCCTGCTCCTTTGCCCTCTGCAATCGTCTTAGCATACCATGGCATTCCGGGGCTGCGAGCTGCCCCCAAAAGCATTGTGCATATGGGTATGTACAGGCTCAGAGAGGCCACCAAAATTAGTAAGCGGCAGAGCCAGGATTCCATCCAGTTTTGCCAGACTCTAGAGCCCATTGCTTCTTTTCATTTGTTTCCTGTGAGACCACACTACACCACTAACACTTATAACACCTGGAGAGAAACTTAAGCACAAGCTGTGTTGTTCTGCCTACAAGGGTTGTCTGTCTACCAAGAGCTGGTTTGGATTTCAGGGATCCTAAAGAGTTTGGTGGAAGAGATTGGGAACTTAGATGCAGGCAAGAGATGCAAAATTGTGAATGTAGGAAGGAACATGATGTGTTTGAGGGACAGAGGGACCCTCAATCCAGCCAGCTTGGAAGCTAGGGAGGGACCCAGCCTGGTGGATGGACGGGGTGTGGCTCAGAGACGTCCCTCTGTGTTGGGTCCTCAGTCAGCCCAGCCCTGACTAAGGGCAAACAGCAGGTATCGATCTGGGTTTCTCCATCAAAGCAGATGTTCCTGAGAACTCTTGGCCATGCTTCTCCCCGACTGCCTTAAGTCTGCTGCCCAGTCTGTTCCTTCTCTCTGTGACCTATAAAGCTCATGACGTCTCATTCAAGCTGCTTTTCAAATTCATCTTTTGCTAAGACCCTTTCCAGACTGGCACAGCACCCTGGCGGCCACCCACATTCTTCTGAACCCAGCTCTCCACCTCTGCCCCGTGCCACTCCAGAGGGGCCCTGCCCCAGACTCACATGTGCCTGAGCAGGTGCTCTGTGCACTGCACTAGGACGATGCCATCGAACGGGGAATGTTCACACACCACGCCGCAGGTGCCGTCTCGGCCCACCACAAACTGCAATGGGGAAGAGGAGGGTGAGAGGACCCGGGGAGCGTCAGCATTTCCAACCGGCCCCTTGGCTCCAGCCAGGCCTCGCCAGCCTTTCAGGGGCACTCCTCCCCCAAGGACACCAAAGCCCATTATTGCCCGAAGAGAATGTTGCACGTGATTGCAGAGGCCTGAGGATAGGAGAGTCTCAAGACAGCTGTCAACTGTGCAACCTCTTCCCCAGGCTCTGGGCAGTGAAGGTGGAGCTCCAAGTTCCCTGACTGAAGCAGCCCAGTGACTCCTGACGAGCTCCTGCTCGCGCGTCTGTGGATGCTGTCCTGGGGCGTGGGCAAGCTCCTCCAGCTTCTCTCAGCCTTCTTTCTTCTTCCCAGAGCCCATCACAGACGTCATCGGCAATGCTTTGTGTGACTATTTCTCTGCTGGACCCTTTGTTTTGGCCACTGTTGATTTTATGCCCAAGATCTACATCAGTGTCCATCCATAGTAAGTGTTCAACAACTTTGTTGAACGAGTGAATGAAAGATAATGATCTGATCTGGATGATAAGCAGATTCCTAGGGAGAAATGAGAAGTAAAATATCCCTTGCTGGGAGTGAAGGGAAGGTGGATGGAGGAAGCTCCGTTGATTGCCGCCTGGGCTTCGAGTCGGGGACCCTGGTCCTGGCTCTGCTGTTGCACTGGGCAGCTGGGAGAGCTTAGACAAGAGCCTTCAACTGCCTGGACTTCAGTTTACTCTCATTTAACATGGGTCCAGTAAGGCCCAGCTCACAGGCCTGAGGTGAGAACTAGGAAGGAGGCATTGGAGAGATCCACAGGAGCTGTAGAGTTTACTTATGACTCATTTTTTATGACTTTACAAAGACTAGATTTGGCTGACTTGGAAGGGAACATAGGCAGTACACAAAGGTACTGGGAGAATATGATGAGAGGGTCAAGATTTGACTGTTAAAGTGTAACCCTGAATACTCAAGAGAAGCTAGTCCTCCACCCATAAACAATCAAATGGACAAACGTCCACAGAGTTGACCTCTAAACTCATCCCTTGCACACTCTTCTCTCTCCCACAGTGGCCCCTGACTTTCTGTCTGGAGCCCAGCTCTCAGTCCTCTGGGACTCAGGTCCGTGGACCCTGTCTGGCTTCTCCAGCTCACCTAACAACGTGCCCTGCCAACGAAAGGAGCCTGGAGGTCAGCACAGACTCACCCATGGGAGGCCTGAGTGCTTTCCTATCGCTGTCATTAAAAGGGAGGAAAATGGTGTCTTTTAAAAACTGCTACCAAGGCTTACTATGTTCCAGGTCCTGTGCATCCATTATGTCATTTCATTCCCACAGCTGCTCCATGAAAGATTACAAGCCATTAGCATCACTGCGGAGGCTAAAACAGCTGGCACAGCAGCGAGAGAACTCATCTGAAATAACAGAATCAATATGCAAACCAATAAAAGGATTACCTGCAGAATGTAGGGACAGAGAAAAATGAGATATTGCCTAGAAGTGCTCATCGGTGTGAGCTGTGCTAACTCGGAGGGGAGAGATGGTTTGCCTGCTGTTTTACATGCCCATTGTGCAAGTGTGGTGGCTTTACAAAATAAACAAGATTAGATTCAGCATTGGCATTGGGTTGGACTGGACTGCCCTACAGAGGGAAAGGGGACAGAGAAACAGGAATAAATGGCCTGACTTTGACTTCTTCCTGTCTGCACGGGTATTTTTCTCAAGGCCAAAGGAAACGTCTTATTTGTAGGCTGATGTCATGTGATTGAAAAAATATGAATTATTTTATTTCATTTTAGGACTTTTCTTCTGTGGAGTTGCTGGGCTGTCTTACTTCTCAGGGACTGAGGGAGGTGTGTCGAAATGACTAGGATGGGGTGGTGGACAATCAAAAGCAGATGTCTCTGGGCATCGGAGGTGATGCTTGCTGAATGTGTTAAGGCTCGTTCAGCGGCGGCGGCTGCGTTCTCCTGTCCCTGGCCTGCCCCCACCTTGCAACGCATGGTGGGAGGTGAGGAATGGGGCCAGGTCTGACCCTGAGGCCCCCCTGGCATGCCTGGCACAGGCTGCGGGAAGGTTAGGGAGTTTAGCCACTTGCTCCTGGGAAGAGTTCTGACCAGTCCAGAGGCTGACACCAGTAGCACATCTTGGGCCCCTTCAGCTCCCCCGACCCCATCAGACCCAGCATCGTGGGCGGCAGAGCTTGCCAGACGTGAGCACGAGCTGGCTCCAGGTGCTGGACTGTGCCCACTCACTTTCTCACTCACCTGCTTGGGGCGGTGAGGGGCTTACCTGTAGAGACTTGTCATACCAGCGGTTTGCCCCATTCCTGCTGCAGCCTCCGCCGTGGAGAAGCTGGAGCGCCCTGTTGGTGTCACTGAGCTCCCCGCCGCCTGGGGCGTCCAGGCACACCAGGCAGATGCAGCGCTCAATCATGTCCAGTGAGTCCCGGTTGGTGGAGTCTGCAGGGTGGGCAAGCGTGGTCTTAGCACCTGTCCTGCCCCAGGCCTGGCTCTCCTCTGCAGAGCCCCCTACACTGAGGGCATCCCTGACTTCTGGGAACACACACAACCCAGATCTGACCCCTCAACCCTGCCCCACCATGAGTGGGCAGAGAAGTCAGCCAGACTGTCCTGACCCTCTGTCCTGTCCAGTGGCCCTGCTCACCCTCAGGGTCTTTGCAACAGCTCTGCCCCCAGCTATGTGGCCACTGGTCTGCCAGGGTGAGGGGGGACACTTAGATCCTCAGGCCAGTAAACATCAGGGGAGGGGCTCCAATCCCCCCATCAACAGCACCCTTCACTCCAGCACCCCTGACCCACATCTGTGCGTAGGCATGTGTGTTTGTCCTGAACTACGATTCTCAAACATTTGTTAGTTGTTGAGAGTTTACAATTAGACAGTTTCTCCTGAAAATCTGAAGGAAGGGTGTTGCTTGCCCCTACCCCAGGCTGCTGGATCAGCACTGCTGTGCAGGCTGAAGGGCTGGGCTGCCCCCGACGCCGTCTGGATGAGCTTGTCGGGGCTGTTTCCAGCATGTGGAACCCATCAGGACAAACAGACTAAAGTCACTGAATTGTGCAAGAGTCAGTCTGCAGGTCATTCTCATGTAAAGCCCCTAACAATTCCCAGGCTCCTCCCTACAGCACGGAGGCTTCAGAAGGGAATCCCCCAGGGGCACTGGAGGAAGACAGACTAGGATGTCTCTTCAGGAGAAGGGGCCAGGCACAGGGCCTGCCCTTTTCCATGGGGAACACTGGGCATCAGGTTCCTCCTGGAGAGGAGAACCTGGCCAGCCAGATGGGCCACCCTGAGCTCCCTCCGCCCAGCACGGGGAAGTTTGCTAAGCCAGCCCAGCAGGACCTGACCATGGCAGTGGCTGCTACTGCTGCTGCTGCTGCTGTGTGTCTCCAAACAGGAGTCTCTACTGTGGTGACAGTGTTTTTTTTCCACTACCTGATACTGGGTGTGGGGTAAAAACCTGTCTTTTGGTGTAAATTCACCAAAACCAAAGGTCAACACGCCAGTTTAAAATTTCAAGGAATCACATCAAGACACAATAGTGAGGGATGCACATAGCCCAGGGATCCCGACCTCTGGGCTGGACGCTGTGACAAGGTGAGGTGCAGGGTTGGCTCCAGCCCTGGGGTCTGTGTATGGGAAAACAGGGTGCACGGTACTTGGAGGGAAAGGGGTACCATGGGGCAGAGACTGCTGGTTGCTTGCCACAGGACCCTTTTCCCCCTTGCTCATAGTGTAAGATTTTTAGCTTGGCATGTGGACGAACACCTATAGCTACATTACCCAGCCTTCCTGACAGCTAGGGTGACCAGGTATCTGAATACTGCCACCGTGATCTAGAAACACTGTGTGACAGCTTCCAGGGAAGCTCCTTCAGGGCAACTTGCATTTGCTCTTTGTCCTTCCTGCCTTCCTGCGTCCTGCTGCCTGAGCCACAAGTGTGACAGCTGAGCTCTTGCCCCCATTCTGCCTTCCTCAGGAAGGTGGAGAGCTCCCCTCCGAGCATGGCCAGTCAATCCCCAAGACACTTCCAGGAGACTCCTCAATGCCTGCAGGGTACATGGATGCTAAGGCCAACTGTGCTGGTCTCTGCTCTGCCTAGGTGACTTCTCCAGGTGTCCACAGCTGTCCTTGCCTGAAATGAGTCTCCAGTCCCCATCCATCCCCTTCCTTTGACCCTTTGCAGGTCCTGGGGTCAGGGGGTGTGTCCCACAGCAGACCCTCCACTCTGGGAGGCAGCCCATCCTTGGACATCTGTTCCTTCTTCCTGTCCAGGCTGAGGCATTGGGAAGCCCTGTACTTTCAGGACCCCTTTTCATCCCTATGTGGTCAGGATTCGTCGTCACCTTCTGTATGGCCTCTTGGGCTTTCTTACCTCAATCTGCTCAGCATCAAGGCTTTGGACCATGCCCGGAGGGTCTAAAGGCAAATGAGAGCCAGTCAAGGCCTTAGGGAAACTCCCCTCCCCTTAAGCTCCTTGAGTGTGGTGCAGTCCCTCTGTCACCCTCTTCAACCTGAGACACTCCCACTGCTCTTGAGTGAGAATCCAAACTTCTAAACACGGCACCCTGACTTTGTGGCTTACCCCTGCTGCCCCGGGGGTCACCTCCCCTTCCCTGCATCCATGCATAGACCTCACAGCCAGCCTCCTGCCATCCCTCAGTACCTGTGCGTGCTCTATATCCTCATCATCGGCAGGCTGTCCCTGCACAGCCCTTCTCCTACTTTGCCTATCGAAGGCCTGCTGATAAAACCCTCCCTGAGCTCCCTAATCCTCCAGCAGTGCCAGCCATATTCTGGAGGACTCCTGACACCTGCAACACCTGCTCAGTCCAGACCTGGATCTCCACTCTGTCCTCCAGGCTGGCCTCACACAGCGCCTGAGCCCAGGGTTGGACCTGCCCCTCTCTACACCCAGCACCAACACTGCACAGCACTTGATCCTGCTGTTGCCCCCAGACCCCTACACTTCTAGCAGTCACTGCTACTCCAGTGCTTGCTGTCCCCAGAGCCCTGATCTGGTCCCCTCCCCTGATGTCTGTGAGCTTGCTGATGGCGGGTCCTGGGTCCCCAGCATGAGCTGGGCACAGGAAAGTATTTGCGGTTGGTAATGGACTTGAGTGTGCTGCCCTCAGCCTGGCCCAGGTGGGTCTGGGATCTGTGCACCCAGCTCAGAGAGGGGGACTGGAGGAGCACAGCTGGTTGACGGGAAAGGCCCATGGCCCTTTTGAGGGCAGGAAGCCACTACCTTGGGGGCATTGAGCCTCATGGGATGGCTGGGGAGTAAGGGTGGGGTGAAGCTGGGGACAGCGTAGGGTTCCTCCCTCTGTGAGGCTCTGAGCCCTGTCTCTCTGTCCTCCATTAGGCATCCCTGCAGATGGCCATGCTGTGCTGGGGGTCCCATTGGGCTCCCGGGCTAGCCAATGCCTTCATAATGTGGGGAGGCCATAGTCAGGCTTGGATTGGACTCAGATCAGCAGAAAGATGGGAGAGGAATGAGAGGAGGGAGATAATGGTGCAGGAAGAGGCTTGGAGGGCTGGGGAGGCGACACTCAGGCTTGTAGGTGGAGCTCATGGCTGAAGGCACGCAGGGTGCAGGTGAGGCTAGAAGAACACAATGATGTGACGCTATTAGTCGACCTTTGCTGAGCACCTACTATGTACCAGACATCAATCTAAGCACGCACATTGATGAGTATGAGATGAGCATCATTGTCATGCCTCAGTCGCAGGTGGGAGCAGAGAAACTAAACATCTTGCCCTTAGGCCATTTACAAGGCCTCACTTGGACATGGGGGATGATAACAGTATCCAGGAAGTGGAGGAGCCAGGTTTGATCTGAGGCATCCAGCCCCCAGGCCCAGGCTCATCATCAAAGGCTGTGAATGCCAGCCCAGGGGTGCGGACTTCATCCAGCAACACCCCTTCCCAGCTGGGCAATGCAAGGCTGGCAGTGAGTAAGGACAGCTCCCTGGGCATCAGTGCCCCGGCCACTTCCAGGCAGGAAAGAGGGATCCCTGAGGAGGGGCAGAGGCGTCTCCACCATGTGCAGGCTGTGCTGGGCCCAGGAGCTCAGCTCCACACAACAGGAACCAGGTCCTGGCTCATTAGACAGAGTGAAATGGGAGCAGGACTGCAGAGCTGAGAAGCAGGTGGCCTTGCAAATGAACTCCCTGCATGCAAGAAGCTGATCGGTCAAATGCTGACAAGTTTATCGTGTAAGGCAGAAAATGAACTATACCCAAACTCATCCACTATGACTCTGGCCCAAATGTAATGGAAACACAGGGTGGTGGGCTGGAGGCACTGGCAGGGGCCGTTTGTCTTGTGGTGTCCTCATTGAGCACACCGAGGCTTGTTTAATGTGGTAAATCCATCTTCCTCAGGGAGCCCCTGCTTAATAGTGAGAGCTGAGTAACAGGAGGAGCTTGCTTTGACACCCACACTCCGCGAGTTGACAGCTTCAGCGGTGTGAAATTCCAGGGGCCACGAGTCCTTGGGAAGCCCTGAGACTACAGTTAGAGGTTGAAAGCTTACAGACTGGGACTCAGGTGAGCAAAGATAAAAGGAACACTCAGCCCCTCTGTCTTCAGAGGGCTGCAGAACTCTGAAGTGCTGCTCTCCAATGCATACACCTGTGCATGGGCACACGCAGATGTACCCAGCCCTCTCTGGGACACTTGTCTTCTCTATCTATTCCCTGAGAATTGGGCACAAGTCAGGTTTCTATTGTCCTACTGGTCCTCCCTCACATACTCCAGGGAGATGGAGCACTGGGTTCCTCATCAGAGGCTTAGAGCTTCTAAACCTTTGCCAGTCCCATCTGAGCATCCTTCCTCCCCAGATGAAGGGATTGCATCTCCATTGGGGAGGTAAATCTGTCATCACATATCTCATATTCTTCCCTGTTCTGTAGCTTATGGTGTTATCTTTATGTTCCCAGTCCCCAGAGAGAATTCCAACAAAAACACTTCCGGCCCAGTGAAATCTGGCTCTTACAAATTAAAACTGCTGTGCCTTGAGTCACAAAAGACTCCTTTAAACAGCTCAAGAAGGAGGGTCTTCTGGAAGTGGACTTTTCCTTATTCCCCCCCACTGAAAACCCTGTACATTATATTTAAAACAAATGTAAGAAGACTCTGAAAGATGGAAGGAGGAAGGCAGACCAGTTAGGGAACTCAGGACCCAAGGAACGACATGGTGGTAGGTTCCCTGGGTGTTGTGGACTGAATTGTGTCTCCTGCAAATTCACGCACAGAAGTCTTAACCACCAATGTGACTGTGTTTGGAGATAGGACCACTGAGGGGTAAATAAGGTTAAATGAGGTCATAAGAGTGGGGCTCTAATCCAATAGAACTGATGTCTTTATAAGAAGTGCAAGGGTGTGCACACAGAGATGAGGCCATGCGAGGACACAGAAAGAAGGTGGCCACCTGCAAGCCAAGGAGAGAAGACTCAAGAGAAACCAACCCTACCAATACCTTGATCTTGGACTTTCAGACTCCAGAACTGTGAGAAATAAATTTCTGTCGTTTAAGGCATCCAGTCTGTGTTATGGCAGCCCTAGAAAACTAATAAACTGGAATTTTTGTCTTTGTTTTGTTTACCAAAAATACCCCAGACTTGGAGCAAAGGAAGCCAGCAACATAAAAACTCAAAAGAAGTCCCAACAAAACCCTGCTCTCTATATCCAAAGGACCAGGAAAGGGGCAGATTAGTAAGACATAAAACTTTTAGATAATAACTGTTCTTCTTTAGCCAAATACCACAGGAAAAATTGTCACCCACCCTCCCACACCCTCAAATCTCCCCCACTGCCTACCACTGCTGCCAACAAAGGCCAAGTGTGGAGCCTAGACTTCTACCATCACTAGTCTGCAATGAGGCATCTCAACCTCCGGGTGTATTGGGAAGGCATGGTCTCAGGTGAGAGCTGGGACTTCCATTGCCACCTCGCTGTAACCAAATTTGGCAAAAGACAGAAGCCTAAAGATTTAAGAAGCTGAGTTAACCAAAACAGAATAAATACACAGAAATTGACACCAAGACATATATCATAGTCATACTTTTTGAAAACTAAAGCTAAAGAAAGAAATCTGGGAAGCAGGGAGAGAGAAATTACACTTTGTCTATAGGAAAAAAGCAATTAGAATGACAACAGATTTCCTATCAGCAACCATGGAGGCCAGAAAGAAGTAGCACAAAATTTTCAAGGGCTGAAAGAAAAGACTTATCAACCCAGAATTCTATATCTAGGAAAAAACATTATTCAGAAATAAAAGGGGAAGTCAAAACATTCTCACGTGAAGAAAAACTAACAGAATTTATCCCAAGTAGACCTTCCCTAAAAGAATGGCTAAAGGAAGTTTCCTAAAAAGAAAAGAAATAATAAAAAAAAGAGGAATGCTGGAACCTCAAGAAAGAAGAAAGAATAACAGAAAGAGTAAATACCTGAGTAAATAAATTCATTTTCTTTCTCCTTTTGAGTTTTCTAAATTCTGTTTAGCATTGAAGCAAAAATTGTAACACTGCCTAGTGTGGTTCTAAATGTATAAAGAGGAAATATTTAAGACAATTATATTATAAACAGGGGAGAGTAAAGGGATGTGAAGGGTGGTAAGTTTTCTACACTTCACTAGAACTGGTAAAAATTTCAACACCAAGAGACTATGATAAGTCACTTATATATAAGGCCATACATACAGAAACTGCTAGAAAAAGCTATTAAAACAGATAACACTAAAACTACTACAAATAAACCAAAATATAATTCTAAAAAATGATCATATAACCCACAGGAAGGCAAGAAAAACAAAACAAGAATTAAGAAACAGGGGTTTTCAAGATGGCGGCGGCTGCGGCGGCTGGCGCGGAGTAGCTGAGGTGGAAAAGGTGGCCACTGGGCCTCAGGCAGCCGGGAAACTTGTGGACCTTCCTCTGGCCATCTCTTAAGGGAGGACTGCTGCTGCTGGCCGGTCGTGGGGGCTCAACGCCACTTTGCCCCCGGCAGGAGAGGCTGCCTCATTTACAGGCAACAGCTTTGAAGTGTGGAGCAGGAAAAGAACTGATTCTTAGCTGCAAAAGCGAGTCTTGAAACAGGGAACACGGCGCCAGGGCTGCTGTGGATGCAGCCAGGATCCCGGAGGCTGGGGCCGCACTGAAGGCGGCCAGCTGCCCTATTCAGGATTCGAGGTTTCAGGCCGGCATTAAAGAAGATTCCTGGGAGCGCCCGAGCGGCGCCGCGACTGAACAGCCCGAGGCGGCAGCGCCGAGAACACGGAAGGCAACAAACCAGAGACAGAGCGAGCGCCCGACCTGGCACAGCACTGTGAGTGATCCCTGGCACAGCTCTGTGAGTGATCCCTGCCCACCCGGCTCCCGCCTGCACCACCAGGCCACTCACTGCCCCGGTGCTGCCTCCATTTTCCCAGGTGCGGGCAGCTCCGCCCTGCTCGGCCATCACTGAGCCCATTTGCTTGGCCTGGCGCGGGGCTTTCTGGACCCTGCGGGCCGGCCTCCTCTCCCACTCCCTCCGCGGTTCTCTGGCGGGGCTGGGGGTGTGGGGCGTCCCGACCAGTGTTGGGAGGGCTAGAAAGTACGGGCGGGCCGACTGTCACTCCACCACACCCTGGACTCCGGCCCCGGTAAACTTCCTGTTACTGGGAGGCAGATAACATCTCTGCGACCACCAGTTTGGAAAAAAGCCTAACGAATTTCTGGTTGGGAATAGTGTGGTAGGAGAGTTCCCAGGTCCGCTTGAACCTGCCGGAGAGCAGGCTGCAGGCAGGCACTAGACTCGGTTTATACCGGGGGGATACAAAGGTGAACAAGACCCGAGAAAGATCTACACAGTGCTACAAAGGCACCCAGAGAGACCGGTCGTCTGTGCCTAGCAGAAACCTGGTAGACTTCCTGGGCGAGGCGGTGCTGAGCAGGGTCTTGAAGGCCCAGCTGATAGACGAGGGGTGCAGAAGACACGCCCCAGCCCAGCACAGTGTGCACAGAGGGGGGAGACTCGACAGAAACCACACACCCGGTGGGGTCGCCACTGCACGATCTAACAGCCTGGGCCAGAGCACACGGAACGGGGAGAAGTCCTGTACAGAAAGTGAAAGCTCAACAGAGATCACACACCCTGTGGTACGTGATCCACCAGCCCAGCAGAGTACAAGCTGACCAGAAAGGTGGATCCCCGGAGAAGCCCAAGACCCGAGGCAACCACACACACAAGACACTAGAGGCCAACTGAGCAGTCACGGCGGGAGCCATACCAAATTAGCAACCACAGCAACATCCTAGTTAGTCATTAGTCTCAAACCGGTGGACTGTGAAACCCCCTGCCACAATGAATAAACACCAAAAGAAAGACACCAGAAATACAAAAAATCAAGAAAGTACACCACCAAAAGTTAATAAATCTCATACTCTAGATCCTATAGAACAAGAAGCCCTTGAAATAACTGACAAGGAATTTCGAGTGATAATTCTAAGGAAACTGAATGAGATACAAGAAAACTCAGCTAGACATCATGATGAAATGAGGAAAAGTATACAGGATCTGAAAGAGGAAATATACAAGGAAATCAATGTCCTGAAAAAAAATGTAGCAGAACTTGCTGAACTGAAGAAATTATTCAGCGAAATAAAAAACACAACGGAGAGTTTAACCAGCAGGCTTGTCGAAGTTGAAGAGAGAACCTCTGAACTTGAAGATGGGCTGTTTGAAATAACACAAGCAGACAAAAAGAAAGAAAAAAGAATCAAGGACATGGAAGAAAATCTGAGAGAGATATCAGACAACCTCAAGCGCTCAAATATCCGAGTCATGGGTATTCCAGAAGGGGAGGAAAATGGAGATTCCATTGAAAACATATTCAACAAAATAGTGGCAGAAAACTTCCCAGGTATAGGAAAAATCACAAATCTTCAGATCCAGGAAGCTCAACGATCTCCAAACGTATTCAACCCAAAAAGGCCTTCTCCAAGACATGTCATAGTCAAATTGGCAAAACTCAGAGACAAAGAGAGAATCTTAAAAGCTGCAAGAGAGAAGCGCCAAATCACCTATAAGGGAGCCCCAATCAGGTTAACATCAGACTTCTCATCACAAACCCTAAAAGCTAGAAAGGAATGGGATGATATTTTCAAAATACTAAAAGACAAAGATTGCCAGCCAAGAATACTCTACCCTGCAAGGCTATCCTTCCGAAATGAGGGGCAAATAGTATATTTCTCAGACAAACAAAAACTGCGGGAGTTCACTACCACAAGACCACCCTTACAAGAAATCCTCAAGGGAGTACTGGGTTTGGTTCCCGAAAAATAACTACCACTGCCATAAAAACCTAAGAAAAATCTAAACCCGCTAGTACAATAAAAATGGCATTCATGAAGAGAAAACAAGCTAACAAAAACACTATCTACAACCTAAGGAACCAACAAACAAAGAAACCAAACAGTAAATCAGAAAGCAAGGAACAAAAGACACCTAAGACAACCAAACAACCAATAAAATGCTAGGAATAAATCAACACCTTTCAATAACAACTCTTAATGTTAAAGGCTTAAATTCCCCAATTAAAAGACACAGACTGGCTGACTGGATCAAAAAGCAGGACCCAACTATATGCTGCCTACAAGAGACCCACCTCACCCATAAAGATTCACATAGACTAAGAGTGAAAGGATGGAAAAAGATTTACCATGCAAACAGAAAAGACAAACGAGCAGGAGTGGCTATTCTTATATCTGACAAAATAGACTTTAAACTAAAAACCATAAAAAGAGACAATGAGGGACACTACTTAATGATAAAAGGACTGATCCATCAAGAAGACATAACAATCATAAATATGTACGCACCCAATGTTGGAGCAGCCAGATTTATAAAACAAACTCTATTAGACCTAAAGAAGGAAATAGACACTAATACCATAATAGCAGGGGACCTGAACACTCCACTGTCAATATTAGACAGATCATCTAGGCAAAGAATCAGTAGAGAAACACAAGATCTAAACAAGACTCTAGACCAATTGGAATTGGCAGATATCTACAGAACATTCCACCCAACAACCTCAGAATATTCATTCTTCTCATCAGCACATGGATCATTCTCCAGGATAGATCACATATTAGGTCACAAATCAAGTCTCAATAAATTCAAAAAAATTGGAATTATCCCATGTATCTTCTCAGACCACAATGGATTAAAACTAGAAATTAATAACAAACAAAACTCTGGAAACTATGCAAACACATGGAAATTAAACAGCATTCTACTTAATGACATATGGGTCCAAGAAGAAATCAAGCAGGAAATCAAAAAGTTTATTGAAACTAATGAAAACAATGATACATCATACCAAAACCTGTGGGATACTGCAAAAGCAGTATTGAGGGGAAAATTTATTGCATTAAATGCTCACTTCAGAAGAATGGAAAGATGGCAAGTGAACAACCTAACACTTCACCTTAAAGAACTAGAAAAACAAGAACAATCCAATCCTAAAGTTAGCAGACGGAAAGAAATCATTAAGATCAGAGCAGAACTGAATGAAATTGAAAACCAAAAAACAATTCAAAAGATCAACGAATCAAAAAGTTGGTTTTTTGAAAAGATAAATAAAATTGACAAACCATTAGCATGGCTAACAAAAAAAAGAAGAGAGAAGACTCAAATAACAAAAATTAGAAATGAAAAAGGCGATATTACAACTGATTCATCTGAAATACAAGGAATCATTCGAGACTACTATAAACAACTATACGCCAACAAATTTGAAAATCTGGAGGAAATGGATAAATTTCTGGACACACACAAGCTCCCAAAACTGAACCGTGAAGACGTAGAAAATTTGAACAGACCAATAACAATAAAGGAGATTGAAGCTGTTATCAGAAGGCTCCCAACAAAGAAAAGCCCAGGACCAGATGGATTCACAGCAGAATTTTACCAAACATTCAAAGAGGAATTGACACCGATTCTTTACAAACTATTCCAAAAGATTGAAACGGACGCAAATCTCCCAAACTCATTCTATGAAGCAAACATCATCCTGATACCAAAACCAGGTAAAGATATAACCAAAAAAGAAAACTACAGGCCGATATCCTTGATGAATATAGATGCAAAAATCCTCACTAAAATACTAGCAAACAGAATACAGCAACACATACGAAAAATTATTCATCATGATCAAGTGGGATTCATCCCAGGGATGCAAGGTTGGTTCAACATACGCAAATCAATAAATGTGATACACCATATTAATAAACTCAAACACCAGGACCATATGATCATCTCTATAGATGCTGAAAAAGCATTTGATAAAGTTCAGCACTCATTCATGACAAAGACCCTCTATAAGTTAGGTATAGAGGGAAAGTATCTCAACATAATTAAAGCCATATATGACAAACCCACTGCCAATATCATCCTGAATGGGGAAAAGCTGAAAGCTTTTCCTTTAAGAACAGGCACTAGACAAGGATGCCCACTCTCACCACTCCTATTCAACATAGTGTTGGAAGTACTAGCCAGAGCAATCAGAGAAGAGAAGGAAATAAAGGGCATCCAGATTGGAAAAGATGAAGTCAAACTGTCCCTGTTTGCAGATGACATGATCCTATATATCGAACACCCTAAAACCTCTACAAAAAAACTGTTGGAATTGATAAATGATTTCAGCACAGTAGCAGGATACAAAATCAACACACAAAAATCAGTAGCATTTCTTTTCTCCAATAGTGAACATGCAGAAGGAGAAATCAAGAAAGCCTGCCCATTTACAATAGCCACCAAAAAAATAAAATACTTAGGAATTGAGTTAACCAAGGAGGTGAAAAATCTCTATAATGAGAACTACAAACCACTGCTGAGAGAAATTAGAGAGGATACAAGAAGATGGAAAGATATTCCATGCTCTTGGATTGGAAGAATCAACATAGTGAAAATGTCCATACTACCCAAAGCGATATACAAATTCAATGCAATCCCCATCAAAATTCCAAAGACATTTTTCTCAGAAATGGAAAAAACTATTCAGACATTTATATGGAACAATAAAAGACCACGAATAGCCAAAGCAATGCTCAGCAAAAAAAATAAAGCTGGAGGCATAACACTACCTGACTTTAAGCTATACTACAAAGCTATAATAACCAAAACAGTATGGTACTGGCATAAAAACAGACACACTGACCAATGGAATAGAATAGAGAATCCAGAAATCAACCCACACACTTACTGCCATCTGATCTTTGACAAAGGCACCAAGCCTATTCACTGGGGAAGGGACTGCCTCTTCAGCAAGTGGTGTTGGGATAACTGGATATCGATATGCAGGAGAATGAAACTAGATCCATACCTCTCACCGTATACTAAAATCAACTCAAAATGGATTAAGGATTTAAATATACACCCTGAGACAATAAAACTTCTTAAAGAAAACATAGGGGAAACACTTCAGGAAATAGGACTGGGCACAGACTTCATGAATACGACCCCAAAAGCACGGGCAACCAAAGGAAAAATAAACAAATGGGATTATATCAAACTAAAAAGCTTCTGCACAGCAAAAGAAACAATTAAAAGAGTTAAAAGACAACCAACAGAGTGGGAGAAAATATTTGCAAAATATACATCTGACAAAGGATTAATATCCAGAATATATAAGGAACTCAAACAACTTTACAAGAAGAAAACAAGCAACCCAATTAAAAAATGGGCAAAAGAGCTAAGTAGGCATTTCTCTAAGGAAGATATCCAAATGGCCAACAGACATATGAAAAAATGCTCAACATCACTCAGCATCCGGGAAATGCAAATCAAAACCACATTGAGATACCATCTAACCCCAGTTAGGATGGCTAAAATCCAAAAGACTATGAACGATAAATGCTGGCGAGGCTGCGGAGAAAAAGGAACTCTCATACATTGTTGGTGGGACTGCAAAATGGTGCAGCCTCTATGGAAAATGGTATGGAGGTTCCTTAAACAATTGCAAATAGATCTACCATACGACCCAGCCATCCCACTGTTGGGAATATACCCAGAGGAATGGAAATCATCAAGTCGAAGGTATACCTGTTCCCCAATGTTCATCGCAGCACTCTTTACAATAGCCAAGAGTTGGAACCAGCCCAAATGCCCATCATCAGATGAGTGGATACGGAAAATGTGGTACATCTACACAATGGAATACTACTCAGCTATAAAAACAAATGAAATACTGCCATTTGCAACAACATGGATGGACCTTGAGAGAATTATATTAAGTGAAACAAGTCAGGCACAGAAAGAGAAATACCACATGTTCTCACTTATTGGAGGGAGCTAAACATTAATATATAAAACAGAAAGAACAAAGAAAAAACAAAAAAATAAAATGGCAGAGTTAAGCCTTTATATATTAATATTTACATTAAATGTAAATGATCTAAATACACCAATTAAAAGACAGAGATTGGAAGAATATATTTTTAAAAAGACACATTACCCAGCTATATGCTGTCTTCAAGAAACTCATATTAAATATAACAATATATGTTCATTGTAAGTAAATGGAAAGAAAAAAATATCATGCAAACTTTAGTCAAAAGAAAGCAGGAATGGCTATATTAATGTCAGATAAAGTAAACTTCAGAGCAAAAAAAAAAAAAAAAAATTTACCGGGGACATAGAGGAACATTACATAAAAATAAAGGGTAAATCCACCAAAAAGACATAGCAATCCTAAATGCATATGTACCAAACATACAAAAATGCCACAAAATCTGTGAAGTAAAAACTGCCAAAACTGAAAGGAGAAATAGAAAAACTCACAACTGTATGAGGAGACTTCACACCCCTCTTTCAACAATTGATAGAGCAACTAGACAGAAATTCAAAAAAGATATAAAATAATTTAACAATATCTTCAATTGACAGGTTCTAATTGATATTTATAGAAAACTTTACTCAACAACAGCAGAATGTACATTCTTTTCAAGCACCTGTGGAACAGATGCCAAGATGGACTACATCCAGGACTATAAAACAACCCTTAACAAATTGGAAAGAATTGAAATCATACAACATCTGAACACAGTAGAATCAAAGTAGAAATCAATAACAGAAAAAGGACAGAGAAAGTTCCAAATATTTGGAAACTAAACAACACCCTTCTAAATAATCCATGGGTCAAAGAGGGAGTCTCAAGGGAAAATTTAAAAATACACTAAAATGAATGAAAATTAAAATGCACTATATCAAAATTTGTGAGATACAGCTAAAGTATTGGTGAGAGGAAAATTTATAGATCTAAATGTTTACTTTAGAAAAGAGGAAAAATCTCAAATCAATAATGTAAGTTCAAGGGGCTGGCTGGTTAGCTCAGTTGGTTAGAGCTAAGCCTTATAACACCGAGGTCATGAGTTTGAATCCCCATAACAGCCAGCTGCCAAAAAATTAAATAAACAAACAAATAAATAATGTAAGTTCTTACCTCAAAAACCTAGAAAAAGAAGAGCAGAACAAGCCCAAAGCAAGCAGGAGGAAGGAAATAATAAGGATCAGGAATGAATGAAATTGAAAACAGGAAGGAAAAAGAAAATCAATGAAAATAAAGCTGTTTCTTTTAAATGACCAATCAAATCTCAGCAAGACTGACAAAGAAAAAAGATAGGACGACACAATCACCAGTAACAAAAATGAAACAGAGGATATCACTATAGACCCTGGAGACATCAAAAGTATAATAAAAGAATACTATGAACAGCTCTACACAAATAAAAATGACAACAAAGATGAAATGGGCCAATCCCTTAGAAAGTATAAACCATCACAATGCACCAAATATGAAACAGATCATTTGAATAGCCCTTTAACTATTTTAAAAATTGAATTTGTAAATTTAAAACTCCCCCAAAAGAAATCCCCAGGACCAAATGATTTCACAGAAGAATTATACCACACATTTAGGAAAGAATTCACAACACATCTACACAATTTCCTCCAGAAAATTTAAGAGGAGAAAACACTTCCCAATTTATTTTATGAACCTGGTAGTACCCTGATACCAACACAAGACAATTATAATACAAAAAACAAACATAAAACCAGAGAAATTACAGACCAATGTCCCTCATGAATATAGATGCAAAAATACTGAACAATATATTAGCAATTAAAACTAAGCAATATATAAAAAGAATTATACACCATGACCAAGTGTTGCTTATTCTAGGAATGCAAGTCTGGTTCAATTTGACTATCAATCAACGTAGTTCACCATATTAACAGACCAAGGAAGAAAAATCTCATGCTTATACTAATTGATACAGTAAAAGCATTTGGCAAAATTCCACATTCATTCATGATAAAATATCTTAGAAAACTAGTTTTACAGGGCAATTTCCTCAACTTGATAATGAGCATCTACAAAAAGCCTATAGCTAACATCATATTTAAAGGTGAAAGATGGAATGTTTTCCCCCTAAGATCAGGAACAAGACAAAGATATCCACTCTTACCACGGTTATTCAACATAATACTGAAAGTTCTGGCCAGTGCAACGTGGAAAGAAAAGGGAATAAAAGATACAGATCAGAAAGAAAAATAAAACTATCCCTATTTTTATATGACATGATTGTTCATGCAGAAAATCCTAAGGAATCTGCAAAATACAAAAACAAAACTTCTAGATCTAGTAAATGAATTCATCAAGGTTGTGAGCTACAAGATCGACATACAAAAATCAATTATATTTTTGTATACCACTAACAAACATGGTAACACCAAAATTAAAAATACAATACTGTTTACAATTATTCAAAACAAAAGAAATACTTCGGTGTAAATCTAACAAAAATACATAGACTTGTATGCTAGAACTACAAAATGCTAATGACAGAAATAAAAAAAAAAAAGCCTAAGATATCTAAGTAAATGGAAGGATATATCATGCTCATACTTTGGAAGACTCAACATAGTGAAGATGTCAATTCTCCCCAAACTGATAAACGGGTTGAACATAGTTCCCATCAAAATTCCAGCATGATTTTTTTGTAGATACAGACAAAATTATTCTAAAATCTATATGAAAAGGCAAAGAAACTAGAATAGCTAAAGCAATTTTGAAAAAGAATAAAGTTGGAGAATCCGTATATTTAATTTCAAGCCATATTATATAGCTACATAATCAAGAATGTGTGGTATTTGCAGAGGGATGAACACATAGATCGATGGAACAGAATAGAGCAACCAAAACCAGACACGCACAAACACGCCCAACTGATTCTGACAAAGGTGCAAAGGCAATTCAATGGAGGAAGCGTGGGCTCTGCAACAAAGGGTGCTGGAGCAAGTAGACATCCCAAGCCAAAAAGAAAAGAGAAGCCTTGACATAAATCTCATACCTTCTACAAAAATTAATTCAAAATGGATTGCAAACTTGAAGGTACAATGTAATACTATAAAACAAACAAACAAAAAATATATAGGAGAAAAGCTTTGGCATCTAGGGCTATGCAAAGAATTCTTAGACTTGGCACCAAAAGCATCATCCATAAAAGGAAAAATTGATAAATTGGGCTTCACCAACTCTCTGTTAAGAAGGTGGAAAGGCAGCTACAGACTGGGAGAAAATATTTGCAAATCACACATCCAGTAAAGGACTAATATCTATAGCATATAAACCACTCTCAGAACTCACAGTAAAAAATAAAACAAAAACTCTAAACAACCCAATTAGAAAATGGGCAAAAGACATAGTAAATGAGCATGTGAAAATATATTCAACATCATTAGTCATTAGGGAAATATAGATTAAAGCTACAACGAGATATTACCATACAGCTATCAGAGTGGCCAAAATAAAAAATTGTGACAACACCAAATGTTGGCCAGGATGTGGAGGAATTGTATCCCGTGTGCATTGCTGATGGGAAGGTGAAATGGTAGTATCACTCCAGAAAACAGTTTCATCAGTTTCTTAAAAAACTAAACATCCAACTATCATGTGATCTAGGAATCTCATTCCTGGCCATTTTTCCAGAAATGCAAACGTACGTTCACTCAAAAACCTATATACAAACCTTCATAGTAGCTTTATTTATAGTAGTCCCAAACTGGAAACAACTGGGATGTCCTTTGATAGGTAGATTGTTTAAGAAATGTGGCACAACATTTCTTTAATGACTCAGAGATACTACTCAGTAATAAAAAGCAATGACTTGACACATGCATCTCCAGAGAAGGATGATGAGTGAGAAAAGTCAGTCCCCAAAATCATACATACTATGTGATTTCATTTGTATAACATTCTTGAGACAACAAAATTATAGAAACGGAGAACAGATTTGTGGTTGCCAGGAGTTAAGGAGGGGTGAAGTGGGAGGGAAGAAGGTGTGGTCCTAAAAGAACAACGGGAGGGATCCTTGTGTGATGGAATGTTCTGCATCCTGGCTGTATCAATGTGAATCTCCTGGTTGTGATACTGTTACTACGGTTTTGCAAGATGTTACCATTGGAGACAAATGGGCACATGTGGAGATCTCTCTGTATTATTTCTTACAATTGCATGTGAGTCTACAGTTATCCCCAAATGAATCTAAT
This sequence comes from Cynocephalus volans, assembly GCF_027409185.1. NCBI lineage: Eukaryota > Metazoa > Chordata > Mammalia > Dermoptera > Cynocephalidae > Cynocephalus > Cynocephalus volans. The sequence continues at coordinate 224,649,046 of NC_084461.1, forward strand.
TTAATTAAAAAAAGAAAAAAGAACTCAAGAGCCAAGAACTGCTCCTTCCTCTGGGTTCTAACCACTCTTCCCCCAAGGCAGAGGATATACAGAGCTCTCATGCTTCCAAACTACGGTAAGGGCGGCAGGTGGGGAAGGGCAGGAGATACCAAAAACACATCCCAGCTGCCTTGCACCCCAGCTATTGCTATTACTATTACTATTATTATTACTATTACTATGACTACACTGCACATAAAATGAAAAATGAGGGCCAGAGAAATGGCAACCAAGGAGAGATTGAAGGAGAGAGGTCTCGGGTGTGCGCATACACAGCATGTGGGCTGTGGAGAGCCCAGGGGAAGCAGAAGGTACAGCAGAGTTAATCAGCATTCAGATTCCACACAAGGAGCTAAGGCCATCCAGCCTGAGGGCCTGGGGACTATCGTTATTGATCACATGGACAGTGTTCTTTCAGCGGGGGCCCATTTTCAGGTTCACCAGATTTTTCCAGAGAGGTCATGGCATTGGGCAAAGCATTCCCCGGAGTGTTTCTTGAAATCTAATAAGAGCTGCCATTTAGCAAACACACTGTGCACCAGACACCAGGCCATCTGCATTATACCGTTCTCTCAGTCCTACCCGGAGGCGGGCTGCTACCTCTATACTATAGACTAGGAGGCCCAGACTGCAGGAGACATCAGCAGGGCAGGTCAAGGCCAAGCCTGTTGCCCTGGACCACTTGCCTTTTGCTGTTGGTATGCTCCTGTCCGTAAAGGCCTTCATGCTTCTACTATGGGATGGGGCATTGGTCCCAGACCCTCCCCAGAGAGAGAGAATCTCATTCAGCCTTGAGAGCTCAAGAGGTATTTCTGGGGCCAATTAAATCAAAAAGGTTGTTATTGCTAATGTGTAATTGGTTTTAACATCAGCAGTCTTGCCTCGCTCTGGATGACAATATTTAAATAGCAAAATGCCCCCATCCTGAGAAGTTCTTGTAAACCATGACCGCAGCCTTCTGTCAGTTCCCTCCTTGAAAGCAGTGGCTCGGCTCTAATTGGCTACTGGGGATAAATATTTACGGCGCTGTGTAAATGGAGAGCAGCTGCCTGTGAGGTCTGTTGGCAGGATCTCCACAGCAGCACCCAGGAAAGCCAGCAAGCTGGGGGGGGGGGGGGCTCTCCAGGCTGGCCATCCTTTTCCTATAAATTGACAAGTGCTGTAGTCTTCCAGACTCACAGCCGAATGTCTAATTAAATTTCCAGACCAGGATAACGGTGTTGGCTCCTCCTGGGTTCAGGAAGGCCACAGCCCACGGCTTGGTGGGGAGGGAGGCCCTGTAAGGATGTGCAGGCCCCAGCTCTTCTTCCAAATCCCACCCCTGCCTGCAGACCTCAGGCCGAGGAGGTAGACACTTCGAACTTCACCTCTACGGGTGGGAACTGCTCAGCCCCAGGGAGATGCAGCCTCCACCCCTGGTTTGTGGGGATGACATCCCCACCTCACAGGCATAATGAAGATTTATGGCAATAAAGGACAGAAAGCGTTCAGGACAAGGCCAAGCACAAAGGGGAACTAGATGCCTGGCAGCTGCTATTACCTAAATAAGCAGGCTCCCAGCTGGGCTGCAACGTGAAAACACCAGGGCGCTTTCAACACAGATTCCTTGGCCTCACTCCTGTCCCACTGGAAAATCACTGGGGCCCAGGAATCTGTTTTGTTTTTTTAAGGAATGCTCTAGATGATCCTGATGTCGTCAGCCAACCCTAGTCTGTAGCCAGGGCTGAGTCACACTGACCTCAGCCCACCTGGATTTAGCCTCGGTTCCTCCTGGGCTATGATAGGCAGGGAGCACGGCTCCACATTCCCTCAGGACCCTGCCTGAACCTCTCCTGCGGTCTTTAGCCTGCACACTCTGGCACCTTGGCCCCCCAGGAGGGCACTTGGTGTTGGCCTATGGATGATCAGACTGCTTTCAGTGATGCCAGTTCGCACGCTCCTGTGCACGTCTGCATGAGCTCTGTGTGAGAGCCATGCAAGACTGTGGGGGAGGTGCCCAGGCTTGGCGTGAGGCTGGACCTCCACAAGCTCCTTTACCCCAGTGTCATGGCAGAGAGTCCCCTGGGCAGCCTAGGAGCTCACAGAAGGGGGCTGTCCTGGTTGACGGGGGGTGGAGAATCAGGGAGAGAGGGTTGAGGAGATGAAGGGTGGGTGGGGGGAGACAAGCCCCTGCCCCACCAGGCCTCAGTTGATCTCATGAGAACTCAGAGACTCATTCCATCTGAACTCAGCCTCCTTGGTCTAGGCCTCCAGGATGAGAGGGACTCAGCCTGGCTGAGGCTTCCTGCTGGACAGCACGTGCCTGGGACCCATGCCCACAGGAACTGGTCTCTGTACCCAGGCCCCAGGAAGGGAGGTGGGGACCTCGGGGCTTCAGCTGAGAAGATCTGGAGTCGCTCAACCCATTCCACGGCATGAATCAGGAGACTGCTGTCAGCCAGGAAGAACCCTCATCCCAAGTACAGCCAGGCAGCTGAGCCTTCATGGGGAGAGAGCCTTGCAGGTAATGATGACCACCGTCCCCGGGCGGCTCACTGGTGCTCCCACCCCACCGCTCCACGAGTCCCCTAAGGGCGCTCAGCCCTCACCGCTCTCCTCTCCTCCTTCCTGAGCCCTTCGGGGCGCTGGCCTTGAGATGGACCAGTTGCCCTGCATGGCTCACCGCTCACCTTCTGCCTCACCCGGTGCGTGGCGCCCCCCTGAGGCCCTGCTTCCCTGCCACCTACTCGTAGGACCCTGTTGTTTTCCTTCACACTCACGTGCCCCAGGGCCAGGGTGGGTAGATGGCTGCCTTCTCCCTGTCCCCATTTCGAAATGAGTCCTCCTTCCTCCTTTCCCTTTGGAGCTAGAGCCCTTAGACATATCCCCACGGCCATCGTGTGCTGTCGACCTCCTGATGACCCCCATCACGAAGATGCAGGCTCCCGGTTCACCTTCTTCCTGCCCATCACTGCTTGAGCTGTCATTCTCGGTAACTCAGAGATTCATATGGGTGACCCAGCCCACAACCTCGCCTCTCAAATCCTCAACCTCCCCACCTTGGACAGTCCAACCTCTGCACCTACTCCCGAGATCTGGGAGCTTCTCACAACCAGACTCCCCACCTCCGAGGGCTCAGTTTCAAGCATCCCACACCCTGGTTTTCTAGTTCACATACTGTAACCCCACTGAGCACATCGGACTTCGCCAAGCCCCCAAAGCCCATCGGCCCCATTGCCCATCCCCCATCCGTCCTCTACTCTGTGTTTCCCTTCTCTCCCGTGACAGGCTGACGTGTGTGCCCCCAGATTCACATGCTACAGCCCAACCCCAGCACCTCAGAATGTGACTGTATTTGGAGACAGGGCTTTCAAGAGGTGATTATGTTAAATGAGGTCATATGGGTGGCCCCTGATCAATATGACTGGTGGCCTTACAAGACGAGGAGACAAGGACACAGCCACACCCAAAGGAGAGACCGTGTGAGGACACAGGGCGAAGACGGCGTCTGCCAGGCAGCAAGAGACTTCAGAAGAAAGCAGCCGTGTTGACAGCTTGACCTCAGACTTGCAGCCTCAGAACTGTGCGACAATAAATTTCTGTTGTTCAAGCCATTCAGCCTGTGGCATTTGGTTATGGCAGCCTGAGCACACGCGTACACCTTCTCACGCAGCTCACACTCCCACAGTCCAGCCATTCCCTTGCCATACCTTCCCCTCTCTCCCTCAGTCATACTCACCAAATCTGGCTGGACCCCATGACCCCCCTTTTCCTTGATTGAACCTGAGCTGCTGAACATTGTGGGGGGAAAAACTGCACAACAATCCTAATTAGCTTCCCCTAAAATGTATGACCCCATATCCTCATACATGAGCTCAACACAGTCTATAAATCTTATAAAGTTTCATACTTTTTTTTTTTTGTCTTCCGAATCCTACCCTCGCCTCTCTCAGCTCACAGCTGCCACACTGCTGATCTGAGACCAGGTGCCTCCTCGTGCCCCAGGTTTGCAGTTTTCCCTGCACCAGCCACAGGCCTCTTGTCCTCTGGGTTCCCACTCCATTTATCTCCTCTCTCCTTCTCAACAATTGCTTTTACTGGGTTCCTTCCATGCATTTGCCTCTCCTCTTGATCCCCATCCTCTTCCAGAAACTCTCTCATTTTTCTGCTCGTTTTAATACCAAAGTGTCTGAAAAGAGTCCACCAGGCTCACCGGCTCTATGCATCGACCACCTCATCGACAGTGTCTTTCTGCTGCTGGACCGTTTGCATCAGCGCACACCATTCATCCTTCCCACTTCTCCTGCCCGGCCCTGGTCAAGCTCCCTGGCAACATCCAGGTTGCCAAACCTGGTGTCTCTTCCCTGTCCTGCTCTTCCTCGAGCCCCAGCAGCATCCCATGTGGCTGGACGCTGCTTTCGTTCCTCCTGGATCTGGACTCGTCCCCTGGCTCTCCCTTACTTCACTGGCTGCTCTTTCTCAATCGCCTTTGCATCTTTCTCTACCTGACCCCCTGGCCCCACGCTTCTGCTTCTAGATGATCTCATCCAGGGCCACAACTTTAAGTATCATGGATATGCTGATGGCTCTCAAATTTATATCTCTGTACTGACCTCTCCCTGAGCTCCAGACACTGAGATCAAACTTGACATCTCTACATAGATGACGCAGGCATCTGAGACCTAACGCGATCAGGAAGGACTTCTCCACTCTGCACTTACTCCCCCACCTGTTGACTTGAGCTTAGTGGCTCAAATAAAAAACCCAGAGGCTCTCTTGCTTCGCTTTTCCTTCCTGATTCTTCTGCCTTGAAATATGTCTAGACCCCATCCAGGTCTTTCCATCTTTATGCTCAACCCTTGCCCGAGCTGCTGTAATCTTTCACAATGAGATGGAAATCATTTCCTTCATGGTCTCCCTGTCTCCCTCCTGTGGGCAGGGGCTGCTCTGGGGAGCAGGGCTCTGTGAGGGACTGGTTTCCTGCTGTGCAGATGACAAGGTTGGTTGGTGTTAACTGGATTAATCGGACTGCCCAAGGGGAGAGTGCATGTCCCCTCCTTTCTGTCAAGCTTCCTTCACAAACAGCACTTCCATTCAGAAAGCCAGATCAAGTGCCATTAACAAATTAATTCTGATTAGCACAGCCCAAGTGCTTAGACCTCCAGGCGATCCTGGTCAGTCCTAGAGGAGTCATCTTGGGCCTGGCCTGCTAATAAAGTGGAAACCACGCTGGAAGCAGAGGCGATTATTTTGATGCCTGTTTCTGTCCCTGGAGGGGAGAGGAATGGGATCTGATTACACCATGGTCTCCTGAGGGAGTTAACTCACTTTCAAAAGATGAGCTATTAATTCCCCAACCTGGTGGGAGGTCCTGGAGAACAGAGTCAGCTCTCACACCTCCCTGTGGTCCGTGCAGCCCCCTATTTAGGACCAAGCAGTCAGCAGGCACCCAATAATTGGATAAAAGAACAATTAATTGGGATAAAAGAATAATTGATTGGGAGGTGGGAAATAAGTCTGAGCCCCTGGTATCACTAGTAATCACTCTTTTGTTTAGTTAATGTAAATGGGCTGCTGACCAAACAGACAAGGCCCTGTCCTCTAGACCTCATAGGCTGGGGGAGGGAGCAGATCATCAGTGCTGATCAAACAAATGCAAGCTGCCCTCAGAGAGTGGGCCATGGTGCCTGGAGGGTGTGATGTGAGGGAGAATGCTCAAGGAGGGCCTGAGGCTGAGACACCTGAGCTGAACTCTGCATGCTGCCAGGAGCCAGTGGCTCTGGGGGAAGAACCTTCTAGAGAGAGGGACCAGAAAATGCAAGTGCCTATTTTCAGGGAGCCAGCCCCTAGGATTTCCAGCACAACCATCTCCACTGGCTGGCTGCTCTCCTCATGGTCCCCTGGCAGAGTGGACGGATATATCCCTGCTGAGCAGCCAGCCACCTGGACACCATCCCTCCCTCCCTGCTCCAGCTGCGCTCACTCACCTCTTCCACCACGGCCCTTCCAGATCCCTTTGGAAGGGCTCCCTCCCCTCTGAAGTCCCAGAGCACTTATTCAGCACCTGCTGTCTCTATTTCCTTACGTGGGAAAGCATCACATTCCTGTGTATTTGAATCCTCCTCCCCAAGTGCCTTCTATTCCCCTGTTCCTATCGTTTGGCTGCTGAGGGGCAGGGACCTCCCTTCTCTGTCTCTCAAACTTCCAGGCCTAGCCCAAGGTTCACAGTTTTAGACCCACAGGGGCTCTGAAAGGATTGCCTGGCCCCCCAAAATCCCAAGGGGCTGATAGAGACTCATAGAAGTCTTGCTTCTCAGTCCAGAATCTCTAACTTGGGCGACAAAGAAAGTCCCTCTATCCAGCTCCTTAAACGAGGGCTGTCTTTGGATTTGAAAAGTAGTGTCCAGAAGGATGATTAAAAATTTTCCAGAATAATGTGGGAATGCTTGGAGACTTTCATAAGAGCAACACCCAGCCAGAAGGAAGAGAGTCAGCTTGAAGATAAAAAATCCCAGGATGGAGAAGTCGGGTGAAGGAGGCACCAGCCACCGTTCCAGAGGTGGGCTCCCCCGCATATGACCGCTCTCCCTGCGACGTCTAAATGAACGCCCCCAGACCACCAGCAGCACAACAGACCTCTCCTCCCCTGATATTCCCAGACAGCCCACGAGTCCCGTTAGTCTCACCCACCAGGCTAGAAGGTCACCAGACAGAACACGAGGGCACAGAAGGTGCCCTCAGCTTTGACCGCAGGACTTGCTTCCAGTCCTGGGCTGGAGGGAGGCCCCAGCTCCCCGTGCTATGGCTAATGGGGATGAGGCCGTGCTGCCCGCCCTGGAGGAGGGAAAGCTGAAGGGCATGAGGACGGGACGAGCCGGAGACGCGCCGGGCACTGCTGCTGACCTTTCACGAGGACCGTCCTGGCCTCGGCCCACTCGCTCCTCCTGTCTGACGTCAGCAGGCCGATTGGAGGCAAACGCTCTTCCTCGTTGGAAGCCGTTCTGACTATCTTTCTCAACTGAGTGAACAGATCCCCCTCACTGAGACGGCGGAAATTAATGACAACGTCCAAGACAAAGAACTGTGGGGGAAACAGGTCAAACACGTCACTGGTGGCAGCTGGCCCAAGGCACTGGCCTTCGCAGATGAGTGCGGGAGAGGGGTTGCTCAGGCCCAAGGTCCCCAAGGTATCTGGTGGTTCTGAATAGTCACAATTTGGGGACCAAACCAGTGCTGTTGGCTGTGCAGGGCTCCAAGATGTCCCCAATCAAAGAAGGCCCGATTAAACTTAGCCAAAAAAAATTTGCTTTTGTGGTTCCCAGTTCATGTTTATGGGAATGGATTATAAATTAGGACAACAGCTGTTGGAGGGCACTGTCCATCAAAACTAAAGATGTGCACACCCGTGACTCAGCAATCGCACTTGTGAATGCACACTTTTGCCTGCGGCTTAGAGGAGCACACCCGCATGCACTGGAGGACATGCGAAGAAATGTGCATAGCAGCCTTGTTTGTGATAGCAAAATGGTAGAGACCTTCAGCATTCTCCAGGAGGGGATGGCTCAGTAAAATGCAGTGTACTCGTCCAGTGCTGGCCTATCCAGCCATTAAGCAAAATAGACTAGTTTGAGATAGAGCTACTAGGCAGATCTCAAACACAGTGGTGAGTGCAGAAAAAAAGCAAGCCAGCAAATGATATGCAGATGAAGATTAAAATGGAAAACCAACACACAGAGCACTCTGTGTATACATGTGCACATCCACGTGTGTCCATACATGTGCTTTGTATGTAAGCCTTGTGGTGATGTCATTTCGAAGGTCAGAACTTCAGCTTTATGAAGGGTCTGTTCCTAGACCCAGGTCCAGACACTTTTTTCAGCTGACTGTCATGAGTACCTCGTCCCCTGCCCTGAGCAGGGTCCACATGGCCTGGTCTGGAGCAGGAGCCCCATGAGTGTTTCTGGAAGGGGTGGATACTATGGTGTGTGGGGACTGAGAAATGCTGGGTTTGACTTTTGATTGGAGATAGAGTCACCCTCATTTTGTGACTGGCTGGCCAGAGTGTCAGGTGGACTGGGAGGCCTCCTGGTCGGCCTTCAAGTCTGGGACAGGGTCACAGCCACCCTCAGATGGCAGATTTCACTGAGCTCCAAACTTACAAAAATGTGAGATCAGCCCCAAAAGAAAATACTACAGGACAAGTGTCAGGGGAGTCCCTGGGATGGTTGTCAAACCTGGGTTTTAGCAAAAAAACCCCACCAAACTTTGCGTCACATGAAATATTTATATGAAGGCTCAAGACATAGAATGTACAGTGTGGGGGGCACTGGGAAGGGGTCAGGAGCCTGCAGCTCAGCCTGTCCCTCAGACCCCCATGGGGCCCTTGTGGCTCTGTGGAACCCATCTGAAGACCTGAGCAGCAGAGGATAGAGCGCTTAGGGCACGGCCAGACCTCGGAGTCCTTCCCACTCTTGGACAAACCAATTAACCTGTCTGTTTCCCATTTCCTCATCTGTCAAACAGATACTTGAAGGCCTGCTCTGCAAGGTTATAGTGAGGGTTAAATGGGACGAATGCTGGGAGTGCGGAACCCATGGTCTGGCACATAGGCGGTCCCATCAGTCAGTCCGTCTACAACTCTGTCCGTCTGCCCGTGTGTGGTCTCCAGAAAGGCCATGGCCTGGGTGACTGTGTGTACAGATGCAGGCACTGAGGCCATGCTAGTGCTCGTTCATGACCCCGTCCATCCAGGCAGTTCTTCCACTGGCCTGGCTGGTCAGGGCTGAAGTGTGGGCTCTGGAGGGCGTTCTCTAAGCGACATCTTCCTTGTTCTTAAAAGCCAACTGGTGGAGAGCAGGGGGCCTGACCGGAAGTTCCTACTCTGCTTTGGGGCCACTGTGCCGCAGCTCACCATGTGCCTCTGGGAAGTGGGCTGAGCACCCTCGGAGAAGCAGGAATGGATGATGGATGAGCACGCATGGCTACTGCCTGCCCCACACCCCTCCCCAAGCCCGAGAGACTGCAGCGGTGACAAGGAGCTGCTTACCTGGTTGCAGCAGGCCACGATGACGTGCTCGGGTTCAGGCATGACGCTGCTTTTCTGGGCCACCAGCGTGTCCTGGGTGTGGCCAGGGAGCCGGTAGGAGGAGAAGAGCCCGTAGTACTGCTTCATACAAAGAGGCTGCCCTGACAGCTGGCCCTTGGCACAGTCAGTGGGAATGGAGTGGCTGGAGGGGGACAGGGAGGAGGGGAGATTGGAAAGGGAGGTGGGAAGTCGTGAGGGGGGTGAGGGGGAGAGAGGGAAATGGAATTAGTTTTATTGTAACTTGATAAGGCAAACTGGAGCACAAAACCCAGAAATGCACCATGAAGTCAGTTGCAGAGTTCAATTCTCCACTATTTAAAGGAGAGGAGTGCCCCATTTCCATGGCCCATGGAGACCCTTGCGTTTTCTCAAATCCACCCTCACCCATGCTTCACCCGCTGCATGTGCAGACCTTGCCATTTAGCCTTCTGTGCCTTTATTATGCTGATCTTCACGTGGCACGCCTTTGCCGCACCCCTGCACTCAACTGTTCTGTCTAGAAAACTCCTTCCTCTTCCTTTAGGAACCTGCTCCTTCATCATCTTCTCTAGACGCCTCCTCTGAGTTCAAGGCAGAAAGTTCTCTTTCCCCTGTGGTCTCAGCATCCCTTGTGTCTATCTTCCCTCCCTCCCTCCCTTCCTTCCATGTACGCACCCATCTGTCTATCCACCATCTATCCACCCACCCACCCACCATCTATCCATCCATCCATCCATCCATCCATCCATCCATCCATCCACCATCCATCCATCCATCCACCATCCATCCATCCATCATCCATCCATCCATCCATCATCCATCCATCCATCCATCATATGTCATCCATCTATCCATCATCCATCCATCCATCCATCATCCATCCATCCATCCATCATCCATCCATCCATCCATCATCCATCCATCCATCCATCCATCCATCCATCCATCCATTCATCTTTCCACCCTTTCAGCCACCAAATATTTGCTGAGCACCTCCTCTGTGCTGGGCACCATTTCCTGCTCTAATGGTGTGCAGATCCTGGGATGTATTGGTGGGGAGTAGACAATAAGCAGCAAACTGGTAAACAGGGGGCTATCAGGTAATGAGGCAGAGTGAAGACACAGTGACTGGCAGGGACAGAAGGAGGTGGCTAGGGACAGTTTCACTGAGGCCCAGATGATTGAGCTGAGCCTGAGGAGTAAGAAGTGGGCAGTGTGGGCAACATACTGAACTGCCCAGGTTAACCACTGGCAGGGTGAGTGCTGGAATCCAGAAGCGCTTGCAGCAATGTAATGAGAAAGTTATGTCTGTTGAATCCAGCAATAAAACATGTGGTCTCATATTTTGTACCTTTGCACCATTTTTCAGTAATTCCTTTTCTGTTGTGTTTTACAAAAATTTTACAAAATTAAAGAAAAATTGGTCCTTTTCCAGAGTTAGCTTGAGAAGCTCTGGTCAAAAGCAGAAAGAAGCTGACTGTTTAGTTCAGTTGGTTAGAGAGTGGTGCTGATAACACCAAGGTCAAGGTTATAGCCGAGTCAAGAGATGTGCAGGGTCAGGTCGCATGGGGCCGCAGTGCTAAGGAGATGGCATTTTGTTCTCGATGCAGTGAGAGCCCATGGGAGGCTTTAGCATGCAGAGGCATGATTGGGTTCATATTTTGCTTTTTAAGTTACCCTGGTTATATGTGGAGAATGGACAACAGGGTCACAGGAAGAACAAGGAAGGGGGCCATGTGGGCCGTGGGGGAGGAGAGAGGCAGGGGGAGGTTTGGGGGTGTGTTCTGGAGGATTAGATGTGGGGCAAGGGAGGAGGAGCAGGCACAGGTATCTTCTAGGTTCCTGGACTTACCAGCCGGGGTGCACTTAGTGAGAGGCGAGGCAAGGGGAGGGGATCCAGAGCTCCACTGGGCTCGCTTGCAACGACAGGGAGTACCCAGTGGGGATGTCTGGGGCTCTGGGGGAGGCACGAAGCTGCATTTTGTGTCTGTTTATGTGTCTGTCTTGCCCAACAGTCTGAAAGCCCTTTGAGGGCAGGATGGCACCTTATTTCTCTTTATCTTTCCAGCATCAATACATCGCAAAGTGAATAAATGAACGAATGAATGAAGGGTTCAAAACAGGCGCTTGGGAAATGTTCCAGCCTTATGACATTTACAGCCATTGGACGTGGGAATTTCATGTGGATATGCTTGGGCATGTGTGTGTGAGTGTGCACACACACACGTGTCCACATGCACATGTACACAAGAGTCCAGGGTCTAGACTGTCAGCCTTGGATGGGTACAAAGTCCCCAGACCCATACCCTCCCTCTTCCACCGTCCAGCTGGGGTATTGTAAGGGATGAGGTTCTTTGACAACAGGCTGGGCTGTGAGCTGGAGGAGTGACTCCTGGGAGGAGGCAGGGTACTGCCCACGAGGGAGAGAGACAGCAGCCCAAAGGCCTGGCAGTTAGAAGAGTGAGAGGAGAGAGTCTGCTGTGTGCCACGATGGCCCCGAGAGGAGGCTGCTATCGCTGCTCCCATTGAGAGACAGGGGACCATAGCTACGAGCCATCCCCCAACGTCCACACATCTAGTTCTGTTGGCGTCTGAATTCAGGTCTGCTGACCCCAGGGCCTGAGCCCTGAGTGCTCTGCCCTTTGGGTCTGGGAGCCCTGCCCCCTCCTCTCCAGAGGGAGCAGCCCTACCCTGGAGGGGCTGTGAGTCTGAGCCTCTGCCCTAAGGCTGGGTAAAGACTGAGTTGGATCAAGTTGAACAGAGAGTGAGGTTTGCCCCTCATGCCCACCATGCCCTGCTGGCTCCTGGCTGTGTGACCATGAGTAAGTTACTGAACCTCTCTGAGCTTCTGCTTCCTCATTTGAGCAAGGGACACTGCTTTGGGCCCCTCTCTTATTCCAGCACCTGATGCCCTATATTCTCTACCTCCGGGGACCCAATGCTACACCTGGTCACCCTGGGGCTTGGCCAGGATAGGGACTTTCTCCTAAAATTGAAGACAACCCACTGGGCTTGTGCCGCTCTCTCCTGCTGTCAGAATATCCCTGTGTGCACTGAGCTTGGTGGGGCTGAGGAAGCAGGCTCAGAGGGCAGAGACGGTTTCTCCATGCAGCGAAGCTGGGCTCGCCATCACCTTAGTCCACCCCTCTTCCTCCTCCACCTTCCAGCAGGTTCTCCAGATTCCCACAAACTAATTCACACCAAGGAACATACAAGGAATGGATGGAAGGGGCATTTTAAAAAGATCAAGGAAGGACGGTGATTACTCCAGGAAAAGGGCCAGCTGGGCTATAGGTTCTCCTGACACTGGGGGGGCAGGCAGTGGGTCACCTGCTCTGTGACAGGAACAGAGAACAGGGAGCTGGGAATGAACAAGGGCCCTGCCTTCTGGAGCTCCCTATCTAGAGCAGCAGGGAAACAGACACATAAGCAGACTGTACCAGCACAGGGTGCTGCCCTCCCCAGGTGGACCCAGTCCTACCTGTCCAGCAGGGCCTTGTAGCTGAGCACACCTGAGATGAGGCCGGCTGCAAACCTGCAGAGAGAGCCAGGCCTGAGCCTCTCCTCCCAGGGCCCGCCGCCCTGCCCCTTCTCTTCCTCCCCTCCTTCCTCCCTTCCTTTTTTCTGCCTTTTTCCCTCCCTCCTCTCCCTTTATTCCTCCCTCTCTGTTCCAAATTCAACGGTCACCCACCATATGTCAGGCCCCAGTGGTACACTAACCAGATGTGGTTCCTGCTGCCCCCACCCCCAATGCTGTCAGCCCATCACAAGCCTTGGATTAAAAATGGTCCTTTGGTGAAGACTGGGGGTGGAGCAGCTCCCGAGGGAGAGGAGCGGAAAGTGGAGTCACCTTGAGGAGAGGGGAGCCGGAAGGGGCCCTGAGCAGGCAGAAAAGGGCTGAATGGCAGGAGACAGTTCTTCCTGGGAAAGGCCAGTCCCAGGTCTGCACTGGAGTTCTGGAACATCCAGACTCCCGGGGAAAGTCAGTCATTTAGTCTCCTGCTGCTATAAAAAGGGAAGCGAGCACTGGGGGGAAAGGCACCAGAGAACAGTGCAGGGACTGTGCCGTCTTGACTGTCCGTGGACAAATGAGGCCTGGCTTAACTGCACCGGGGAGGAAAACGACCCTCTGATGCAATCTGGAGAACTGTTCTCACAAGTTGTCTGTCCATCCACTTGCATCCTTCTGCCCGGGGCAAGGGGAAGGAGACAGCTTCCTGGCCAGCATTCTGTTGAGCTGGTCTTGGGTGGGAAGGGGTGGTGGGGGGTCTTCCTAGTGTGGCCAAGCCCTGCCCAGAGGCTGAGGTGGACCCTGCCTCTTCTCAGCCCACTTTGGCCTGTCCTGCCTTTGAACTATCCTTACCATCTGCCCCACTCAAGTCTTGAGGCCAGAGACTCTGAGAGACTCCAGCAGGAAGACCTCTCCTCTCTGCCCCACCCTCCACCGTCATCAGTGGTCCCAGAGGCCCTTGCTGCAGCTCAGTGAGCTCTGAAATTGCAGCAGATGGCAGAGGCTCTGGCGGTGGCTGGCAGGAAGGAACGGTTTCTCCCTCCTCTGGAGCCTCTGTTCAGAGCCAGGGCTCTGGAGGGCAGCAGGGGCCCCCTCGGACAGCCTGGGGCAGTGTGTCCCAGCGACAGGGACTGTGCAGTTGCAGCCTCTCCCCAGACCTTGGCCAGGTCAAGACTGCCATGGGGACACCTGAGACCTATACCTCCATTAGTGCTCATACCACCCCAAATAAATACATTCTGAGGAAGCCCCACAGCCTGGGCGGCCACTGTATCAGAGCATTTGGCCCCAGAAAGCTCAGCCAAGGCACAAACTTTGGCCTTTCCTTCCTGGCACTGGGGCCAGGCCCCCTACCCTGGGCGGGTTCCCAATCTGGGAGCACAGGAGTACAGTGCCCTCACCTTAGCTGGTCATTGGTGTCTTGAAAGTGCTGCCGGGCAAAGATCACAGCAGGGCTGGAGTTGACGGGCAGGGCCAGGCGGTTATTGAGATACATGTCATTCAGCCAGTACTCAGACACCTGCAGGGAGGGCAGGGGGTTGCTATTACTCCAGATGGCTACATACACCCCTCCCAGACAAGGGCAGATTGCCAGCAGGGAAGACCAGTCCTGTCCTGGCAGCCCCGAGGGAAAATCAGGACACTTCATCGAATCATTCATTCATTTGTTTGTTCATTAATTCCACAAGCAGACACTGAGCCCCAGTTATGCACTAGAGCTTGCATGCTCCCTAATACACTCGCCCGGCCTTGGTCTTCGCCATACACTGTCTCCTTTCTTCCATCCCAGCTTCCCATCCCGTTGCTTCCACATCCCGGTCCCTGCCCAGCCTCATGTGTCTCCTTCCTGCCTTTCACCCCTCTCTGCTTCCCTGACCTCATCTCCATCCCTTGTTGCCCCAATTCCTGTCCCCCATCTGTCCCCCTCTTTCCCTATCTCCCTCATCTTGTCTGTCCCTCACCCTTGCTGTCCCCCAATCTGTGCAGCCTGTCAGTTCCCATCTGTCCCCCATCCCTGTCCTGCTGTCCCCCCATCTGCTCCATCTCTGTCACCTACCTGCCCCTCACCTAAATCCCTCTGTCTGACTCTACGTCTGCTTCCTGCTCCCTTCCAGCAACTCTTACCCAGTTGGCTGTCTTCTCCTGCCGCTCCAAGAGTTTCTGTTGCAGGGTCTCACCAAGACCACCAGGGGCCCCAAACCGCTGCACGATGGCCTGGCTCTTCTTGAATTGTTCCTCGGGAACCAGGTGCCGCATGCACTGCAGGTAGGTGGCCAGGGTCTGCTGCAGTGGGGGCACTGGCAGCTTAGGCAGCCCCTGGAAAACATGTGACCCATGCCCACCCCCAAGCTGATCCATACGATCTGTCTTGTTCTGCCCCATCCTATTTTCTAGCCTCAGATCTGTCTGTTTCTAGGGCTTGGCTCAGCAGAATTATGAATTCAGGAAGTTCCTGCTTTCTGAACCCCACCGTGCTGTGCCCCCAGGAGGACACAAAGTACAGAGGAAAAAGATCATGATGTTGGCACCAGACAAACCTGGGTTCGTACCCTGGCCCTGCTGCTGATCACCTGTGTGACCTTGGGCAAATCACCCTCCCTCTGTTTCTCAGTTTTTCTCCCTGTAAGACAGGGTAATAACCCCTACCTCTCATAGGATCAAAGACATAATGGATATAAAAGTGTTTATAAACTGTGAAGGGTGGGTCTAAGATGAAATGGTCCTGTTATTGATATTGTTGACACTGATCACTCTTAATTTCAGAATTGTTCCCAGGGGGGGCTCTGGAATCTAACTGGTATCTGGACCCAAACGGTGCTGCTTTTATGGAGAGATGAACAGGTAGGAGGTGGTTTGGGTGGGAGATGTCATTTGGTGCTGCCCTAATGACCAGAATTCTACAAGATGCTTTCTGGGAAGATGGCTCATGCCCCGAGCTCCTTGTCAAGTCCCTCCCAGTTATGAAACCAAGGCAAGGGGGGTCTGTTCCATGTGGGGATTGGGGGGGGGTGCAGTGGAAGTTCTTCCTCTCCATATCTCTCCAAGCCTCCGCTCCTCATCTGCAGGACACAAGCAACGATTTCTACCCAAGAGGGAGAAACAACTGGCCCCACATAGCATATCATCAAATGGGATAAGGTGACCGTCCCCTGCCCCTCCAGAGGAATTCCTAAGAGGAAACCCATAACTTTGGGAGTGCAGAGCGTGGCTGGAATTTGCGCAGAGCCCCCACTGCTACCCTCCTCCAAGGGGCTGCACTTCCCAGTTCACCAGCCCTGTTCATGTGAGGGTCTCACGTGTGGCTTCAATTTGTGACAGCCAGGGCAGGGATTTTTGTCCTTTTTGCAGGTGAGGAAACAGGCCCAGAGAGTGGAGAGCCTAGACCAAGGTCATGCAGCAGTCTGGTGGCAGGGCTGGGAGCCGAAATCACCCTTCACCCCATGTCCCTCTGCCTCTTTCTCCTGGGTTCTTCTTCCCTCCCCTCGCTTCTTTCTTCTCTTTTCTTTCTCCCTCACTTAGCAGGTGACAACAGGAAAAGAAGGCTTTTAACTTTATTGCTTAAATTGTACAAAGTTGGCAGATAGTGGGCTGCCTTCCTTTAGGAAAGGTGGTGAATTTCCAGAAGCAGCTAAGAGTTAGTCCCACCCTGGGGGTTGTGGATTGAAAGCACCTGGGCTCTGCTCCTGCTGCTGTGCCCCGGGCAGCGGGAGGTGGCCTTGTGAGTGTATGCTGATGGGTAAATGACAGTCCTCCTCTGCCTGTCTGATCCTGTCTCTAGATAGTTTGCTGCTCTGGTGGGGGGGAGCGGTGTCTGGGCCAACTACAGCCTACTCCTGCCCTGGGGAACTGCGAGGACAAGTCTAGGCAGCATCCCCAGCTGCCTAGCCCACTCCCAGTGAGCCATGTCCTGGACCCCCACCCAGCTACTCTAGTTCCTCTTTCTCTTGCAGTTGGGGGGCCTGTGTGGTGGGTGGGTGGGCAAGTACCTACAGAAAGCCCAGCCCAGTTGGTGGCCTGGTCAAGAGTGCCAGCAGATATGGTTGGAGCCTGGGTTGGAAACGGCCACCTTTCTTCTGGGCTTTGACAGTGTTCTGGGACTCAGCCTGAGTCACAGGGAGTCAGAGATGGGTAAAAGGGAATGAAGCAAGAAATCTCAGCTCACACATTTCAGCCTCACAGGGTCCTCCCAGACTCTCCTGGTCTGACAAGGGTCTTTGGATCCTGGAATCTAAGGTCAATACCCATTTCCTGGGCAGTTTGTATGAGCCAGGCCCTGGGCTGGACTCAGAGACAATAGAGAGACAGAGCCTGCTCTTAAGGAAGCCACAGTCCCATAGGGGAGAGAGATGACATGCCGTGAACCAGAGGTGACAACAGGAGTGTTTGTCAGCTGCAGAGGTTGGGGCAATGCAGTAAGCAATTTCATGGGGAAAAGTCAGGAAGTTCTGATCAGTTTTGAAGAAAGGCTCGGGGAGGGAAAGAGGGTGGCAAAAAGACATGTGTGGAGAGGACCACTCCGTGCAACAACCTGGAACCAGAATTGTGCTCACTCAATGGCTGGTTGGGGCAGGAGGGAGGATGCCTGCCTAGGGAGGCCAGTGTGGGCGATGGCGCCCAAGGCTCCAGGGCTGCACTAGCATAGGTGCTGGGGCTGGGATATAGTAGGACTCAGAGTACAGAATTCAGCCTCACTCTAAGGCAACCCCACTAGGCTCAAAGCCATCCAAAGTGGAACTTGGGGTGTGGGGAGGCCCTGGGAGGAAAGACAGTACCTGGCCCAAGTCAGGGGCTCTCCCTGGCCTTGGGGTCAGGAAGTGTGGCTGTCAGCATTTCCCTGGCACCTCCTGATGCCACTCTCAGCCCCTCCAATCCCTCCCAGGCTCCTCTGCAGGCTGAGGTAGGGCTGCAGCCTGGGCCTCATGCCCAGGAGAGTGCAGGGCTGGGGGCCGGGTAAAGGCTAGGGACCAGTTCCACTCAGGATGTTCTGGAAGCAAGAAGGACATGTGAGTGGGAAGAACAGGGATGAGAGAGAGGGTTCCAAAAGTCACTCACAGGCTCCTCATCACTGCTGGGAGTTTTTGCTGCCATCTTATGAGGGACTTTTTCCAGGATGGGCATCTTGGTGACTCCTAGTCCAGGAAGTAGAGGTGCAGGCCTGGGGACCGAGAAGGGGGAGGCATTAACACAACAGCCACATAGGCTGCCATGAACCCTTCACTTCCCACACCCTGACCTCACCCCTGCCCCGTGAGGAGGCCAGGCCCAACAGCAGTGTATAGGGGCATCATTGCAGGCCTGGCTCCAGTCTCGACCCCTAGACCTGTCCCCCTAACCATCATATCCTCTGAGCCCCCAGACGGGAGAGGGTGGGTCCTGAAGTGAGCTTCCAGCTGGGACCTGCTCTCAGGAGGCTGCTGCCACCCAAAGCCAACCTATTGACCACCCAGGGCAGCACTGGAGGGAGCAGGGCTGGACTTGCCAGCTCTGAATCCATGGGGGGAGGGGAAGGACACTGGGAGAATACTTGCTCTACTCCTGCCTGGGACCCAATAGATATGTGCTTGGCTGATTCAAATCTCTCTTTCCCACTAGACCATGAGCTTCTTGAGGGCAAGACCATCCCTGCTGTGCTCAGTGCATCACCTCTGGTGCCTGTCTGGGGCCTGGCATGGAGGAGGATGCATGTTGGTGAGCTGAGGAAAAGGAGTGTGTGCATGCGTGAATGCACGTGTGTGTGAGTGACTCCAAGGCCCGCCCTGGCCCTGAACTCCAGAAGGCACTCTGGGCTGATTGGAAGCCTGACCAGCTGCCAGGACAGGGGAGACCCTGGGGCCTGCCAGACAGACTGTGACTTAGGCAGAAAGAGGTGATGCAGGGAAGCTGGGAAGCCAGGGCCCCTAGGAGCCACCTGACTTAGCCTGGGGAAAGGCAGATTAATTTCAAAGGCACAGTAGAAGTAAGGCAGGCCAAGGGGGACAAAGTTTGGTTTTTAAGGCTGTGGAGCACAACCTCATCCCTCTGAGATTCCCCTAAACCTAAGCCTGCACACACCCAAGATTTCCATCAACCCACCCACTATTCTCTCCTAAGAGTGTAAAGCTGATGTTTAGCCCATTCTACCACCACCACAACCACCACCACCTCCACCACTGCCACCACCACCGCCACCCTCCCCAGAGGCAAGCACAGCCCAGGTGTGGGCACGCTGCACAATCGGCTCTGGCAACAGAGCATCCAGAAAGATGAACGAACCAGGCTCAAGGATGGGAGAGACTGGGGCTGCCTGGCCCCCCATGCAAAGAATGTAAAGCACTTTCCAGCACCAGGTAAGGGTGGTACCAACTGGGCAGTCCCCAGGCCAGCCAGCCAGCCATGGACGCTGGCACCTACTGTGAAGCAGAAGCAGGAGGCATCCAGATGAGGGTACATCCCAGCAGCGGCTGGTGTTTTGAGGGGGTGGGGAGGACAAGGTCAGGTCGGTAAAAGCTGTACAGATGGTGGGGCCATTGCCTCCTCTTGCTCTGGTAACTGTGCTACCATGGCAGGAAGACACTAGTCAGGCCTCAGGGACCCCCGCGTCTTGAAGAGGAGCTCTGGACCTGAGCTGGATGGTTTCGTGGTGGTCCCTCCCACCAGCTCCTCTTCCTCCCTGGCTCTTGGGCCTGCGCCTACAAGGCGTGTGTGTGTATGTCTTTCTATCTGTCTGTCTTGTGCCCTCCCCCCCCCACCCCCCCCCCGTGCTCCCGCCAGCCTGGCTTTCGAAGGCAGGCCGGAGGGGTCTCTGCTCTGTGCTGGAGGCCCAACCCCAGCCTGGCCGGCGTTACTCAGACTTGCCACCCGCGGCCACTCCCCGCCCCACACCCCGGCTCCCGAGAGGGTCTGGAGGGACGTGGGTACCCGCCAGCACTTCACCGGGGGCGGGATGCGACCCGCGGACCCTCCGACCGGACGCAGAAAGCTCCGACCTGGCAGCCCCTTAGCAGATGCGGGTCCAGGTGACGTGAGAACACGCGCGTGGGGTCCCGGAGCCACTCCACGCCCAGGCACCCAAGCAGCGGAGTCCCGCAGCCTCCTACCGGTCCCCCGACGGCCTCCGCCGCCCAGACTCGGAGCGCTTTGCGAGTCCTTGGGCGTCTCCGCCCCGGCGCCATCCCTGGGCAGAGCCTCCGTCCGCGACCTACTGCTCCCCGGGGTCCGCTCCCCGCACCCCGTTCCGCCGGCCCGGCCCTTCTCACCTGCTCGTCTCGGCTCTGCTGCCTCGGTCGCTGCTGCACCCTGCGTCAGCAGCGCCGGGGTGGGGGCTGCCTCCTGGCTCCGTGGTAGAGCCTCCGACGTCGCCGGGTCCCCGCGGCCATCCGACTGGCTGCAAGCGAGGGGGCCGCGCCTCTCCTGCCTCCTGATCCTCTTCCCTCCCCCCTCCGCCTTCTCCGCCCTCCCCCAGCCCCTCCCTCCCTGGTCCTCTCGGTCGTCTGTCCCCCCACCCCCCACCTCCGCGATCTCACCTCCCGTGCCCCGCCCAGGCAGCTTCGCCGACGAGCTCGTGCACCAGCGGCGGAATCCAGGCCGGAGAAGGGGGCGCAGAGCGTTGCCCCCGAAGCCCGGGGCCCCTAGCCCGATCCTCCAGTCCCCGCTTCCCCGATCCTATTATCCCTGCCGCTGCGTGCTCAGGACCCCGGGGAGGGCTGGGTCCGAGGAAGCCTCTGCCCTTCTTTCCCCACCATCCAGGGCCATGCTCAAACCCTGTCACACCCCTTTCAAAATAACAATAGCGATAGCAATAATAATCATAATAAATAACCCGTTTGTTGATCCCCGCAGGACCTCCCTCCCTTTCTGTTCCCATCCCATCCTCGCTGGCACTATAGGGTGGGGGGCGGAGGTGGTGGAATACGACTTGGGCACATTCTGCTGGCAGACTTGGGGATGCTTAGGGACATGCCGCCAGAGACAGACACTCCGCCCAGACAAAAGCACCCCCCCCCACACACACACTGCATATAGTACACACACTAATACACGTAGTCCCACAAGGAACAGACCCCGCCCAGACACACAGCCGGACATGCAGACGGAAGACAGACACGCACACACCAGCAGTGCAGACCCGCACAGGGGCAGTCTAACACGCAGGCGACCCCAGCCCAGCCGCCTCTCCATGCTGGACCCGGAGGAGTCTGCGGCGGTCACCAGGCCGTGGGTTTCAGGACGGGGAGTGTCGGCAGATGCGAGCCCGGACCGGGACTCTGAGATGGAAAACTTCTCTGACAGCCCTGGGGCTGCTTCCACGTGCGATGGGGTTGGGGGGAGGGTTGGCACCAGCTTCCACGCTTGCACGGAAGCGACTCCAACCCGAAAGGCTGCACGACTCACACCGAAAGGCTGGGACCCAGCAGACACACGACACCTGTTTCCCCGCGCCTCGTAGGATAAAGCCCAGCTCTCTAACGAACACACGTATCACACATGCGCGTTTCCAGAGGTCGGGCTCTGAAAGGTGGGACCCGTTTTCCTTCCTCTGCGGGAAACAGCTCTGCTCGTACTTTCTCCAAGCCTGGACGGGGTGGGATACTGGTCAGAAGAGAAGCCGAGCCCAGACTCCTGTGAGCCAGGCTGGTGCGGGGCGTGTCCCCAAAGGGCGTGTCCTGGCATACCCAGCCGGAGCGGGTCCTCAGGCGCCACTGGACGGCACCCCGGGGGCGCTGCGCTGGGCCCCCCGGAAAGGAGGGACAGTAGCGGGCTGAGGGGAGCGTGTGTTCCAGGGTGTCTATAGATGACAGCTCTCGGGTAGCAATAGAGCCACGGGCTCCTTGCCTGCCCGCGGAGCTCAAGTCTGGATTGGGGCTTGGAAAGCCAGCTCACCCTCCCCTCCGCTTAGGGCCTGTGCCCGGCCGCCCACCCCCACCAGTAAAGAGACGGCCTCCTCGGACAGACACGGTTTATTGATTCGGGACGGAGGCACCGCGGTGCAGCGGGCTGTTTGGCACTGGGAGGAACGGAATGAAGGACAGACAGACGCACTGCTCTACACAGGGGAGCCCCAAGGTGGCGGCCCGCGCGCCTCTTCATCTCCGCAAGGAGCGCAATTGCTTCGCGTGCCTCGATGCTCCAAGCCCCACTGGACAAGGGAGACAGGGTCACGGAATGGGCCACGGAAAGGGGATTCGGGCAGGAGAAGTCAAGACTGGGGAGGGGCTGGCGTACTCGCTGGAGGAGGCGGGCCCTGAGCCTGGGCTGGCCAGTGCGCTGACAGAGCAGCCACTTTGACCCAAGGGGGATGGGTGGTCTGGAGGAGGAGCGGGTCTGCTAGCTGCGGGTGTAGTAGTAGTTGTTGTAGTCGTCCTCACACTCCTCAAGAGGGCCGGGCGGGCTGCGAGGCGCGCCGTCCTGGCTGGGCATGGGACGCTCATGCAGGCGCACCGCATCGTACAGACCCTGGGGAGGCTCGTCAAGCAGCACGTCGCGCTCGGAGCGGGAGCGCGTCAGGAGGCCCACGTTGCGCAACAGCAGCAGAACTGGCGCGTAGAGCAGGTTGGCCAGGCCCATGCCAAGGCTGAGCTGCTCAAAACCGAGCGAGTGCACGATGTGGCCCGCCACTATGGGCCCGAGCGCGTAGGCCACGGAATAGGAGATGTCCGCGATGGCGTAGACGCTGCCGTAGACTGAGACGTGGCGCACGTCCACAAGGAAGGCGAGCGTGGGCAGCAGCGCGGTGTCTACCAGAGCTATGCCAAAGCAGAGGCCGCAGAGCGAGACCACTAGCGGCGCAAAGGAACGGCAGGCTGGCACAATGCACGAGCTGGCGCCGATCACTGCCAGCCCGAGAGCGCCGTACAGCCACTGCAGGTGTGGATAGCGCGCCGCCAGGCGCACAGTGAGGTAGACGCCTAGCACGTGTGGCACGAAGGCCGGCAGCCAGGCCATGCCCATCTCCCACTCGGATGCCGCCATCGTGTGCTTCATCCACGTGGCGATAGTGGGCTCGAGGAAGGCGAGGGGAATGTTGCAGGTGGTGAGCGCGCCGGCCACCACGGCGATGTAGGGGTCCAGCATGAGACGGTGGATGGGCGTGCCCACCGGCAGGTTGGCCCGCGCCCGTGCAGCGGCCGAGAAGGGCTTGGCTACGGCCAGCAGCAACAGCGCGTCGAGTAGCGACACGGTGGCAAGCACCAGGAAGGGCACGCGTTTGCCGGCGAACTCATAGAGGATGCCCCCGAAGGGGGGCGCCACTAGGCTTCCAAAGCTGATGAAGGCCAGCGCCACTCCCAGCGCGCGACTGCGCTCCGGCTCCTCGGGATACTTGTCGGCGATCATGGCAATGCCAGACGTGTCCGCGAAGGCTGAGCCCAGGCCCTGCAGGCTGCGCGCGGCGAATAGCGTGGCGTAGTCCTCCGCGAAGGCGAACATGACCGTGGAGGCGAACATAACGCCCAGGCCGATGAGCAGCGGCACATCGTAGCTCATGCGGTCGATGAAGGGCCCGCTCAAGGGGTTCACCAGCAGCTGCAGGATGGCCTTGGAGGCAAACAGCACCCCGATCTTCACGTCTTCGCTCTCCGTGGGGTAGCGGGGCCGCAGAGCTGACCCGGCAGGTCGCGCAGCCGTCGGGGTCGCCGAGGTGTTGGCTGCGTAGGCGCTGGCATTAGCCGGAGTGGGTGGCTGCAAGGTGGGCTCCCACCCCTCAGGGGTCAGGGTGGTGCTCTCGCTGCCCTCGCGCATGTGGGCGATGTAGTCGGGTACGATGGGCACGATGACCATGTACAGCATGTTGTCCAGTAACAGCGCCACGCACACGATGACCAGCACCAGGCGCCGCTGCCTCCGGGGCTCCAGCAGCGCTGCGCCCACAGCCTCCGACAGCTTGTTGGCCGCCGCCCGGGCCTGGCCCGCTGGTGCCGCGGGTTCCATGCCCCCACCCCGCTGCTCTTCTGAGGACGCCTCCACCAGGGTCCGGCGCGGGCGTCCCGCAGTGCAGAGACAAGGGCGCGGGACTTCGGGGGCGCGGTCCCCTCAGCGCAGCGCCCCCTGTGCCTCAGGTGGCCGCGGGGCTCATGGCCCCGCGCCCGGGAAAAGGCAAGAGCTCCGTCCGGCGAGGCGCCGCCGCTGCTCTTAGCCGATCCGGGGACCAGCCGCCGCTGGGCTCAGGGGCGGCCGTGGAGGCGGACGCACTAAGGGGCTGGGGCCAGAGAGTGGGCGCGCTGCGCCCGGGGCGCACCCGGAGCAATCTCCGCCGCGCAGAGAGGCCGCCCGCGCGGGCCGAGGGGCATGCTGCTGCTGCCCGCCCGCTCGCTCGCCCCGCCGCCGCGCTCCCCTCCCCTCGCGTCGGCTCTTGCCTCCTCCTCCGCCGCCTCCTCTTTTTTCCCCTTCCACTCGGGGCTGTGACGCGGCGAGTCCCGGCCCCCGAGTGGTGCCCGGGCCACTTGCGTCGCTCATGCTAATGCGACGTCGGCGGGGCGGGGGCCGGGGCGGGGCGTGGCCGGGCAGGGGTCCGCTCCCCAGATGCGCCAGGGCTGGCAGCCCGGGGAAGGGGTCTTGGTGCGGAGGAGTCCTGGACAGGCCCCTGGGATGAGGCCGCCGCTCCGGGAGCGGGCCCTCTGCTGCCCTCACTCCCCGCCCCCCGCAGTTCTCGGACCCCGCGGGGTCAGCGGCCGCTCTTCTGCCCCCGGGTGGAGGGGCGCGGCAGCAGGTTCCCCGCGGTCCCGCGGGAGAGGGGGGAGCCAGGGGCTCGAGATCTCCGCCTCAGCCTGGATCTCAGCGCACAGCGGGCAGAGAGCCCCCGAGGTGAGCCGCGGCTGCGTCCATCTGTTCTTGCAGCTGGAATGTGGAGCTGCTACCGAGGGGCGCCGGGCACGGACCCCCAACCCTTTCTCCGGCCCCTCCCCCTGGCCCCTTCCACCCCCAGGGAGGGAGGGGAAGGCTCAGAGACTGCTGGGCCTGCTTGCGACCAACCGGCCCTCCGGCAGAATATCGCGGCAGCGAATTCCCCACTATGGGCATGTGGGGATGAAGGGGAGAAGTTGTCTCGCCCCCAGCCAGGGCCCCGAACATCAGCCCAGCCCCTCCACCCTCCCCTACCTGGACTCTCCCTTTCCGCTTTAACTGTCCGGGTCCCCCAGCTCCGCCTCTTCTCCCTCCCGCCGCCTCACCCCCTCCCCACTCTAACTCCTCCCAGGCGCTCTTAGCACCAGATCAAGCCCTCCCTCAGCTCCCGAAGCCCTGCCCCCTGTCCCACCCCCCACCCCCCCGTCTCCAGAGCCGCCTCCAAGCCCTAGGTGGGCTCAGGAGTGATGTGGCCGGAGTCCTCTCTCGGAGCTGTAACAAACCCCGCGTGGGCGCCTCGCCCACTCTCCGGGCAGGGCAGCAGCTCTGTTGTCATCAGAGACTCAAGGGAGGCTCACCTTCCCTGAAAGCTGTACCTGCTGAGGCACCTTGTTGTCAGCTGACAGGCTGGGATGCCCAGGCTATGCTGGGTGGACCCCGTATGGCACATTGCGCCCCCGTTTCAGTCTGCCGGCTGGCAGGAGAGAGGCTGGGGGGACTTGTGTGGTTGACATTATAGTTTGTGTCTCTCTTCCAGAGTCAGAGAGGAACCTTCCCCTCCTTCTGGCTTCAAAAGCAAACTAGTGTTAGATCCAGCTTCTCCCACTGTGCCCCCCACCCCGCAGGAGGCACTCTGAGGGAGTGCAAGGAAGGTGGGCCTTAGAGGCAGACAGCTAGGATGGCTCCCAGTGTCAGCCACTTACTAACTAGGGTGCCTGGGGGGGATTACTTTACCTCTCTGTCCCTCAGTTACTTTATCTGTGAAATGGAAAAGTACCTACTGCTTAGGGTGCCTGACACAGTAAGAACAATGTAATACTTGCTGTTGTTATTGTCATCTGTAAAATGTGCTGCTTTATCCTCGTTTCACATGTGTGGGTCTTGTTAAGAGAAGATAAAAGACGGGGCCACTCTGGACCTGGCTGGTCTCTGTGGTTAGGTGCGCATTGTGGCCCAGGCTCTGTCCGGGCTGGTGGAAAGGCACTGGAAAGTTGGCGTCTGTCCCTGAGCAGCCGTGGGATGAGTTGATGGGGACCAGGGCATCAGGGTGAGCAGTGGCAGCCTCGCAGTCTGTTGCTCAATCTCTCCCCCACCCTGGCACCCCAGAAAAGGAGGAGAGACTCACCAACTAAGGAGCTGCCAGCACCTGCTCTGCAGTGGCCAAACTGCTCTCTCTGAGGGAGGGAAATAGCCACAATATGGGGACAGGCCTGGCTCTTGACCTTGGTCAAGTCACAGCCCCTCTGGGCCCCAGCCTTGGCCTCTGTCTAGTATGGGTTTAGGCAAGAGCCCACTCACTGCAGCCCTCAGGCAGAAATGCGTGCCTCAGAAGGGCTCTTTTGTGGGTGGCAGCCTTCCTTTGATGGCCTTTACTCAGTACACACACTCTCTCCAGCTCTTCTCAGAATCCCCTCAAGCTGCCTTCATACACTTACATCACCTGCCTGGCTGTCCAGTCATTTGAGTTTGAGACCACAGGGCTGTTCTGACTCTCCCGTTATGAGGCTTTCAAAGGGGCAGTCTTCTAGCCTGCAGAGCATAAATTATTATTTATGCATATGTTTATTGTTTACCCTGTCTAATTAAAAAAAGGAGAGGGAAGGATTTGAGGTAGAAGTTTTCTGTCTCATGGCTAAAGAAGAGCAGAGTCTTAGAGAAGAGAAAGTTTCCCAGGGCCTTCAAGGTACAGACCCCTTCTCCCAGCCCTCTGGCCCATGTAATTCATGGCTGTTCCTGAGCATGAAGCCAAGTTATCTCTGTGCTCATGCCTAACTGTCCAGTCCTCCATTCCTGTATGGCAGGAAGCAGGCTCACTTGTTAAGCACTTGCTTTGTGCCTGGGGTATGGTGTATGCAGGTTTACTTCATCCTCCCTCAGTCCTAGTGCAGCGTAGGTGATATTCCCCTGGTCCTATGGATGAGGAAGCCAGGCATGGAGAAGCTGGGTCACTTGCCAGAGATCCCAGCAGCAGAGCCTGGATTTAAACCCAGGCTGTGAGACCTGACTCATGGTCATCACATTACCTCTGTGTTCCCTGTGCCTCATTGTGCAAGGTGGCCACACCCTGGTGGTGTAGGGGAGAGGGGCAGACGAACACCCAGGGGAGGAGAAAGGTCCAGGGTTGGCTCCCTATGGAGGCCCCAGGGACACCAAACTTCCTTACTCCCCAATGTCCATATCAAAACGCAAACCCCCATCCATCATCAGCCCCAAGAATTGGTGTGCAGGGGTTGCCGGGAGGAGAGGCCCCTCTTCAGCAAAAGGCCTCCATTCCTGCCCTGGCCTGCGGGGAGCTGTCCAGGGTGCTGACCCCGGTCCTGCCTCGGGCCAACGGGCCTCCTAGGAGGGCCCTCCGTCTTCCTGCACCTTCCTCTTCGCCTGAACTCCTGGTAGATTCTTTTCCAGAGACTCTTCTATCTAAGCATAACTTACGGGCAGAAGAGAATTTCCCAGCCAATCCTGTGGGAGAAAATGAAGCAATTTCTCCTCTCCTTTTCCATCTAGGTATAGCAACTGTTGCTACAGGGTACTCAAGGTAAGCTGAGTGGGTAAAGAAGGAATTTATTTATTAGACACATAGAAGTACTCATAATGTGCCAGGCACTGTTCTAAGCATTTTACAAATATTAACTCATTTAAGCCCCTCACCTATCTTCATATTACTCTTTTATAGGCAAGGAAACTGAGGTAAAGTAGTTTATCCACAGAGAGCTCACAAGTGGTGAAGACAGGACTCAGACACAGTGACCTAGCTCCAGCGTCCAGCTCTCAGCCACCATGTATGTTGTCCTGCTGCGTGATGGCTGAAAACTATGACATGACTTACTTGGAAGTATCTAACTCAATGCTTGATTATTATTGCTTTGTGTGGGGAGAGACTGCTTGGTGATTTCTGGTTGACAACGTTTCTTCTCATTTTATCCACTGGATTCAACCATAGCCTCAGTCTGATAGAACAAAGTCTGTTCCATGCTGGATCAGTGCCATAGGGGAGGTTGTTGGAGGCTGAGGAGTCCTGGTGTGTGGGAGTTTAGGGGTGGTGGTGGTGGTCGGAGGATAGCCATCCCTCACCAGTGCCTGGAGAGGCCAGGTTTGTGTGTGTGGCAGGGGTCTTGGGTGGGTCGTGGGGGAGTGGGTGCTGCTGTGGAAGGAGACAGCAGCCCAGCCCAGCCTCATTCTGAGAAGGTCACAGGGCCATGTCAATTCCAAGGCTTTGCCATTTGTTGCTTCAGCAATGCATCTGGTTCCAGAGATGGGAAGCAACCGGTGTTTCTGTGGAGAAGCAGGTTGGTGTTGGTGGTGGCAGTGTGGGGGTGGGGCGCCTACTCCTGATTGATGATTTCTTTGTCTCCCTGGAAGCACTTAAGTGCAGGCTTAGTTCCAATGGAGCTCAGGGGCTTTTGGATTCCAGCACCAGGGTGCAGTCTGCTCAGGCCTTGGTACGTCCACCCCTGTGCACTGCCTTGGAGGGCCGCAGGGCCTCAGCATCACTTAATTAATTTAGGCTTCCCCAGCCACATATTCTCAGATTCAAAGGAACAGAGTGGCCCGTGTTAGCCTTTTCCGGAAACCTGTGAGTCTGGTGGCTGGGAGCCAGAGGATTACGTGTCCGCCTGGCTGCCCTTGACCAGCCTGTCCTCAGGGCATCGCATAGCTGAGCTCCAGTGGGGAAGGAAAGGGACTGCAGCTCCTGCTCCGTGGGTGGGCCTCAGAGCTCCTCTCTGCAGCTCCAGAGAGGGGACCTCACCCACTCGCTTTCTTTGTGACTTCCCGTGAGTGAATTGTTGATTGGAAGCGCTGTGATTTCTGCTCCTTCCATTCACTTTCCATCTCCATCTAACGGGGTCTCAGGTTCAGCCCCTCCTCCATTGAGATCACCCAGTCTGCCCCCAGCCCAGACCCTATGTCTTCCCCTACACTGGGTCAGTCCATCCCCACCCAACTTGTCCCCTCCCTCCTGACCTGGCCAGCCCACCCCCTGCACTGATGCCAGATTTCTTTTCTCTGTAAAGTTTCAGGCAAGCTCCCAGCTGCTCACAGACGTGGCAGGAACCCCTGCTGCTTAAGACTGGGGTCCAGCTTCTTCTCCCAGTATGGTGGCCTCCCACAATGCCTCCTGCATTTCCTTTCCTCCCCTTCCTCCCTAACAGCCCCCAGGAGCTCCTACCTCCACACTGTTGAGCCAATGTTCTCTCTGCTCTTGCCCAGATTTGCCTCTCCTTGGTTGCCGTAAACTCTTCCCTGATTTTGGAAATATTGTGAACAGCCCCTTCCCCATATCCCATCAAATTTCCCACCCCTCTTCTGGAATTCCCCCACACCAGCTTGAGAGCTCCATGAAGGCCAGGGCTGTATTTTGCTTGTTATGCATTCTGCACAGCACTGGTGGTAGCACTTTGCATGGGAACTGATCTGTCAGTGGCTTTTAAATCCATCTCTACATTTATTAAAATGAAAATTAATCACATAAGTAAGACATAAAAGCCTTCTTCTCCTGGAAATGAGAATGTTTGGTTCTCTCTGCCCCCTCTCAGATGCTACCCGCCTGACTGTTTTTATGTGTATTTTCCAAGCCCTTTCCAAACTGTTTTGCATACATGTATAATGAGCTCACATAAACTTTAACATAAATAGCATATTTAAACAAGTTATTTTAACATAAATGTTGTTATATATGTATTATTCTGCAGTTCTCTCCTTTCCCACTCAATGTTGTATCCACTTTTTAGTCTATTCAGAAATAGCTCGGTTTTCTTAGCTGCTGTATAGTATTTTTTTGTTATGAACATGCCACAGTGTTTATGACTATTTTCCTGTTGATGGATATTTGGACTATTTTTGATTTTTTAGGTGTTACAATGTCCCAATGAATCTTCTTGTGCTTGTGTGGAGATGTTTCGCCAACGGATACGCCAACTGGGATTGCCAACGGATACAGCAACTCATTTTAAATTTTAAAAGAAATTTCCAAATTGCCCTCCACAGTGGTTGTATAAATGTGTACCCCGCACAGTGTGTAGAGCTCACCTTCCCCACACCAGTGCTGACACTTGTCATCAGCCCACTTCCTTTCGTCAATCTGATGGTACAAAAATGGCAGTCATTGTCATTCAACTGTTTAATTGGCTGAGTACTTTTTATATGTTTTAGGCCACTTGTATTTCCTTTTTAATGAATTTCCTGTTATTTTCTTTCCTAGTTTTTCTTTTAAGGTTGTTTGTCTTTTTCTTCCTGAGTTGCAAGAATTCTTAACATGTTAAAATAGAATATCTTTTCCTCGACATGTCCATTGTGGGTAAAAATTATTTTTCCTCCTCACTACTAGATTTGATTGTTCATACTTATTGGGTGGATGTGAGGTTGCTGCATCAATTAAAACTCTTCACAGCCTCTATTCTTCAATGGGAGAGAGTCCAAATTCTTTAGCTTGACATAAAACATCCTTTATAATCCATCTACTTCTATGGTCTCAATGAGATGCCCAGATTTGATGCCTGATTCTATCATCTTCTATTTGTCTAATCTTGAGCAAATTTCCTTTAATGCTCTGAGTCTAGGGTCTGTCACTTTAAAAACCTTACAAAGTTGTCCCTCCTTTGCAAGTTTCTAACTCTCTGACCTTGTGCAAGTTACTTAACCTCTCCAAAACTTACACATTTATAGAACGGGTGCATTGACAACACCTCATGGGGTTTGGTATGGATGGAATGAAATTACTTACAACTAAGTGATGCTGTTGTTAATTATACTACCTCCTGTCTGCCTCACTAGCTCCCATTCACCTTTCATGGTCAAATCAAGCTTTTGTCCCTCTCCCCAAATAAAACTGATCTCTGCCTCCTTGGTGTCATGACCATGCCCTATTACTCTATTATGACGATACCTGTTTGCTCTATTGGCTATGCACATTGAAGGTAAGGGCTGAGGAGATGGGTCTTGCTCACTGCCTGGTACAGAACACCCTGAAATGTGATAATAAGACTATTTGTCAGTTTTAAAAATAATTAGGGCTTTTTCACTGTGCCGAAATTCTGTTGAGCCTGGAATGGATGGAAAGACACTTAGAGGGAAGCTGAAGTGTTCCTGAAAAATACCCCAGATACACCTGGGGAGAACCAGGAAACAGCACCCCTGATTGACTGGTCAGGCAGGCAAAAAGATATTTAAGGGAAATTGCACTTTACAGTCAGAGTTGGTTCTGCTGTGAAAACCAAGGAGATAGATGAAGGCTGCCAGCTTCTCTCCTGGATTCTGAGGCTTGTTGTTATCAGAAAATTAAGTTCTGATCAGCCAGCGTCACTTACATTTTTAGACTCGAAAAGTGTAGGTTTGGGGCAGGGGGCTCTTAGGAGGCCTGTGCAGAGGGAAGGCAGGGTGGTGGGCAGGGACTGCCTGGTAGGGATGCCTCGTGGGGACGATGCTAAGCATCTGCTTGCATCCCCAGCCCCCAGCCCCCCATGGCACGTGGAGGCTCACTGAAAATCCAAGGGAGAGGCTTGTTTTGGAGCAAAATTGTTCTGAGTGGGTAGGTGGAGAGCACCTACCCCATGTGCTTGGTTAGTGTGGCCACGGGTTCCAGAGCATCTGACCTGGAGCTTCATAAAACAAGATTCCACTCAGAGGGGCTCCTCATGCAGATGTGGGCAGTGGAGATGCAAGGAGGGGGCCCCATCTAGTAGGAAGGCCAAGCCCAGTAACCAGCACTTGCACCGTGCTCTCCCTGTCACTGCAGACCTGGCTGAGCCTGACCACGGGCCTGGAGAGGGGCAGTGGGGACTGCAAAGTCAGCCCAGTTTTGATGGGTGGCTGGAAGTCAGTCCTTTCCCAGGCTGCCAGCCAGCACCATGTCCAGGCGAGTCTGTGGTTAGGAGCAGTCGTCGTGCCCGCCATGGCCCTGTGCCAGCCACGGTGGAAGGCTTCTGCTGTTAGGAGCTTTCAACTTCATGACTGCCCTGTGAGGTGAGTCCTCTTCTGGGTCCCATTTTGTCAATTGAAAATCGGCAGCATTGGTGGGGGGAGGGGGAAGGAGATTTGAGTAATGTGCCAAAGTCACAGGCTGTCTGACTCATGCTCATATGTTTGTCCACTTGGCTCTGTGGCCTTCGAAGCCCTGCTCTGTCCATGCTCCCTCTGACCTGTGTGCACGGTCAATGCTTCCCTCCTCCCCTAGGTGCTGGGAACCATCCAGCCCCAGGTACAGATGGCTGAGCACCCTTTGTCTGCTCCTCCAGACATTCTGACCTCTGTCCTTATTAGCTCTTGCTAGGACTATTGCACTAGCCTGTTCGCAGATCCCCCTGACTATGGTATTGACACCAGCTCCTGATACCCCAAACTGCTCCAAGAGTCAACTTTTTAAAAACTAGGTCTTCCCCATAGAAGGAACTCATTAGATAGCTGTTAAATCAGTCACCCTCCTGCTTTAAATTCCCATAGCCTGGGGTCAAGTTCACCAACTCAGCATGGCTCTCCAGGCCCTCACACATGGCCACACTCTTCCCCACCCTGGTCATCCTAGCACTCCCTGCCACACACATGATGCCTGGGTCCTGCTGTCCCAGCCCCACTGTTGACCGTGTTCTCATTCCCCATTTCCTGGCAGACAGAGTAACTCACCACAGGGAGCACACGGCCCACGTGCACACACCTCCACCCTCGCATTGGCAGGAGGGATTCTCGCCCGTGTGTGACCCTTCCCACACCCAGCAAGCCCACAAGGGGGCCTCAGGCAGAAAGACTCCTGGAACAGTTAGAGCCACACCTGCGTACTCACGTATGCACCGATCCCTCGGAAGTGAGCCACACTCTTTCTCCATTGTATTTATATTAGATGCTGGCCACAGCTCACTAATTTGGTTTTGTAACTAGTGAATGGTTGGTGAGCTGCTGCTCCTCCCAACACCCTTGTCATACCCACACTGCTGTTCCCTCCGTATCATGCGTGATGAAACTGAGATGCAGAGAGAAGTGACCCATCCCAGGTCATGCCACTAGGGAGCAACAGGGCCAGGCAGGTGGTCCCAGGCCCATGCTCCCATCCCCCACAAATATGGCTTTGATGATTGATCAGGGCTCAGGGGGCTGGGCAGCTCAGGACAGGGGGCCACGCTGAGCCTGCTTTGGGGGTGGCTCCCAGCTCCTGTCTGCTCTTGGGAAGTGGTGGCAGGAAGAGTGGGAGCATCTATCCTCCCTCCAGTGCCAGCTTCAGCTGCCGGGGGCTCTGTCACCTGTAGGAATGAGGTGACCATAAGCTGTGTTAGAGCGAGGGGTGTCGGGACCCTCTCCTCACTGTGGCCTGTGCTCATGGGGTGGGATTAGGACCAGAATGGGAAGAGCAGGGAGGTTTTAGAGCAGTGTCCAGGAGGGTTGTGGTCATGCAGGCAGTACTGTTAAGTGGACAGCACCCCACAGGACAGTGCCTGGTGATTGCATGCTACTGACAGCCAGTGCTTCACAAACACCATCTGTGGCCCTCTCAGACCTGTTGTGGTCACGTTCCCAGCACCTCGCACCATGCCTGGCACATGTGGAAGGAATGCATAAAATGTGGCTCATTTTGGAGACTCTCACAGAGAGGAAAATGACAGAGTTCTGATCCTCTCTTGTTTGGATGTTAAGGCACATCTGAAGAGCTCTGGTGGCCTACACTGGCCACATGGCAAGGTGAGGCTCTGCGGAGGGTCTCCATGAGAGAAAAGTCTGGGCTGGTGAGTTGAGAGCCTGAGGGATCCTGACCCCCCACGCCTGGCGATGTTGCAGGAGGACCTGGAGGACATGCCTGTATCTCGACGGGAAGAGCCAGCCCCTTGGGACGTGGGACACCCTGACTGACCCTAGCTCCTCCATACTGGCCACATTGGTCAGGTTCCACAGCAAGGGCTGACTTGTGGTGGGGGAAGAGAGTCCCCTGAGTAGTCCTGGAACTCCAGATGGTGACGTGGGCAGGGACTTGAGGACAAGCACCCAGGTGTGGCCTTCATCCCTCCACAAGTGTGTGGGGACTGGGCAGTGGGGAGGGGGTGGGGAGGACGGTGGCTGTGGGGAAGGTCAGCTGGGCACTCCGACTCAGTTGAAAACATGATCTGCTTTGAATGTCAGGAAAAATAACCAGGGAACTGTTTCCCCAAGTGATTGGGATGCTATTAATTAAACTGCATTTAAAGCTAGTTTCGGGCTAATTTTTGATGACGCATGCATGCATTCCACATGAAGGAGTGTGCCCGTCTCCGCCACACTGTGAGGCCCCAGCAGGGTGTGTCTGACCATCAGTGGGCTCTGTCCCCACCAGGCTGGCACAAAGTGGACCGTCTGTGGGCCTGTGAATGACCAACAGGTGGGCAGGTGCCGTTTCCTCACTCGGACTTCTCAGGTGCCATCTGGTAGTGAGCTGCACGACCTGGCACATTCTTCTCATCTGACCCAGATATGGAGCAAATTCCAGACTCCCTTGTGGGGTGTTTAGTCTGCATGGTGGTTGACGGGCTCAGAATGCCTCTGTCCTTCTCCTGGTGGCTGGAGGAAGGGAGAGCACAGGGCCAGGCCTCACCCTGAGTGGCCCTTCTCAGCCATCCCTAGTGAGGGAGGTACCCACAGAGCACGCCCTTCAGGAGGGGCTCGATAGGGGCCCAGGCTGTCCCCCACATGGAGGACCACCAGACAAGACCCTCTACTCATAGTGGGAATGAGGCTGACCCTTAGACAGGCCCAGCTTTAGACTCCAGTAGGAGGGATGTGGAGAGGCACCTGGCCTAGGACCAAGGGTGTTTGCAAAAGAAAGGGAGAGGGAGGATGAGGGCTGTGTCCTGGGCAGGGGGAGCCTGGCAGGGCTGTCACAGGCCAGAGAGCAGGGGAGAGAGGGGCACCCTGACCAGTGCTGGGGGGGAAGGGAGAGAAGACCAAGGTCACACCCCGGGCAGGTGCTCCAAGTGGGTGGCCACATGAGCGGGTGTGCAGGGCCCCGGGAAGGGAGGGGCAGTGTAACCAGCCCTGGGGAGCCAACTGGCCTTCCATGGCTAATTAAAGGGAACAGCATAAGGGTTCCCACATTTGGAGTTTTTCCTAAGGATGCAGTTCCAGGTGCAGAATGACAGGTGCAAAGGGCAGGACCGTTTTTACGTCTCTCAATGCATAAAGCTGAATGCCCTCTAAGAGCATGGTGCTGGGCTCCACCCCACCCTTGGTGCAGGGTGCCTCTTCAAGGTTGTACCTTAAAGACCAGCAAGCTATCTGGATTCATCATGTTTAGCCGCTGCCCTTTGATGGTGAGCAATGCTGGTGTCACACCCTCCCCGGCCCTCTGCTCTGGACCCTGCCCTCCCCACAGGGGGCTGCAGTGCTGAGAAGCCTTGCTCTCCAAAATCAGAGGCAGCCAGACACTGGGCTGTTCAGAATCATGAGTGAGAATGGGACATCCCAGTCATCTCTGGAGGATCCAAGCCAGGGGTCACTGTGGTTCAGAGAAACAATTCCAATGTACAATCCAGGGGCAGAGCTCCAGGGGGAGGGGTTTCAGTCACAACATTCCACACCCATCTTCACTTCGTAGTTTGCAAGGATGCAGGCTCCGTCCATCTCTCAGCACAGACCCTTTACGTACAGTCCTGCTTCACTTAAACCTGTTCCCCCAAGCCCTACAGTCACCCTATGGCTCCTCTCGTAGGACGCCTCATGTCTCCCCTTGTTTGCAGCAAGGTCACAAACCTAACTGTGCTGGGCTCTCAGGGAGCATCCCTGGTGGCCTGTCGGATGAGCTTCATTATCGCTGGTCTACAGGAACGCAAGTTTCAAAGTCCCTTCACACCAGCCATTCCACTTGCCCCCCACGGGACAGGTGAGGTACAGGTGGTGACAGGTAGAGAAGAGGCTGCAGGACCTTACGCCTAGTGGGTGGTCTTCACTCCTCTCTGGCCTCCCAGGAAGACTGCCAGGGGTGGCGGTTTCAGCAGAGCCTGGGCAGAGCCCATAACTCCAGCTTCCACAGAAAAACAAGGAAGCCTCCTGAATCTGGGCTCCCACTTCCACCTGGCAATGGCTTCCCCCTTTAGACAGGGCATGGGGTTGTTTCTTGCAGACCCTGTCTAGCCACTGCACTGATTTCTGTTAGTCTCCTGCGTCCTGTAGGCATTTCAGTTTGTAATCTCTGCTCCACAATGTCTCTGACAAAATGGGTGACAATACGTGCTCCTAAAGTGCCATGCACAGGAAACTGACTACATCCTGAGGGAAGGGACGTCTGTCTCCACGTGCCAGAAGCATGCTAGGCTCGACACACCGTGCTAGACATTTACATGCTTGAACCTTTAGGGAACCTGTGAGAAATGTAGTTTTGCCTTGGTGACTTGTGCAAACCCTGCAGAAGGTGATGGGGCTGAGACTGGACCAGATCTGCCTTTTTCCAGAGCCCATGCTCTGCCAGCTGCTGCCCCCGCACTTCTGCACCAAGGCTTCTGGGCAATGTTGTCCTCTTATCACCTCCTCTAGTCACCCCTGGTGGAATACCCTCATGATGTGACTGTGGGCACCACCCAGGTTTCGCAAGATGAACCAGGGCAGAGCTGGTTCCACCAGTGAGGGCCAGGTTTGGATTGTCCCTCTAAGTTATCAATTGGAGAACTATGGAAAGAGAGAACTCCGTGGTGCATACCATCTGACCTCCAGTGCCAGGGCTGGGGAATAGCCAGAGATGCAGACCTTATTCCCTGAGTAGATCATGGGGTAACTTCCCAAGAGGAGACCCAAGACAAAGAGGAAACGGGAGGCCACAGTGAACAACAGGGGAGAGACTGGCCAGCCTGGGGGCTGCTCTTGTGGATACAGGGCTCCGACCCTGCCAATCCCTGTTTCAGAATGGAGACAGGTTTAAAGCAGCAGGCATCTGTCTGACATTGAGTTGGCTGCATTTTATTTCTTTCAAAAATAAGCACTTGTGTGGCTAGGCAGAAGCTGTTTAGCAAAATTAAGAAACACGTAATCAACTCCTATAGGAGTGCCTGCTAATTTTGGAGAAATTGCTTCCTTTCCACCCCTTGCTTGGCTATAGGGTTTGCCAAAGACCAGAATGTGCATGAGAATCACCCGGAGAGCTTGTTAAAATGCAGGTGGCTGGGCCCCACTCCCAGAAGTTTCTGATTCGGTGGGTTTGGGACCTGCACTTTTACCAAGTTCCCAGCAGGGCTTTGTCCTCGCTTGGAACTATCTACCCTCTGGTGCTGGTGGGAAGACCACACAGAAAACCAGGGCTGGGATGATTGGACTCCCTCACTGGTCTTTGCTGCCACTGTCTGGTCACTCTTGAGAATGGCATGTTCTTCCTCTGGCCTTTCGTTTTGATTTTTTATTTCACTGAAAGTATCTTCACCGGGATAAATCCTTTCCTTCTAAACTTCTCAGTGAAGATTTGATTTATCCATTGGGCCTTAAAATCCATGTCAAATTTTGCCAATATAACTTTTATCTCTGTGAGTTTTCTTTAGAGGGTACTGCTATTATTAATTTATCCATTTTTAGTCAATTAAAATTTTATTTTTGTCCCTTGACCTATTGTATGTTGTGTTGATTACTTATATCTTTCTCCTCCCTCACCCAGGCAATTTGGCCATATGCTGGAGTTAAAATAGCGGGGTTATGGGCCGGCCCGTGGCTCACTCGGGAGAGTGCGGTGCTGATAACACCGAGGCCACGGGTTCAGATCCCATATAGGGATGGCCGGTTCGCTCACTTGGAGAGCGTGGTGCTGACGACACCAAGTCAAGGGTTAAGATCCCCTTACCGGTCATCTTTAAACAAAAAAAAAAATAGCAGGATCAAAGGCCCTGCTTTGTCTGTGGATCACTTCAGGGTTGTGAACTTACCTCTTTCTAAGAAGAACCAAGAAAAAATAAATCATCAGAGTTCGAAGACCTGAACTTGAATTCAGGATCCACTGCTTGTTAATGTGATCTTGGGTGAGTTACTGATATCCCATTTTCTTAGATTAAGTGCGACAATGTCTGCAAAGCCCTGGCACATAGTAGTTGTTTTAGGACCTGCAAAGACCAGGGCTGTGTTCCCTCCCAGCCTAAGGGTTTCTCTCACACTCACCACATACACGCATAGACATACATACATGCACACACAATATGCACACAATAAGGCTGCGATTTTTCTTCTGAAAAGCCATTATGACACCCGCCTTGTACTATGCCCTATTGTTAGGCCTTCTTGGGATGGCCTCTGTGAACAGGGAACCATCCCTGTTCCTAGCCCTGTGTGTTCAGAAGACATGGGTGAGCTTGCTGTATTTGCTATATCCAACTCAATCCCTGGGCCTGTGGGGCCCCTGGCCTCATGCAAGGCTGTGCAGGTGACTGTGGTCCAGCTGACAATTGACATTGTCCCTCCTCCTGTGCACACATGCAGGGCCTGCAGGAGCACCTGTACTACAAGATCGTGCTGATCAGTTAGGGGACTAGAGGGCATTTAGGGGACCAGTTCCCCAGTTCTGCAGAAATGCTGAAACTGGCCTGGAGTCCGGAAGTTTAGGTCTGTATGTCATGTCAGCAACACACCACAGCCCCAGATTCTGCTTCCTGGAGGTTCTCTGGGAGTGAGATGCTGGGATGGCTGAACTGCAGGACAGAGGAGGGACCCAATCTCCAGCTGAATCGTGGACACATCCTGTAGTAACACTGAATTCTCTAGTTTTAGATGACACTGCTCCTCTGGCCTGGGAGACATTGGTTGGGATAGTTTCCATGGTGCTTGGAGTATCCCAAAGGAGTAACAAAATCAGGGTCAACCAGACCCAGAGAGGAGGGCAGTGGTTTTCCAGGAGGAGAGACAGCCCACATGAGCAGGACCTGCCCATCAGTTGAGCAGGGCTGGTGTGGGGGGTGCTGGGCTGTGTTGAGGCCTGTGCACCCCGGGCTTGCGTGGGGCATTCCAGCAGAGGGACCACTGCAAGACGAGGATGAGTTGCAGGCAAGGCTGACTGTATTAGAGATTTGCATTGGCTTCTCGTGTTCCCTGTGTCTTCTCTACAGTGGTTGAAATAGCCTCAGGACATCCATCACCCACTGGCTCATTCACCTGTTCATCTGCTGTCCACATGCCCACCTTGCATCAGTTTCTCTGCTGGGTGATGGAACACAGAGGAAAACAGGCTGTGGACCGTGCTGTCCAGGCTCCAGACCCAACAGCCTTTCCTCCCGTGTCCCCACGACGAATCGCTCACTCTGCCCTCTCTTGTCCCTGAAGTCGTTTTCACCTTCCAAGGCTCATCTTTCCATGAATCCCCCTTTGGGAAGCTCCTCATGGGAGTCGAGGTAATGTGGGAAAAGAAGCATCAAGGAGATCTTGGCGGCAGTCACTCTCCTTCTGCAGCCCAGAGCTGAGGCCACTGCCAGCCCGACTGGTTCTGAGGCCTCCTTGGCTCTGAGGCCTCCTTGGCTCTGCTCCCACCCCAACAGGCCTGACAGGCTCTGGGAAGCTTGAGGAGTATATGATCCTGGAGAGGGAGGAGTGCTGGCTGTGGAGTCAGGCTGACCTGGTGCTGCCTGCCCTGCCTAGCTTTCCCTCCAGGGCACATCCTGCATCTGCACTCTGACACCTGCCTCTGCCACACATCCTGTGCTCTGCTGCGGTGGGCAGGAATTGTAGCCCACAACTCGCACGCAGGAAATATGAATGTTCCTTATTCTAATTCCAGCCTCCTTTCTCCTGAATTAAGGGACTCCTAATTTCAGCCACACAGAATCTTCCCCATTCTCTTAAGGCTAAGGCTGAAATCTGGGGAAAAGAGGGCTCCTGATCCGTGGTGTCATTAGTCCTTGCAGGTCGCAGGAGCGAGAGGGTGGCATCCTTCCCTGTTGTGTGGCCTTGAGGATCCAGCTGTTTTCCTGTCTCCTTCTGCACTGCTCTCAGCTCTCAGGAATTCTTCTGTTGAGGGTTTGCCCAAGATACCCTCTGTTTAGATGTCCAGTGGCACTATTTCCCTGGAGACAGCCCTGCTGCTTCTTTGGGGTCTCTACCAGGAGGCAGGTGCAGCTCACCTTGTTTGTCTGGATTCTGATGCTCCTTTGGTCTCAGCCTGGGGGCAACCTGCAGGACGCCTCTCTCTGTGACCCACTCAAATCTCCATTCTCATTGTCCCCTCCCCCACAAGTCCCCTCCCTACTGATAGCCTAGGGGACTTTCCAATTGGTGGGAGACGGTGGTGGAGGAAGGAGAGGTGGTGGAGTCCTTACCTTACCCTTATTCATGTTTGTCTTCCAAATCCATTTTCTACATCATCTAAGAGCCTTTCTAGATTTTGAAACTCAAAGCCAGGAAAGTTTCCCTTCTTGTAATCGGCTGTGGTTGCCCCTCCTTCTGTGGGCCATGAGTACCCTATGAGAAGAGGCTTGGGGGAGGGTGAGGAAGGAGGAGCCAAGGTAGAATGTCACCCTCCTCATTGCCTTACAGCAGCTCGGCCTCCAGACCCCAAAGGCTCCCACCCACACCACATGCTGCTGCTCAAATCCACAGCTCTTGCTGGTGCTCCCTGGTGCTGTTCCACGTCTGCAGCTAGAAGCCCCTTCTCCCACTCTCTGACTGGGGCCTCCAGTTTCTTGGACTTGGCTACTTCCTTCCTGTTTTCCCTGCTTTTCAGCTCACTTAGACCTGCATCCCTCCCTTTTCTCCAAGTGTATCAGTCACTCCTTTAGTTTGAAGCCCTGCCCATGGTAGCTGAGGTGGATAAGGTGGGCCTGAGCTGGGGTGTGGCTCCCAGGAGCTTAATCTGGGCTGGAGAAACCTGTCTAAGGAAATAGTGGGGCAGAGCAGGGTGAACCACCAGCTGTGGAACATCCTTAGGAAGCCCTATATAGTCGCTTTATAACGACATTTCAATGGCAGATTGCAAATACGACAGTGGCATAGCCTAGGAGCGATAGGCTATACCGTATAACCTGGTGTGCAGTAGGCTGTACTATCTAGGTTTGTGTAAGTACACTCTAAAGTGTTTGCCCAATGACTGAATCACCTAGTGACACATTTTTCTGTCGTTAAGCAACACATGACTACGTTAGACTAAAATTGCTCTAAAGAGTACACCCATGGTTATGTAGTTCAAAGAAAAAAGAAATTTCTCTTTTACACCAAGGCCCCCAGTGAATGTTCCAAGTCAGCAGGAGGCTCTGTTCCTTGCAGTCATGCAGGACTCCAAATTTCTTTCATCCTATTTCTCCATCCTCATACAGGTGAGTTGGTCTCAACCTTGACTGCACATTAAAGTAACCAGGGGAAGTTTTAACAATCCGGGTGCTGAAGTCTCATCCCAGACCAGTTAAATCTGAGTCTCCAGAGGTGGTACCCAGGTACCCGTGTTTGTTGAAGCTCCCCTGGTGACCCGCTAAAGTACAAGCATGTTTGAGAAGCACTGTTCAAGGGATCATCTTAGATCAGAGATTCCCAGACTTGAGCATGGATCGGAATTACCTGCAGGGCTTAGTAAACGCAGATTGCTGGGCTCTACTCACAGTCTCTAATTCTGTCTGCTATGTGCCTCCAGGTTAAATTCTAACAAATTCCCAGGGGATGGTGCTGTTGCTGGTCTGGGATCACAGTTTGAGAACGACTGCCCTAGTTTTGTGATTGAAGCTGGGTCCCTGTCCCATCTGCGCTGTAGTCTGTGGGAAGGAAAAAGAGGCATCTCCCCAGATTCCAAGACTTCAGTCTGTTTTTTGGCCCTTATCCTCCTGACTTCTGTTGGGCTCTTAAGCAGATGGTTCTCCTCAGCAGGGGACCACCAATGAACCTACACAATTGCCCAAGAAGAGAGAACACTGGCAATTAGATATCTGGCATTCAAGGGTCACTTTTACCAGATGACCAAGGACTTAGTGTCTTTCTGTTAATTATCTCTCCCTCTGGATTCAACCCAGTCTAGACATTGGTGGTGGTGGGTTTAGAGCTAGTGAAATAGTGAAAAAGACAACAGTTGTATTAGTCCATTTCTGCTGCTTATAATAAAATACATGGAACTGAGTATTTTATAAAGAAAATAATTTTATTGCTTACAGTTTCTGAGGCTAGGAAGTCCAAGTCCTGGGAACACATCTGATGAAGGCTCTCTTTGGTGGCGACTTCAGTGACAACAGGATATCACATTGCAAAAGTGGTGGAGCAGAGAGAGCAGAGAGAGACAGACTCTCCTCTTCTTTTAAAGCCCTCAGATCGACACCCCTGACCACCATTTCAATCTATTCACTCCTGCACAGTCCTACAATCTGATCATCTCTTCAAGGCTCCACCTTTCAGTTACCATAATAGGATTTCCCATCCTCTTAACAGTCACAGTGGGGGCTAAGCTTCTAATACGTAAACCTTGGGGGACACAATTCAAGCTTCAGTGAGTTTTGGGGGGACATAATTCAATCCACTACAATGTTCTTCCTCACACATGCCCCGTCCTCCAGTCTTCCTCCTCTGGAACAGTAGGGACTAAGGCATAAGGTAATTTCAAATTGGATGAATTTAGAAAATGATTATTACACTGGGATGAAATGGAATTATGTAATTATTAAACTGGGTTGGATAATTTAATGTCAAAATGAAGGGTATATTTGCTTAGCTTACTGTCTAAGTATAACTAGAAAAGTTATAGGATCTATCTAAGATTTTACCTAAGGGTTAAAGAAAATTATTTAGAGCAGCTTTAAAGGTAGGTGTAAAGTTGGTTTCTTCTTACATTCTATGAATCCAGTTCATTAAAATAACTGAGTATGTGACATCAGAGAAAATGGTGGAGTAGGTAGTTCCAAGGGCTCTTCTCTCCACAGAAATATTGGAAAACCAAGCAAAAATGGTCAGAATCAAGTTTGTCCAAACTCTGAAAACAGTCAAAGGTTTACAACAACCAAGAAAATGCTGAATCAAAAAAAAGACAATTAAAAAATAGTGGGAAAACAGAGCATGCCTGGGATCCTAGACAGTAGCCAAGGGCAGCATCCCTCTCCCAGAAGCAGGCAAGGAGCATGCCAAAAACATCACTTCTGTTTGGGTGACCCACCACAGCCATGGCTGTTGCAAAAGTGGCTCAATGCCACAGCAGTAGCCACAGACACCATGCAGGTGACCTGCCAGACACTTGGCTGCATTGACACAAGGACAGGTATGAGTGGAGACCAGAAAAAGAAGAGGACGTCTTTCTCCTCAAAGCCCACTCCAGCATAATAAAGGAAGCAGTAATTCTCAAATACCAGACCCTATATAGAACAGGAAATGCTTGAAATGACTGAAAAGGAATTCTGAGCAATTATCTTAAGGAAACACAGTGAGATATGAGAAGAGTAAGTTAGACAACATAATGAAATGAGAAAAACATCCAGAATATGAAGGAGGAAGTTAACAAATAAATTAATACCTTAAAAAAGAATGCAGCAGAACACATGCAACTGAAAGATTCACTCAATTAAATAAAAACGCAACCAAGAGC
Organism: Cynocephalus volans; assembly: GCF_027409185.1. Lineage (NCBI taxonomy): Eukaryota > Metazoa > Chordata > Mammalia > Dermoptera > Cynocephalidae > Cynocephalus > Cynocephalus volans. The sequence continues at coordinate 224,692,129 of NC_084461.1, forward strand.
TTAAGCAGCAGGCTGGAAAAGCAGAAGAAAGCATTTCTGATCTTGAAGATAGTCTTTTAGAAATAACCCAGGTGGACAAAAAAAGAAAAAAAAAAAAAAGGAAAATATTCCAAAAAATGAAGAAAATCTAAGAGAGCTAGCAGACAACCTTAAGCACACAAACATTCTAATCATGAGTGTTCCAGAAGAGGAAGACAAATGAAAAGGCATGGAAAACCTATTCAGTGAAATAATAATGGAAAACATCCCAGGCATAGGGAGAGACACGGACCTTCAGATCCAGGAGGCTCAAACATCCCCAAACAGATTCAGCCTAAAAAGATCCTCTCCAAGACACATTATGGTAAAACTGGCCAAGCTCAAAGACAAAGAGAAAATCTAAAAAGAAGCAAGAGAAAAGCATCAAATCACCTCTAAGGGAGCCCCTATCAGACTAACAGCAGACTTCTCAACAGAAACTCTATAGGCCAGAAGAAAATGGGATGGTATATTCAAATACTAAAAGAAAAAACTGCCAGCCAAGAATACTGAACCCACCAAGGCTATCCTTCAGAAATGAGGGAGAAATAGTGTATTTTCCAGATGAACAAAACTGTGGGAGTTCACTACCACATGACCAACCCTACAAGAAATCCTCAAGAAAGTCCTGCATCTGGAATCCAAAAAATGGTAATCACGGGCTGATCCCGTGGCGCACTCGGGAAAGTGCGGCGCTGGGAGCACGGCAACGCTCCTGCCGCGGGTTCGGATCCTATATAGGAATGGCTGGTGCACTCACTGGCTGAGTGCCGGTCACGAAAAAGACAAAAAAAAAAAAAAAAAAAAAAAATGGTAATCACTACCACAAATACACAAGAAAAAACAAAACCGACTGATAGAAAAAAAATGCAAACAGGAAAGAGAAAGCAACTGAAACTCACCATCACAAAAAACCATAATGACAATGTAATAATACCTCTGCTTTATTTCTGATTTTAGTAATTTTGGTCTTCCCTGTTTTTTTCTTGGTCAGTCTAGATAAAGGTTTGCAAAATTTGTTGATCTTTTTAAAGAATCAACTTTTTGTTTTGTTGATCTTCTCTGTTGTTTTTAAATTCCCTATTCTATATATTTCTGTTGTCATCTTTGTTATTTCCTACTTATATTTACTTTTGGTTTAGTTTTCTCTTCTTTTTCTATTTTATTAAGGTAGAAGTTTAATTACTGATTTAAGATTTTTCTTATTTTTCATATAGGTGTTTACAAGTATAACTTTTCCTCTAAGCACTGCATGAGCCCTGCATCCTATAAATCTTGGTATGTTGCACTTTGATTTTTATCTCAAAGTACTCTCTGATTTCCCTGTGATTTTTCTTTTTACCCATTGTTTATTTATGAGAGTGTCATTTAATTTCCACACATTTGTGAATTTTCTAAATTTCCTTCTGTTATTGTGGTCAGAGAACATATTTCTTATGATCTTAGTCTTTCTAACTGTATTGACTTGTTTTATGGCAAAAAAAAAAAAAAAACACCATAGGAAAGCTTCACTACGTTTTAATGTTTTACTCGCCCCAATCATACCCATTCACCAGTGTGACAGCAGTCTTGAAGATGGAAACCCAAGTTCCCAGTGTGGGACTCTGGTCCTGGTTACAGAGGAGGCAGAGCAGACCTTTCTCTAAAAGGATTGTTCTTTTCTGTTCTCACCAGTCTGGAGACTCCCTGAAAAACTGTCACAAGGCAGTTGCCTTTGTCTAGTGTAACTAGAAAGTCACTTATGATGGAAAAGTAGTGAGCAATTCTTGATAGCAATGTAAGGCAAGTCAACAATCCACTGCTGCCTGGAGCAAAAGCTTACAGTTCAGGCAAACAGAGCACCTAAAGCCTGGGAGCAAAAGCTGGGGAGAGAGTTTCTTTCGGGTATTAGGGCACTGAAAAGTGTCCATGTATACTGAAGAATTTAAAAAGCCATTTGCTTAAACTTTCACTTCTGGCTGATCTCTAGAATCAGTGTAAGCAGGAAGTGAAGGCTAAGGCAAAATTGTAAACAACCGAAGTGTTGAAAGAGTGCCCCAACAGAGAGTCAATCTGCAAAGACCGAAAAAAGCATTTATTCTTTTTTTCCTCTCTTTTCTCTCTCTCTCCTCTCTGGGTGTTAAGGAAATCTCTGTGAAAACACTAACTGAACAAGCTAAAATAACAGAGAATTCAGAGATCACATGTGAAAGAATACAAACTTAAATAGTTTACAAAAATCACTAAACAGACTAACAGCTACAACACACAGCAAGCAACAAAAGCAAATTCTGCGGAAAGGAGAAGAATATGATTTCCTGAGTTACTACATTAAAATATTCAAAATGCCTACTTTAGAACAAAAAGTATAAAGCATGAAAAGGGACAAAAAAGTATGACTCATTCACAGAAGAAATAAACATAAACTGTCCCTGGGTAAGCACAGCCATTGGGCTTACTAGACAAAGACTTTAAATCAACTGTCTAAAATATGCTCAAAGAGCTGAAGGAAATCATGGATAAAGAGTTTTAAAAAATAAAGAGAATTACATCTCATCAAACAGACAACATCAATAAAGAGATAGAAATTAGGAAAAGAAACCAAATAGAGCTTAAAACTATAATAATTGAAATGAAAAAATTATTAGAGAGTTTCAGTAGCAGATAGAAGAAGGAATCAATGACCTTGAAGATAGGACAATCGAAATTATCTAGAAAGAAAAAAGAATGAAAAAAAACCCCAGAGCCTAATGGAACTCTGGGAAACTATCAAGCATATCAACATATGCATAATGGCAGTCTGAAAAGGAGAGGAAAAAAAGAAAGGGGTGGAAAACATATTTGGAGAAATAATGGCCCCAAACTCCCCAAATTTGACAAAAGACATTAATTTACATATCTAAGAGATCAACAAACTCCAAGAAGAATAAACACAAAGATAGTCATACAAGTCACATTATAATCAAATTGTCTAAAGCCAAAGACAAGAAAATCTTGAAAGCAGCAAGAGAGAAACAACCTGTCACATATGAAGTATCTTCAGTAAGATAAAGAGCTGAATTCTCTTCAGAAACTATGGAGGCTAGAGGCAGTAGGATGACATATCTAAAGTGCTGAAGGCATCCGGGAAATGCAAATCAAAATCACATTGAGATACCATCTAACCCCAGTTAGGATGGCTAAAATCCAAAAGACTATGAACGATAAATGCTGGCGAGGCTGCGGAGAAAAAGGAACTCTCATACATTGTTGGCGGGACTGCAAAATGGTGCAGCCTCTATGGAAAATGGTATGGAGGTTCCTTAAACAATTGCAAATAGATCTACCATACGACCCAGCCATCCCACTGCTGGGAATATACCCAGAGGAATGGAAATCATCAAGTCGAAGGTATACCTGTTCCCCAATGTTCATCGCAGCACTCTTTACAATAGCCAAGAGTTGGAACCAGCCCAAATGCCCATCATCAGATGAGTGGATACGGAAAATGTGGTACATCTACACAATGGAATACTACTCAGCTATAAAAACGAATGAAATACTGCCATTTGCAACAACATGGATGGACCTTGAGAGAATTATATTAAGTGAAACAAGTCAGGCACAGAAAGAGAAATACCACATGTTCTCACTTATTGGAGGGAGCTAAAAATTAATACATAAATTCACACACACACATACACACACACACACACAAACCGGGGGGGGGGGAAGAAGATATAACAACCACAATTATTTGAAGTTGATACAACAAGCAAACAGAAAGGACATTGTTGGGGGGGAGGGGGGGAGGGAGAAGGGAGGGAGGTTTTGGTGATGGGGAGCAATAATCAGCTACAATGTATATCGACAAAATAAAATTAAAAAAAAAAAAAAAAGTGCTGAAGGAAAAAACTGTTAACCAAGAATTCTATATCCAGCAAAACAATTCTTCAAAAGTAAAGGAGAAATTAAGATATTCTTAAATAAACAAAAAATGATGGAGTTTGTCACTAGTAGACCTGCCCTACAAGAAATGCTAAAGGGTGTTTGTCCTTCAGGCTGAAATGAAAAGATACTGGATAGTAACTCAAAGCCATATAGAAAAATAAAGAACTCTAGCAAAGGTAACTACATAGGTAAATATGAAAGATAGTGTCATTATATTTTTGGTAGGTAACTCCTTTTTTTTGTTTTTGATATTATTTAAAGAACAAATACATGAAACAATACTTATAAATCTGTGTTAATAGGCATGCAATGTATAAAGATACAACTTGAGACATTAACATAAAAGAAGGCAGATAGAGCTGTATAGGAGCAAAGTTTTTCTATGCAATTGTAGCTAACGTGGTGTCAATTCAAATTAGATTGTTATAAATTTAGAATGGTAGTAGTAATCCTCATTTTAACTACTTTAAAAAATCTAAAATAATACAGAAACAAAAATGAGGAGGGAATCAGAGAAGTATACAACAAAAGCATTAATTAAACAAAAGAAAGCAGTAATGGAGGAAATGGGACCCAAAAACGTGTAAGACATACAGAAAAAAATAGCAAAATGGCAGAAGTAAGTCCTTCCTTATCAATAATTACTTTAAATGTAAATTAATTAAACTGTCCAATTGAAAGACAGAGATTGACAGAATGGATTTTAAAAATGTGACCAAACCATAAGCTTTCTACAGGTAACTCACTTTAGATCCAAAGACACAAATGGTTTGAATGTGGAAGAACAGAAAAAGATATTCCATGCAAATAGTAACAAAAACAGCTGGGGTGGCTACACTAATATCATAAAAAATATTGTTTAAGTCAAAAAATGTTACAAAAGACAAGGAAGTTCATTACATATTGATAAAGGGGTCAATTAATCAAGAAGATAGATAAATTATCAACATATGTACAACAGTCAAAAGAGCCTCCAAATAAATGGAGCAAACACTAACAGAATTACTGTCACTCTACAGTAAGAGCTGGAGACTTCAAATACCTACTTTAAATAATGGATAGGCTATCATAAGGAAACAGAGAACTTGAGCAATACTGAAAATTATCTATACCTAACAGGCATATATAGAACCCTCCACCCAATGACAGCAGAATACACATTCTTCTAAGTGCACATGGAGCATTCTCCAGAATAGAATATATGTTAGGCAATTTGAAATCATAGCAAAGTATCTTCTCTGACCACAGTGGAATAAAATTAGAAATAAACAGCATAAGGAAAGTTCTAAAGCTCAAAAATATTTGAAAATAAAACAACACACTCTTAAGCAACCAATAGATTCCTCCAAATCACAGGGAAATTAGAAAATACTTAGAGCTGAATGAAAACAAACACAACATACCAAAACTTATGGGATGCAGCAAAAACAGTGCTCAGAGAGAAGGTACAGCTGCAAACATCTGCATTAAGAAAGAAGAAAGATCTCAAATCGACAACTTAACTGTATGCATTAAAGAACGAGAAAAATCAGAGCAAACCAAACTCAAAGTTGCAAGAAGGAAAGATATAGTAAATATAGAGTAGAGATAAATGAAATAGAGACTAGCAAACAGAGAAAATCAATAAAACAAAAAGTTAGTTATTTGGAAGGAACAACAAAGCTAGCTAGACGAAGAAAGAAAGTGAGAAGATGCAAATAATTAAAATTAGAAATAAAAAATGTATACATTACTGCTGCTTTACAGAAATAAAAAGGATTATAAGTGAATACTATGAACAATTGTCTTGCTTAATTTCCAAATATTAAGGTATTTTCTAGATATCTTTCTGTTATTGATACCTAATTTAATTCCATTTTGGTCAGAGAACATACTTTGTATTATTGGAATCGTTTTTGGCTTATTGAGACTTATTTTATAGCCCAGGATATCTTGGTAAATGTCCCATATCCACTAGAGAAGAATGAACACTTTGCCATGGAGATTTCTATAAATGTCAAGCAGGTCAGGTTGGTTGAGAATGTTCAAGTCTACTGTATCTTTGCTGATTTCTTATCTGATTGTTCTATCAATTATTGTGGGAGTAGTATTGATATTTATAACTATAATTGTAGATTTGATGGTTTCCCATTACAATTCTATCAGCTTTTACTTCACGTCTTCTAAAACTCTCTTATTAGAGTCATAAATGTTTATGACTGTTATGTCCTCTTGATAAATTGACCCCTTTATCATTACAATATGACCTACTTCATACCTGACATTATTCTTTGTTGTGAAATCTTCTGTCTGATATTGGTACAGTCATTGTAGCTTTCTTTTGAGTAGTATTAGTGTGATATATCTTTTTTTTTCCCATCCTGACTCAATTTATTTCCATCTTTATATTTAAAGTGCATTTCTTTTAGGTAGCATGTAGTTTTGCTATCACTTTTTTTATTCAGTCTGACAATCTCTGCCTTTTAATTGGTTGTTTAAGTCATCTATACTTAATGTGATTTTTAAAATACTGTTAGATTTAAGTGTATCATCCTATTGTTTGTTTTCTCTGTATCCCATCTTATCCATTATTTGTTCCTTTTCTACTCTTTCCATGTCTTCTTTGGATTGAATGTTTTCTAATGTTCAATTTTATTTTATCTGCCTATTAACTCTTTGTTTTGTTATTTTATTACTTGCTCTAGGGTTTATTATACACACACACACACACACATATACATGTATACATATTTAACTTAAAGTTTGTCTTCAAGTGATATTAAACCTTTACACATATAGCATAGGTTTTCAACTGGGGAAATTTTGTCTTCCAGAGGACAGTTGGCAATGTCTAGAGACTAGGAAAGTCTAGTGGGTAGAGGCCAGGGGATGCTGTTAAAATCCTACAATGCACAGGATAGTTCTTCACAATAAAAAATTATCTGGCCCCAAGTGTCAATAGAGATGTTGTTGAGAAACTCTGACATATAGTATAAGAACCTTATAATAGTATACTTACTCTCTCTCCCAGCCTTTATGCTACAGCTGTCACACATTTTACACAATACTTTGTCAGTATTTTTGATTAAATAATTTGTCTTTTAAAGAAACTTAAATAATAAAAAAGTCTTATACATTTACCCATATCCTTACTATTTCTGGTGTCCTTTATTTCTTTATGTAGATATAAATTTCTCTCTTATATTTACTTCTGCTTGAAGGACTTCCAGCAATATTTCTTGTGGGTCCACTCATGATGAATTTTTTCACCTTTCATATGTTGAGAAAGTCTTAATTCCATCTTTGTTGTGGAAAGATGTTTTTGTTGAGTATAGAAATCTAGATTGATTTTTTCTATCAGTGCTTTGAAGATGTCGTTCCACTGTGTTTTCACTTGCATCATTTCCAAAGAGAAATCTGCAATCATCCTGACTTGTTCCTCTGTATATGACATGTCTTTTCCTCAGATTACATTTAAAATTTTCTCTTTACCATTGGTTTTGAGAAATTTGATTACAATATGCCTTGGTGTAGTGTTCTTCATGTTTCTTGTGCTTGGGGTTTGTTGAACTTTGCAGATCTGTGGGTTCATAGTTTTTATCAGGTTTGGAAAAGTTTCAGCCATTATTTCTCTAATATTTTCTGCTCCCTTCCCTTTCAGGGACTGCAATCACACAAACATTAGACAGCTTGAAGTTGTCCTACAACTTACTGATGCTCTTTTTATTTTTAAAATTAACTTTTCTCTGTGTGTTTCATTTTGGATAGTTTTTATGACAATATTTTCTAGTTTACTATCTTTTCTCCTGCAATGTCTAATCTGCAATTAACCCCACCAGTGTAATTTTGATCTCATACAATGTAGTTTTCATCTCAGGAATTTGACTTGGGTCTTTTTTATAACTTCCTTATTCTCAGTATGGGTCATATTTTCCTGCCTTTTTGAATGCTTGGTAAACTTTTCTTGTATGTCAGACATTGAGAGTTTACCTTATTGGGTGATGAATATTTTTTATTCCTATAAATCTTCTTGAGCTTTGTTCTGGGGTGCACTTAATTTACTCAGAGACAGTTTGATCCTTTAAGACCTGATTTATGATTTGTTTGGTGGGTCTGGATCAGTGCCCAGTGTCAGATTTATTATTTTGCAATACTGAGGCAAGACTCTCCTGAGTAGTCCTACTGTAAATTATGAGTTTTTCCAGGCTGCCTTGCAGGAAAAGGCACTGTTTCACTCCCTGTGTGAGCACTAGGCATTGCTCCTTCTAATCATTTTGGATAGTTCTTTTCCCAGAACTGAATAATTCCCTTACACACATGTGCCAATCAATACTCTGCTAAACTCAAGGGAGACCCTCTGTAAGTCTCTGCAGCTGTCTCTTTGTGCAGCTCTCTCCTCTCTGGCACTCTGACCTCTGAACTCAAGCTGTCTTGTTTGTTCTAGAATCTTAGCTCTGTGTTCTCAAATCGTAGTCTTCCAGTTCTGTATGGGTTTCCACTTTCTCTATTGTAGGCTGAAAACTCTTTCAAGGTGGTAATCTGGGAAAACTATAGTGTCTCATTTTTTATCCATCTCTCAGGAATCTCTGTCCTTCGTTGCCTGATGTTTAATGTGTTGAAATCCATGGTTTCATATATTTTGACTGGATTTTTGATTGTTCCAGGTGGGAGAGCAACTGTGGTTCTCATTACTTCATTTCAAAATCTGGTTTTGGCCACTATATATTTATCAGAATGGCCCCAATCCAGAACACTGACAACACCATTGCTGGCCAGGAAGTCTCATTCATTGCTGGTGGGAATGCAAAATGGTACAGCCACATTGGAAGGCAGTTTGGCAGTTTCTTTTAAAACTTAACATATGCTTATCATCGGATCCAGAAATTGTGCTCCTTAGTTTTGCATTTACCCAAAAGAATTGAAACCTTATGTCCACACAAAAACCTGTGCATGAATATTGTGGAGTATACCAATACTTATAAAGCAAATATATTGCACAGGGCCTAGTTTCTTGTAATTTCAGGTTTAGCCTAACTTCTTAAAAGTACATATAAAATGTTGACCTTACAAAAGACAGAAAATTTTCCCCAGGCTATAGTCTCTGTTGTAAGATAAAGAATTGTAACACAGCAAGGTTGCTGGTTCAAAGACAGACAGGTTACTGATTGATATGTAAACATATTGGGAAATTGCTGTAAGGAGAGAGAGTGTTTGCTGAGATCAAGCTTTTGTTGGTGGATTGACTTAACTTCTTGCAAATTGCATTATGGGATGTCACCTTGCTTGTTTTACTGAATGTTACCAGTTTCTATTGTTAAACTTGTTAAACTATACTTAGCAAAAACCCCACCCATGTTCTCTTCCTGTAACTTCCTGGTCTGGAGAATAAATGTAGGAGAACACCAATTCGTGGTTAATTTCCCAAATGGAAAGAATGCCTCTCTCTTGAGGGTTCCGGGAGATTAACCCCTTCAAGGCTTCTCACTGCTCAGAAGAGATGGGCTTTGAGTAATCTTTGGCAGCTCCGTCACCGAGGGGAAAAGGGCTGACAAATCTGTGCGAGGCAAAGCAACAAATGTTCATAGTATCTTTATTCGTAATTGCCAAAACTTGGAAGCAACCAAGATGTACCTCATAGACTTTCAAATGAAATCAAGACGATGGAATAGACAGTACCTGGCATCACTCTCTCCCACAGTCAGCCAATTTACAACTATTAAAAAGCAAAGACTGCCAAGCTTGAGCCACTAGAGCTCATGGGAAGAGGAGGAGAGACCTACAGAATTCATGGAGGTAGGAGAAGCCACAATGAGAGAAAGAAGGGACCGCTCCAAATGTTTCAAGCCCCAGTTGCTTCAAGTCTGGCCCTGGTGAGCACACAGAGCAAGAGCTGGCAAAAAGCCTCTGCTGTGCCCTTTGTGTGAAGTTGCTTGTAGACTGCAGGGGAGAGTAGGGTCTTGGTGGCCCCCAGGCCAGCAAGACAGCATTCCCATGGACCCACATAGGAGTGAGGGGCAATAGACAACTGAAAAAAAGAGCCACTCTGAGTCTGGTGAGTTGCTGTAAGGGACCGGTGCACAGCCCACCCCATGGGAAGTATTTGGAGAGTGGGGGGTGGGGAGACTGGCCCAACAGGGGAACACTGAGGCACAGCATGTACAGCTGATCTGCCCTGCAATCAACACAGTCCCACTCAGTGGAGACTGATCAGAAATATAGAACTGCAGGAGGTGCAGTTTGCTGAAAAGACTCAGGCCCAGACCAGAGTTTCCACACAACCCAGGTGTACCAGACCTCACAAGACCTGGATGTGCTTATGAGGTCAACAATTAAAACTTGAGTTGCACAAAAAGCCTTCCTCAGAGAATCAGCAGCAAAGCAGCAATTTAGCTCAACCACAGAGCTCAAAACAGGAAGTTCCTCCATTTTAGAAGTAAGCAAAGGACAACAAATAAACTCTGTACTGGAACTACTAGAACTGTTGCAGAGTTTAAGTGGTGGGAACAGTGAATAATCCAACACAGAACTGAAAGAAAAACAAAAACCACACAGATCAGAGACAAAGTTCTGATATTAACCAGTAAAGCTCTAATACCACCAAAGAACGTGTACAAAACCTAGAAGGATTGGAAGCCGATGGGGCTCCCAAGCTGGGGTTGGGAGTGCTTAGGGCTTCAGCCATGCCCCCCCACAATGTCCGCATCCAGCCCAGCGATGACCGAGCTGCCACTGGAAGCCTCCAGGCTCCTGAGTCAGGTTGGGGGTTCCAATAGCCTCAGCCATGCCACCCAGACATCCGTATCTAGCCTGGAGATGACTGTGCTGCTGCTGGAAGACCCTTGGGCTCCCAAGCATGGTTGTGGGGGGACCAAAAGCCTCAGCCACGCCCCCCCAACATCCACATCCAGCCCAGTAATGAGTGACCCGCTGCTGGAAGCCCCCTAGGTCTTCAAGCTGGGGTGGGGGGGCCAGGGACACCAGCCATGGCCCCCCACCCTCCGCAACCAGTCCAGAGTAGGAGCCGGCCATGGGCCAGCACCGCCCCCTACTCCTCCTCTGTCCCCCTACTGTCTTCCCTCCTCCCCCTCCCACTGCTCCACAACAACATCTTAGCATATAAAAAAATAAAAATAATGAATATATTTTTAAACAAAATTTAAAAAAGAGGGACTTTTGCAGAGCAAAAAAAAAAAAGAAAAAGAAAAAGGATGTCCTTCATAGGTGAATGGATAAGCTGTGGTACATCCAGACAATGGAACATTATTTAGCACTAAAAAGAAATGAGCTGTCAAGCCATGGAAAGACATGGAAGAACCTTAAATGCATATTACTAAATGAATGAAGTCAATTTGAAAAGCCTATATACTGTGTCATTCCAACAATATGACATTCTGGAAAAGGCAAAACTATAAAGACAGTAAAAAGATCAGTGGTTGCCAGAGGTTGTGGGGAGGAAGTGATGAACAGGCGGAGCACAGAGGATGTCTAGGGCAGTGAGACTAGTCCGTATGACACTGTAATGATGGGTACATGCCATTGTACATTTGTCCACACCCATAGTGTACACAATGCCAAAAGTGAACCCTAATGTAAACTACCACTTTAGTGACAATGATGTGTCAATTGTAACAAATCAATCACTCTGGTGGGGGATGTTGACAGGGGGAGGCTGTGCATGTGTGTGGCAGAAGGTATATGGGAAATCTCTGTACCTTCCTTTCAATTCTGCAGTGAACCTAAAATTGCTATAAAAAATGACCATTTAAGTAATGTGGCTTTATTTTATTCTGAATTTCTCATGATTTCTAACTTTCCAGCATCAAGCACAGAGCCTGGAACAGAGCAGGTGATTGATAAATGTTCACTGGATGGATGGGTTCGTGGGTGGGTGAACGATGCTTTGGTGCATAGCTTAGTGAATGATTGAATGCCTAAAAGCAGAACGTGCTCCACCTGAGCAGCCAGTACCAGCACAGGGTGACAAAGCTCAGAACCAAGGGCTAGGGAGAGGCTGGGGCATACTGGACTGGTTGCTAGAGTCAGTATGATGACAGAGAAAAGGCTGACCTGAGACAGTCAGAGAGCTGGGATAGGCATGAGGACAGGCAGAGAAGCAGAGCGAATTTCCAGTGAGGGTTGGCCGCAGGATCTGGTGACACGTCCAGGTGGAGAATTGGCAGCCTGGTGGACAGTGGGCCACTCCAACCCTCTTGCCAGGCCCAGAAGACGTTCTGAAGTTCTCTGAAGTTCTTACCCCCTGGAGGTTCTGCTCAGAGCAGGAACTTGAGCTCAGAATCTCCCAGGTAAGCTCAGACCACGGCTTTACCTGGTGGGTGACTTGAAACTTCAGCTTGTTCTTCTGGAAAGTGGGAATAGTACAAGCAATGAAGAATCATCAGAGGATAAGATGGAAACGTGATGTGAAAGGACCTGGAGCAGTGCCCAGCCCCGCACAGGTCCTGAACACACAAGAGCTGTACCTGAGTCTACAGGCAGAACCTCCTGGAAGCCGGTGCTGCATCCCGGGGAGTCCAGAGGGAAGGTGCATTTGCATGGAGACACAGCCCCCCTGGAAGCTTTGTTGGAATACAAAGAAGTTGGTTTCCTGAGGGGAGAAGGTGCACAAACCCCCAAACCTTTGTTTTTCTCCACCCAGCACCCACCTCAAGTCTCCTCACTTGCTAGGTCAATAAAGCCAGGACCCGGCCGTTCTCCCTCTCTGCTCCCCTCTGCTGTGCTCTGGGCAGCCCTGTTTTGCTTGTTCCGGGAGTACACAGATCTGTCAGGCCACAACCTTGTATTTTTCCAGTTGTATGATGTCAGAGATGACTCATTAGGTTGACGCTGGCTTTACTGATTAATCTTACTTATGTACATCTCTTACTTCTCCCTGAAGGTTTTCTGGAAGCATTTATTTCTGCTACACTAGGAGCAAAATTGCAGCAGGCCTCTGGAGCATTGCAGACTGCAGACTCCATCGCTTTGGCCTTCCACATTAATTTCCTTCAAATGACACCAAGGGGCCAATATGTTGCACACTCACCTTTGCTTTGACGAAAATTTTGCTTTCATTTTTAATCATTTGTGTAAAAAGCTCTGGTTTGGGTTTGTTCAGACCTTTTGGGCAGGGAATCGATCTCCTCCAAACCATTTCCAAATTGCTTCCACTTTGGAAACTTGCTGAGCCTGGCGTTTTCTCTGTTGGACCAGAGGCCTCAATTCCTTTATCAGTCAGAAAACAACACACACCACACGGGCTATGATTTCCAGCCCTCACCCCCAATAAGAATTTTAAAATTTTTAACTAAAGCTGTGATTCCTGAGGCATTAATTGTTTGAGAGAGTTTTGCATTTTTTCCTCAAGTATCATTTTGTTCCATTGGGAGTTTTCCTGTGACATTTGCTGATTTCTGTACCATGGCTCCTACTCCCCATGTCACTTCCCTATTGACCGCTAGGCTAGAACAGCCAGCTTCAAATAAAATACCACATTTCTCAAGCGGGAAATGTAAGGCAGCATAACTTTTGGAAAAACTCTTACCACTGGACTCCACAACAGTCATTCTGGTGAGCAAGACAGGCTAAGCTGAGAGTGGGGAAATAGCAGAGAGCTGGAGGGAAATAAAGGCAGAGGAAACCTCAGCCAAACTGAGGGAGCCATGCTGAGGGAGAAAAGAAATTCCCCAGAGGGGGCAGAAGCAGAAAGTCTGGAGAGCCCCTGTCAGCAGGTACCAGATCCCCAGGGAGCTCAGGACACAGGCCCATTCCTGGCCCGCCCTGGGATTCTGGTTCCAGTGGTCTGAAGGGGACCTGGAAATCAACAACAACAATAATTTATACTTGACAACAGCTAGGTGCTAGTCATTGTCCTAAGAGTTTTGTATATGTTAACTTATTTAGTTTTACAACAACTCTCTGAGGTAGGTACTCATGATAGTCTGAATTCTAAAATGATCCTTGGTGACCCTTGCCCTTGTGTGATCCCCTGCTTTTGAGTGTGGGTAGCACCTATAAAAATAATGTCACTCCCCTGCTTGTATTAAAATACATGACAAAAGGGGTTTTGTAGATGTAATTAAGATCCCAGATAAATTGTAAAATAGATTATTTTGGGTAGGCCAGACCTAATCAGGTGAGTCCTTAAAAAGGACTGGGCTCTAGTTGATGAAAGGGATTTGGAGTGTGAGAGGGATTTGACATGAGAGAGATTCTCTGTTGCTGTCTTTAAGGATGAATGGGCCATGTTGCAAGGAATGTGGATGGCCTCTGGGAGCTGAGAGCATCTCCCTGCTGACAGCTCCCAAGGAAATGGAGGTGTCAGTTCTATGGCTGCAAGGAACTGAATTCTGGCACAACCATGTGACCTTGGAAAGGGCCCCTGGGCTCCAGATGAGAATGCAGTCCTGATCAACACTTGACTTGGTGAGACCCTGAGCAGAAAACCCATTCATGCTGTGCCTGGACTTTGGACCTACAAAACTGTGGGCTAATAAATGGTGGTTGTGTTAAGTGGCTACACGTGTGGCCCTTTGTTATACAGCAATTGAAACCTGAGACAGATTTTAGTAGAGTGGGGCACTGCCACAAGAAAAATACCTAAAATGTGGGAGGTATTTTAGGTATTCTGGAAGTGGGAATAGGTGAAGGCTGGAGGGATTTTGAGGAGAATTTGAAGATCATAATAGAGAAAACAAGTCACCTTGAAAATTTAATAGAAATCTGGACTTCAAAGATGCTACCAGTGAGGGCTCTGAAGGAAGTGAGAAATGTTTTATTGGAAGTTGGAGGGGAAGGGATCTTAGTTATATAGTGACAGACAGCTTAGCAGAGTTGTCTGCTGGATTTCAGTGGAAAGCAGAACGTGAAGTGATGAACGTGGATATTTAGCTGAGGAGACTTCCAAGCAAACCGTTGAAGGTTTGGCCTGGTTCCTTCTTGCTGCTTATAATAAAATGCAAGAGGAGAGAGATAAGTTGAAGGAACAATCATTAAAAAAGAGGAACCAGTACTTGATGATTTGGAAAATTCTCAGTCTATCCAGATGGAAAAAATGTCAAAATTAAGAGATTGTTTGTGAAAATGCAGTGCAGAGAAAAAGCCAAGATGTGACTGTACAACCTTTTGCCCAAACCTCAGAAAGACCAAAAGGTCAAAGTATTCAGTCACACAGTGGGTTTGTTCAAGTGGGCAGGGGTGTGCCTTACAGATCTTCTGGACCAAACCAGAGGGCTTCTAGAAAGCCTAAGGGTGTGGTCCTTAGCCATCTCAGCAGGAGACAAAAATAGAGAAGAGGTTATCTCTAAACAATGTGTGGGTGTGGGTTTTATCTAATGGAGGGGAAACCCAATGTAATTCACACAAGACCCAAAAAATTCTTACTAAAATTATTTCAGCAGAAACACTGCCAGCTTGGACTAAAAGAGTTGTAAAAGAAACAGAGACAAAATGCTGGAGCTGCTGGGTCCCCAAAATTCGGCTGGCAGGGAACAGGTTAATTCATAATAAAGGACAAATGACTGAGGGCTGAGCCAAGATCCCAGAAGGTTGACCCCAGAGCCTCCCATTTTGGCCAGCGGGTACTCCCACTAGGAGACAGCATGAAGATGAGTGGTCAGGATCTTTACTCCTTGGCTGTTCATGCTGGCTGCTTCCCTTTTCTAAGGTCCCAGCTCCTATCAGGAAGCACTTTTCTGCCATTCAGTGATCCTTGGCCATGGCCTCTCTAACAAGGGCTGGATCTCAGCCCTGAGGGACCTCTTCTCTAGGCACTCCATCTCAACTCTAGGGGTGTGGCTGCCCCTTCCATCTGCTATTCTGATGTTCTTTAGAGGTCTCTCTACTTTTTAGCAGTTAACCCCTCATTACTCTAATCTCCTCTTATATTAATAATTCTTTACATCAAACTTTTCCTGATAAAATTACAGTGTGGTTTTGCTCTTCTGATTGGATACTGACTGATACAGAATTGATTCAGGAGTCATCCCAGGAAAGAGACCACAAAGACAGAAATTGGGACTGGTTTGGCGTCCCTTTGGACTTGAGCGCAGTCCTGAGCTCCTTGCCAAAGGGAAATGGGATGCTAGTAACCCTCGACATGCAGTTGAACCACATTTAGCCAAGCTACCACCTACAGTTGGTTACGATGAAGCAACTGTCTCGGGAACCCAGGTGCCTGCTGCACAGAACTATCATGCTGGTAATGATGACTACAAGAACCGTATGATGTGAGATGGATTTTTTAAGCACACTTGAGCACTTACAAAGAGAAAATGGGAAACACCATTCTGTCCACTCTCAGCTGGAGTCACAGTCTGAAAACTGGGGAGCCCTAAAAAAACTATTTCTTGTAGCTGGACTGATAATGCTGAAAATCAAACACGAAATTTAATTTTTCACTGAATTGCATTTGAAATTTAGAACTTGATTTGTGGGGAATAAGATTCCAAACTTGAAATGGGAATGTCTGGCTGGACCCAGAAGAAACAGACAATCATGAACCTCCAAATGGCTCTGAGACCCCCTTGCCCATGGAAGAAGCCTGCCCTCTGGTGCCTGCAAACATTAACCTTCCTTTGCTTCCAAAACTTGTGATAATCTCACCTGAGACAGATACCTAGAAAGGGGATGCCCATTCTCCTCAAGAACCACCCGAACCACCCTCTGTTGCCACTACACCCAGAACTAGTGTCAAATCTCAACATTCTCCAGGGAAACAGGTATACACAATGACCCCCAAAGAAATAGCTTACACACAGAGAGAATTACAAGATTCTGTTAATGCATATTGTCAGAAGCCTGGGAAACATGTGGGAGTGGATTCTAAGTGCATTAGGCCAAGGAGGGTGGAATATAACACTAGATCAGGCCCAATTCTTTGATATGGGTGCACTCACTGCAGATTCCGGGTTTAATGTGTTAGCTCGTGCAGCTGAAGGTGATTATAACAGCTTATTTAATTGCTTGACTGAAACTTAGACACAATAGTGGCCCAAATTTAGTGAGATTGAGATGCTAGAGCTTCCTTGGCTGGGGAGATAGGAATATTGGACTAGATTTATCATGTGCAAACTGTACATCTAACCCCTCCCTCCAACTATGTTCCAAGAGAAGACCCAGAAGACACTCGCTTCACTAAGGCATTAAGAAATACATTAGTGAGCAAAGCTCTTGCACCCTTGAGCAGCTCGGTGGTTGCTTTCTCCTGTAGGTGAGATATGACTGCAGGGGATGCTGACATTGAGATGGGCCCCCTGGGTTTCAAGAGGGATGAGATTCCAGAGTAGCAGAGGCCACCAGGCAATGCTTAACTGCCAAAGGCACATCTACTGTAAAGGGCAGCAGGGATGTTCAGGCTATCAGAATGCCTTGACCCACAGAGATCTTTGGCAGTGGCCAATTTATCATGGTATTCCATGGAATTAAGTAGATGGACAGCCTACTACAGTATTGTAGAACAGGAAGAATTCTAGATCTGACTTGAGTCATAGCCTTTTACCCCATTTCTACACTTAAGGCAATTCACACATTCGGAGCCCCTTGAATGAAGAAGCCCCTTAAGGAAGAGCCCTTCATCAATGCCACAAATATACACTGTAAATCTTACTCCAAGCTTTCTACAAAGGGACCTATGGCTGTTGATTAACGTGACTGCACTTGGGAGAAGGAAATTCCCAGACCTTTATAAGATTACTAGACGTTGACTCTGAATTAATACTAATTCCTGGGGTCCCGAAATATCACAGTGACTCACCAGAAAGAATTGGGCTTTATGGTGGTCAGGTGATGGAATCTTAGCCCACATTTGACTCACAGTGGGCCCTGTGTTCCACTGACCCACTCTGTAGTTATTTCCCCAGTTCATGAGTGTATAATTGGAATAGACATGCTTAGCAACTATGTGGGGATCCTCACATAGCTTCTCTGACCTATGAAGTGAAGACCATTATGGTAGGAATGACTAAAGACTGACTTCCACTCTCTCCAAGCTAGTAAACCAGAATCAATACTACATCCCTGGAGAACTGCAGAGATTAATGTTACCATGAAAGACTTGAGAGGAGTGTTGATGATAGCAACCATACCTTCATGTAACACTGCGTCACATCACCAGTTTGGCCTGTGTGGAAGTCAGAAGCATCTGGAGAATGACTGGACTATTGTAAACTTAACCAAAAGGTGACTTCAATTTTAGCTGCTGTCCTGGACGTATAGCTTTACTAGAAAACATAAACGAAGCTCTGGGCAGTTGGCATGCAGCTATTGACTTAGCTAGTACCTTTTTCTCCACACCTATTTGTGAAGACAGTCAGAATCAGTTTGCTTTTACCTGCTGGGGTCAACAATATACCTTCATACTCTTGCCTCAGAGCCATGTCAATTCTCCTACTCTCTGCCATGTCCACAGAGACCTGCATCATCTTGACCCTTGACAAAACGCCATGGTGGTTCACTACATTGACAAGATTATGCCGATCAGATCTGATGAGCAGGAAGTAGCCAGTTCTTTAAGCGCCTTAGTAAGATACATGTAAATTAGAGGGTGGCAAATAAAAACATTCCTGGTACCACCAATTCTGTACTAGGGCTCAATCAAAAGAGATACGTCATACACTAATGTGAATAAATAGTTTAATATAAAGAATTATTAACTATAACAGGGGAATGGAGTAACAATGGGCACAAATACAATATTTTTTAAAAGGGAATTTTATCCATACGAATTTTAGAATCAGTTTGTCAATTTCTACAAAGAAGTCAGCTAGGATACTGATAAGGATTCTGCTGAATCTGTAGATCGGTTTTGAGATTACTACCACTTTAACAATATTAAGTCCTCCAATCTGTGAAAATAGGATGTTTTTTCATTTATTTAGATATTCTTTAATTTCTTTCAACAATGTTCCTTAGTTATAAGAGTATAAGTTTCTCGCTTATTTGTTGAATTAATTAAGAAGTATTTTCTTCTTGATTCGATTGTAAATGGAATTATTTTCTTAATTTCTAAATCGTTTGTTACAAATGTATAAAATTTTTAAAAAGGGAATTTAAAAAATAAAAGTTAAGAATAAGGAGAACTCTAAAGAACACAGGAATAGCAGATATAAGAAACAGCCACTACTTTGGAGCTGAGGCAGAACACCCAATGGAATAGTTCCCTGAGGTAGGGACATTATGTGTTATTGCTGGGTCCTTACTTCTGGGACATAGTCTCTCTTTCAGCCAGTGGGTTTCAGGTCCCAAAACTGGCTCAGTTCTAGAAACTGGGCAAAGGATTATGTCATGGACTGAATGCTTGTATTCCCCAGCCCTCAAGTTGTGTGTTGAAGCCCTAACCCCCCATGTGATGGCATTTGGAGATGAGGCATTTGGGAGGTAATTAAAGTAATAATATCATAATTACTAAGTAATTAGGTCATAAGGGTGGGGCCCTCATGGTGGAATCAGAGCTTATAAGAGGAGACACCAGAGAACTTGCTCCCTCTCCACTCACGCACAAAGAAGAGGTTATATGAACACATGGCAAGAGGGCGGCTGCCTGGGAGCCAAGGGAAGAGGCCTCAGGATAAAACCTACCTTGCCAGCATCTTGATCTTAGACTTCCTGCCTCCAAAACTGTGAGAAAGAAATTTCTGCTGTTTAATCTACCCACTCTATGGTACTTTGTTATGAGAGACCAAGTTAAGCCAAATTTTGATTTTTTATTGGAGTTGCTGTCTTCAGCCTTCTGCTCACCCATCCTGGCTTTCTCTTAATTGTATGGACTGAGCATACCCGCACTGACTGTCTGCCTCTCTTGTTAGAAATTCCATGTTCAATTGCCTCATCTCCACACCTCCGTGCAGGTCAGGCCCCCTGGCCACACTATCCAGCTCTTGCAGGTGTATGTTGGCTGGTCTTAAAGTCCCTTTCCTCCCTCAGTCAGTGCAGTGCTCTCCTGGCCAGACTATGTTGTGACTTGATCCTAGTTACTGGTCTGGTGATTAGGAGAGAGGGTAGGAGTAAATCCTGAGGAAGTGTGTGTTGTCTTGCAAGGCAGAGGTCTCCGCTGTCTCTTAGCAGGAGAGAGTTCTAGCCTTTAATAAGGAGGACTGGGCCACTTCTGAAGACCCAGAGAGTCTAGGGGACATGGAGTTGCAAAGTTCTTAAATGCATCAGCCCAGACGTCCCCATCCCAAGTCTCAAGTTTCCACTTCTTTCCATCTTAGGCATTGACCTTGGCATTGCAAACTTGCTGGGGGTGAGAATTCAACCTTCCTCGGAGTTCTACTACCTTTATAATCAACCCCTGGGCTTGGTCTCCATTTTTTTCTGCAAGAGATGAGACTCTCTGTATATGAGTATGTTGCCGAGAAGGCTGTCCAACTTTGGCACCATGCTTTTAATTGGTGATTAATCATTCTCAGCCTTTCATTGTTTTTCTTTGATGTATCAGTGGCATTCAGTAAGGGCCAACCAGCTTATCATCTTTGTAATGACTGTTTCTCGGATGCCTTAATCATTGCATCAGCTTTCCTATTCCAGTTTGTGGCTGGGGTAAGTTTTAAAGGCCATACTTCTTCAGCATGCTAGGGGCTATCTACTCCACTGAGTTCAGTTATGGGGTCCTTACCGTCAACCAGTGAAACGGACTCTCAGGACGAGGAAGTTGACTGAGAACTGCTGTAGGTAACAGCACAGTGTGGAAGTGAGGAAAGCCGGACTGAGCAGAGGGGGAGTTCAATTGGAATGCTGTTGCAAGAAAGGCAGAAGCCGGGGTGGGAATGCTGGGGCTCCTCTTGGAGTCCTGCCTACCACACATCCTCAGCATCTGTCTCAGGCCCAGGACTCTGACCCCCAGTGGCCCCCACCCCTGGACATAATAGCAAGTGGAAGAGTAAGGAAAACCTAGCAGAAAACACTCTCGGGCTTCCTCAAGAGTTACAGGTGCTGCAGTGGGTGTGGGTGGGTGAGGGCAGAGGGCTGGAGAAAGAGTGGAGCCTGCCCTGGCTGGGTGGAAGGTTTGGACCTGAGACAACGTGCTCAGGCTGACAAGCTGCTCCAGGGGCCCGGAAATGGCTTCTGGATATCTCCTGGGACTTGAGCCAGAGTGGAGGGGTGAGTGGGACAAGGAACAGAAGGATCAGTGGGAGAGCACATTCTCCAAAATTCTGTCAGCAATTTTCATGGTCATGTGTTGACATGAACAGTGGTTCTCAAACTCAACTGCCCAGCACATCCATTTCTATAATAAATATCTCTTCACCCCCCCACACACAGACACATATGCACAAACACACACTACACACACATAAACACACACTACACACACTCACAAACACACATACACATAGTTCTTTGAAATCAATATAATGCCCTGAGTAAAATAAAAGGAAAATAACTTATAATAAAAGAATATTCATTTCAACATGCAAATGCTTGAGCAGGCCTACACTTGAAGACAAAATGAATGGTCAGATGCAGGTACCCATGCATAGAACAGTGGTGTGACAAGCTACAGTGCACATGATCCAGGTGTGCTATACCAGAGACGTGGACACTAGGAGGGGTGTTGCCGCAGGGGATGTGGCTTTAAAACTGCTGCACCAGTCCCAGCTTACCTCACTTTGCACAGTAGCTGCACATCTGGAAAATGCTCACATAGTAAAACTGCACGTAAAGGACTTTATTTTACATGGAGTTCAGGTCTAGACTCAAATAAGTATAAACAGGTTTCTCACCTACACAAAAGTCTGAAAGTCAGGTGGATACAGGACAATTCTTTTTGCATCCAACACATTGAGAATGTTAGAATTCCTGGCCCCTGCCCACTACGTGTCTGTGGCGTGGCCCCATCACGTGCCTGCTGTTTCCGTTCACAAGGACCGTGACATAAGAGGAGTGCCCAGAGAACGGGCAGCCTGCATGTGACCCTTTTTTGGGGGGAGGGGCAGAAAACTGGAAGAGTTCCTATAGAATTAGTTAATAAGATACACCAGAATGGGGATTCCACCAACCTACAAATTGCTTCTGGGGGGAGGATTGCCCTGCGGTCTCCTTTCTGCTGCCCTCACGCTTGTGCAGCCACACATCGCTCACGTGTGACACTTTCATTATTTTCTGCACAGAGGCTCCGAGAGCAAAGCGGCTAGATCTGTCTCCACTCACTCATTCATTCGTTTTAGTTTAACCCTCTAATTTTATTTATGCTGCCACAAACTGACTAACAATTTGCCAGCATAGAGCTTAAAAAGCACCTTGAGGAATCTTTCAGTCTCTGAACACAGATCTCACAGAAATGAGGTGGGCTGGGGGTAGGGGCTCTTGCTAGGCTAGAGGAAACCTCACCACTTCGTAAACCTCGGAACAGGCAATGGATCTGAGATCTGGGATCCCAGGGGCTGGCGCAATGAGAGGCAGTATCTCTTTATCTGCAGAGCCTGACATTCCCCTGCTGCGGGAGGAAGGGGACGGGGCTGGGCTTGGCATCCTGTGTCCCTGGAGGGCTAAGGTGGTGGGTTGTGGGGGCAGCAGAAATCCCATGCCCCGGGCAGTTACAAAACAGTGTGGTGAGTGCTGAGGTGGAGCTCTGAGCAGAGAGTGAGCCTGAAGGTGGGTGTTGGGAAAGCTTTAGAAACAGGCTGGAATTTGAACGAAATCATAGAGTATCACCAGACCGACATCCTGAAGACAAAGACATGAGCAAAGGCTCAGACATTTATTTCTCCACTCTCCAAGGGCCAGGCACACGGCTAGTTCCAAATATTAGGGAAAGAAAGACAAATGAGACAAAGTAATAAGGTGAATTGGAGAGTATTCACCCAGCAATGTGATCCCTCTGCCCCCAATAAATACTACTATCAATTTTGCCTTTTCAGGTTCTTTTTCCATACTGAAAGTGGGGAGGAAAGAAAACTTGGTCTCTTGCCAGATATTACCCAGGTTGTGTCTGATAAGTTTGACCAGTATTCTGATACAGGGTTAAAATTTTTGCATCCTTCCAGGCAAATATTCAGCTTATTTGAATGCTATGATCCCTTGCCCAGGTCTTCAGCAATGAGCTGCTGGCAAAGGAGACTACGTGGACCCCCCCTCCCTCCCAGCCTCACTGTCTCCCCTGTCCTCCTCAGCTCCCCACCCCAGGGATCTGTGCCCATGTGTGGCAGTGTGCTGGGGAGGTGTGAGGAAGGGTCCCACTTAGGGAATCACCAGCTCCTGGTGGAAGCAGGAGTTGTTCTCTTTCTGCCAGCTTAATCCTGCATCTCCTTTGAATGCTGGTGACCTGCTTGCTCCATGTGTGATTGTGCAGTGATCTGCTGGCTGCCTTTGTTTAAATGGCAGGTCCTCTCTGGCACCATGAGCCCTCACGAGCCATCTTGTTGTCTTCTGCATGTTTGGCACTGAGTGTTATGACAGCTTTCTGGGTCACATTCCGTACCAGTTAGCTTTTGCTGCATAACCAGGCATCCCAAAACACAGTGCTTAATACAACCAGTGTTTATTAGCTTGCTCAATTCTATAGGTCAGCTGGGGCAAGATGGCCTGGAATGGCCTTGCTCACACGTCTTGAGTTGACCTGACAACCCTGGGATAATGGAGATGACTTGGGCTCATTCACATGGCAGTTGTCACAAGAGTCCCAAGAGAAAACATTTTTGTTTTTAGTATATGGAAATATTTATTTTTGTATATTTATCTTGTATCCTGTGAACTTTCTTTTTTTTTTAAATTTTGTTTTATTTTGTCAATATACAATGTGGTTGATTATTGTGGCCCATTACCGAAACCTCCCTCCCCCCTCCCTCTCCCCCCTCCCTCTCAACAACCTCATATCTGTTCGCTTGTTGTATCAACTTCAAGGAATTGTAATTGTTGTGTCTTCTTTCCTTCCCTCAGTTTATTTGTGTATTTATTTATTTATTTTTAGCTCCCACAAATAAGTGAGAACGTGTGGTATTTCTCTTTCTGTGCCTGACTTGTTTCACTTAATATAATTCTCTCAAGGTCCATCCATGTTGTTGCAAATGGCAGTATTTCATTTGTTTTGATAGCTGAGTAGTATTCCATTGTGTAGATGTACCACATTTTCCGTATCCACTCATCCGATGATGGACATTTGGGCTAGTTCCAACTCTTAGCTATTGTAAATAGTGCTGCAATGAACATTGGGGAACAGGTATACCTTCGACTTGATGATTTCTGTTCTTCTGGGTATATTCTCAGCAGTGGGATAGCTGGGTCATGGTAGATCTATCTGCAATTGTTTGAGGAACCTCCATACCATTTTCCATAGAGGCCGCACCATTTTTCAGTCCCACCAACAATGTATGAGAGTAACTTTTTCTCCGCAACCTCACCAGCATTTATTATTCACAGACTTTTGGATATTAGCCATCCTAACTGGGGTGAGATGGTATCTCAGTGTGGTTTTGATTTGCATTTCCTGAATGCTGAGTGATGTTGAACATTTTTTCATGTGTCTGTTGGCCATTTGTATATCTTCCTTAGAGAAATTGCTATTTAGCTATTTTGCCCATTTTTTAATTGGGTTACTTGTTTTTTTGTTGTAAAGTTGTTTGAGTTCCTTGTATATTCTGGATATTTATCCTTTGTCAGATGTATATTTTGCAAATATTTTCTCCCACTCTGTTGGTTGTCTTTTAACTCTGTTAATTGTTTCTTTTGATGTGCAGAAGCTTTTTAGTTTGATATAATCCCATTTGTTTATTTTTCCTTTGGTTGCCCGTGCTTTTGGGGTCGTATTCATGAAGTCTGTGTCCAGTCCTATTTCCTGAAGTGTCTCTCCTGTGTTTTCTTTAAGAAGTTTTATTGTTTCAGGGTGTATATTTAATTCTTTAATCCATTTTGAGTTGACTTTAGTGTATGGTGAAAGGTATGGGTCTACTTTCATTCTCCTGCATGTGGATTTCCAGTTCTCCCAGCACCATTTGCTAAAGAGGCACTCTCTTCCCCATTGTATAGGCTTGATGCTTTTGTCAAAGATCAGATGGCTGTAGGTGTGTGGGTTGATTTCTGGATTGTCTATTCTATTCCATTGATCAGTGTGTCTGTTTTTATGCCAGTATCATGCTGTTTTGGTTATTATAGCTTTGTAGTATAGTTTAAAGTCAGGTAGTGTTATGCCTCCAGCTTTATTTTTTTTTGCCCAGAATTGCTTTGGCTATGTGTGGTCTTTTGTTTTTCCATATAAATGTCTGGATAGTTTTTACCATTTCTGAGAAAAATGTCATTGGAATTTTGATGGGGATTGCATTAAATTTGTATATCACTTTGGGTAGTATGGACATTTTCACAATGTTGACTCTTCCAATCCAAGAGCATGGGATATCTTTCCATCTTCTTGTGTCCTCTTTAATTTCTCTCAGCAGTGGTTTGTAGCTCTCATTATAGAGATTTTTCACATCCTTGGTTAACTGTATTCCTAAGTATTTTATTTTTTTGGTGGCTATTGTAAATGGGCAAGCTTTCTTGATTTCTCTTTCTGCATGTTCACTGTTGGAGAGTAGAAATGCTAGTGATTTTTGTGTGTTGATTTTGTATCCTGCACCTTTGCTGATATCAATTATCAACTCCAAGAGGTTTTTTGTAGAGACATTAGGCTGTTTGACATATAGGATCATGTCATCTGCAAACAGGGACAGTTTGAGTTCATCTTTTCCAATCTGGATGCCCTTTATTTTCTTTTCTTCTCTGATTGCTCTGGCTGGTACTTCCAACACTATGTTGAATAGGAGTGGTGAGAGCGGGCATCATTGTCTAGTTCCTGTTCTTAAAGGAAAAACTTTCAGCTTTTCCCTATTCAGGATGATATTGGCAGTGGGTTTATCATATATGGCTTTAATTATGTTGAGATACTTTCCATCTATACCTAACTTGTAGAGAGTCTTTATCATGAATGAGTGCTGAATTTTATCAAATGCTTTTTCAGCCTCTATAGAGATGATCATATGGTCCTTGTGTTTGATTTTATTGATATGGTATATCACATTTATAGATTTGCATATGTTGAACCAACCTTGCATCCCTGGGATGAATCCCACTTGATCATGGTGTATAATTTTGCGTATGTGTTGCTATATTCTGTTAGCTAGTATTTTATTGAGGATTTTTGCATCTATATTCATTAAGGATATTGGCCTGTAGTTTTCTTTTTTAGTTGTATATTTACCTGATTTTGGTATCAGGGTGATGTTTGCTTCATAGAATGAGTTTGGGAGAACTGCCTCTGTTTCAATCTTTTGGAATAGTTTGTAGAGAATTGGTGTCAATTCCTCTTTGAATGTTTGGTAGAATTCTGCTGTGAATCCAACTGGTCCTGGGATTTTCTTTGTTGGGAGCCTTCTGATAACAGCTTCAGTCTCTTTTATTGTTATTGGTCTGTTCAGATTTTCTGCATCTTCTTGGCTCAGTTTTGGTAGTTTGTGTGTGTCCAGAAATGTATCCATTTCCTCCAGATGTTCAAATTTGTTGGCATATAGTTGTTTATAGTAGTCTCTAATGATTCCTTGTATTTCAGAGGTATCAGTTGTAATATCACCTTTTTCATTTCTAATTTTTGTTATTCAGGTCTTCTCTCTTCTTTTTCTAGTCAGCTGTGCTAATGGTTTGTCAATTTTATTTATCTTTAAAAAAAACAACTTTTTGATTCATTGATCTTTTGTATCATTTTTTTGGGTTTCAATTTCATTAAGTTCTGCTTTGATCTTAATGATTTCTTTCTGTCTGCTAAATTTGTGTTTGGGTTGTTCTTGTTTTTCTAGTTCTTTAAGGTGAAGTATTAGATTGTTCACTTGCCATCTTTCCATTCTTCTAAAGTAAGCATTTAATGGGACAAATTTCCCCCTTAGTACTGCTTTTGCAGTATCCCACAGGTTTTGGTATGATGTGCCATTGTTTTCATTAGTTTCAAAAATTTGTTTGATTTCCTGTTTGATGTCTTCTTGGACCCATATGTCATTAGGTAGAATGCTTTTTAATTTCTATGTGTTTGTATTGTTTCCAGAATTTCATTTGTTATTGATTTCTAATTTTAATCCATTGTGGTGTTAAAAAATACATGGGATGGGCCAAGCCTGTGGTGCACTTGGGAGAGTGCAGCGCTGGGAGTGCGGCAACGCTCCCGCCGTGGGTTCGGATCCTATATAGGAATGGCTGGTGCACTCACAGGCTGAGTGCTGGTCACGAAAAAAGACAAAAAAAAAAAAAAAAAAAAAAACATGGGATAATTCCAATTTTTAAAAATTTGTTGAGACTTGATTTGTGACCTAACATGTGATCTATCCTGGAGAATGGTCCATGTGCTGATGAGAGGAATGAATATTCTGAGGTCGTTGGATGGAATGTTCTGTATATATCTGCCAAGTCCAATTGGTCTAGAGTATTATTTAGATCTTGTGTTTCTCTGTCGATTCTTTGCCTAGATTATCTGTCCAATATTGATAGTGGGGTGTTCAGGTCTCCTGCTATTATGGTATTAGTGTCTATTTCCTTCTTTAGGTCTAGTAGAGTTTGCTTTATAAATCTGGCTGCTCTGACATTGGGTGCACATATATTTACGATTATTATGTCTTCTTGATGGATCAGTCCTTTTATCATTATGTAGTGGCCCTCATTATCTCTTTTTATGGTTTTTAGTTTAAAGTCTGTTTTATCAGATATAAGAATAGCTACTGCAGCTCATTTTTCATTTCTGTTTGCATGGTAAATATTTTTCCATCCTTTCACTCTTAGTCTATGTGAGTCTTTATAGGTGAGGTGGGTCTCTTGAAGGCAGCATACAGTTGGGTCCTCCTTTTTAATCCAGTCAGCCAGTCTGTGTCTTTTGATTGGGGAATTTAATCCTTTTACATTAAGAGTTGTTATTGAAAAGTATTGATTTACTCCTAGCATTTTATTGATTTTTGTTTGGATGTCTTAAGTGTCTTTTGTTCCTTTCTTTCTGATTTACTGTTTGTCTTCTGTATTTGTTGGTTCCTTGGGTTATAGAATAACTTTTCTTTTTTTCTCTTCATTGCTGGCATTTTTATTATACTAGTAGGTTTTGATTTTTCTTGGGTTTTTATGGCAGTGGTAGTTATTTTTCAGGTACAAACCCCAGTACTCCCTTGAGAATTTCTTGTAAGGCTGGTCGTGTGGTAGTGAACTCCTGCAGTTTTTGTTTGTCTGAGAAATATACTATTTGCCCTTCATTTTGGAAGGATAGCCTTGCGGGGTAGAGTATTCTTGGCTGGCAATCTCTGTCTTTTAGTATTTTGAATATATCATCCTATTCCTTTCAGGCTTTTAGGGTTTGTGATGAAAAGTCTGATGTTAGTCTGATTGGGGCTCCCTTATAGGTGATTTGACGCTTCTCTCTCGCAGCTTTTAAGATTCTCTCTTTGTCTCTGAGTTTTGCCAACTTGACTATAACATGTCTGGGAAAAGACCTTTCAGGGGTTGAATACAGTTGGGGATCTTTGAGCTTCCTGAATCTGAAGATCTGCGTCTTTTCCAATAACTGGGAAGTTTTCTGCTACTATTTTGTTGAATATGTTTTCAATACATTATCCTTTTTCCTCCCCTTCTGGAATACCCATGACTCAGATATTTGAGCGCTTAAGGTTGTCTGATATCTCTCTCAGATTTTCTTCAATGTTTTAAATTCTTTTTTCTTTTCTTTTTTTTTTTTTTGTCTGCCTGTGTTATTTCAAACAGCCCATCTTCAAGGTCAGAAGTTTTCTCTTCCGCTTCTGCAAGCCTGCTGGTTAAACTCTCTGTTGTGTTTTTTATTTCGTTGAATGAATTCTTCAGCTTGGCAAGCTCTGCTACATTCTTTTTTAGGGCATTGATTTCCTTCTACATTTCTCCTTTCAGGTCCTATATACTTTTCCTCATTTCATCGTATCGTCTAGCTGAGTTTTCTTGTATCTCATTTAGTTTCCTTAGAATAATCACTCGAAATTCCTTATCAGACATTTCAAGGGCTTCTTGTTCTATAGGATCTAGAGCTTGAGACTTATTACCCTTTGGTGGTGTACTTTCTTGATTTTTCGTATTTCTGGTATCTTTCCTTTGATGTTTAGTCATTGTGGCAGGGGGTTTCATGGTCCACTGGTTCAACACTCTTGTCCAGCTAGGATGCTGCTGGGGCTGCCAATTTGGCACAGCTGCCTCAGTGTCTGCTCGGTCACCCACTGGCACTGTGGGGCGCATGGTCTACACAGATCTCGGGACTTTCCGGCAGGGCACTTCTCTGGCTGGCGCACACTAGGCTGGGCTGGGAATGGAGTTCGGCTGCAGCGAGGCCTACCTGCTGGGTCGTGTGCTGGCACCGTGGGGTGTGTGGTCTCTGCGGATCTTGGGCCTCTCTGGCAGGGTGCCTCTCTGATCAGTGCACACTCCCCAAGAGAAAACTTAAAAATTTGTATGTAGTTCAGTTGATCTACTTTTTCTTTTGCCCCTTGTGCTTTTGGTGTCAAATCTAAGAGTCCGTTGCCAAATCCAAGGTCATAAAGAATTACCCCGAAGTTTTCTTCTAAGAGTCTCATAGTTCTAGAACTTACATTCAGGTCTTTCATCCATTTAAGTTAATTTTTGTACATGATGAGAAGCAAGATTCCAGTTTCATTATTTTTCATGGGGATATCCACTTGTCCCAGCACCACTTGTTGAAGAGACTATTCTTTCCCCATTGAATGTTCTCGGTACTCTTGTTGAAAATCAACTGAGCATAGATGTATGGGTTTATTTCAGGATTCTCAATTCTGTTCCATTTATCTATATGACCATTCATATGCCAGAATAACATTTAAAAAATGTAAATCCAGTCATGTCACTTTCTTACTTAAAACCCTCCAATGGATTTGATTTGTACTTAGAATAAAATCTAAATTTTATGCCTAGCTTACAGAACTCTAGATAACTGGCCCCTTGCTATTGTGGCTTTAGCCACAGATGACCAATTCCTAGTCTTTAAACTTGCCCAGTTTGTGCTCGCTTTACCCTCTTTGCACTGCTGTTTCCTGTTGAGAATCCTCTTCTGCATGGTCCTCCCGTAGGTATCTTCTGTCATTCATACTGCAACTGCAAGTCTCCTATTCAGACACCGCTTTACACCCTTTTCATAAAGAGGCATCCTGGTCACTCTTGGTTACCTTATTTTATGTTCCTTAATGGTATTTATTACTTTATATTTTTATTTGTTTAATGATTTTATTATTTTCTCCCTCTGCTAGAATGCAAGTCCCACGAGAACAGGGACCTTGTCTGCCTTTTCCCTCACATCCAACACAGCAGCTGGCTCATGGCAGCCACTCAATAAAATGAATCTGTTGAAATGAAAAATGCCTGCACCCATTAGCTGGTGCTCTGGTTCTTCTAGTGGTCACTTGTGGAACAGCACCCCTGAGAGCGGTGATTAAAAGAGATGCACTGACAATTAAAAACAACAAGCAAAGCTGCCTCACAGCACACAGCATGCTAGGACCACACGCTTCTATTTTCTTTCTACAAGTTTTATCTGGAATTAGATATCCTGGAAACATGTATATACCCTCAAGTTATTCTCCACTATTGCTAAATTCTTCTTTATGTTCATAGCCTCAATCAGTTTCCATTGAAGAACAGGTCAACAATAACTTTTCCTCTCGTGTTCAGAATCATCACGATTCCCTCCAAAATCTCTCTCTCTCTCTTTCTTTTGTCTTTTTGTGACCGGCTGCACCGCGCTCAGCCAGTGAGCGCACCGGCCATCCTTATATAGGATCCGAACCCGCGGTGAGAGCACTGCTGCGCTCCCAGCGCCGCACTCTCCCAAGTGCGCCACGGGGTCGGCCCGTTCTCCAAAACCTCTTTAATGTATAACTGCACATGTTACTGACAATGTTTGTTACTGACAGTAAAATTACTTTGAAACAGCAGAGCCTAATAAAATCAGGGCACACTGAGATTAATCCACACCTTCTACAGTTTGAGCAGAGCTTTGTTCATCCATATCCATTCTCTCCTCTTTAGATCAACTTTGGAGAGCAAGATGTTTGCTGGAGATTACCAAGATGACCCTAAAAGATTAGGCAAAAAGCAATGCTCAAAATTAATCAGGGAGGAGTTTGAGAAAAAGTCAGGGCAAAGACAAAGTTGAACAGAATATAGGAAGCAATGAGATAAAGAATGATAACAAAGGCACAGAACAGCATGGTAGAGGCGTGACTACAAAGTTAGACTGTTCTTCACCCTTCAGCCCCCCCAACGTATATACACACATATATTTTTCAATGGGATCACATGGTTTTGTTTTTTATTTTTTTGTGGGTTTTTGGGTGGCTGGCTGGTACAGGGATCAAACCCTAGACCTTGCTGTTATCAGCACTACACTCTAACCAACTGAGCTAATCAGCCAGCCCAGCAAATTGTATTATACATTCACTGCTTTTAAAATCATTTTGATGTAGGAGGTGCTCAGTTTCCCTGGGCTGGGTCTCAGGACATGCCTCTGGGTTTCCAGCCACTCCCTGAGGTCTCAGGCCCCCTCCTCTGAGCTCCCCCCTGGAGGAAAGTTACTGTTGCCAGTTAGACCTATTTTCAGTACAAACAGGGGAAAAATGAGACCACACAGGGCTGGCTTATGCAATCTGGTGTCTGGGCATGATCAATAGAGAAGGGTTATATAACCCTGGTAGCTGAATGACCTTTCACTAGAGGTGTTAAAGAACACAGAACATTCTTGAATGTGCCTGGTACATGTGATAGAATTTGACCAATGAATATGCTCCAAGAAGAGACTGACTAAGCATATTTAAGACTGTTACATAACTGGGAACCACCCCCTTAATTGAATATTCATTAGATGGAGAAACTATAAACACTGAATCCCAGCAGGAGGTGGGGCTATTGCTAATTCTCCTGGAGGCAACCGCATTTGGCTGGCTGAGGTGTGTATACTTTACTTTGTATCTAACTTACTTTCAGCAAGCAGCTGCCCATTGTCTTGAGCCAGCCTGCACTCTGTACTGAGATTTAAGTGTGTATTTCTTGCTTTTGTGTTAGACTTGATGTCTGTAACGAGCTTATTTTTGCATTAAACTTGGTGTGGGCCCTGCTCAGTGTCTGGAGCTATGCCGCGCTCTCTCTGTGGAACCTGTATTTCTTATCTGTTACAAGTTTATCTATTAAACTTGTTCTCACTTTCTACTGTGACTCTGCCCTTGAATTCTGTCCTGTGGTGAAGTCAAGAACCTGGTAAGGGGACTGGATGGGTTGAGGCCAACAATTGGGACCCTTGAACCCTAGCTCCAACATCAATTTGCTCATTTATTCAACATATATTTAACATAAGTTTTTCTAGTGGTTGCCAACATATTCTAAATAATATGCTTTTACTTCTATTTTTTGATTTATCATATTGCACTTCCAATATATCTACTGTGAGGGTTTTTGTTTGTTTGTTTTCTTTTACTAGTATTTCCATATTTATGGGGAACAGAGAACCAAATTGGTGCACTGTCCCTACCCCGAAGTTTTGAAAAGTGAGAGTCAACTTAGCCCTTCTGTTCTGTAGGGACAGGGAAAGAGTTACACTGAACTCTAAATTAAAGTAAAAACACAAAGACTATTCTGGTCATATTTAAATGAGTTAATATATGTAAAGCACTCAAGGCAATGCCCAGCCCCAGAGTAAGGGCTAATAATTGGTAAGTAAAATGCATTAAAATCCAAACCAATAAGTGTTATAATAATGATATTAGAAATATTGGTTTGTGGGTACAGATGAGATTCGAGGCCCCAGTTCTGTTTAGAGGATTGGAGAAAGCTCCAGGAAAGAGAAACCTTGGGCTGAATTTGCAATGGGTGAGAGAATTTCAGGCAGAGAAACCTGTGCACAAGATTACAGAAGCCTGAGAATAACAGGTGGGGGAATGCGGGGAAAAAATTAACTCCCCCCGCCCAGTCCTGGTTTATAGAGTTTGAACATTTCTGTGGTGTAAATGCTCCCACCATGGCCAATTTCAAGCTACCAATATGAGGTCACCAATATGAGGTCAGCAAAGTTGGTGCTATGGACTGAAGTTCATATGTGGAAGCCCTAAACCCCCAATGTGACTATATTTGGAGATAGGACCTTTAGGGGGTAATTTAGGTTAAATGAAGCCATAAAGATAAGGTCCTTATCCAACAGGGCCAGTGCCTTATAAGAAGGGAAGGAGACACCAGAGAGCTCTCCCTCTTTACCATGTAAGGACACAGTGAGAAGGCAGCTGTCTGCAAGCCAGGAAAAGAGCCCTTACCAGGAACCGAATCTGCCTGCACTTGATCATGGGCTTTGAGCCTCCAGAACTATGAGAAATAAATGTCTGTTGTTTAAGCTGCCCCGTCTGTGGCATTTTGTTACGGCAGCCCGCGATGACTAAAACAGTTGTCAAGATGTGCACAAGAGGCTTGCTAGGCAGTAGAAGCGAACTGCAGCACACCCTCAATGAGAACCTTGAGCATAGGCATCCAGGGAATGAAAGATAGAAAAGACGCAGAAAAATTAGATGGGGCAGGAGAGTAAAAGGGCTTGGAAGACTGTTAAATAGCTTGGAATTTATCCTGTGGGGGGAGAGGGTGAGTCTGAGGCAGAGGAGAGACAGGATCAGAGCAGCATCTTAAAGAAATCTCTGTGGCAGGTGCATGCAAATAAATGCAGAGAGAGCAGGACTGGAACTAGGAGACTGGTTGCAATAGTTAAGACAACCAAACAGAGGGGATAGAGAAGACTAGACAGTGTGTGAGCTATGGAGGAGACAGTACCACTGGAACTTGCGGACTGGTTGGATATAGGAGGCAAGGAGAGAGGTCTTGGTTGGTTGACATCCAGGCTTCTACGTTCATAAATGCATATTACAAGTTTTTTACTAAAAATCCTACCCCTTCTTTATTCCATCCACATTATTTCACAGCTAGCAACACTGATAGTAGAATTTCCATTTTCACATTTCCTATTGGTGGGCTTCAGCTTGAGCTGTTTGCAGCTTGATCCTATGTACCCATTTCTTTCATGATGACCATAGACTGGAGGAAATGTATTCTCCAATTTTGTGTTCTTTGAAAGATCAAGCAGAAGATAGAATTTGGAAGTTGCTATCAACAGAAACAATTCTCTGAATATTTCCCCTCTTAGAAAACTCCTGATGTATTAATAAAGAGTTTTGGAGGAACAGCAGGCTCCTTGAATACTTCTTCCTTGACATCTGGCTTGTCCCATTCTGGTCCTTGGCACATTGTTCCCTTCCCAACTTTCATGCTGGTGGATGCAGGTGCTTTGGGCATCCTGGTGCTGAGTCACAAGCTCTTTTCAGTCCATCTCAGGAATTCTCAAGGGGGATGCAATTCCCTCAGACCATCCAGATGGTTCTGTATAAGGAAATAGACACCTGAATGTGCATCCAGTCAGCAGTCTAAAGACTGCATAGACAGTGATTCCCATAGGTAAGTGCTTCTAGCTTCCAAAGCATACAGGGATTCCCTACCTGAGGCTCAAACTGGAAGTCAGACATGTCTGATAAAATTCTAGATCCGGCCTCTGTGTTCCATCGGCGTGTTGTTGAGGAAGTGCTGCAGAGGGAACGAATTGAGGTGTGGGAGCGCACCCATGCTAGTGGAGAAACTGGGTAGAAGAGTGCAATGGCACCGTGTCTGTGCTGTGTAGTGGCCTCCGGTGGGGCAGCACATGCTTGTGTATGATGCAGAGACTGGGGATACAAACAGAGCAGCTGTGGAGCTCAGCTGACAGTGAGGCAGCTACAGAGCATGGCTCTATCCCCCCTCACCTCACAACCTGGACTCAGATTCAGTGAGGACCTCAGAGAATGCCAGCTGGGGGTGGCTTTGGCAGAGCCTGTGGCACCTTCATGACAGCGCTTCCACTATGCAGCGGGCATCGGGAGCAGATACCACTCTCAAAAGGATGTGAGAATGGTAGGTGCTGTGAAGGAAGCTTGGGCCAGACACACAGGCCGGAGGTACCCCAGGGGATGTCAGAAAGAGCCCAGGGAGACTGGCAGTGAGGATGGGAGTGAAGAGAGAGTCCTTAGTCTTCAGGTGGGCACAGGAATCATCAAACCTGAGTTATCACTGCTCATATGACCTTGTTATGATTCTCAGGTTAGGGAGGTCAGGGGAAACTTGGCTGAAAGTATGTAGATCCTTTAATTAACTAAATGTGAATTCATCTAACAAGTTTTACTGAACTAATTGCAACTCTTTATCATTCTGCCATTTCTAAAGTAAAGGGACACTAAAGGGACAGTTACAATTGAGTGGGGAATGATGCCTATTTTCTGTCTGGCACTCCACCTGCTCTGTGCTCTGGGGCTGCTCTACGTGGACAGGCATTAACAGGCTCTCTAGTCCTCCAGTTTACCGCTGGTTTTGACAGTGGGAGTTTACAGCTGGTTTTGACAGTGGGAGGCACCAGCAGATGAAATAACAAAGGAAAGTGTGGTCAGTGCATTTACTTTAAGTAGTTCTCTCTGTTCTACTATTCCCTTCTGTCTGGGTCCTCCCATTGGCCCCTCAGGCCCATTTGCTAGGGCTGCTGTAACAAAGAATCACAGTCTAGGTGGCTTAAACAACAGAAATTTATTTTCCCATCCCGGAGGCTGGAAGTCTGAGATTAAGGGGTCAGCAGGGTTGGTTTCCTCTGAGGCCTGTTACCTTGGCTTGTAGATCTTCTCCCTGTGTTTTCAAAGAGAGTCTTTCCTCTGTGCATGTGTCTGTATCTAAATTTCTTCTTCCTAAAAAGACACCAGTCATAGTGGATTTGGGACCACCCTAATGACTTCATTTAACTCAATTATTTCTTTAATAACCCTGTCTTCAAATACAGTCACATTCTGAGGTACTGCACATTAGGACTTCAACATACGGATTTTGGGGGACACAATTCAGCCCATAACAGATGGGAACAGCTCCTGGCCTCTAACTAGCCCCAGTTGTTTTCCTAACCCCTGCCTACATCTTTGTAAAAGTTAACTCTCCTCAAGTACGCCATAAGTGTACCATTTCCTGTCCAAACTGATCGAAATATAAAGGGTTTCTAAAATAGTACACCTTAAAAAGGGAACCACTAAATATCTGCTTTCACACATGAAAACTAATAGTCTATCAACTGTCTTTCTATTTTCAATATTTTATTCGAAATCATTAGAATTCTTTCTCCTCTTTAAAAAACAAGTTACATTTTTGTGTGTAATGACGAGAGGCACATGTAGGTTGGGGCCACTGACAGGAGTGATAAGATGGTATTGCTGAGCATTACCAAGTCCCCTTCCCAACCCCTTTTTCGAATTGTCTGACTTCAGCCTTCGACATGAGGAGGCACTTCCCTACCCAGGCCCCAAGATCTTTGTGCAGTCACCTTCACTCCCAGAGGTATTTCTGCCCTGGAAAATCCACCCTCTCCCGGCGCTGGCATCCCTGGGCTAAGTTCCACCTTGGTACAGCCACCACTCATCCATCAGGGGCTACTTCCACAGGTGAGGCCCAATTTCCTCCGTTTATTCTGAACCTATGTGTGGATATTTTGTATCTTCAAACGCTCCAAGCTAACGTTCTCACCTGCCTCAAAACCCTCCCTACCTCTGAGATCTGACTTACTAATGCCGTCTCTCTATACACACACCGCCCCCGCCCAGGTGTGTGAGTGTGGCAGAGGGAACAGGGATCGACTACACTCCTCCCTATTCTTCACGTGTCCACGCACGTGGCAGGTGACCGGGAGGTGACAGCGCCCGCCCGCTGCGCATGGCGCATGGCGACTGAAACGTGCGGCAGGAGCTAGCTCCCTTCTCCAAGCTTACTTTCTCCCTAGGATTCTTGGTTAACGGTAAGTATTTACATGCGCACGGCCCACTAGCATGCCTCTCTCTCGGAAACATCTCTTTTAATTCCTATACCCGCCTTCCTAGCGAGGTATTGATCACCAGGGGTGAAACGCCAGCCGCAGGTCCCCCAGCCTGGCCCGGATGGCCTTCCCACCGGCCACGCCCCCACCGGCCACGCCCCTCCCACCGACCACGTGGGCTGGTGGGTGTTTCCAAACAAGCCCGGCAGCCCGTCGGCGCCGTCGGCCTCACCGCGCAGGCCCGAGTCGGGGTGGCAGTCGGGGGCGGTGCTAACGGCGGGACGAGGGCGCATGCGTTGCGTCTGTCAAGTCGGACTCCACGGCGGCTGGCGGTTGGCGGCGGCGTCTCCGTTTACGTAAGGGTGGCCGCGCGGCCCTGGGGTGAGTGTTCTGGCCCCACGGCTGAAGTGTTGGGCGGGGGTCGTCTGGGCCCGGCTCGCGCTTCCCGGGCGGCCGCGGTGACGAGTCCTTCCCTCGCGGGCGGCCGGAAGGCGGTCTCGGGCCGGGCGCGCGCCTGCCGTCCCGCTCACCTGCGACCGGAAGCGACGCGGCGGCGCGCGCTCACCGGGGGCAGCGGGGTCCCGGCCGGTCCTGGCCCCGGGCCGCCGGCCAGCGACCGAGCGTCGGCTTCTCGGAGTGTGTATCAGCCCCCCGCGTGCAGAGCCGGCCGGGCCCTGTGTGATCTCGATTAGAAAGCTGGAGTTGTTTGTGAGTCGGGGTAATTGCGTGCCGGTCGCTGTGGGCACGGATGTAATGCGGGTGGAGTTTGTGCACGAGGATCGAGCGGTCCACGTGTAAATGCTGAACGTGGTTTTCCCACATAGCGTCCATCTTCGCTGCTGTCACCCTGTTCCAAGCTGCCGTCATTTTTCTCCTGAACGTCGCGTACCATCCCCCTGCACTGTTTCCTCATCCATTATCCATACAGTAGCCCAGGTGGCCTTTTATAATCGTGAATTGGGTCATGCCATTGTCACCCTGCTTAAAACTCTTCAAAGTCATTCCATTGCGTTGGGAGGAAAATCCAAGCTCATGTTTTCCCGGGCCTTGCGCGATCTGGCCTTTGCCTGCCCCTGCTCAGAACTGTGCATGTGTAAAACCAACCCTACGCCAGGACCCAGCTCGCCCCTGGCCACAGAAGCCACGGGGGAGGACAGGGAAGATACTGTTTCCCCAGTTGATTAAGCCTTGCAGCGTATTAGAAGATACTCTGTGAGATTTACACAATGAATGGAGTCCTTATCAGCTCTTTTTAACTGGAAGTTAAAAATAAAATAATAAATTCTCACTGTGTTCCAGCCTTCTTCCATTTCCCTAATGCACCAGTTCTTTCCAACCTTAGAAATGACACATTTCGTTGTAAGATGTTCACTCCACTTTTGACCTGGTGAACTCCTGTTCACTCTTCAGATACTGGCTCAAATGTCACTTCATCACACCTGCCTCCACAATTTCAGTTAGGTTTCTCTAATTTTGTAAAGAGTCCTATACATTTCTCTTACAGCAGTCACCACAACTACATTTGTATCTATATATATAATATTAAAAAATGTCTGTCTTCCCCGAGAGACTCTAAGCTTTACGGGGACTGAAACTAGTTAACCTGCTACGTTGCCTGATGTAATTTACTCTCAATAATTATTTGTTGAACATATGACGTATTTCACTTCTGAAACTGTTCTTTAACCTTGTGATGAGAGTCTTCTGGTTTCCAACTTTTACTCCCAGGAGACTTGCTCCTCAGGCTATAGGCAGGCTCTAAGTGGCTTCTTGACTTCTTTCTCCCATTTCCCGTCCTCTTCTGGCTTTTTTTTTTTTTTTTTTTTTAACTTACCCAGCTTGGACCCCAAGGTCAATTACTTCAGCTACTCTTCTCAGCATGGCCTTTTTTCTGCTACTTCTACTCTGAAATCCCCCAATAGCGATATTTCCCCCTGCTAATTACTGAAGGAGGAAATTGTACAGCCTTGCGGATTGTTGGCAGTCTGTGGTTTTTAGGGGCCAACTTCAGGTAGGACCTCCACACCTACCATCAGTGTTTGTTCCCCATCACTCCCTTTTCTCTTCTACAGGACATTTATTTCACACTCTCATGTTCTCCAGCCCCCATTCCAGCTTTGCCCCCTGACTCCTGAAGTGCCCAAACTTCCTGCCTTATGAGATGTTTTCTCTTTGGTCTGCCTCAGCTTCCCTCCTCTGCACCTACAAATTTAGATACATCAGGAGTTATTCTTCTGCCAGAGTCAGAGAAAGGTGTGTTGTGCCTTCTGTTCACTCTCCTCTGGACCTTTCCCTGCTGTTGTCTCTTCTTGTACAGCTTTCTGTGTAGGTCACTCCCCTCCAACCATTACATTCTCTCGTTTTCCTTGTCCTAATTTTCCTCTCGCTAACCCCCAGCAAACCCATTATTACATTGTTATTTCAACCGTCCCTTCCACAGCCAAGCACCTTAAAGGGACAGGCTATGCCCTTGTGGCCTCCATTCCCTCATCTCCACTTCATAACCGACTGCTGTCTGGTTTTTGTCCCCATTGCTCCACCGACATTCCTTATACTAAGATAACCAGAGACCCATTTGTGT
Source organism: Cynocephalus volans (assembly GCF_027409185.1). Lineage (NCBI taxonomy): Eukaryota > Metazoa > Chordata > Mammalia > Dermoptera > Cynocephalidae > Cynocephalus > Cynocephalus volans. The sequence goes on from NC_084461.1 coordinate 224,731,473, forward strand.
CCAAATCACTGGATCCTTTCTGATTTCCTTATGAACTTGCCAGATCATTTTCTACTTTAACCGTTCCTTCGCCCTCCTTTTTTATTATTACAAGTTTTCCCCAAACTTTATTATTTTTAACCTTGTCTTTGTACTACAGTACTATTACTTAGTATTTTTGATTGAGTCGACTTTTTTAAAAAAAACTTTAAAAGGAATCCTTGTATGCATACAAATAAGAAAAATGAAAACTGGTTTGTTGAATTCCAGCTAGTATGCAGGCTCTGAGCCAGACCCCTGCCCCCGCTGTTAGAAAGGGAGCCTTTCTCTTGATAATAATCAGAATGCCCGAAAGGAGGAAATTTCTCACTCTGTTGTTCACTTTTAACCTTTTCAATGTTAGCCTCTGCTTTCCCTCTAAAGTGATCTCTGGTACTGGTCAGAGCCGTGGGAATCCTGGAGCTGCTCACTCTGCTGATGCGTCCACATCTAGTCCAGGCCCTCCCTTGAGCTCAGATTTGCATTTCTGACTGCACGCTACATTTGGTACTGGTGACTTGTAAGCCCCTTGCCAGCCTCTTCCTGCTCCTCATCTGCTTCCTTTCTGAGAATCTCATTCTTGTAGCTGAATTCACTGGTGACTCATTTGCCCGGACCAAACTTTTTATTATTTCAGATTCCTTTCCAAACTTTACTTCCTTTCAGCAGATATTTCACCTCCTATGTATCAGACCGTGGACCAGGTATTTAGATCTTAGCTCCTGCAGGGTGTGTGTGAGGCCCCAGACACAGTGCATCACATGGCCTCTTTGTGCCTAGGCAGCTGACCTGTTACTGACACGTGCTTCTTCAGCACAGAGTGAGCCACTCTGCAGAAGAGGATACATTCTTGGCATCTTTGTATCCTAGTGCTTGCCCTGGGATTGTTTTATTTAATAAGGAATGAGTGGGCTGATTGGCGAACCTGTGGTCATTTCATAGAAACAAAGTTTCAGTGTTGAAAGAAACCTTAGTTTATTCACAGTTAAATGAAAAAGCAAGGCTGTCTCTTGGTTATTGTGTTGCTTTTTAATGTACTGTGTTTACTAAATATTATAGTTATAAAGGTAATATATAATGCATATATTCTCCTTCAAGCAGGTCCTGAGCATGTGGAGTAAAATGTGAAAGTTCCCCTGTGTTCCTTTCAGTTCTGTCTGCTCCCCTGCCCCTGTTGCAGGATGAGTATCTATCTTTCCGGATCTTTTTGTAAGCACCCCATTCATACAGATGTGGATACACATTTCTTTCAGTGTAAATATGTTCATACTATGTCCATGACTTTTTTCACTTAACGTGGTTTTTATATCAGTACCACAAAAATGCTTAATGGCCACATTAAACTATGAAAAGTCTGCCACAGGAAGCAGCCTTGTACCATGTGTGAGTATGTCTCTGGAATAAATACCTAAAACTAGAACTGCTGGGCAAAGCTCACAGGCATTTTAAATTTTGATAGATGTTGCTTAAATTGTCTCCTAAAAGGGCTTTCCTAATTTGTATTCCCATCAGCAGTGTGTGAGGGTGAATCCTCCTCCTTGTCTATGTGGGATATTACATTCTTGGTAACCTGGTGGGGGAGAAATCATATTGTGTATTGAAATGGAGTAATTTTTGAGAGTGTGTATATATATATATATATATATATATATATATATGTATATATATGTATATATTAAAATTAATTATTATTTTTTACATTCTAAGATGTTGCAGAGTAGGTGGAGGTATAGAGGTAGGGGGCATGGGGAGGAGAGGGAGGACCAAGGAGGGAGGAGAAGCTGGCCCATGGCTGGCTCCTTCACTGGCCTGGTTGCAGGGGAGAGGGTGGGAGGAGGGTGGCTGAGGCCTATGGCCCACCCCCATTCCAGTTTGGGTGCCTGGAGTGGTGGCTCAGTCATCACTGGGCTGGATGTGGTAGTTGGGGGGAGTGTGGCTAAGGCCTTTGATACCCCCTCCTACCCTGGCTCAGGAGCCTGGGGGGCTTCTGGTCCTTCTAGGTTTTATATGTGTTCTTTGGTGGTGTTAGACCTTTACTGGTTAGTATCAGAACTTTGTCTCTGGTATGTGGGTGTTTTGTGTTTTCTTTCAGTTCTGTGGTGGATTATTAGCTACCCCCACCACTTAAACTCTGCACTGAAACTAATTTGTTGTCTTTTGGTTACTTCCTGTGGGGACCAGCACTTGAACCCTGTGGTTGAGCTAAATTGCTGCTTTGCTAATGATTCTCTGGGGAAGGTTTTTTTGTGCAGCTCAGGTTTTGATTGTTGACCTTTTAACACTTCCTGGTCTTGTGAGATCTGATACACCTGGGTTGTGTGGAAACTTTGGTCTGGGCCTGTCCTTATACCAAACTGCACCCCCTGCAGTTCTGTATTCTTGACCAATCTCCACTGAGTGGTCCTGTGCTGACTGGAGGGCAGATCAGCTGTCCATGCTCTGCCCCAGCGTTCCCCCAGTGGGCCTGTCTCCCCCACTCCCTGCACTCTGAACACTTCCATGGGACTGGCTGTGTGCTGGTCCTTTGCAATGACTCAGTGGCCTCTGGGTGGCTCCTTTTTTCAGTTTTCTGTTGCCCCTTGCTTCTGTGTGAGTCCACGGGAACCCTGTCAGTGGTCTTGCTGTCCTGGGGGCTACCAAGGCCCTCTTCTCCCCTGCAGTCTCCAAGCAACATCACACAAAGGGCACAGCTGTGGCTTTTGCGAGCTCTTGCTCCTTGTGCTCACCAGGGCCAGGGCTTGAAACAGAGTGGTTTTTTCTTTCTCACATCGCAGTTTCTCCCGCCTTCATGAACTCTGTAGGTCTCTCCTCCTCCTCCCCTGGACTCTAGTGGCCCCAGCTTGGTAGTCATTCCTTTTTAATAGTTGTGTATTGATCAGTTGTGGGAGAGGGTGATGCTGGGGACCATCTCTATTCTGCCATCTTGACCGGAAGTCCCGAGAATATTTTAACTAGTTCTTCTGAGATTTTGATTTGTTCAAAGCTCCTGTTTACTGGGTAGATGTTCAGCCTAGAAATTTCTAGTTTCAGATTTATAAGAAACTCTCTCTTTACGTTACTGATTCTGTACATTACAGTTGATCATGCCACTATAATATAAATCCTTTGTGCCATAATGCAGTGAAGAATGCTGACTTGGAAATCAGCAGCCAAATGACTTCAGCTATTTTGGAGAACATTCCGTGTGTGTCACTCAGGATTATGGTTGCTGGCTTTCTTAGCTGGCTGCCCAAATGTCCTTTGTTGATGATACTGCATTTCTGTTTTTGGTTAATTTTTCTTATTATCAGAACTCATGAAGATAATATAGTTCATGCCCTTTTAAGAAATGAAATACTTGGGCCAGCCCCATGGCTCACTCAGGAGAGTGCGGTGCTGGGAGCACTGAGGCCGTGGGTTTGGATCCTATATAGGGATGGCCGATGCGCTCACTGGCTGAGCATGGTGTGGACCACACCGTGCCAAGAGTTGCGATCCCCTTACCGGTCAAAAAAAAAAAAGAAAGAAATCAAGTACTTGGAAACTTGAATTTTATTACTTGGTCTTTTGAGAAATCAGTCTCCTTTAATTATAAAATATTTAAGAAACTATATAAAGATCAATACTATATAACCAAAAAGCTTATCAAAAAAATTTTTGTTTTTTTTAGATAGTCTGTAGAGGATGCCAAATGAGAGAATTCCCCACTCAAGTCTAATTCAGGAGCAAGACTGTTTACAAAGTAGGCATGTCAGTAATGATGAAGAAACGGCAGACAGGCAGGGAAACGGTGCTGCGGAGGTGGAGAAATGCCTCCCCTCTCACTCCTCTGATGATGGGCCGTCCACCTCTGCCGAGGGAGGTGCGTCGGTGGCTTCCAGGAGAGGGCCGGCTCTGCTGCACATCGACAGACACCAGATCCAGGCGGTGGAGCCCAGTGCACAGGCCCTTGAGCTGCAGGGTTTGGGTGTGGATGTCTACGACCAGGCGGTGCTGGAGCAAGGTGTGCTGCTGCAAGTGGACAGCGCCATCCATGAGGCCAACCGTGTGGCCCAGCTCGCTGACGCGGAGAAAGAGTATCGGTCAATCCTGGATGACCTTGCGTGAGTGTGGCCCGTCTTCTCTCTCACAGGATTTTTGTTTGAACATGGTGGGGAAGTTCAGGTACTAGAGAGCACCAGAAACTTAGGAGATTTATGGAATCCCTTTTTGGGGGACAGAGTCAGGAAGGGCAGTCATCAACCTCTTCTTTGAGCCTCAGCCCTTCACCGCAGCAGCAGCATTGTACGCAGTAGTTAGGGTCTCAATCCAGTTACAACATCCTGTTTCACTCGTAATGTCCTGAAGAGAAGGGCTGTTCCGAATGCCTGGGACTCACCAACATGTGCACAAAGTGGCCTCAGGAGAAGCACACCTGAAGCTCAGGTGTTTCCTGCTTGAGATACCAGGAACACATCCTGCCCTCACACGTTTCTTTGTCCTGTAGTTTCTTTCCAGCTTGCTGTCCCAAATCAAGTTTTCAGTCCTTTGGCAATTTTTCAGATTATCATGTCTAGAAATAGTGAGAAAGAACTCCCTGCTTTTCCTTTCTTCTGTCTTACTTTTGACTCTGTAAGAAGAGATGAAGTCCCATGGAGACTTCATTGTGACCAGAGGAGAGACAGACTTGGGCTCTGTTGAGCATGGCACACTGGTGGAGAAGGGAGGAGGCTCTGGATCTGGGCTGGAGTTGGGGCTGAGGACAGGAGAGGGGAGGGTTGGGGTGGAGGGTTGAACTCACTTATTATTGCCGGTCTGCCTCCCGTTGGGCAGTGTTTTGGGCCATGTCAGGCAAGCGAGAAAGAGAAGGTGAGGACTGGACTGGGTGGAGGAATGGAGCAGTCTCAGGGGAGTGGCTGGGGGAGGACTGTGCAGCAGGAGACTACCCTGTTGGGGAGGCTGCAGGGTAGGTGGCTGTTGGCACTAAAGCATGTGTTTTCTGCTAACAGTTCCCTGGTGTCTTCTTTTGGCCTCTTAAGTACCAGTTACTCTTGCATAACTTTAGTCTGACCTTGGGTGATGAGGCTCTCACCTCTTTGATCTTTTGGAGATATGTCCACTTCCTGCAGAGGGGATAGATAGAGGAGAGTGCTGCAGAGTCTCCAGGCAGGGTGACAGTAGATGGCCAGTAGCTTGCATCATTTACCTTCAAATCCACAAAGGATACCAATAGAAAATTACTGAAGTGTTAAGAAGATTGAATTTGTGTTTTGAAAATTGAAAGCTACAATTCTATGGTGTCTGTTTTAGGAGTAACTTATTTAAATTGATTCTTTGCAGCACCAAGTTTAATGCTACAGTAAATGAATCTTCCAGTTGTGTGAATGAAGAATATTTTCACGGATGTATGTTTATATAAAAAACGTTTATATAAAAAAATGTTTAAGCATTTTTAGGACTTTCCCAGACTTTAGGAGGCTTCCATATTGGGCTTTAAAAACCTGCATATGCATTTCTTCTTATAAAAGGACAACTTATTGCAGATTGTCCCAGCACAGTGTCTTGAGTAAAGTAGACACTGAAAACATGCTTGTAGAATGAATGCATCAGCTTACCAATGAGAATGAGTGGATTTAAGTCAGCCAGATAAGAGAAAAACACTAACAGTCATCTTAAACCTCTTCAAGTCTTCCAGTGACTTGAAGTTCTGTTTGTGGCAAATGGGAATATGCATTCTGGTTTAGTTTCTTTTATCTTTTAGTTGATAAGAAGTAAAAGCGATGTGTTTTTAGCATTTCTTCTTTATATTCTGCTATGAAAATGTTACCACGGTGGAAAGTAGACAATTTATCTTCTTTTTCAGGTCATGTACGACATCCCTAAGGCAAATTAATAAAATTATTGAGCAACTTAGCCCTCAAGCTGCCACCAACAGAGACATCAACAGGAAACTAGATTCTGTAAAGCGGCAGAAGTATAATAAGGTGATTTGAAATAACACGTTAAGTATTGCATTTTTGAAAAAGTCATTATTTATGCCCTTTTAATAATTTAGGAAGTTTTCTGAAAAGTACTTATAAGATGTGAACCAAATGTTTATAACTACAATAGAGAAATTTTGAGTTGCTTTTGTATGTCTGATCTTTCAGCTGTTTTCCTTTAACATGCTCTGTTATACAGTATTTTTAAACACACACACACACAACATGCATGCGTGCATCCATACATATGTATTTGAGAATAAGTTCCCTTCCGGCTTTGCTTGTCTCCTTGCTCACGTGCGCTTTCCAGGTCTTCCTGGCTTCACCATTTGCCTTCATCCAGTTTAGGCTCCCGTTTGGCATGCTGGCCTCCCATTCAGTCTCCTTGTCTGGTGTGAACTTTCTTTTCTTTCTGCTTAGCTCCTGCTCACACTGTTTGTCTCCATTCTGTTCCTGCTGACACAGCCGTTGCCCCTCACCCACGCCTTGCTCACTGTTCAGAGCGACTGGCCCTTCATCCCTTCCTTGGGTTTTACAGTCAGCACCCAGCCACACTGGGGCTGCACTTAGGGTTGGAGAACTTAAGAGTAGGGAACATCTGTTAGTTAGGGTATTGTTTTTATGAGTTTGAAACATTTTTTAGGATTTATTTACAGCTTTGTGAGGTTAGAAACATTTTTTAGGATTTATGAAAATTCATTGCAAGTGACTAGTTTGGTCATTTTAGTTCTGCCATCCAAAATGGCTAGCAGACATCCTTGTGCTTACTGCTGATCCACTGCAGTGAGTGGAGCCTTGCATCTCTTGAGTTCCCATTTAGACTCAGTTCACGTGGCCCTCCTCTTTCTTTGCACTCACCAGTCTGTCGTCTTTACCACCCCATCTTCTCTCACTTACCTCTGGAATAGAAGCCCAAAGGTCAGAGCCAGCAGTAGCTTGAAACAGCTGGGCCCCTTCCCCCCCAAATCAGAGAGGGGACATCTGGTCTCTTGTGGGAGCATGTGAATTGATGTGCAGAGACCTTCTCTGACCTCTAGTTTCTGGTGGGCTTTCAAGGGGCGGAGAGGACCAAACTTTAGGCCACTTCAGATCCTACTCTAACTTGATTATATATTTCTATCTTTCTTTAGCAGCTCTTTGATGTTTGGAGATAGACTATTTACAGTGAAAGTGTTCTGAATGGGGTTTTGCTGAGAGAAAGACTGAGGAAAAAAACTTCAAGTCATTGCAGCGTGGTGTCTGTATTCAGGGTTTTGCCTTACGCCTTTCTCATGCACAGTTGAAACACTTTTGACCTTGGGAAGACGAATCAGGCACCACAGGCCCAGTAATTTGTGGATGCTGTAGAAAGGCCACATGTCCACGTCTGGCGATGTCAAGGGAGATAAGACAGAGGAGTCTGGGGTGGGCAGGGTAAAGGGGCATAGCAAAGCGTATTTTCTTTTAAAGTGCATTGATTGCATAGAGTACTATAAAGGACAGTCATCAACATGGGAGTTTATCAAGGGAGCCTACTTTTTTAACTGTTTGGACTTTTGTGTTTTTATTTCGTGTCCCCATGGCCTATTAACATCCGTAGCACATTGACTGCTACGGTCAGAAACACAGAATGGAGGAAACCAAGTAGAACAGTTCCACCTCCCAAGTCAGTACCTGTTTACCTGAGTACTCAGGCGTGTAGAAAGCTGTGTGCTGCCCACTCAGAGAGCAGGTGTGCAGAGAAGCCTGCCTGATGGGACTGCTCGGAGGCCTCCTTGCTGCTAGAGAAATGGTGGTTGATCACATAAGGCTCTCTTTAGTAATAGTAGTGCATGGAATTTCTGTTTTATTTTTATTTTACTATTAATTAAGGTTTAGATTTTGTAATGTTGTCTTTTACATTTAACAATAAGTCACTTCATTGCTGTTTTCTGTATTCAATATTTACCATTCAAGGAACAACAGCTGAAGAAGATCACTGCAAAACAAAAGCGTCTCCAGGCCATCCTTGGAGGAGCAGAAGTGAAGGTTGAACTAGATCATGCCAGTCTGGAGGAGGAGGAGGATGCAGGTGAGGATGCTGTGGGCAGTTGCTCTCTGTTCTTCAGTTAATGCTTGATGCCTGTAGTCAGTGAGGGGTGTCTTGTTAGTCTTTGCCTGATGTTTGAGACAAATATGTTTCTTTGCCTTATTGTCAAAACAGATTTAGGAAAATTTTATTCTCTACACTTGCAGAACCAAATCTCTCCTATTACATGAGGTTTATTAGAGAATGAAAGTAAATTTTTAACTCAGTTCACTGGAGGCTGCTAGTACGCATTTAGTATTATGTTTAATAAATTGGAAATCTTAAACATTCATATGGAGTTAATTTTATAAAGACAACTGACATCTTGATTCAATTACATTTTGGAAGCCCAGCATCATCAATCAGCATTTATAGAATTGCTCTCACATATCTTTAAGGAGCATATTTGGCAGGCTTTCCAAGCATCAATTCTGTTGTTTAAGAAAACACATCTTCATTCAGGTTATACCATGGTCATGATTTCATTTGTATTACTGGCTTGGATGGTTGTCTTTTGGAAAACCTTTTGAGAAAATGCATAAGCTCTGGAACTAAATATCTTTGCAGTTATGTGTGTGTGTTTAGAAATTGTTGATGGCTGCTTAGTCATTTATTGCTTGAAATATAGATTAAGCCCTTCAGGCAAATATTTTCTACTAGCTCCAGAAGTTTATTCAATAAGACAAGAGAATTAGAATGAAGAATTAATTGAGGTGATAGAAAAATATTAGAAAAATATGTTTCTAAAGTTCAGTCTCTCAGAATTCATTAGGTCTGTGACCTTTCTGCTGCTTTGGTACTGTGTTTCTTGTTGGTAGCAGGCGTTGTTCCTGTCTGGCTGTCTAAACCTGCCACTGTCTTCCACCTCCTATCGCAATGTTGGCTAAACTGCCTAGGGTTAATAGTTACCTCTCCAAATCCAAAAGCCCCTTTCACCTGTGCTCTGCTTGGCCTGCCTGCAGCAGCTGGTACTTCCTGTTCCTTCTGGGATCCCCATCTCCCCATCTCTTTCCTGGTTTTTCTTTCAGCCCTCTGCTACTTTTGTTTAGTTATTTTTTTTGTCAGCTGTATCTTAAATGCTGATGTTTCTTGGATTTCTTGCTGAGTCCTCTTCTTGTTCTACTACCTCTCTCTGAATAAGCTTACCTGCTCCCCAGGGCTTTTGCAGCCATCTAGGTTCTAGTATCTTACAGATCTGTAGACTCTGATCTGCCCTTTTCTTGAGCTCCTGGTTACTACTTTCCCTGTCCATCTGGGCATCAGTCAACACTTGAGACTCCTGTTCTCTCAGTTCCCTCCTTCCTCTGCCCTGTCTGGGGAGGTAGCAGAGCAGAGCACCTCAGAACCCAGGCTTTCGGGCAAGCTCTGCACTGCCCAGGCTTGGACCTTGAGTACGTTCCTTACCTTTCCAGGCTTAAGTGTAGGAGCCCTCCACTTCTGTTCATAGGCTTTCCTGAGGTTTCCTTTCCTTGGTGCTCCACATGGTGATCCATATCATAAGGTGGTTGTGAGGATTACCTGATAAAGAATCTTTTCTGGAAGTAGGGGGATGAGGGCAAATTACAAACAAAACAAAACTTTAGCCATGCCCATATGACCTGGGAGGAGTCTAGGATGCTCACTATCACCTTTTCTGTTCAGTGTTGTGCTGCACACTGTAGTAACGGAGGAAAAGAAGTAAAAAGCATAAGGATTGAAAAGAAGAAATAAACCATCATTATTCACAGAATACTTGATTATTTATGTAGAAAATCCAAAAGAATTGATGGATAATCTATTGGAATTAATAGTGAATTTAGCAGTATCATTGAATAAAAGGTCAATATAAAAAATCAGTCATATTTCTATATTCCAGAAAAAATAAAAAATAAAATTTAATAAAGATGTCAATTGCAATCAAAATCAAATACCTAGAAATAAATCTTAGCAAAAGAGGTAGATTTCTGCAATGTTTTCTACATTAAAAACTATAAAATGTTATTGAAAAATTAAAGAAGATCTAAGTCAGTGGGAAGGTACTATATCTTCCAATTCATAACCATAGTGTATTATTGTAAAGATGTCAGTTCTCCTATCCACCTATCATTTCAGTGCAACCCCAGTATAAATTTCAGGGGTTTTTTTGAGGGGAAGAATGTGTGGTAGAAAGTGTGGGGTGAAGGTGGATGGCATTAATAAGCTGATTCTAAAATTTATATAATGATGCATTGGGCAAAGAGTAGCCAAGAACAAAATATCCAGACCTGTTATAAAGCTATAGTAATTGTTACAGTGCTTTGCTGGCACGAGGATAGACAAAATAGAGGATCCAACAAGCAGACCCACTCATATATGGTCACTTGATTTATGACAGAGGGGACAGGCTGTGCTGTGGAGAACAGAGATCTTTTCAGTAAATGGTGCTGTGCTAATCCACAAGAAAATAAAATGAATCTTGACCCATTACATCATGAACAAAAGTAAATTCAAAGTGGATTTTAGATATAGATGTGAATGACAAAACAAAGCTTTTAGAACATAACATAGGGAAAACATTTTTGTGATCGTGCGGTAGACAAAGACTTCAACAGGACACAAAAATGCTCACTTATGTAAACGAAGAGATTTAAGTGGACTATATTAAAACTAAAACCTTCTGTTTATTAAGAGTGAAAAGACAAGCTGCAGAGTAGGAGAAGGTATTTGCAATACATGTACCAATCAAAGGCCTTGAATCCAGAATGTATAAACAACTCCTGGAAATCAGCTTTTTTTTTTTTTAAAAAAGGCAAACAGCCTAAGAGAAAAATAGGCAAAAGAGGCTATCTAAAAGGGGCTATGCAAAAGGTCAATAAAAGATCTATGAAAAGGCACCCAGTTTATTAGTCATCATTGGCATGCAAATTACAGCCACAATGTGGTATCACTATACACCTACCAGAATAGCTAAAATGGAGTGGCAGGAGTCTGGACCAGTTGGAACTCTCAAACACCGTTGGTGGAAATTAAAATTCTTAGGATCACTTTTGAAAACCGTTTGGTGATATCTACTAAAGCTTGACATACCCATAGAATTATACACATATATTGCCAAAGGATGTGTACCAGAATATTCATAGCAACATCTCCTAGTAGCCAAAACCTAGAAACCACCCAAATGTTCATTAACAGTGGAATGGAAAAATTGTAGTATAGTCATAGAATAGAATACTAACAGCATTTGGGGATTAGCTAACAGTAACTACATTCATCAGTAAGTATGAATCTCATGAGCATAATGTTAAGCAAAAGCCAGATACAAGAGAGCCAACATTTCCATTTACATAAAGTTCAAAGCCAGGTGTGGCTCATCTGCAGTGTTAGGAGTCAGGTTTGTCATTGCCTTTGGGTAGGGAAGAGGCTGGAAGGTGGCAGGAAGGGCACCTCTGGGGGTGTGAGTAATTTCTGTTAACTTGATATGGATGCTGGCATATGAGTGTTTTTTTCTAAAAAATTTCATTTGAGTTGGGAGGTTATGATTTGTGCACTTTCTCATGTATATTTTATTTCAGTGCAAATTTAATGAAAAGCTGGCTGTGGTTTCCATTGGCATGCAAGAATCATAGATTTTAGAATATGAATTCCTTCCCGTTAAGCCTTAGATCTTTTGTTGTTTTGGCTATGCAGTAAAGTAATTTTGCCCGAGATTTATTTTAACTAATGAAAGAGGGATAACTTTTTGGTGACTTTACACTTACTATGGCATAACTTTCAGTTTTCTTTTATCTCTTCAGTCAGTTAACTTTACATGTCTAACACAGTGCTGTCCAATAGGCCTTTTTGCAATGATAGGAATGTTCTTTATCTGTATTGTCCTTTGTGGTAGCCATCAGTCATGTGTAGTTATGGAGCACATGAAATATGGCAAGTGAAACTGTGGGACTAAGTTTTTAATTTAATTAAATTTAAATTTAAATAGCCACAGGTGATTGGTAAGTACTCTGTTCGGCAGTGCAGAGAAGACATCTGTTTTCCTATTTAGGTACATGCTGATCCCTTAGATGTCTATTTTCAGTTTTACTGTCTCTTGAATTTAAGTTCTTCTGAATGTTATTAGTAGCAATGACATGGAAACTTGGGAGATTGCTTCCTCATGGGCTGCTCCTCAGTTGATAAGGAAACAGCTAAATTAATGTATAACTAATTTATATAGGAATAGGTCTGTCTTTGGATGCATAGAGAGTATATTTATAATGTGATATCTTGGAGAAAAGTTACTGAGAAATCACCTTTTTGAATAGGAATATATTAAATGAGGCATAATAAATGCTATAATAAATTTTACTCTATTCTTCATATATAATATACTTTACATGTTTGTTATGAGTTATTTGTAGGTGCCTACTGTTTATTGAATAAGTGAATGTTTCTGTTATACTCTTGGAAAGTTTTATGTGCTGAGTGCGATATTGTTACCCTTTCAGAACCGGGGCCATCCTGTCTCGGCAGCATGCTTATGCCTGTCCAGGAGACTGCCTGGGAAGAGCTCATCCGCACTGGCCAGATGACACCTTTTGGTACCCAGATCCCTCAGAAACAGGAGAAAAAGCCTAGAAAAATAATGCTCAATGAAGCATCAGGCTTTGAAAAGTATTTGGCAGATCAAGCAAAACTTTCTTTTGAAAGGAAGAAACAAGCTTGTAATAAAAGAGCAACTAGAAAAGCTCCAGCCTCCATCATGTCTAAGTTGAGCCCCTCGACACAAAATAGAAACAAATCAAACAAGAAAAACAAAGTTCTCTTGAAAACAGATAAGCGCTTGAAGAAGCACATCAGGAAGCTCCAGAAGAGGGCTCTGCAGTTCCAGGGGAAAGCGGGATTGCCCAAGGGGAGGAAGCCCCTGGAGTCTGATGTGAGGACCAAGGCAGAGGCAGACTCTGAGAGTGGAGAGTCTGAGTACCTCCCCCCAGAGGAGGACGAAGATGAGGACGAGGCCGATCAGGTGGGGGCAGGCCTGTCTGCACATGGCACTGATTATGAACTGAGGCCTGTGCTCAAGGGCCGGAAATGGCAGAAGAAGGTCCCAGTGCAGGAGATTGATGATGACTTTTTCCCAAGTTCAGGGGAAGAAGCTGAAGCCACAGGAGGAGGAGGTCGGAAAGTAGTGAGGTGCCAAGACGATGGAGACGAAGATTGTTATAAGCAGCGGTTAAGGTCAGTCTGCAGTGGTTGTGATCAGATTGACTGACTGCTTTATCTTAGGTGGCAAGCTTATTAATACGTAAGCATTCTAGATGCAATTTAATGCATTAGATGCAGAGATTGCATTAGACACAGACTTAGCCTGCCGGCAACAGTGCAGCCCCTGAGTCCTCAGTGGAGCTGGCCCTAAATGCTTGTACTTCCAGATCTTTTCTCAGATTTGGAGACAAGACTAAGATGAAAAGCTTAAGGGAAGGGCTAGGGCAAGAGGCTTCAGAGGACTGAAACGTGAGCTGAGGCAGCCTTTACGCTGAGTAGTCCCCCTGGAGTGAGGGTGAGGAAAAGGAAGAGGTACAGTTAGGTACTGTTTGCTGGGTGGGGGTTTTCATTGTTGTTTTTCCTTTTAAAGCAGGAAAGTAATTTTAGAAAATTTTCCCTCAAAAAGAGCTGAAATTTAAGCTTTGGCATATGAAAGAGTAAGCTTGCTTTCTTAAATCCCTCCTTCCTTGTCGAGGAAATAGTCACCTACAGAATTAGAAACCGCTGTCATGCCAAAAGCATACTTTGTGTGCATAGCATACCTTCCTTTTCACTGGCATTTTTTTTTTTTTTTTTTTGCTGGAGACTGACTTTGGCTTTTATCTCCATGAGTTTGTCAGAATATGATGCGAGGGAGATAAAAGGGAAGGTGGACATGCAGGTAACATGAAGTCAGAATTGAGTATCACCATGTTTTCTGTGAGCCAGGAAAAATGACCCATACATGCAGGCCTCCTCCGTGTCCCGCTGAGCACTAACTGAGCTGCCTCTTAAGTCTCCTGCATTGACTCACCAGGAACTCCAAGGCCATCAAAGGGAAAAGAGGAATCTCATTACTTTTTAAATATTTAATATTGGGATAGCTTTTTCTCAATCCTCAACAGTTTTTTCTTCTCAACATGAGGAAACCTAGTTTATTGTATTCATTGTAGCTTTCCACTGGCCTTCACAAATGAAGGTTGTCTTGATTTTTTTTTTTTCTGATATTTAGAACTGCCTCTGACCCATGTCCAGACTGCCACAAACATTCCAGAACCTTTTCAAAGTAGATGTGGCATAGTTCTTTTAAAAAATAATCTGAGGACCTGTGACTTAAATCCAAGTCTTCAGAGCTATTGTGCTCACATGCCGGTAGCACCTTACATAGTGATACATAGTTAAAGAGTGGTTTCTGTTTCTTATTGCTCACTGCAGCTTTAGTCACTGTGCACATCTGTGAAGGTGTTTGAGGAATGTTGCACATACTCTTGAACAATGAGCAGCATCGGTCTTTCTTAACTACTGCAGAGAATTAATAAAAGTGTTCATCTCAACGTATTGATTATAAATGGAGCAATATATATTCTTCCCATCAAATTGGGTCAATATTAAATATATTTTAAGTGTATCAGTATTTTGATCAAGAGCAATTTATTTTGATTGAATTTTAAATTTTGTTTTAGTTTAATTTCATGGCAATAAGTTTTTCTTAATAATGTTAAGACTATGAAACAATTTATTACTTCCAAAGCCATATCATAAGCCAGTTTTTTGCTAAAGTTACACTAAAATCTCAAATGAATTTCAGAAATATCAATAACTCTAATTGCCACCAAAATATGATAGCTCTTAAAATTTCATAGCTACAGTTATTAAGGCTGTTAAACTGCAGATATCCACTTTGAAATGCTTATATTACATTTCCTTGGGTGCTCTTCAGATTAGGGGGTGTTAAAAGAAAGTAAAATGCTTAGGATTGAGAAACATATTAAGAACGTGTTAGAACTCTCAGTCACTCTGTGCTTTGTTACTTCTTGTTGCTGATCTTTGTAGATTGATAGAAATGGTAGTGGCATTTCTTTGAGTGAAGAAAAAGACCTTTAGGATAGCTTATCTTAGCAGTGGTTTGATGACAGATGATCAGAATAAAGCCATATAGTTTACAACCTAGAAAATGAGTGTTTTTTAGTGGTTAGAATTTAGGAATATATACCCAGGCTAGGCACCTTTTACTTCACTTAACAAATACGTATTGGTCATAGTCTGTTAATTGCAGTGCTCTTTTTAAACTTTGGAAGTGAAAGTGGACAACTAGAATCTCTCCCCTTTATTCCCTCAGCTTGAGAGTCATAGGCCTTTCATTAGCTCTAGGTCCGTCCTAATTAGGTATCTTTGTTTTAGCTGATACTCAGTGGGAATTTCCTATATAGCCTAACATTTTTTGGAACTAGGCGATAGCACTCGGTATCCTACTTTCTCTGATTTGTCCAAGACCTCAGCTCAGTCAGTGGAGTTTTAACCATTTTTTAAACTGGGTGTGTGATTTCCCTTCCCACACGTTTGTCCTGCCACCTTTTGTGCAACCTAATTGCATGTGGAGACTGGCTCCTTGTTGGTGGTCAGCCTCTCTGTTAACATACAGGATGGACAGGCCACTGCTTAGAAGTAAATGTTCTGTCGGTTTTTATTCATGTCAGTGGTATGCAGGTTTTATAAAACATAAAGTATTTTTTAATTTTAATTTTGTGCTACCAGAGTTTCCATTAGGGTAAGGCTCTCAGTTGTGAGGTGTAGCTCTGAAAATACACTGCTGGCTTTAGAAATTTCTGGCTTGGAAGCTCCAGGAGCCAAATAAAGACTTAATAGAGCTAACACACATTTGGTGTTTCAATGATATGTGTCCCTAGTGAGCACCTATGTACCACTTACCTAGTCCAGACCATATGGCCAGGATAACCCAGAGTGGCCCAGAAGACTAAACGTCTCCTTGGACCTCTCCCCTTCAGGGTGATAAATATCACCAGTACCTGTCCCCAGTCCTTGTTATCTCACTATTGTGGATTCACTGCCCTGTGGAGATGTGAGGTCAACTCCTGTTGCTTTGTCTTTGCTTCCACGGCAAGCATGCGTGTCTGGTTTCTAGGATTGGCTTTGAAAGTTCTGGCAAAGACTTGCAGTCTGTTAGCCGGTGTGGGCCCAAACAGGACATAGGCAAGTGTGAGGGGCATAATGAGTTCAGACTGAGGCATGTGTGGAAGACTTTGTGGAGGAAGTCCACCCAGTGCAGGGCTTTGTCTGTTAGGTAGCTCACATATGTCGATGGACCTTATGATGCAGGTTAAAATCTTTCCACACTTGCCCCCAAAATTGAGCAGGAGAGAACTTGCTTTGCTTTGGAGGCACATTATTTCCTCAGGAGTCTATTTGGATTGCCTTGGAGGTGGGTGTGGTAGCCCTGCAAAGAGGCCCAGTTTCTAAGCTGTCCGTGTTGGGACAGCGAGGGCACCTGGACTTCACCTCGCCTGCCAGCCCTGATCTCTGGGGAATGGTAGTCTATTCAGGGGCAAGTCGAGGCCCTGTTTGGGTCTCTGGGAAAGAGTGCCACAGCCCCTCAGTGATGTGTGTCATGGGCACTGGGGGAGCTAGCAGCATTTGTGCCAGCTATCTGCCAGCCTTGAGACAGTAAAACAAAAAATGTCAACAACTCTCACCCCTTTCTCCAGCAGTGGTCAGCCCCGCTTGGGCAGGCTGTAGCACATAGATCAGGTTCCATCCTGAGTGAGAGGAGGAACTTCAAAGATTTTGTCTCCTCTTGATGGCAGGACTAGGGTTAGCATTTATCATTTGACTTCAACCCATACACTGAGGCTCTTAATTCTAACTCCATTTGCCAGCTGGTTTTGTACAAGTCGCTGCCTTAACAGTCTGGGCTTCCTTGGTAATGAGGAGAGACTTGTTACCAAGGAAGCACAAAAGCGTCCCAGCAAAGTGTCCCAGCCCACAGACTGGTCCTGCAGAATCACCAGGAGCCCGCCACTGGAGCTGCTCATTTAGGAAGTCTAGCGGGGGCTACCGGGTACTTGTAAGGAGCTTTTCCAGGTGGTTCTGATGCACTGTCAAGTTTGGGAGCTACTTGATGTCTATAAGTCAATTTTATATGAGACTGTAGCTTTCAGCCAATTGGGTTTGTATGCCACTTTCTCTAAAATCCACTTTTATGTGCCCCTCACATTTGTGTTTACGCAGGAAAAGGCCTAGACAGGAGCCTCAGGGTCAGCTCATTCAGCTAAATGCTGTGCTGAATGTAGCAGAATGCAAAGGATTACCTGTGTCAGAACTGCCTGGGGAGCATCCTCAGAGGGCGGGTGCCTGGGCTTACCCCAGGAGCCGAGTAGTGTGCTTGTGCTCTGAACAAGCTCCTGCTGTTTCTGAGTGGAGGTTGGCGGCATTCTTGATTGTTGTAGGCCCTTGTTTAGGAAGAACTGTGTTCCTATTTAGGAGATCTTTGAGGAGGCTGGAAAGAATTGTTGGTAAGCATGTTGGGGTTTTAGAATGTAATGATTTTTTCTCAGTCCAAAGTCAGCATAGTATTGATTCTGGGATAAATCCCCAACACACCCCTAACTCCAGTCAGTAAAACACAGTAGAGTTCAGAAACACTCTTCAGTAGATAGTGCCTGAGTCTCCTCAGATGATCTGGCATGTTGGGCTAAGCTGCTGAAATCGATATGAGCTGGTACCTTGGCATGGTTTGAAGGTTCCCACCTCACCTTTTAGCACTTCTGATGATTCCTTGTTTTTTTATTGTAAAAATATACTATTAAAATGAAAAAAAACTATCTATACCTGTATCTTTGATCCTATATATACAGATTTTTACATTGTTACAATTATAGTAGCTGTACAAACACTTTATCACAAAGTTAAGAGGTAGAGCTGAGATTTGAAGCCAGGCAGGGCTGTCTGTTTCCTTTCATTGGAGAGGTTGTGTGGAAGGTGCACTATTTAGGTGTGACCACAAGGTGGTGCCAAGAATCAACATGTAGCTGCTTCTATCTCCATGGCTGGAAACCAAACCAAAAACCCAAGCCTGGGATCTGGCAGTTGGGTAAGGATATGGGAAGATGGCTAGGGAATCTAGAAGAACTGATGAATATGGTGTGGATGAGGATAGAATTTGCTTCATGGTCTGGTGTAACCTGAAACTGTAGTCATGGTGCCTGCTTATATAACTGGTTTTTAATATATTTTTGATCCTAAAGATTTTTCTTTTCTTGGGCTCCATTTTTTTACTTTATTTTTACATGAATAACTTTGAGTTAACAAGGGTCACTGGGCTTCTATGGCCAGGGGCTAGTTGGGTCCTGGTTTGGAGGATTTGCACAATTCTGAGAAGGGGCAGTGTAAAGTAAGGCAAATCTTCACTGAAGCCAAAATGTTTTTGTTATTTTCGTTATTATTTTAGTTATACTAAGTTTTCATTTACATTGTCAGAGCTAGGGCTCAGACCGTTCAAACCCATTGTATAGACTGGGTCCCCAGACCCGTCACATGCAGGTCCATGCTAGGTAATTGGGAAAGATTCCGGGAGCTGTTGGCGTATGACATGAGCTCAGTCCTCAGCTTCCTCAGTGGCAGCAGCTTACAGGTCTGGCGGTGGCAGATGGCCTTGCAGAAGGTCCCAGGGGCACTAGCAGGAGCAGCCTCCAGCAGCAGTAGTGCCCTCCCCTGCCCCCCCCGGGAGTGGGAGGTGCCGTGGATCAGATCCACTCATCCTTTATATTTAAGTCCATAACCCAGGACACCTGGGTTATGCACAATTACACTAGACAATAACCAAGGAACACCTGAGCACACGTGCCTGTTTACATCAAATGTTCAGCAAAATTCTGAACATCTGAATGGCCCTGACCATTTTCCTATATTTCCCCAACAGGCAGGCTGTAGCATTTTCAGATGCTGAGAGGGGTCAAGCCAAATAGGAGAAATGTTGAAAAGAGTCTTGTGTATTTGGAAAGTTAGAGGCCTCAATGGGCTGAGCAAGGGTGGCATGAAGGGTGGTGTATAAGAACGACAATAGCTAACATGTTTGAAAGCTTACCAATTGGTGGTGCTTCATGTTGTGTGGGTTAATTGGTTTAATCTGCACAGCCTCCTAGGTGATAGGAACCTGAGCCCAGAGAGATGAAGTCATTTGCCCGAGATAGTAGTCAGCGGAGGAGCCTGGAGAAGGAAAAGAGGTCTGAAGGT
Source organism: Cynocephalus volans (assembly GCF_027409185.1). Lineage (NCBI taxonomy): Eukaryota > Metazoa > Chordata > Mammalia > Dermoptera > Cynocephalidae > Cynocephalus > Cynocephalus volans. The sequence continues at coordinate 224,750,685 of NC_084461.1, forward strand.
GGTTTGGGGCAGGTGGGAGCGATCTAGAAGCTTAGTATGCTGAAGTCTACTCAGCTGAGCATTGCCTCAGTGACTGGTTTCACCTGTCACTTGATGGGGACCAACTCCATGCCATCATTGGTTTGTCCCATTCCTAGCCTGAAATGCCACCATGCCTCCATAACTGTAAGGAAAATATAGGAAAATGATCGGGGCCCCTTAGATGTTCAGAATCTTGCTGAGCATTTGCTGTAAATATCCGCGTGCACCCAAGTATTCCTTAGTTACTATCTAATGTAATTGCGTATGGGCACCCAGGTGTCCTGGGTCATGGACCTAAGTATAAAGGACTAACGGCTTGATACATGGCGCTTCTTGGGACATTCCAGGAGGCCACTAGGGTGGCTGCTCCTAGCTCTGAATAAGTCCTAATATTTTTTTTTAATCCATGGCTCCCAGGATATTTTCCTATTATCTAGCTTGTGGACCTGCATGTGAAGGGATTGTGATCCAGTCTGTACAATGGGCCTGAGGGGTCTGTGAACCCCTAGCTCTAGCAATACACTCCAGAACCACTGCTCTGCTGGCGCCTGTCTCCATTTGTCTTGATGGAGCCTCTTTCTCTTCTTTTTGCCTAGAGCCTGTTTGCAGTGGAATAGTTCCCTGTCTGTCCTTCGGTCACATCTTTGTTGACACTGGATGAGGATTCAGCGATTTTAGGCCATATTTAAGCAGAGGCCAAATTAGATGGTAGAGCTTGATTTGCTTGTACTTTTTAAAAAGCCCAAATAACTTGACCTCTGGAAATCTGAATTTAGTGAAGTTTAATCTAGATTTGATCCAGAAACCCAAGTATAATGAAGATTGTCCTTATCTTCTCTTTTTGGTAGTTCATTTGTTCCGAAGAAATAAGCCTATGTTCTTTTTTTTTTTCTTCTAGGAATCTATATTTTTTAAAAAAAGAAAAACTTACTCCCTTACGGATGTTTTCTTAGCGAGCACATTGACTTCTTTGAAATGACAAAGCCGAGACACAAATAAAGACTAATTCTGTTTCCTGCTCCACGCACACCTTTCATTCTCTGCTCTGTGCATAATTGTCTGCATCAGTCTTAATTTACTTTGTGAGATCTGGACAACTAACTGAGGGTGTTTCATCTGCTTGGATGTGCCAATTAAGTCCACCCAGATAGACCATAAAAAGGCAGATAAGAAAACTAAAACACTGAGTATCTCAATTTAGCAAATTAGTTTAATCTGTAAGGGATTCTTAGCTGTCTGAAATAGAAAACCTATTGCACTACAGAAATACAGACTATTAAATACCCAGTTTGGTTCCTGAATATATTTTTAAAAATCAAATTGTACTCCTTGTGCTTCTGTTGTAGAATTTTTTTTTATGGCTATTGCAGTAAGTGAAGAATGATCCTGAAGTTGCAGTTTCACTCTGTATTAAGAATGATTTAACTGTATGATGTGTGGCTTTTTCTTTATAGTCAGTGCAGATTTAAACTGCTCTGGGCTTGGTGACCCTTGCAGCATAAAAATATAAAGCAGAGCAGTGAGGTCAGTTTTGAATTTCAAGCTCCTCAGTATGTGACTTCCTTGAAGGTTTTGAGAGGACATGTTCATTTTACTAATATACAGTCTCATGCTACTAATATTAGACAGTTCCCATTAATAGGTATATTTTGTGCCTTTTGTGGATTGGTATAGCCTGCTGTGAACATCAATTTGTCTTGTATTAAATGTGTCTTATGTGGGCTGGCTGGTTAGCTCAGTTAGTTAGAATGTAGTGCTGATAACACCAAGGTCTAGGGTTTGATCCCCATACCAGCCATCACCGAGAACAAAAACAAAACAAACAAACAAAAAGAAAATAAGTGTGTCATATGTGATTGTTCAGCCCAGATTACCTGTAGTCAAAACTGATTTTACTGTTACCTGGAAAGGCTTGCAGGTGTCTAGTGAAGAGTGAGTTTTGACTTACCCTTCCCAGTGTTGATGTGCGAAAGGAATCATGTTATTGTACAGAAATGAAGGCAATCTTTCCCCTCTTTAAACCTTAGCACTGACATTTTTTTAAAGACAAAGTTTAGGTTACCCTTTTAGAATCTGGTTTGCCCTTGCCCAATTGTTTTCATTATGTGGCATTTAAAGAGGTGATTATTGACCCTTTGGCTGGCACTGAGTTGGGAGATACTTTTTGAGAGAGAGTATGTAACAGGTAGGAGTACAGACTAGATCCCGATTGTCTGGGTTTGAATCTTTATCACTAACTCACTGGCAATCTTGGGCAGGCTCCTTTATATCCCCCTGCCTGCCTTTCTTTAACTGTAAAAATAAAGAGAATAACAGTAGCATCTGTTTCATTGGGTTGTAAGGATTAAATGAATTAATAAATGTGGAATACTTAAAACGTGCCTGACATAAAGGTGAGCATCAGTGACTGTCGTTTTTACTTAGTATTTGTCTTGACTGTAAGTTTAAAATACATGCACATATGTATGTGTGTATAATCTGAAAATAAAAGTTGTCCAGCTCTAGCTGACTTAGTTTAAGGAGGCACTGTACAGCTTAGGGGTTAGATTGCACAGGCCGTGGAGTTAGAATGCTACAGTCTCACCTCGTAGGCATGAGATCTTGTGTATCTCTTCATCTGTGAAATGGGGATCATAGCAGTACCTTCCTTAAAAATGATAGGAAGATTATAAAAGGTAATACAGGTAAGATGTTTGGCATACGTCAGGCACTCAAATATTATGGCTGTTCCTGTTTGCCACATGAACAAGCTAAAAGTTATGACAGATGTTCCATCAGGCCAGTAAGACGCTTGAAAAGAGTCTGTGAGAACCCTGAAGAAGAGCTTATAAATACTGGACATACAATATGTGAAAAATTGCCCAGTGAGAGGCAGTTTAACAATTGGTAATAGTGTACACAGCCAAATCATTAGCTGTTACAAACTTAGTTTTATTGATGTTATATTTTTTGTACCTTTCGTACATTTTTTGTTAATATGATTAAGGCTCACTTAGTGATAAAAGTATCTGTATGATTATAAGTACAGGATCAAGTTGGGGAGAAATAAAATATTTCTCCCTCGAACACACTAGGGGGCACTAGACATCTGTCCAGGGGACACTGAAACTTTGCAGCCTGTTTTTTGGTTCTAGGTTTAGGTAGGTCAAGATTACTCTCTGGTTCCTAGCAGTTTTTTCCTAAGGTAGATGTACCAGATCCTTCTCTCATGTCTCTTCTTGTGTCTTCTTTTCTTACGGCTTGATTTCCAGACTCCTTGCTTGGTGGATGCATAGGATGTCATGCCCAGAATGTCCTGTGCTTCTTAGCTGACCAGTAGGGGGTGGGGCACATGCTAGTCTTCTGTGTTGGGAGGTGAACTTACTTTTGCCTGCTCAAGAGTGCAGTAGGTGTTTTGACATTTTTATTCACATTTAACCTGCAATTAGACTTTTTCTATTTTACCTTTTTAAATAATCTCCTGCTGGTAACTATAAGGTAACACAGGATATTTATGTAGTTTCTAAAGTCTGTTGTGCATATATCATCTTATTTAGTCCTCATCAGAACACATTATTTGGCTCATTTTGTGGTTGAGGAGACCACAAAATGCAGAATGCAAAAGGCAGCAGTGTTAATTGATGTTTTCTGAAGTTTAGGCCTCCCCTTCCCTGTTAAAAGGCCTGTACTGCAGCACTGTGCCTACATCTGGTTTCACTTCTCAGTGACTGTCTTAAATCTGTGTTTATTACTGGCTTCTCCTCTAGTGGCTGCCACTGGAGTCTGACAGGGGCTGTAGAAGTTAGACACCCCCCCCCCCCGTGAATATCACACTCACTTCGGTTTTTTTTTGATACCTGCTGTGATTGTACATATATGGATTAAAGAAAAAAACAAGTGGGAACATCAAAAGCCTTATTTTCTTCCTAGTAATATAAATATAGTTTAGGGTTAAACTTCTTTTTCCTTTTATAAGAAGAATTCTTTCATAAGAAGTTGGATCTCTTGCCCAGCCTTTCCCGCCTGGTCCTGGGGAAGCTTGGAACCAACTAGCTGGTGTGCAGAAACCAGTCTCCTTACAAAGGGGGTCACTGGTGAACCCAGATAATGGAGCTCAGGCTTGAAAACAACTCACAAAATTTTAATTTTATTTTTATTATTCAAAGTAGTGAGCTTTCCCTCTACTCCACTTTGTTGTTGTTGTTTTTGTTGTAAGATTCTAAATTAAGAATTTTTCTGACCTGGCAGTGGCCCTTTGCCATGGGTCATCCTTTGTAGTGGAACCTTACCCATGTTTGCCTGGAGGATGGAGCTAGGAGCAGTGCTCTCAGTCATCCGGGTAGACGGAGTAGGAAGTGCAGCAGGAGGCGGGCTCTAAAGGAGTAGGACAGGGACTTCCTGGAACCCATGTCTGGATGACCCACTGTGACCATTTTCAAGCCACACTTCTCTGTGTGTCTTCTGTATCCCTATCCCAATTCTGAACTTTGTCATTCACTCGGCACTTAAGTGTCTGCGTGAGGAAGGCAAAGGGCTTTGTCTGTAGTGATGTAAACATGGCTGACACTGTCTTCAGGTGGCTCTAGTCTAATGGGGGAGGCAGATATGGATTTCACAATGTGCTATCACTTGATGGGCACTGTAGTAGAGACCCCAGGTGTGCCCACAATATTATAGGGTTGGGAGGGTGCTTGGACAATTGGTCACCTAACTGACTGGTCAGGGAAGGCTTCTTGTGAAAGGAGGTGCTCCTTGAGTGGAGGTCTGAAGGGTCCGCCTCATGTGTGGATGTGTGTATTGGGGAGGGAGGTTGGGCACAGTGCAGTTGCACAGAGTTGACGAAGCCACATGCAAGCCATGGCATGATGGCAGCTAGCTGCGTTTTTCTGCTTACGTATTTTGAGCATCCTTGGAATGCTGGAAGTTCTTCTAAAATAAATGAACTTTAAATGGTGGCAGCTAGCTCTCAGGTGTATTCTTAGAGTTCCATGACAAGGTGCCCCCAATAGGTTACAACTGGAGGAAGCATTGTTCCTGGTGCAGTTCAACTGGTTGTGCTGGGTCCAAGTTGCTTCTGACAGATAATTATTGCAATATTAGCCCCAGGCCCCACAGCCTGGGCCAGGTTCTCACTCCTGTACGAATGCAGGGAAGCCAGGGAGTGTTTTCTCTGTCTGCATCTGATTGGAATTGTACGTTTATGTTTATTCCTGGCTTCTCTTCTGAGCGGCTGCCTGCGGAGTCGACAGCGGGCTGAATCTGGCAGTCAAGTGAGGAATTAGAAACGTGGCCAGTGAACACCATGCCTGCTTCATTTTAATGTGGCTGCAGCTGTGACTATTACATGTGTGGCTTTTTTAAAATGAGAGGATAGAGAACATGAAAAGTTATTTCTTTTCTAAAGGTAAATGTTGGACTTTTGCTTTTTCTCAGTTAACTAAACTATTTATCGAGATAACAGAATTTAAACATCTGGGGGCCATTTCTAATTTTTAAGATTTCAGCTCACTTGGGCCCAGATCTTAACTTTGCCCTGCCCCCAGCCAATTTAAGTCATCCTGTATCTATTTTTTGTTACTGTCATATAAAAGACTGCCATACTTCGTGACAGCTTACTGTTTACAAATTTGTGACAGAATTTTTAAATTGAGGTATTCCGGCAGGTACCTTTTGAAGGTGAGGTGTCTTTACTATTGTGGTCGTATTACTCATAATAGTTTATTGAGTATCTATTGACAAACTCTCACAGTTTTTGTTCAAATGTATGTGTTCAGGCAGTGTGTGAAACACTGGTGCGCTGCATTAGCACATGCAGATTGGGTTGGACTGTATATTGCCTCTGTTTTCTCCTCTTTAAGTGAACTTAGGACCTGCTGCAGGGCTGTTGTGAGAATTTCAGCGGGTGTATATCATTAGACATTCTTTTAGCACATCTTGTATTCTAGGCACCGTGCCTAGTGCTCTCCATGTGACACCTTGTTTAATCCCCTAAACCCAGGGAAGCAGGTGCTGCTCTTCTCCCCATCTCACAGTGGAGGAAACTGAGACGCTAACCAAGTGAAGTTACTTGCTGAGGGTTAAAGAGCTAATCAGTGGCCACAGGACTTGATTCTAGCCATTCGAAGCACAGACTTGAGCTTGGACCTGTCCTTCTGCATGTCAAACTCATTGTACTCATATGGCAAACTCATTGCACATACCCGCCCTTTATGTCTGCTGGCCGGATAGAAGGCTTAGCGTGCCAGGCTACAGGACATGCTGGTTAAACGTGCTACAGAGAGCACCTTTATGACTCAACAGCACTTAGTATGGGAAGGTGAATTTGGCCTTTCTCCAGCCTGTCATGTGCCGGCTCACTTCTTGCTGACCAATGCCTTCAGGCTGCACTGCTTTGTGGGTAATCCTTAGGTAGTCAGCTCTGTTTTGGCAACAAGCCACGTGAAGAAGTATTGCTATCTATAACAGAAGCATCTCTGAGACTGAGCCACGTGTGCATGTGGTTTTATGGCCCTGGTATTTTCTGTCTCTAATATGTATGTGTGATTCTACTGGGGCGATTTATCTTCACAAGGATACAAATACTTGTAGGTAATAATGATTTTCCCCCACCACCTTTAGTCATCTTTTAGCTAAACTGAATAAATGTTCGGCCCTTTTCCTCTCTCTTTACGAAGCGGAAGGTGCTGAAATGCAATCATTTCTGCAGTGGCTTATGTGGTTTCCTAGGTGCTGAGTTCTGTGGCGACACGATGCCTACATATTTTAGGAAGGAGGGAGGAGGAGGAGGAAGCTGAAACCCTGTCAGTGCAGAGTGATGTGGTGGGAAATTTAACAGCCACAACGATTTGCTGGCTAAGTCTAAGGAAATAGCCATCATCTGTTAGTGAAGTTTAGTATATGATACTCTTGCATGGAAAATATTTATTGATCTTGTTTTGCCAAACTTCTAAGGCCAATATCTTCTGGTGTTTTTATTTCTCTTCCTGTAAAATTGTCTTTGAGGAATTGCAAAATGAAGTATTTTTAAATGGCTTTTTTATTTTTAAATCATTTTTGTGATTCTTATGAGTTTGTGCTATCCACAAATTTGCTAATTACAAATAATCCTTTGTTATGCAGATGTTTGGTTTCGAGCTCTGAAAACAAGAGTTTGGGTACCAGGGAGGGTCTCATGATCTGAAACTGCCTGATTGCTAAATTTAAGAGAGTGGGTAGCAAGAATTTAGATATGTACATCAAGAAAATTTATGTACATCTTTTCTGACAGTAAGGGATACCTGTATACGAGGGTTTCATAGCCTTGACACTATTGACATTTGAGACCAGGTAACTTTTTACTGGGGGGAGGCATGGTTTTGTGTGTTGTAGGTCATTTAGCAGCATCCCTGGACTCCACCTGCAAGATGCTGGTAGTTCCCCCAGCTCCCTCTGCAGTTGGAACAACCAAGTATGTCTCCTGGCATGTCTCCTGGAGTGGGGGTGAGGGGGCAAAATTGTCCCCTGTTGAGAACCACTGCTGTATACCAGTGCACTTAACTAGCTTTGTAAATAACTTGAAACTCAGGAGAATACAAAGACTATCATAGCCACCTAGAGATTCTTTATTTTGTCAATTGCATGGAGATAATTTTTAAGGAAGAAAAATGCTAATACAAGAGAGGAAGAGATTGCTTTTAGAAGTTAAGCTAAAAAAAAGGACAGTACGTTTTTTATATAAAAGGCTATCACATTAAACTTTATGGTTAGATGGTAGCTATTTCCTTAGACTCAACCATATACTGCCTCTTCCATTTGCTGTTCCCTGGAAATTGTCAACAGTGCTTCATTGATCTTATTTATAGGTTCTCTTACTACTCTGCAGTGCAGTTTCAGATCACCAACTAGTGCTTTCTTATTGATCACAAGTAAATTTCAGCTAACCCTTCCTTTTGTTTGTTTGAAGAGTTGGAATTTTCAACAAAGCAAGAATTTATCAGAGAATGTGCTTTAAGGTCCACGAGCATCTACCTGGATGGGGTTGCCTGTCACTCTAGAGTTGGCCTCTGGGCTGGTTTTGCAATGGATACTGGAAAACATACCATACCTCTAACTTGGCAGTGTGTACAATATTATCCTTTCATTTTCTCAGACATTTTCTATTATTCATGCATAATCAGTGGCACACAAATGCCTTCTTATGTATGTTGCTGCTGTCGTTCCTTTCCTGTGAGCTTTTTAGTTTGAAGGCATTTATCTTTATTATTACTTTATTCCATTTCCATCATTTTGTGAAATTCAGAGTGTCAGTTGCATGCATGCTAAAAAAAATCATCCTTTAATTTTGAAAGTAAATAGAATTTGAGGCTATATATACCAGGGTCCATTATAGTTATGTTAATGCAAAATCAGTCCGGTTAAATGGCTGCACCTTCCCCACAACCTTGCTGTGTTGCTAAGACTTTCAGATCTTTAGATGACTGACATTTCTTCTGTTAAACATACATGGTATCATCCTTCCCTTCAGAAATATAAATGTGCACCTTATTTTATGTCTGAACATCATCACATTACTAAATTCATAAGTTAGGCTTTCTTCAGTGAACACATTCTTTCTCTGTAGTATAATTGTCAGTACGTTTATAATGTTGATACCCTCCCCCGCAAGTAAGTAATCTGTAAGGTGAATCTGATATAGCAATTTTGACCAAAAATTTGCTTGTATGTTCAAGATACAATGCAGTTTTATACTATGATTATCATATGTTTAGCGCAGAAATAATAATTATAAATAAAATCTATTTTTTGTTGTACCGTATTGCCACTTTGGAGATACTAAGTTATATTGAAATTTTCACTGAATCTTTTCTAGAACTAGGTATTCATATGTTTTAGGAACTAACATATGTGTGCCAGAAGAGGAGCATGTACTTTTGATAATGAAATGAGACCCTATAGAAATATTTCTAGAGCAGCTGTAATAATTCAAATAAGAATTGAATTGAGAAGGCATGAAAAGAATTGTTTTTCTTCTTTGAATGGCAGTGTTTTGGGTAATGATGACAGCAGAAACCTAAAAGACCATTCAAATTTGCCTGTCTTTTCCTGTGCATGATCTAGAACTATTTTAATCAGTCCTGTAATCAAAATAATGGAAATATTTTTTTATTTTCATGGTAGGAGATGGAATAAACTGAGGATGCAGGACAAAGAGAAACATCTGAAGCTAGAAGATGATTCTGAGGAAAGCGATGCCGAATTTGACGAAGGTTTTAAAGTGCCGGGTTTCCTATTCAAAAAGCTTTTTAAGTATGTGTCATGTGTTCTGTCCTTTATACTTGTCATCTCAAGCCACTGTGTATAAATTAACATTTTAGGAATTACACAGTAGTTACCTGTGGGCCCTTAAGGTACTTGCAGCAATTTATTGCAAATACAGACACTGTCAAATGAAATTTTAGCCACATGCTATTCATTAAAATTAGAGGATAATAAATTGACTAACGTGCGCATTGGGTATGTTTGTAAACTGATGACTCTATGTGGACCTGTCTCAGCAGACTAAAAGCAGCACCATTTAAAAGCCATCTATGCTGAAATTTTTTTGTTCTTAATAATTTTAAGGGACCAAACCTCTAATTTCTTAAATCAGATTAATTTAATAAGAGTTATATATGAAAATCAATACTAGGGAGGTTTTTTTTTTACTTCTATGTGGAAATAAAAAACTGCTGAGATGATTTTCTGAGTGTCTTATATTGTACCTGAGGGTATAATACTTTTGAGCTGACCAAATATGCATCTAAGTATTTTATGTAGGTGTTGTTCTGATGTCAAAGGCAACACCTTGAGGATAAAGTTGCTATTTGAAGATGACTGAGTTTCGTATGTAAAGTGGCTGCATGTTGCAGGTGACCGACATGGCCTGATAGATGCACGCTCATGGTCTATGGGTGTGGCCAGTCTCCTGAGATGAATATAAATAGTGAGGAATGTTTCAGTCTCATTGCTCCTGGGATTTACTTAACAAGATGCTTTTGGGATGGAGGCTTCTTAGATGCACATAGGAAGTTAAACCATTAAATAGCTTCTTTCTGTCTCTTTTGTATCATTAATTTGAAGTTGGTAGCAGGATGCAAACTTCTTTCTTTGAGATGATTATGTTTAATCTCGTTTATAGATTCAGCTGTCAGCCATGCCTAAACTTGTAAAAGGTGTCTACTCAAAAATAGCATGCTCTTTATATTTCTTCTCAAAGAGCTTATGTTATAGTTTAGTTATTTATGCCACTACACCTGTAGGAAGCCTGAGTCCTAAAGCTGTGAAGTTGCTTGACTGGGTTGCCATAACCGGACAGAGGAAGAACTGTGCAGAAGTTAAAATCTGAATCTCTAGTAATTTTTGCAAAGAAATCATTTTATAGCCCAGAGAGGTAGCTGTTTTGCTCATGGCTTCTCCCCAATGAAAATTAACTATGGAAGGGTAAATAAGACAACATTTATTGGCAACTCTTTTTATTTTCTCTAAGATGATTGCTTGTTGGAGAGCAGGCCATGTAGTATCAGTGTTGTATGAGCAAAAAGAATACCCAAATTATAGATTAAAATGATTTAATGACAGATACTCTACATGTGTAGTAAGTGATTTGGCAAATAACCTCAAGAATCAAGTAGAGTGTGCATTTTTCTATAAATATCATATTTTCTAGCAAAGAAATTTCACAGTTAATAGAACCAAACTTTGCTTACTAAGAGTATATCGGATTCAGTGTATTGACTATTAACTCTATAGTAGTTAATAGAAATACATATTTGTTTGTTTTTTAATCAGTCTTAATTACACATTCCTGGAAAGTGTTTGTGGTTCTCATCTGTACAAAAACAGGATTTTAAATACTTTGTAAGTGTTACAAAACTTCTGTTCATTTTCTCCTGAAAAAAAAAATTAATAGAATAGATAGTCTCTATTTTTCTTTTATGATTAAGTTTTAGCCAGGCCAATTTAATTTTTGACTGTAGATATATTTTTACTGTATTTACTACATTCTGTAGAATTGAATTAACAGGGTATATAGTTGTACACAAGGGAGTCAGAAGGTACAATTATCCATTTAAGTGCTATTTTCTGCAAGATAATTTTTAACTTTTAAATTTCTGTTTTGAAAGTTTGCCCAGCAAATGCATTCATGTGTATAATTTAGCAGTCACATGACAGACTTCAATCTTTTGACCTTACTTTCCGTCACACTAATATATGCAATCTTGGGTTAGAGTCACAGTGGCAAGATACACCAGTCATGTGTGGTTATTTTATGATGCTTCGGTCCCGTGGGGATAGCAGAGTAATTTCATGACTCTTGTATAATAGTTTATAAAATCTTTAACTTTTCCTAAAGAGTAATTTTTAATGCTTTTCAAAAGTTTCAAAAACTAGATTCTATAACCTGCTTTCATCTAAACTATGTAATTCTTATGCAGTGCCTATTATTAGGAAGGTAAAGCAACAAATCCAAAGTCAGTTAGTTTAATTTCTGCTGGAACTAGACCCAGGCCCCTTAACTGCTCATCCAGCAGTTTCCTTCAACTGAAGTCTGAGGATCTTCCTGTGTTGTGGGTGGAAGGAAGGAGCCACTCTTGCTGTCTTTGGACACTGTCCCTAGTCATTCTTGGGAATTTCTGTGTAGAGATGTGAGTTACAGGGCTGCCTAGTAGATATTTTTTCTTAGGTTATTTCTTTAGTACTAGTCATCTTCTTGTAAACACGCAATCATGTGCTGTTGGAAAGCCCTTGGAGGATAGATTTGTAGAAGAGGCAATACCTAGCACATTGTTGCCACCTCTCCTGGGTCACAACAAATGTAGATGTGCTAACTCCCTCCTGGGATTCCAGACTGGTTACCATTCCTTTCATAATTTCTTGATTGCTGCTCTCCAGATTCTTACCACTTTAAGTTAATGGGCCCCAAACAAAGTGAGGCATTGGACTCATGTTGGATGGAGGCAGTGTGGTGTAGTGGTAAAACTCCAGAATGACCACTGGGAGATTTTGGTCCCTGCACAGGAGGTGATCCCATAGTTGTTCTGTACATCAGTACAAGGAGTTTGATGGACTAGAAGGTAGTGATTCTGGAAACAAACTGTGCATCAGTTTTTTTTGAGAACATTTTAGAGTATGTCTTTTTCAAGAGCTGAGATTATTACAGCGTAGCTAGTTTGTGAACCAACTTTTGTTCTAGACCAGTGTTTCTCAACCTTGGCACAATTTACATTTTGAGCTGAATAATTCATTGTTATGGGGACTGTCCTGTGCGTTGTAGGATGTTGAACAGCATCTCTGGCCTCTCCCCCTAGATCCCAATTGCACTTCCCCAGTTGTAGCAAAAATGTCTCTAGACATTGCTAAAGCTCCCTAGGGAGCAAAATTACTCCCAGTTGAGAACTACTGGTCTAGATTATTTCCAAATTGGAATCACTTTGGAATCATACAGTTCTGGATTTCAACTCTGGTTTGCCTAGTTTTTCTAGCACTGTGACCTTTGGCACGTTACTTTATCATTCTGAGCCTTTGTTTCCTAACTAAAATATGCTGCTGATCTCCTCTGTGCAGGTTGGTTACGAGGCTCTATCCAAACCACCTGGCCTAGTGCCTTCCGGAAGTAAGCTCCTTAAGTGGTAGCCATTATTCACTGATTACATACCACATATTTGTGGAACTTGTCCTTCTTCCCCAATTAAATGATCTTATGTCCATGATAGACTTCATTGTGTTTTGATTTTTAGTCCTATTCTCCAGGGTGCATATCCAGAGTGTATATTATGCTTAGCAAGCCTAATAAGCAGCAAAATTCTCAAAGTTTTCCTTATATGATAGGTTATAACAGCAATAGCTAGAGTTAAGCTTCTAGAATGGATTTGAAAAATATAGGGGGAAAGTTAATTAGGACATATTTACTGAGAGGAGATTAAATAAAACCAGCTCAACAAGGACTGAAGTCCAAAATTAGATTTTAGGGAGACATACCAGGTACCAAATAGTAAATATTTGGGTAGTAAAACAGTAACAAAAACACCTTCTTTTAAGGTGGGTAGCTCAGCCTTGGTATTTTTTTTGAGGAAAGAAAATTATTTAGCTTTCATCATCTTTTAAGTGGTTTTTGCTTTAAATTTTTTAACTTGGCATATAATCTTCCTACCATTCCATGATGTTGTCTTTCTTTCACTCTGAAAAATGTTTTTGCTCTATTCCATTTTTTAAAGCTTCATTTTTAGATTATAGATTAAACAGGCCATTGATGGAGAAAGGAAAATACCAAATCCTATTTGGTGGGGAAGGACATACATTATTTCTCTTTGACCCGTATTCCTTATTTAAAATTTTAATAGCTCTGATCTTTTTGTACCTATGATGAAATCCCTGAATCAATTTCTGCTTTAAAATAAGACTGTATTGTTGAGTCTTTAAAATGTTCTTTTTTTGCATCTGCTAGTAATAGACAGAATCATCTAATGTGTACTAATTTTGAAAGCAGCCCTATTATCAAACTTGTTTATGCCTTAAAATTTAATTTAATTTTTCCTATAAAAAGATAATATGATTACCAAGTGACTTTTCAACAGTAGAAGTTGTAAATTGTGGTGTTCTCTATCCTGCTTTTTTGATGCTATTCAGATTGAAAAATGAACATAAATTCCTCTTTTTTGTAGAGAAATTAATGGATCTAAAAATATTTAGGATTTTTTTTTCCCAGAAAGAGAGTGAATAAAAGATGATGTTTGTGCTTGTTTAGCAAGCTATTTCTAATGCTGAAAAAAGAAATGAATAGTCTTTAATTACCCCATCTATCAGTTTAATTAGAAATGTGTTAACATTCTATAAAGAAAAACTTGTGATTTTATGCCCAGGTGATCAAAAATGTATGACCTTGTAAATATAATACTCATGTAAAACAAATATCCAGCATGTTTCTCTGACTGGTACTAGAAACTAGCCAAATGATTAATTCATGAGCACTTTCTGTTATGATCTGTATTATCCACCGTTTGCCATTTTCTCTTTTCTTGTTGGTATTTGTTGTTGTAGGTACCAGCAGACAGGTGTTAGGTGGCTGTGGGAATTGCACTGCCAGCAGGCAGGAGGAATTCTGGGAGATGAAATGGGATTGGGCAAGACCATCCAGATAATTGCCTTCTTGGCAGGTCTGAGCTACAGCAAGATCAGGACTCGTGGTTCAAATTACAGGCAAGTGCTCCTCTGCAGACTGTCAGTCTGTGGAGCTCAATTAATATTTCATCAGATGTATTGCTGTGGAGGAGGGTCTTGTGAATTATTGATGACATTTCAATTACAATATTCCTTTAATTCTTTTAGTGGGGGACATCAAAGGAAAATTTTTACGAGACAATGGAGCTGTAGGGCAGGAGAAATTAAACATGTAACACTTTTAATGAATTCCAGGCATCGATGCTTCATTTTGCAGATGAGCCCCACTAGATATTTTGGGTCAATACGATGTCTAAGGTTAGCCTCTACAAATGGATTGTTTACAAACTCAATTATGTTAATATCAATAGTTTACACAATATGGAATTTTAAATTAGACATAATATCTTTAGTTCCATTTATTAAATTTTACATTAAAATATTTGTTTTGGCAAGAGACCAGGTGAGCATTACAGTAAGTACAAAGTCTATTCATGGGGAAAGTTGGAGCTTTGAAGAATCCATTCTCCCTAATTTCCTTTATAATCAGTATGCATGACAGCATTTATAGATAGCTCTTTTTTCTTTTTTTGAATGAAGTTGCTTGTCTGCTCACTATGCTTTCTGCCCTTCATCCAGTGTTTATGAATTTTATATAAGTTCTAAGGCCAAAGCCTAATTTACTATCTAAAATGATAGAAAACTATATTTAGATTTTAATCTTTATTCTCTTTAGAACTTTAAATAAACTATTAAAGCTTTAGTGTTCCAAAAAAATAAGCATTTAATCTGTTCAGTATGGTAGGGCTGAAATACTTTATCTTGAAAAAGTACTGTGATCATTTCCATATTTAAGCTGTAAATTGGTTTTATGGAAGTCAGCATTGGTAAAAATATTGCTAGGTAAATTACGTATGATATTTAATCTTGAACCCAGATAATCCGAGAGCTCCTTTTGTTTTAATAGGTTTATCTAATGAGTAACAATAAGATATTTACCAGGTGGTTATGTCCTAGAAACCTCAAGCACTCATATGATTTGGAGATCCCTTTAAAATAGTGTCGATGTGCCTGAAGTCAGCAACTGCAGGAAGTTATTCTCCTATAGTGCAGTTCATTGGAGAGAGATGTTTAGTAGGGAGCGAAATATGAACCATAAACTGTTGAATAAAGAACTTTTTTTTTGTCTTCAGAGTTTATTGTTTTGTTTTTATCTCTCACTCATTAATTTAGCAGATCAACACTTCTTGTGAGGAGTGTTTGAAATTTTAGAATATTTTAGAAATTCCAGTTGCATTTATGTAGATATAGGAAGGGGAAAAAACATTTGGCAATTTTTAAATGCTAAGTATTTTGTTATTGTTACAAGGAAGCTGTGTTGAAGCAGAGGATTTTCTTCACATATTAGTATTCTTTTTCTTACGTTTTGCCTGGAAACGTGAAAACATTTCAGCCCAAGGAAAAAAGCAAAGTTAAAAATGGGTATTTAATGTTTTCTTATCTATGACAGTCATTAGCATTTAAAAATATGCTTCCTCTATTTGGTTGGCTTGGTTTCTCTGACTGTTGGGCTTTTTTGATAACTAGAATGCCCCAAATGGCCCCAAATGGTTTCTGGGATTGTCTTTCTTTCCTTAAATGATTTCTGGGACTTTCTTATCTCCCATTCCTTTTTTTCCCTTCCCTTCCTATTATTATGAAACTTATGTGGAGTCTAATATTCTGGGCCTAGGAAACCTAAAGTCTTCCCTGCAGTGTAATTCTGATCTAAAAATTAAAACGTACTCTCTTGAGTGGTGACAGTCCTACTAGGAGTGAAGTCAGGGTGAACAACAAGCAGCAGCTATAATCAATTAACTATCAGCGCTCATATCCTTTTTTCCATAATGAAGTAGTGTGGCATACTGGACTGTAGCCCAGATTATCTTTATTAAAATGGTACTGGTAAAGTGGCTTTGGAGAATGTGGTAATATATCAGCCAGACAACTGGGCTCTTTCTTCATGAACAGAGGTGTACTGAGGAGCTTGGTCCCCCCAACTTATATGCCAGAGTGAATTGGATAGCATTTTTCTAACAGTTTTCTAACCTGTCCTCCTCTGAAACTAGATGAACTTGGAGTTTTCCTCTATGTGTATGTCCTAAAGAAAAATAGTCAGTCCTTGAGGTCAGATGACGTGTGAGGTGGCGTGGCTTCATTGGCTTTGTAAGCCTCCTCAGCACTCCTGCAAACTCTGGATTTGGGGGCCCTAATTTGAGATGGTCTCAGTGTTCCAATTTTAAGGTTCATGAATGTTGAAATGGTGTAAGTCTCTGTGACAGGAGAAACTACATGGTAAAAGATGTTTGGTTGATTGTTTTTTTAAATGTATGTTGTATGGGTGTGTGCTTTTAAAAGAGGGAGCAGCATATTACAGGAGGTTAATAAAAATCTCCACTGCTTGTTGTGTTCCCAGTTCCCAGTGGATACTCTACTTTTTTTCACTTTGCCATTCATATTATAATGGTAGGCCCCTGAATTTTATGATAGAGAGGAAATAAGTTATTTACCTTTCACATTTCATTTAATACTGAAAGTCTTGGTTATCATGTAGTTAATTTCTAATGAAGAAAAAATGTCCTGAAAAAGTTAATAAACTTTCAAGGGCAAATATTTTACTTTGTAATTCCTGGTAAATTCTAGGCTATGACTATCTGGTTTCTATCCTGCAGGTTGAAATATTTGGCTAGGGAGCTATTGGCTTGTCCTAAATTCATTAGGTAATCAATGATGATAAAGATGAGAGGAATTTAGACATTTCTGTGCTCCTCTCACTGGTATTGAGGATTGAAAAGGCTGGTTCAATTGATGTGACTATTAATGGATTTGATTGCCCCTTCTGTGGTCCAGGAACAACCTAGATCTGCTCCTAGATTTCAGCTCAGCGTGGCAATCTCCATCTTCTAATGGAGAACGACAGAAATTACAGGGCATAATAATGCTGGATGAATGTTCAGCCAGAAGAACCTTGAAGGACAAAGTATGAGTCATCAGTGTAGCTGTTTGCAGAAGGCATATTATAAAAGAGAAAAAAATGCCGTATAACCTGAAAAAGGATGTGTATTTATGCATGCTTATTTGAGTGTGAGCTTGTTTTTAAATATTTTAGACAGCTTTTAATTGGTTGTTTCCTAATTTCTGCTAAGTGCATATTGATGAGAACTCCTTTATTTCTCTGGGAGGATAGAAAGAAGTGGGCACATTTAATACCTGTAGAAAGGCATGCTGTCACGGAAGGGACCAGGGTAGAGTCCCGCTCTCCCCAGGGAGTTTGGGGGGCACATGTACAGGCCTCGCCCTTGGTGAGGAGCACAGCTTGGGAATTCTGTAGGAAATATCAGAGTCTACTGTAGCCTCTGGCTTCTTGTAGTCTGACCCTTTCTACCCAGCCAGGGAACAAGGACTCTAGCAGGAGGCGGGGAGAGTTTAGAAGTGGACAGAGGCATTTTGTCATGTTGGGGAGTAAGGGTAAGCCTCATCTAAGTCAGGGCTTCACCAAAATCTCATTGTTTTTCTGTTATAACTACAAATTAATTTTCAGTTGTGTAGAAGATAAATTTTAATATTTCAAGCACTGTGATTTACTCTGTTATTTAAAAAAATTTTTTTTTAAGTTCAAGAATCATTTATTGAGCTGTAGCAAGAAAAATCACTCATCATATTCCAACTTGGAAATAATATCTTCTAACATTTTGACATATTTTCTTCCTACCTTTAAGAAAAGCTCTCAGTTAGTAAAGCCAGTGTTTATTAATGAACTGCTCTGGGCTAGGCATTGAGATTATTCAGAGAAGAGATTGTCCCTGCTCTCAAGGAGCTTAGGGAGCTCTGACACAATTATAGCAAGGGAAATATGTGTTATGACAGGATTAGTATGGGGTCCTAATTAGCTGAGGTGCTCCTAGGAAGTGTCCTGCAGTTGTGTGGAGAGGCTGGGACAGGAAGTTTCTGTAGAGGAGGCTGGGGTCAGAGGAGGACTAGGAGGCAGCTGAGAGGGGTGGAGGGGAAAGAGGGTCGAGGTGAAGGCTGAGGGGTCAGAGGAGCATGTCCCCCGTCAGGGTGGCGATAGTTCAGGCTGGTGGTTGCTTACCACAGGGTCAAGTGTTGGGTGGCAGTGCAAGTAGAAGGGTGAGCTGAGGTCAGATCCTCGTGGCCTCATAGGCCAGGTCAAGGTGTTCAGACTCTGTCCCATGAGCAGCAAGCAACCATTGAAGGCTTGGAAGTGAGGGCGTGAGGCATTCAGAAATTCGTGCTTTGAAACGATCATGCTGGAAGGTGTAGTAACCAGATGAGAGATGAGAGTGGCCGGGACTGGCATGGTGACAGGATAGAGGGAAAGATGTGGTGACTTTGAGAGGGATTCCGGAGGTGGAAGTGACGTGAACTCGGTGGAAAGAAAGTGGGCCTGATTAAGGACAAGGCCTGGATTTCTGGTTTGGGCACACGCAGAGGGGACGACGGTTCTGTCCATTGGATTGGGCACACTGGGGGGAAGGCCAGGTGGGGAAGGGTGGTGTGTATGCCGGAGGGACAGCCGAGTCAGCAGCAGTTATGAATCCAGTGTGGTGGTTTGGGGTCGGGAACACGGTCTGGCTGGAGACCTAGATTTGGCCTCCTCAGTGTATAGAGCAGATTGAAACCGTGGGCATGAGTGAGCTAGCATGGAGATGTGTGTACACTGGGGTAAGGTACGTGCGCTTGGCTTCACACAGTCAGCATCTTTGTTGAGCAGAGGAAAGGGAGAGGGAGAAGAGCGGCTGCCTCCACGGTGTCTCTGCCTCTGCCCTGATGAGTGAGGGGCAGGTGTGGGGCCGGCAGTGCCTGTGGTCAGTCTTGTGTCTGGTGGCCCCTGGCAGCCCGAGCTGCATGTAAGTCTGGTGTTGAAGAGGCCGCCTCAGTTAGTTTTGGCTTGTGCCTAAATTTCATCCTGTGCACTGACTAGCAGCCACCCCAGCGAGGCTGAAGATGAAGTGGCTGCGGTAACGGGAGTGTTGATGTAGTGGGGGTGTGGGCTCATGAGCTTAGGTGAAGGGGTTGGTCTCAGCCAGGAAGAGGGCGGGACGGGTGTGGATGCAGACAGGTACCTGTGGTGTATAATGCATCAGGATATTTGACTGCAAGGAAATGAAACCTGGATTCAAATTGGGTTAAACGTTTACAAAATGCATGGTACACCTAGCAACCTACAGAGAGGGAGGCTGTAGACACGCATGATCAGCAGCTCAGTAATGTCATCAGGGTCCCAGCCACTTTAGTTTTCTCCTAAGGCCAGTTCTCCTTGTGACCATAAGATCTTACCACTGTAGCCCAACTGCCCAGTGCCTGTTGGGCTGTACACACAGCAGGAGAGACTGAGAGAAAAAGCTCTTCCCCACTATAGAGCATAAGTCCTTCCTTACTAGGTAGGTTGGTCAGCCTTGCCAGCCAACTTTGTGGGCTAGTGAGAGTTGCAGGGGAATGCTGTGCACTAACAGGCTTGAGGTGAACCAAGATTCCCACTTCACAGCCAGACAACGGTCAGAGTCCCATGAAGTACGTGTCTGTGGGAAGGAAGTGGGCACCTGCACAAAAATGGTTCTGTTTGGAAAGGAGAGAGCAGAAAGGGATGGTGAGATGTGGCTGTGAGTCTCCTGGCCTACCTAGTGTGAGGGCACTGGGTGATTCCATAAATGATTTCGTTTTTTTAAAAACTTATTATGAGCATTTTCCCAGGTGATTAAATATTCTTTAGAAATGATTTTATGTTTATATACTATTCCATGTCATTTAACAAACCCTTATAGTATTTACTATATGGCACTGTTCTAAGCACTTTACAGATGTTAACTGACTTAATCTTCATAATAACCCTATAAGATCAATACTATTATTATTTCCATTTGAAGATGAGAAACTGATGTCCAGAGAGTTTAAATAATGTCCCTGAGATCACAAAGTTAGTGCGTGCAGAGCTGGGATTCAGACCCAGGCGGTGCTCCTACCACTGGCCTGTGCTGTGTCAAAGAAATGGGATAGTTCATTCGCCCCTTCTCTATCTATGGACATTTGGGTGGCATCCACCTTTTCCACAGTATAAATAATTCTCTGGTGTGTATGCTGTTCTGTACATGTGTGTTGGGATCTCTGTGTCAATGTGTGACTGCTGCTCGGCTGCTTTCCACGACAACAGTGCCAGCCTGCATGCCATTCGTGTGGGCTTTCCAGGAGAGCCGCCGCTGGCTGCTTCTCCACTGTTTCCTCGCGTGGAGAAGCGGGCAGCGTGGTGTAGTGAGAGCAGGCCGCAGCAATCAGAAGACTGACTTGTACTTCCAGGCATTCCTCCACCTCTGGGTAGCCATGTCACCTTGGGCATGCCACCTGCCGAATCCCCAGACATGGGAGCGTTTCTGTCCTGCTTACTTCCCAGGGCTGTGAAGAGCAGCCTGTGAAGAAATCCTGTGGGTTGAAAATTCTTGGTGGACTGTAAAGTGTCAAACAAATTTAAGATACTGATATGTCCACTTAGGTTAAGGTCCACTGTATAATAACTTCACTAATCTGGAATAGAAGGGGAGAGAATATTTTTCTTACATAGTATTTGTTTTCTTTTACTTCACTGTAGATGTTATCTTTGAATGTATTATTTGGTGTTTTCTCTTAATACCTACATCTGCTGATTGATGAATGGGATCATAGAGATTTCACTTACTGGGTTTTAACCTCGATAGCTTTTTCTTTAAAGAAAATAGCAATAAATTTCCACAGCTAGCATTTTCTTTTTTGAACTGTTAAGTTCTTTTGTTTCTGTTTTTGTTTTGTTTTGTTTGGCAGTTAATCACTCTATGCTGTCTTCATGGCTGTGTTTTCTTCTTGGACATTTGGGTGCAGGTTTGAGGGATTGGGTCCAACTATAATCGTCTGTCCAACGACAGTGATGCATCAGTGGGTGAAAGAGTTTCACACATGGTGGCCTCTGTTCAGAGTGGCAATTCTACACGAAACTGGTTCCTACACCCACAAAAAGGTAACGTGATAATTCTTCAGTACCTTTCTATTTGTTTTGTTTTAATGCTTTCCATTTTACATATTTGGTTTGTCTTTCATCAGTGCGTTTCTCAGATGTATAATCCTGTTTCTTCATGCATTTAAAACTATTTTTTTTACTATTGACTTAATTTAGAGACACAACTGGGCACAGACAGGGCATCACAAGCCCGATAGTATGAGTGGGACCGTAAATCAGGCGGCTTACATAGCAGTTAGCTGCAGGGACTTTGGGCATTTGAGGCTTTAAAAGTAATATAACTCTTAATTGGTAAATGCATTTGTTAATAGGCGTTTAAAACATGTTTTTGATGAAGGGAAGAAGCAACCTGACATTTTGAGAATTTTACAAGTATTGTTGGTTTTTAATTAAGTTGCTTTGTTCTCTGAATTCTTGATCATTATGTATGGAAAGCTATATTCCTGACTTATTTGTAGTTTTATTAATAGTCACATTATCAAAAAGGAGGTATATCTGTGCTCCTGTGGGTAGCACAGACATGTTGTGTTCTGCTTTTTTCTTGTCTGTCTTACCATCTAGACTGTGAGCTCTGTAGAGTAGGGACTGCATCGGACTCATTTTCATATCCCAAGTGCGCCATAGCATTTGCTGAATAAATAATAATCACTGTTTCACTGGGGTCTTGTAGGTTACATTACTGACAGGAAGTGGCAGTTCGTTGTGAATTCTTTCTTCCTGAGTCTTCTGAGCTCTTGATTGAGCCCTCCTGTACCCCATAAAAGCAGTGCCAGCTGCAGAAGCTGTGACCTGCTGGCTTCCTTGAGATAAGCACAAAGGAGCATCTCCGTGCTTTTGCCGATACCCCTTTCCGTCCATGTTCCCCTTGTGTTCATGATCATGGGTAAGCAGAACTGTCAACAAAAGTCGATCAGCAGTCTCTGTGATTTGGTAGCTCAAGGGAGGTGAGATGGAATCTCGCTTATTCTAGCTGTTATTGTTAAAACTAACTGACTTTGCTCAGAATTTTAAATGATAAATAGAAAACAAATGAGCTAAGATAATTAATGACGTAGGGTAAATGCTGTGATATTTTTAAAAAGTGATTTTTAGCAGTATGAAAATACCAGTTTAGATTTTTTTTCTAATCAAATCCTAACTCGTCGTAACTATCCAGTCATTACCCTGTAAAATATTCTTGATTTCTTTTTTCACTCCCATTATCTATTGACATCTCTCAGTGTTTTGTGTTGCAGAAGCTTGTAGCAGGATTCATTAGTTGATGTTTGTCTTAGAAAGGCAAATTTTTCACGTGTTCCTCTTCTTCCTTTTATTTTCTTTTGGGTTGTAACGTGCACATATTTCACGACTTCACCTGGATTGTGGCTTACCTGCCGGCCCTCTGGTACTATAACCTGAAGAACTACCTTCACATAAACCAAATACATTGACTCGCAAAGGGAAATAGAATTGACAGTGAACTTGTTGGTGAAACAACTTCCTTAACTTCTTTGGAGGGCACAACTTAAAGAATAGGTATTTTACTTTGTTTACAATGGTTCCACCTTCTGACACACAGACACACGCTTACAAATGGCTGCTTATTATTTGTTCAGTGCTTTACAGTTTACCAAGGACTTTAACTTGAAGTTTCTGACTTAACTTTTGAGTAAAGCAGCATTACAGTTTCCTCGTGTTTTTACTCTGAATCTTAACTCTCTTTCTACTGTTCCTTTTCCATTAAGAAGTATCTCAGGTCTCTAAAGATGTAAGCTGTTATGCAAAAGATCAAAAAAATGTTCTTTTGAATCTTTCAAACCATATTCTTGACTTAGAAACATAATCAGTTTATTATTTCTTATTAATCTTAACAATCAGTTTATTGTCTGTGGCGGCACATTGAGAAGGTGTTAATAGTTCCTTTGCACAGGCCTTCTTAGTGACTTTTCCAAGATGGTAACTTTGGTTTCTGGATTAAAGCACTGAAGTGGCATTTGATCCCCCTGCTCCTTCCTTTCTTTTCTGTATGTACAGATCTTTGTCACCATCCCACACGTACCTGCTGGCTTATAAATGTGTGTTCAGTTGCAATAGAGTCTACATTTCTTATTCCTGTTTCAAATATTCTGTCAGTGCCGATCTGTTGTCTAACCCAGCCTGACTTCCTTTCCTTCCTTTTCAGCTGGGATTTCTCTTTTCCATGGGTGAGCCTTCTGTGCCCACTGATAGTCCTGGCGAAATTTAACAGTGGCACAGCGGCGTAGAAACAGTCAGTGCTGGACAAATAGAGAAGAGAAGAGGATTTCTCTTTAGAAATATTTAAAAGAGTAGTAATGGCAGAATTGTTTTGCTTATTACTCAAGTAGATTCTCTTTATTTTCCTAATGCTTTGTTGTTGCTGGTGTGATATAAAATTTTGAAAATTTTTCATTTGGAAAGCAGATACCAAAGGATCAATAATTTCTGAATGTAGCACATCTATCATTCCTCCCCAAATTGCCTTTTAGCTTCTCACCTCTCTCACCATTTAATCCCATATAGTATTTGTTAATAGTCTCTTTGATTGGGAGCATAATTGAGAATTGTCAAATGCACACCCGGCAACCATGTTAAAAAAAAAAAATGCATCTAATAATTTCAACCAGTCAAATCTAATGAAGAAATTTTCAGGCTTCTTTAATGGTCAGTTGAAATCTCATTTAATGGGAGTCCAAGATTTCATTTTTCTCATTATGTTTTGTGATCCCTTTTTTCTAACATAGAAAAACTTTTATGTGAGTTGATTAATATTTATTTGTTGAAAAACTATAAACACTGCATTCCAGGTCTTTGGTGTTAGGGCTCCAAAAAATGTATGTGATGTTTTTAACTTAGAGAGCCAACTGTTTTCTTGGGGAAAGAAAATGTAATATATGAGAAGATAATGAAAGAAGACAGTCTTGTGATACTTACCCTATAACTCACAGTGGGTGGTGGCATCTGTAGCTTAAACTAATGAGTAGGTACCCTTTTTTCAAATTGGTGGAAGATGTGTAATGAGAAATCACTTATATTCTAAACAATTGTCACTTTCTCTCTTTTTTTTCCCACCTTTTTCTGCTATGTAGAGTCTAGTAATCCTGTGGAATATTTTAGACAGTTCAAAGAGTTTTGTCTCATTTAGTCAAGTCATGCCATTTAGAGGTGTAAGAGTGGGAAAGGCAGCAATGGTGTAGCATTTTAAGAGCATAGGTTGTGTAGTTACCAGACCAGGGTTTGAATCTCAGGTCTGCCATTTGATAACTCTGTGACCTGGGGCAAGTCACTTGGCTTCTCTGAGTCCAGTCTGATCACCTGAGAAATGGGTATTTTTTTGTAATTCTTTGAGGATTTATTGGGTTGCTATGTGTACACAGAGCATATAACATTCATTCAGGTGATTCTTACTATTAGAAACAAAGACTGTGGTAGGTCTCCTCATCTCAGTAGTTGAGTGAAGAAAGGAGGCTGAAAGAGGCTTTGCTGAGTGGTTCAGTGTGCATTCTAGAGAGATGGAAGGGCCGCACCCACTTTATCACAAGTGCTCAGCGTCAGTCATCATCTAGACCTTTTTTTTCTCATGTCCATATACATCTGGTCCCAAATGGAAATGATGAAATAGAATGTTAAAATTCTCTTTTGGGAAGTGCAGGGTGTGGTTAAAGAGCAAACCACACTCACAAAAACCTGGGCCATCTGATGAAACTACCAACACGTGTGTTCTTTAAAAAGGCCCATTTTCTGAAACACTAGAGCAAAAAGACTTGGTTTTTAAAAAAGCTGGAGTGAAGTAAAATCATTGCAAATAAAAATAGAAGGGGGTCACACAACCCTTCAATCATCCTAAATATTTTAGACTCATTCCAAGTACACAAATTATAACAAAAAGTAACGTAATTCCTGCTAATGCTAGACACTGTGTATACACCTAAGATAAGAAATGATGGATACTTGGCTTGTTCTGTGAGGTAACAATTTTATGTTGTGAAATTATGTTCCCGGAGCCCTTTTTTCTTGTCAGCACAAATCCTTGTTTATTAAAGATTTAGCTGGAAGGAAATTTTAATTAATTACAGGTGTGGTAAATCCTGCCTGGGAAGCTGCCGTGCTGTGTTTACTGTGAATGGCCTTCATGTGCCTGTGCGTGGCTTGGCTCTCCCGCTGCCTGACAGTGTGATTTATGGCTGTTGTTTTCCTCCAGTCCACTGTTTGCCCTCTAGGAGGGATTGGTCTCCTGAGCCTCCATAATAACAGCAGCACTTTCACAGACATCTCTTAATGACAACAGCACAGCGTTCAGTAAGTCAGGCTAATTGCAGATGTACCCTATTAATTGCAAAAACTAGGAGAGGTTACATATTTTACAAGCTTTTAATTTGAAACCGCCCGAGATGATTTGTCTTAAGTGTTTGAATGGAGATGTCCATAATATTCAACAATTCACCATTATTGAAACTCCATTGTAGTCATTTATAGAATTCTGAGATTGAACCAGGTGAAAACAGACTTAGATGTGCTTTTTTACCCAGTGGCTGTTAAGTGGAGATTATCTTTTCAGTGGGGACATTTCCTGTTCTTTTTGTAACAGCATCTTCTTAATTCTTGTTAATCGATATACATCTTTCTGACCTAGTAGAAATTCTGTGTTTCTACAGCTAACATTGCAGAATTTTCCAAATAAACTTCAGTCTGTAAGCAAACAAAAGAAACTACACTTCGTTCAATGGTATTTATTGCAGAGGCTCGGTGTCTCATTTAACTGTGGTGAAGCTCCCAGCTACACGAGTCCAGAATTCACTTTGGGGTTGTGTTCCTTGGAGGTTAGTGGAATGGCCATGGCGAGTCTGTGCATCCAGCAGTTAGGAGTTCTGGGGTCCGTGAGCAAGTGGACCCACAATTGCAGGGTTTGGCTATGATATAGTGGACATTTTCTAAATGTGAGTGGTTATTTAACCTCTGCTCTGTTTCAATCCTCAAACAGTTGTGGTTGTTTTCCTCTCCCTTTCTCTCCATGTGCATGCATGACTTGTGCCTGGAGCAGACTCCGTGTGGGGCATTCTCCCATCTCAGTTTGCTGTCACCTCGTGTCCCGCCTGCTGCCGTGGCTCTCGCAGCCATGGGGAATAGAGTTGGGGTTGCTGCCGGTGCACAGTCTCAGTAGAAGATTTAGATGTGTAGAAGCTATGGCAGTCAGCTCTGGCTTCTAAAAGTTGTGGGCCTGCCGGGTGCGGTGTTGGAGGTGCCACAGTGCTGCTGAGGGCAGCCCGCTTGTTTTCTCTGGGCACAAGCAGCTGCGGCAGGGCTCGGATGATGGGGCGGCAGTGTGGTCAGGGGGAAGTGGGATGGAGCAAATCTGTGTGTTTGTAAGACTGTGCACCCTGAAGTGTAGGTTGCTGCATTTGCCATGAGGTCAAAGGTCGGGAAGTGGTTGCATCAGGTGTGGCCCTCCTGTACTGTTGTGCAGGTGTTGACCTTTGTGGATGGGAAGATGGCAGAAGAGCACTCATGATATATAGCTCTCTCTCACCTGTCGCACCTTCAGTAGGTCCTGGGGGTTGTGGTTATTAAAATGGTCTCTAAAGCCATTTTATTAACTTCTTGAATGTCGAGTGTATTATGACATCTGAAAGGACAATTTCTTCCTCTTTATTTTGTTCTTCCAAATTTTTCTTAGCCCTGGCCATACTTTTTATACTCTGTTCGATTAAAATATATTTTAATCCTAGTCTTTGATATTAATAAAATTATCATATTTGAAGATGTTGAATTAAAAAAATTTTGTATGAGATGATTGTGATTACATGAACTGTGTTATTAGGCTTCTAGTATTTATTTGTATTCCTGTGGTAAGCCTTATTAGGTTAACCTGTTGCTAGGTTTATCTATAAAGTAGTGGATCTCTGATGTGGTGCATGCACATGTGTAAGCATGCTGTCTGCCAGTTTTGAAAATAGGGTTTTACTGGCCTTATACATGATTTGGAATGCCTTCTGTCTTTTTCTGTATTTTGGAACAGTTTAAATCACAGGATCCTTTCCTCCTTCGCTCATAGAAACCCTTTGGGGTTGGTAGACTTTGTGGGAAGAGCATAACGTCTTTTTAAGTTCTTCAGTATTGGTCTGTTCAGTTGGAGTAATTTGGGGGGGTCCATTTTGGTAATTTATTCTTTTAACTGTCATCTGTCAAAAAGTTCAGATTTTTTGGCATGCGGTATTGGTAAACATTTTTGTATTCGCTACATCTGTGGTTGTGTTCCTTTGACATTTTTAATGCTGAACATCTGAATCTGTTCTTTGGGCTGACTTTTCAGAGGTGTGTGTGTTCGGTTTGGTCTTTTCAGAATTTTTTTTTTTATCAGTTCCACCAGGGTTTTAAGATTCACTAATTTTTGTTTTTATCTTATTGTCCTTTTTTTTTTAAGCAGGTTGAGTTGACTGCTCATTTTGATTTCAGCCTTTCTTAGAGTATTTGTAAAGAATGAGTATTCTTTGTGAAGTCTAAAGCTCTGCTAGGAGCTTGCCAATGGTTTCAAATGGTGATACCCAAATCCTTTGTATCCTAATTTTTAAACTTTTTGTTTTCTGTAATCTTGCTGTTAGGAAAATATAGAAAATGGTCAGGGCCCCTCAGATATTCAGAATCTTGCTGAGCATCTGATGTGAATATGCACGTGTGCCCAGGTGTTCCTTGTTATTGTGTAATGTGAGTGCGCATGTGCACCCAGGTGTTTTGAGTTGTGGACTTAAGTATAAGGGACTAACGGCTCTGATACGCGAAGCTTTCCCAGACGCTCCGGGAAGCCACCAGGGTGGCTACTTCCAGATCCGAATAGAACCTATTGTTTCTTCACCCCACGGCTCCCAGGACTTTTCCTATTACCTAGCTCGTAGACCTGCCGTGTGGAGGGTTTGTGACCCAGTCTGTGAGCCCTAGCTCTACATTTGCTTTTTCTCTGGGGGAGGCTGTGAGTGTGTCACTTTGTTCAGGACATTCTAAGGGCTTTGTTTTTGTGTTTATTGTTTTTTGTGTTTTTCTGTTATTTGCTATTGTTGTTTATTCATGGCTCTTAGTGTATCGTCCCCTTTAAAATAGGAAATATCCTTCTTTATTTCTTTTTGTCTGTGTCGGCTGGGTCACAGACCATTCAAACTCATTCTGTGCAGACTGGGTCACAGACCCCTCATATGCAGGTTGTGAGCTAGGTAATTGCAGAAAGATCCTGGGAGCTGCAGGCAAGGTTGACATGCTTTATTTAGATGTGAGCTCAGCCCCCTAGCCTCCTACTGGATCAGAACTGTTGTCTTTTATGCTAGGGTCAGATAGCCAAGGAACACCTGGGTGCACATGCGTAATTAACGTATTTACAACAGACAGGCCTGAGCCATGCTCAGCCAGATATGAGGTGAGGGAGCCTGACCAGTCTGTCTCCATTTTCCTCACAGTCTGATATAAGGCTGATCCTACCCTTTTTTTTTGTTTGTATTTCCTTGCTTTGGTCATTCCCATATTCCAACTTTCAGTGCCAGTCTAGTTACAGTCTCTTAAACGTGAGGCTGGGTTTTGGCCTTAACCAGTGGAAAGTCTCGCTGCTAGTAACCCTCTGTCATATGGTGATGACCCTTCATGTGTTTAGTCTGAAACCTGCTGTCTTATTTTCTATTTTCTATTTTCTTGATTTTCACTATTTTCTATTACTTTTCCTCCCTATAGTGGTTTGATAATTCTACATTCTCTTTGTTTTCTAGTGTTTATGTGGAAGTAGCAACTATTAGTAATAGGCTTACATTTTTGACAAGTGTACTTTAACATATTTTTCTCTTGCAGTTAAGAATTAAAGAGCATCTATTTTACCTGTGCCCCATTCTACTCTTGTACAGGGTGGGATTTTTAGTCCACTTTTATTTTCCCCTAATCTCACTCTAGGTTTTGTTAAATAGGAATTACAGTAACACTTAAAAATATGTATCTTTTTATATCTTATCTTATTTTTTTGGCAGCTGGCTGATACGGGGATTCAAACCCTTGACCTTGTTGTTATAACACCATGCTCTAACAAATTCAGCTAACTATCCAGCCCTCCTTTTTATATTTTAGATAATTTAGGTTTCATTTATACTTTAAAGTGTTTAATATTCAGACTTAATTATTATGTTTTAATGGTTTATTTTTAGAAATGGTATACATATCACATAGAATTTCCCTTTTGAAATATTTTTTATTGTAGAGTAAGAGGCAGCATAGCCTAACATTTAATAGTACTAGCTTTGTAGTTGGCTGCCTTTCTACATTCAGATTCTGACTTCACCATTTACCAGCTGAGTGACCTGGTACATAGTAACTCTCTCCAAGGCAGGGTTTTCTGTAAAATGGGGCAGTGGTGGTCCTTCTGTCCTTCCTCAGGGAGTTGCTGTGAGCACTGTCTATAATGGCCCACAGGGTGGGATCCCTGTGTCCCTCCTCTGCAGAGTGCAGTGTCTGTGCACGCCTTCCTTTTCCGTCCAAGAGAGCGCCACTGCACGGTCTGCAGACAGCACACTGTGCTCAGTCTCTTGGTAGCTTATTTTCTGAATCCTTTCTTGTCTGAAGCTGGAATTTGTTTATTCTTTCTGTCAAGCATGATTCCTAGTTTTGATTGATGCAGAATTCCAAGGTTGCCACGTTTCCCCCTTAGAATTACGTGAAGATATTTCTCTTTGCTTTCTGACATTTTTAGTGTTGCAGAAAAGATGGCTGATGCTGGCAGCCTTTCTGCTCTGAAGGGCATCTTTTCTTGTTCTGTTTAGTTCTGATTACAAGCAATGGTATTTTCTCATTTTTTTTTTTTATTTTTGGAATTTAGACAACTAGTAGGATATGCTTAGGATAGGTCTTTTTTCAGTGTTTCTCCTTGGCACTGTAGGATGTCTTGCTCTGTATCAAGTCTTTCCTCAGTTTATTCAGTTTTTTCTTATTTTTAAAATCATTGCTTTTGTATCATTTCCATTCTATCCTCTTGGAGTTCATGTTATCAGTCATTAGAGCTCCTACTTTTGTCTTCTTGTCTCCTTGGATTTTCTCTCATTTTCTTGCTCTTGTTTTAACATAATTAATCATTTCTACCCACCTTGTTCTAAGTTTAACAAAGATGGACACAAAGGATGTCTTGGAAAAATTAAAGTTGGGTAAGTGTTTACATATTACAACTTTTCCTCATCTTTTCTTGAGAGCTCCCCATTCATCAATATGAAGTGGCTGTGTTAGTCAGTGTTTACTACCATACATATTAACAAAATGTGAGGTATACTTCCAGTGCTGGCTGTATGATTAGTGTTGTACATGGTATGTTTGTATTTGTACATTTTATAAAGTGCTTTAGAATGTGTCATGATTGAAAGGCTGTCATTTTAGGTCATGCTCATTTAATTTCACTTATTATTTAAATCTGGCTTTACCATTTTATTTACCATTTTATTATGGTTTTAGGAGAAACTAATTCGAGATATTGCGCATTGTCATGGAATTTTGATCACTTCTTACTCCTACATTCGAATAAAGCAAGATGACATTAGCAGGCATGACTGGCACTATGTAATCTTGGACGAAGGGCACAAAATTCGAAATCCAAATGCTGCTGTTACCCTTGCTTGCAAACAGGTATGGCCTCTTATAACAAGGGGGATTTCCAGGTGGATAATAGTGTTTAATTCAGAAAAAAACTATCTGCTTCTAGTAGCACATTTATCGAATCTTTCTTGTACCTTTACATAAGGAATTAAAAGTATACATTTTGCATTAATGCAAAAAATTCCCTATTCTTGCCCTCAATCAGGTTTTTAAAATTCTCATTGCTCGTATTACTTAATGTTTCTTGCAGGCATCAGTTGTTAGAATGTAACCAAATTCAACTCTAATCCATAGTATTTAGTTTGAACAGTAAGAAAAATTTTTCCCTATTTTTTCATCTATTGTAATTGAAGAATTATAATTGTATAACATGTCTATGTTTTGGGGAGGACCAAAATGATGGCAAGAACTGAAATAATGAATACATGTGTTAAGTAACAATATCTCATGGGAGTGTTTTGGGGTAGGGATGGTGATCATCTATTAAAAGGTGAATTTAGGGCTGAGCCCGTGGCGCACTCGGTAGCGTGCTGCGCTAGCAGCGCGGCGACGCTCCCGCCGCCGCGGGTTCAGATCCTATATAAGGATGATCAGTGCACTCCCTGGCTGAGCGCCGGTCACCGGAAAAAAAAAAAAAAAAAAAGGTGAATTTAATAGAAAAGTATTTTTTCCCCCACAACAGTTCCGCACCCCTCATCGGATCATCTTGTCTGGCTCACCAATGCAGAATAACCTGCGGGAACTGTGGTCACTGTTTGACTTTGTTTTCCCGGGCAAGTTAGGCACGCTGCCTGTGTTCATGGAGCAGTTCTCTGTCCCCATCACCATGGGAGGGTATTCGAATGCATCCCCAGTACAGGTAATGTGTTCAGCACGTAACATTCAGGATGTAAGGAAAATGATCAGGCTTATAAATTTATATCTGATGAAAAACTATTTTTACTTAATAGATCCTATTTTTCCGGGTAAGTTTTCTAAAAAATGATGGAAAATATTCACTTAGAGGAAAGCCCTAGAATAAAACTATTCTTTTTGTGATAGAAATTAAACTGTTTTGGTGTTGGTTGTTTCTGGGATGTTCCTGACAGATAAGAAATAAAAGATGTCATATGATAAGAAAAAGAGTAGTCAGAAATTATGAAAAAGGGAGAATCAGTTCTGGACAGCAGGCAATTTAGTGCAAATTGAGTAGTGTATCTTATAAAGTAGTGGAGAAGCTTAGAAAAGGGGACACTGGGGAGGATTGCACAGTTCCAGGAAGACATAATGAGACATGTGTCCCTTAACCTGATTCTGGGAAAATAGGCCATGAAGAGCGAGGGGATTCTAGATTAGGGCAGCAACATGATCGTGGCCACATTGTGTGACTGTGGGCAGTGAAGAGACTGCTTGACTGGACTGCAGATGCTTGTGGGGGAGCAGTGGGAGAGCTGTGGACACCAGAACTGGGGGCCTTGAAAGGGAGGCCAAAGTGCTCAGGGAGGGCAGGACCACTGAAGGCATTTGAGCAGGAGGCTGGGAGATGGTAGTTCCTGAGGGTTGCTCAAGCTGCAGGGTAGTCACGGGAGGGCAATTGTACTGAGACCGTGGAGACATCAGGGATGAGGGTGATGAGGATCTGGACCTGGACTTGGGTGGTTGTCTGAGAAAGACAGTGGACAGTAAGAAGCACAGGTAGCATTTTTAGGCAGAATAGACAGGATGTGGAGGCTGAGAAGATAAAGGAAATGGGGTAGAGAATGGTGAGGTTGCTGCAGCTGACCCCTGAGATTTAGGCCTGGGTGACTGGAAGAATGGGTTTGTCACGGGCAGGAGTGTCAGGAGGTAAAGCCCACCTGAGGGCAGTTTGCGGCCTTTAGGGGTGGGCTCCATCCAGCCTTGGCAGGAGGCAGGGTTTCTGCGTGGCCCTCCTCAGGTGAGGCTTGCACCTGCCAGGTTATGGCTGAGCCAAAACTAAAGACTTTCACAACAAGAGTCGCTCTTGTGTTTTGAAATATTTAATTAGAAAAAGAATTTTGGGCCTTTAAAATCAGAGATTGTCAAAAGCAACTTTAATACCTTTTAGATTATGAGATTGAATGATTTTTGTTAAACTTTCATAAAGGCTCTCTTCCTCCTCTGTCTCCCTGTTGTCTGTCCTTCGTTATACTGCTCTTTTTTTAACTTTTCATTTTTTTATTAGCATATTCATTGTTACAAATCATACTTATTCTTTTTAAAAAAATTTTTATTGACTCAAAATGGATTATACATATTTTTTGGGTTCAACATTGAGGTATGTTGATCAAATTGATGTTACTAGCATATATATTGTTATAAATCGTAATTATTCTTTATGCCCCTTGTCCAATCCTGCCCCATCTCTCTTCCTCTCCCCCTCCCCACTCTAATCACCCTAGATTTCTTCTCTCCCTCTGAAAGAATAATGGTTACTCTGTTGATTTGCTGCCCAAATGATCTGTCCAATGCTGAGAGGCATGATCAGGTCCCCTGATACTGTCATAGAGCAGATGTCTCTTCCGTCACTATGAAATGGGCTCTGTGGAGACGCACATCCTCCTCCTTTCTTTATCTCTGCTGGTGACTCTCCTTGTGTCAACTTACTCTGTGTGGTGGTTGTGGCATCTAGCCACCTTCAAGGCAGCTGTGGTTATCGTGGTGGCTGTGGTGGGCCACCCACATGGAGAAGATATTTTTGGCCTGCTCCGTGGTGCTGACAGTGTGCCTGGTTGTGGAGAGTGTCTGATCCCTGGTTCCATGCCCCAGGTCCCCGGGTGGGTCCCGAGGTGCTGGCATGGTGTGCCTGGTTGTGGGAGGGAGGTTCAGTCCCCTTCTCCATGCCTCGGGCGGGCCCTGAGGAGCTGTCACTGTGTGCCTGTTTGTGGGAGGGGGGTCTGGTCCTCTTCTCCATGCCCCAGGTCCCTGGGCAGGCCCTGAGGCGCTGGCATGGTGTGTCTGGTTGTGGGAGTGGGGTCTGGTCCCATTCTCCGTGCCTCAGGTCTCCAGGTGGTAACTGAGGTGCTGGCACAGGGTGCCTGGTTGTGGGAGGGGAGTCCAGTCCCATTCCCCATGCCTCGGGTCCCTGGGTGAGCCCCGAGGTGCTGGTGCTGTGTGCCTGGTTGTGGGAGGAGGTTCCGGTCCCCTTCTCCATGCCTTGGGTCCCCGGGTGGGCCCTGAGGTGCTGGTGTGGTATGTCTGGTTGTGGGAAGGGGGTCCAGTCCCTGGCTGCTAGCCTCAGGTTCCCAGGGGGCCCCTAGGCATTGGTGGTATGCCTGTATGTGGGAATGGGGTCCAGTCCTTGGCTCCAATACTCGGGATCCTGAGTGGTGCCCCAAGGTGCTGGTGGTGTGAGTGGTTGTGGGCAGGGGTCCTGCCCCTGGCTCCATACCTCATGTCCCTTGGTGGGCCCCAAGGCATTCATGGTGTGCCTGGGCCGGAACTAAGTTTTTGACCTTTGCTTGCTTCTAACCTGGGGAACTTCCTGTGGGAACCAGTAATTGAGCCGTGTGGTTGAGGTAAATTATCCTGGTGGGCCCCAAGGCATTCGTGGTGTGCCTGGGCCAAAACTAAGTTTTTGTCCTTTGCTTGCTTCTAAAATGGGGAAACTTCCTGTGGGAACTAGTACTTGAGCTGTGTGGTTGAGGTAAATTACTGCTTTGCTCCTGTTTCCCTGCGGAAGGCTTTTTGTGCAGCTCAGGGTTTAGTGGTTGACCTTATAGGTACTTCGGGCTCTCCTGAGACTGGGTGCACCTGGGTTGTGTAGAAACTCTGGTCTGGGCCTGAGTTTTTTCGTGAACTGCACCCCACGCAATTCTGCATTCCCGACCAGTCTCCTCTGAGTGGTCCTGCACTGACTGGGGGGCAGATTGGCTGTCCTTGCTGTGTCCCAGTGTTCTCCCAGTGGGCTGGCCTCCCCCACCACGCGTGCTCCAAACACTTCCCATGGGACGGGCCGTGCGCTGGTTCCTTGTGATGACTCACCAGCCTCTGAGTGGCTTCCCTTTTTCAGCTGCTCTGGCTCCTTGCCCCTGCGTGGGTCCACGGGAACCCTGTTAGTGGTCTTACTGTCCTGGGGGCCATCAAAGTGCTCTTCTCCCCTTCCGCTTCCAAGTAATTCCATCTAAAGGGCATGGCTGTGGCTTCTGCCAGTTCCTACTCCATGTGCTCCAGCATTAAAGTGGCTGTGGCCCAAAATGCTGAGAGCAGTTTTTCTTTTTCTCTTCATGGTTTCTCCTGCCTTCATGAGTTCCATAGGTCTCTCCTCCTCTTCACTTGAGCTCCAGCAGCCCCAGCTTGGCCGATGTTATATTTTTATAGTTGTAAATTGGTTGATTTGTGGGAGAGAGTGATGCTGGGGACTGTCTATTCCGCCATCTTGACTGGAAGTCCATACTTACTCTTTATGCCTCTTATCCAATCTCTCCCCTTCCTCTTCCTCCTTCTCCCCCGCCATCTAATAACCATAGATTTGTTTTCTCCATCTGATAGATTAATTGTTCCTGTAGATGATCTGTTCAATATTGAGACAGGTGTGATCAGTTCCTCCTCTATTATTGTAAATGAGATGCTGCTTCTATTACTCTGGAGTGTGCTTTCTGAAAAGAGAGGACTTCTTTGTTTTTTTTTGTTTGTTTGTTTTTTGGGTTTTTTTTTTTTTTTTTGGTCTCCACTGGTGCTTCTCCTTGTCAGTGAAGTTGAGAGTCTGGTGCACCATCTGCATGGTGGCTGTGACTGCTGCTATAGAGACTAGCCACTTTTGTGGCAGCCATGGCAATTGTGGTGGCTGTGGAGGGCTACCCATGTGAAAATGGTGTTTTTGGTGTGTTCTTTACCTGGTTGTGGCTGAGTTCAGCTTTCTCCTGCTCCATGCCTCATTCTAAAATGTTGTTACAGAGCAGTTGGGGGTGGGGAGAAGAAGAAGGAAAGAGGGAAGGGAAATAGGGTGGGAAGAGGGGGAAAGAGGGAAAACATATTCAAGGCCATGGCGCCCCCTCATTTCAGCAGGGGAGACCAGAAAGCTTCCAGTGGTGGCTGGGTTGTTCCTGGGCTGGATGCGGATGTCAGAGGGGTGTGGCTGAAGCCCTGAGCCCCCAACTGCCTGGGCTTGGGAGCCTGGAGTACTTCTTGCAGCAGCTCAGTGGTCATTGCTGGGCTGCTTGTGGATGTTGGGGGGTATGGCTGAGGCCGTTGATCCCCCACCGCCCTGGCTTGCGACCTGGGACACTTCCTGCGGTAGCTCGGTGGTCGTCTCTGGACTGGTTGTGGATGTTGGCAGGGGGATGCTTGGCTGAGGCCCTCAGCCCTACCCACTCCCTGGCTTGGGAACCCAGGGGGCTTCCAGTCCTTTTGTGTTTATAGGTGTTCTTTGGTTGTGTTAGACCTTTACTAGTTAATATCAAACTTTGTCTCTGATCTGTGGGTATTTTGTGTTTTCTTTCAGTTGTGTGTTGGGTTATTCACTGTTCCTGGCACTTCAACTCTGCACTGGAACTAATTTGTTGTCCTTTGCTTACCTCTAAGATGGAGGGACTTCCTGTGGGGACCAGCACTTGAGCCCTGTAGTTGAGCTAAATTGTTGATTTGCTGCTGATTCCCTGGGGAAGGCTTTTTGTACAGCTCAGGTTTAATGGTTGCCTTTGTATGTACTTCCAGGTCTGTGATGTCTGGTGCCTTTGTATGTACCTTCCAGGTCTTGGGTTGTATGGAAAACTTTGGTCTGGACGTCAGTGTTTTCAGCAAATTGCACAGATGTGTATTTCTGGCTAGTCTCCACTAGTGGTCCTGTGTTGATTAGGGAACAGATCAGCTATCTGTGCTGTGTGCCAGTGTTCCCCCGGTGGGCCCATCTCTCCTACCCCTTGCATTCCAGACACTTCCCATGGGACGGGCCATGTGCTGATCCCTTGCAATGAGTCACTGGCCTCTGAGTGGCTCCTTTTTTCCATTGTCTGTGGCCCCTTGCTCCTACATGGGTCCATGGAAACTCTGTTAGTGGCCTTGCCAGCCTGGGGGCCACCAAGGCCCTCTTCTCCCCTGCCACCTCCAAGCAACTTCATAGGAAGGGCACAGCTGCAGCTTTTGCCAACTCTTTCTCCATGTGCTTACCAGGGCCAGCCTTAAAGTGGTTGGGGCTTGAAATGGTGGGAACGGTTCTTTCTTTCTCTCATCGTGGTTTCTCCTGCCTTCATGAATTCTGTAGGTCTCTCCTCCTCTTTCCCTGAGCTCTAGTGGCCCCAGCTTGGCTGTCATTGCGTTTTTAATAGCTGTAAATTGGTTGATTTGTGTGAGAGAGTGATGCTGGGGACTGTCTGTTATGCCATCTTGACTGCAAGCTTCCTAAACTTTTCATTTTGAAAGAATTTAAAACTTAGAAATTTGCAAGAATCGTGAAATAGAACCCAATGGATGCTTTACCGAGATCACCAATTATTAGCATGTGCTAACATTCGCTTCACCATTTCTCTAAATATGTACACAAGTTATGGTTGTTTGTTCTGAATTACCTGAGAGTAAATTGCAGACATGATGCCCCCTCCTCCAAATCCTTCAGTGTGTATTTCCTAAAAACAAGGACAGTCTCTTATATAACCACAGTGTGAACATCAAAATCAGGAGGAAATTTAACACTGATGCAATTCTGTTGTCTAATCTACAGTCACTCACACTTTGCCAGTTGTTCCAGTTGTTTCCATGTCTCTTTAGTCACCTTTAATCTGGAACAGTTCTTTCAGCCTTTCTTTTGCCTTTCATGACCTTGACATTTTTGAAGACCGCCAGCCCGTTAGTTTGTAGACTCCCTCAGTTTGGGTTTGTCTTCTGTTCCTTTGTAATTAGATTCAGGTATGCATTTTGGGCAGGAATGTGGCGGAAGTGCTGTCTTTTTCGGCGCCTGGTGTTTGGGGCACCTGCTGTCAGTTAGTCCCATTATTGGTGGTGATAACTCTGATTACTTGGTAAAGTCATGTTGGCTAGATTTCCAGACTGTGAAGTTACTGCTTTTCCTTTGGAGTTAATAAGTCATTTGTGGAGAGCTCCTTTGAGAACATGTGGGTACGGCCTGTTTCTTCCTTGAAGTTGTGTTTCAGGAGTTTGTGGGCTTGTCTTGTTCTAAGTGCTAAGATACTTGGGAGCAGGGGTGTTGATTTTATTCTCTACTTTTTGTTTGAGACCAGAGTCGCCATGCATTATTGAGTCTTAAGAGGCTAGTCTGTCTACAGGTGTGTATTGTGTCAGGAAGGGGCTAAATTGACGGGAGGGGGCTAGAAAACAGAACCTTTCCTTGACTAGTGTTCCCAGGCCGAGGGGGAACGTGGTAAATAAACGTGATCCTAGTGCAGGATCATGAGGACCATGATCTGGGAGGTGTCCACATCAGAGCTGGTAGGGCTCAAGGAAGGTCTCCTGGGGAAGAGGTGGCTGAGCCGGGGCTGCGAGGCAAGGGGCAGAGCACTGCCAGTCCAGGTGTGGCGTGACCACTGCTCATAGCCCTGTGTCCAGCGGGGCAGGGAGCTGTGGAGCTAAGAACCTGAGGGGATGTTGAGTTGAACCTCCTCTTTTCATGCTCAAGGTTGTTGAGACGCAGCATTTTGTCCACTTGCCTAAGGTCACTTGGCTCTGGATGAGGATGAGCTGGGTGTCGTTACCCCTCCACCTTGACACGCACAGGAAGAAGCATGGGCGGGCTCAGCGAGGTAGCCGTTTTCCATGGCATGGGGGCTTGGGAGTGATGGAGAAATCCAACTGGATCCCTACCTTGTGTTTTTACTAACAGAGAAACAGACAGGGGAGCCAGTTGGGAATTAAATATAAGATCAACTCAGGGTGGTGTGCAGGAGAGAGCAGGGCTGAGCCACTCCCCAGCCCAGCCCTGGTTTAGTTTACCAGCATCTCCCACCAGCATGCTCATGCTTCTGCAGGAGAGGGGGGCAGGCAGAGGGAGGATGTGGGGACAGTTTCCTTAACACACTGTAAGTACTTGCTTCCTTGTTGGGACTGTGGTGCAGTACTAAACTCTGAGGTTAATCATCTCTATATCACAGATCATGTATGTACCTCATCCTCATCTGAAAGGTAATTTCTATCAATGTTTGAATGATACATCGAAGCAGTTATTTGTAACTAAAAGTTGTTGATTGATTAAGCTTGTTTGTGATTATCTGTTATTCCAAGTAAAACTTGTTTCTTATATTTATGCACATACATTCACACAGCATGTACACACATGTGCATATACATACATGTATACAGACTTGAGTGAGGTGTTGTTAGGGTCTTTTAAAATATGTATTTTTAACACATTAATCTTTTAACTTGAATTTTTCTGTATGTATCATGGTGAAACTCTATCATCATTCATTTCACAGCTAATTTTCTTAATCTCTGGTTGGAATTTTTCTTGTTCCATGAAATAGTAATTTGCTAAGTTGTTAAGCCTATTTGGATCTTTTTTTTTTTTTTTTTTTTTTTTTTAAAATATGACCGGTAAGGGGATCTCAACCCTTGGCTTGGTGTTGTCAGCACCATGCTCAGCCAGTGAGCGAACCGGCCATCCCTGTATAGGATCCGAACCCATGGCCTTGGTGTTATCAGCACCGCACTCTCCCGAGTGAGCCACGGGCCAGCCCTATTTAGATCTTTTTTAAGTATCTATAATTTTACTGACTTCTTTGTTTGCCTTTAAGTGAATGGCAGAGGGAGTGGTTTCCTGGGCCTGTGGGTCTTTGTCTTCCCGTGTACAGTTAATACCCATCTCATGTGACCGTGCTCCATTATGGAACCATATGCTCCGTTTTAGGCCAAAGTGACCTTTCATTTCTGGGATCACAGGGCTTTTCTTGAATGTGCTCTCATAGTCTCCAGTGGGCGGTAATCTCTGCCTTTTAGCTGGCTGCTCCCAGTGCGGTAGCTCTCCCCTGAGTTAGCTTTTGATCTCAAGTCTTGCAGAATGGCAGTTCCTTTGTTACTTTTGGAGAATACAAGATTATAAACAGAGATTCATTTAAAAGCAGTTTTTCCCCTAGAGGGTGGTCAAGAACAAAATAAATCCCTTCTTTAGGGTTTAACTATATAATAATAATTATGGCAAAGTATTGAGGAGGAATAGGCACAAAATTGTTTTTTTGTTGTACATTTTGCTGAATGAGATTTTTTTTTTTTTTTACTTATAATAGTATTAGGAAAGCTACTGCCCCCTGGAATATATGGAATTTTTACTAGTTTTTCCAAACCATTTTCCACCCATTTCCAACCACTTTTATACAACCGTTGACCATTATTTTGTTTTTTAAGCAATGGAATCAATTGAGGTAAGAACAAATGCATTCCTTAAACACACAGTAATTTCCCCTTTTTCTCTTATTAAAGGTTAAAACTGCTTATAAGTGTGCGTGTGTCTTGCGAGATACCATAAATCCATACCTACTGCGGAGAATGAAGTCAGATGTCAAGATGAGCCTTTCTTTGCCCGATAAAAATGAGCAGGTTTGTGAATCAGGTGTTAATAAAGCATTACTAAAGCACACGTATGCCTGCCCTTCACTCTGACTTTGCCTTGTGTGACTGATGAGGCTAACTGGTGTGCTCCTGGCGCTGGGGGGCAGCGGGCCCATGTCTGCATGCACCCATCTGGGGCAGGTGAGTCTGCCAGGCGTCTGCCCTCAGCAGGGCTCCTCCTCTAGTGCACAGGCTCTGCTCTCCCTCCTGAGGGAAGAAGTCAGATTGCCGGCTGGTCCTGGGGAAGACTGTGGACTCTCCTCTAAGAGAGGAGGATATTCACGGGCAGGTACTGAGCAAAGAAGTGATGAGATCTGACTTAGGAGTGAAAAGGCTTATCCTTTTCAGTTCCATCCTGATGTTCTCAAATCTTTGTTTTACATTTTTTAGCAGCTGGCAGGTATAGGGATCTGAACTCTTGACCTCGGTGTTATAACCCTGCACTATACCCAGCTGAGCTAACAAGCCAGCCTACCCTAATGTTCTGTAATCTTAATAGACAACTGCGTCTTCTACTCGATGCTTAAAAAGTGCACTATCAACTTTGAATGTTGAAACTGTAAGGGATTGTGTACATCTGTCACCGAAGCCACTTTCATCCCTGGTTCTTCCCTTCCCCCAAACTATCTCCAGATTTAGCCCTTTATCTCTGTAGTCCCCGAGAGCTCTCCCCTTGATGCTGCTTCCTCAGGCCACAGCCCCCTGAGTGGTCTCCAATTGTTAGCCAGCACTCTGGTGTCTTTTTTGTCCTTTCTCATCCTCATTCTCGTGTCTGCTTCATATTCTGCGATTTTCCTCAAAAATTATTGCAGTCAAGGACTGTAGGATTAGGGCAATTGTTGGAATCCTGCCAACATAGCCGATTGTATTGCTAGGGCTTGGGCCCATAGACCCTTCAAACCTGTCGTACAGATGGGGTCACAGAACCCTCACACGCCAGACTGGGTCATAGACCACTCACATGCAGGTCCATGAGCTAGGTAATTGGGAAAGATCCCAGGAGCCGTTGGCAGACAACACAAGCTCAGTCCTCAGCTTCCTCAGCAGTAGCAGCAGCTTACAACAGCAGCAGCCAGCAATGCTGAAAGGACCAGGGTCTCAGGAGCTGGGAGGCCGGTCAGTCCTTGTAGGGAAAGTGAAGATAAATGGTCAGGGTCCCTCAGGGGTTTGGAGTCTTGCCGAGCATTTGATGTAAATATGCATGTGCACCCAGGTGTTCCTTGGTTATTGTCTACTATAATTGCTCATGTGCACCCAGGTGTCCTGGGTTGTCAGACTTAAGTGTAAAGGACAAGTGGCTCTGATCCACAGTGCCCCCCATCCCTGGGGGGCCCACAGGGAGACCGCTACTGCTGGAGGCTGTTGCTAAAAGCTGCTGTTGCTGCCTGGTGGCCTCCCGCAGGATGCTCCCGGAAGCCACTGTTGCCACTGCTGGATCTGCTGCAGCAGAAGCTTCACAAGCACAGACAGCCTGGGGGGGCACAGCTGATGAGTTAATTGAGGCTATTTTTGGGGTGCCCATGGAACAGCCATTTC
This sequence comes from Cynocephalus volans, assembly GCF_027409185.1. Classification (NCBI taxonomy): domain Eukaryota; kingdom Metazoa; phylum Chordata; class Mammalia; order Dermoptera; family Cynocephalidae; genus Cynocephalus; species Cynocephalus volans. Next base: position 224,792,530 of record NC_084461.1, read on the forward strand.
CAGGTGGTGGTTGTGAAGGGGCTGGAACTCTGGCAAGGCTGGGTTTGCCCAAGGAGCGTGTGTAGAGTGACAGGCAGGCCAGGGACAGCAACGTGCACACGAGGGTGAAAGACGAGGAGCTGGCTGGGGACACTTGGGCAGTGAGGCAGATGGGAGGCAGTGGGCGAGGAGAGGTGGACTCACTGAGGCAGGTGTCGGAGGCATGAGCTGGGAAGAACCAGCCTGTTTGGCAACCAGGAAGGCATGGGTGGCGGCATCCAGAACATGACATCAGTGGCATCAGCAGAGGTGCCCTCCAGGCTCACGCCAGGTGCTGGCTTCAGGAGAGGCTGGAAGTGAGGAAGTAGAGACGGGATGGGTGTTGTTCCCTCAGGGAGTTTCCCCCTTGACTCTTGGAGAGTCTAACAAGGGGCACTGTCCCCAGGAAGAGCAGTGGGTTTTCAGATCCCATGCAAAGGCTGGAGGGCTGCCCTTGATCCTGCCCAGGAACCTCTTCCTCTGGGAATAAAGGAAATAAGGTGAGGTGGATGCAGAAGTAGAGACATTTTAGGGAGTAAAAACTGGGAATCATGACTGATTCTGGTAGCCTTAGTTTGATTTTCATTGTTTTGTTTTTATTTGTTCGATCATTTGTAAGTAGAGGTTGAGACAGAGGTGGCTGGATGGCTCAGTGGGTGTCTTGGGGAGCACCAGGAGCCTCAGCTCCGCATTCTGGGCTTGCAAGAGGTGCTGGGCAGAGTGCACTTGCAGGACCCTGGGGCAGGAGTGGGAAGTGGCAGTCCACCACCAATGGGAGTCATTCCCTGGCACCACTTGGCACTGACCATAAAGGAGTTCAGAAGCAGATGGTTGAGTTGATCTGCATTTGGAAGTTTACAGGATAATGGGTTGAAAAGGGTCCGAGTAGTTGGCTAAGGGGTAGCTGAAGTACCATCCATGGGAATATGACTGGCCAAGGAAGAAAGCCAGGCCATGAGATGGCAGTGGTGGACTTGGACAAAGGAGGGGTGAAGGGCAGAGAGCCAGAGAATGCCGTGTCATGGAGTGATTTACACAGTTGGGCTGGGAGGGTTGGAGTTGCTGTCAGACACAAGTTTGGTGAACTTGTCGGCCTGCACTTAGAACTCCAGGAAAGGGAGTGTTCCAGGCAAGGTTAAGGTCTCTGGTCAGATCTGTGGAGTGTGGGCAAGGGTCACGGAAGGTGGGACGGTCTTAGCATGTTGAGGCTAGGGAGGAGGATGTGCATACCTGGGTCCTGGACTTGCTTGTGTCTTCAGGATCTTCAGGAGCAGTTGGCACAATGGGGTGGGGACAAGGAAGTGGGTGAATGACAGAAGTGGATGGGCGGGGGTGAAGAACTGTGCTCTTTGTTCAGCTATGAAAGAGATTGTTGTCATGTTTTAATAAGAGGTACATTGTTAAAATTGCATACATTGTGCCCTTTTGGTTAGGAAATTTTGTTGATATTTTAGTTATTTTATTCTGTTAAATTTTTATTTTTTTGAAATTATGGTTTCTTTTCTTTTTTTCCCTGTAGGTCTTATTTTGCCGTCTTACAGATGAGCAGCATAAAGTCTACCAAAATTTCATTGATTCCAAAGAAGTTTACAAGATTCTCAATGGAGAGATGCAGGTCAGCTAAAGAATTAGAAGCTGGACGAATGAATTGTGGACACAAGGAAGTGGGGAAGGAAAGGAAACTAGTGTGCAGAATGTGCTGGGGTTTCCACATAATGCATCTCAGTTCACTGGAGTGCAGTCCCGTATGGTAGATGGGGAGTCACAGCTTTCAGCTGGAGATGGGTGTAGAGGAGTTGGGTAACTGGTCAAAGGTTGCATAGCCATGAGCTGTGAGCGGAACCCAGATGCAAGTGTGACCACAGGCCGTGCAGTTCCTGTTACTCCCTGGGTCTTACCTGGCAGGTAGTGGGTGTCAGGTACATACCTGGGTTTTCCCAGAAATTATGACCAAAATTATATATTAAGAGGAGAGGATTGTGAGGACTCATAAGTTTTATCAGCTTCTTAAAGGAGTGAACTCCATACCCCTATGAATAATGTACCACTATGATGTTAGAAACCAGAAATAATTCTGGTTCAAATGTCCCTGGCTGTAATTCTTATCAGTGTGTGAAAGGACTTTCTATTCCTTCCAATATTAAGAAAGCTTCTTTCTACTATTGTCCAGAATTCAGAAGTTGCTAGATAGTGTCTTCTCAGAAAAACCGCATTATATAAATAAAATGAATGTGATAGAATTTGTTTTTCTGGAACACCTTTCCTGCTGTGGAATGTCCCCAGACACTTTAAATGAGAATGGGCTGCTGGTACTAGACAACTGATGGAAACGTCCTGGGCCAACAAAGTATGTGTGCTGGGAGCTGGGCATCACGGTACTCACCTGGCGTAGGCTGCCACTGGCCCAGGGATTCTCCAGGGCCCTCTTGAAAACGTTTTGGTGAGAATTAAAGCCCTTCCCAAAGTAAGAAAACATATGGTTAAATTTCAGTGCGCCCCCTTTTCATCTGTATTGCAGCACTGTTACAGGTGAATCCACTACTGTGTAGTTTAGTGGAAAATAGCTGTGAACGATAGGGCCTGTGAGAATGAGCCCTGCAGGGACTGATGGTCCTGTGCAGAATGTAGGGGGCAGCCCTGGTCTGCTGGGGCAAGCACACTGAGGAGGAATCATTTTCCTGAATTCTTCTGTACGTGATAACATTTGAGCTACTGGCAGTGCTCAGCACTAAGTGTGGGTTTGTGTCTCTTCAGTAAGGGTATGTAGTAGCTTTATAATTAGCATGTATCTGTAGTTTCAGGTAATCTGTGCCCTGTCTGTGCGTCAGTAGTGAACCTATGAATTATGTCTTACTGACTTGACATGTGAGGTTCCTGGGGCCAAGGAGACTGCAGTGGTCTCGCCACACTCTCCCTGCTGTCATCCTGGGCGGACCTGTTTTTGTGAGGAGCTTTCACGACAGACCTCAGGAATCTAGTGCGTTGGGTGTCAGTCCTTCCTGCAGCAAGTGCAAACTGACCTGTGCTTTAACCCGCATTGATCTTTGCACCTGGAGTCCTTGCTTGGCCCTCATTGGAGGTGTAGGCGAGTAGCTCTGTGCGCTGAAGTACACTGGCCTGCACTTTTGGTAGATAAAGAGATGATGTGGCTGCCTGTGTTCATAACCTCCAGATTGTTATGCTTTTTCTTCCAGATTGTCATTTCAGTTTTTTAACCATCCTCACAATTTCTTATTTCATCTGTCACTATTATCTACAGGAAGTTTTAAATCACTCACATTTATTCATCTCTTCTAAATCTCCCCTTAACTTCTTCATGTGCCTCCAAGTTAGGTGGTTGAGGTTACCCTGTCCATAGACAGAGAATGTAGGCCACACTTGGAATTTTAAGTTTCCTAGCAGTCACATGTAAAAAAGGGAAACAGATGAGGAAGTGAAATTAATTTTGATCGTATGTTTTATTTAAACTTATATGTCCAAAATATCATTTTAATACATAATCAGAACTTAAAAATGGTGAATGAGACATTTTACTCTTCTTTTCTTGTCTTCAGAATCGGGTACTTTACATTTGCAGCATGTCTCAGTTTGTACTGGCCACACTTCATGTGCTCAGTAGCCATGTGTGGCTGGGGCCACTGTATTGGATAGCACAGGTCTAGAGGAAGAAAAATGAGTTACAGATGACTCTCTGGGTAGTTTTGACAATGTTCCTGATTTGTTCAGCTCTTTTATTGTTTATTTGTCTGACTGTTGTTTACTGGTTAAAACTACTGTATCCTTTGATTTCTGGCTTAGTTTATGATTTCTTTTTTTCTGTCTGAGCTTCTTATACTAGTGAGTTTGGTTTGAGCCACACTCTGAAAGCCATGAAAGCACCCCATTATTAGAGTTTTGTTCATGTCCTCCGGCTGGAGCTGGGGCAGGGACACTCACCCCTAGTCTCCTGTGCCCTTCTGCTGTGGGGACTATCCTTCACATTTTTCTCATTCATGCATTTTTCATGCAGATTTGTTTTCTGATATAATAATAATGTAAAGGTAGATGGAACTTCAACCTCTGACTCATATATTAAACTACAGGACTTCTAGTGAAGTACTTAGGAATATTTAAGTACATTTGATAAATCATGTGACAGATTTCTCCAAATTCAAATTGGTATGACATTTCTGATCTATATTTAAAAGGTGAGTCAGTTTTTTATATCAAATGTGTAATACTATGTACTGCATACCTTTTTTTCTCGTGAGGTGAAATGAATTATCAGCACTTGATTATGACCCATAGACACAAGTTTAGTCCAATAGAATTTTTTTGTTTCTAGAGAACTTGTTCTATCGGGGAGAGAAGATGAATGAAAGTTACTTTCTTCCAGCTCCTAAGAGAGCTGTGATTAGGGGAAACTAATGAGCTGGTGAAAAATTCCTTTTTAATCTGTTACACACTGAAGGGCCTCCTTCCCCTTCTTCCTGAGGGAATATTATTTTACATGGGGTAATCTGAGTACACCTATGTTCTTTTACACCACAGATTTTCTCTGGACTTATAGCTCTAAGAAAAATCTGCAACCACCCTGATCTCTTTTCTGGAGGTCCCAAGAACCTCAGAGGTCTTCCAGATGATGAACTAGAAGAAGATCAGTTTGGATACTGGAAACGTTCTGGGAAAATGATTGTTGTTGAGTCTTTGTTGAAAATATGGCACAAGCAGGGTCAACGAGTATTGCTATTTTCTCAGTCAAGACAGGTGAGCGCACAAACTTCATACAGGAAACAAGTTTCTTCTTTGTGACTTGTGACCACTAATTCAAAAAATAAGATATGATCTAGAGTAATAATTCCAAAGCAAGTCTAACACTGACACTGAGGAGGCAGCCTGCAGATCTCTTAGGGAGTTTGGATCTTTCTCTAGAGATGGTGTTCAGAAGTTGGCTTATAAAAAAGCTCACCATGTGATTTTGGTGTGCAGGTGAGTTGGGGCCTAAGAGGCTACTCACAAAAGTTATGAGGAAATCCTAAAAATACACTTATTATAACAGTTATATTCTGCCTTAAATCAAGAAACCCCTTTTGAGATAGGCCCATTGGGGAAGGTGTGACCATTTACACAAATTTAGAAGCACTCATTGGGAGTGTGTATGTGATTTGTGAACTCTTATCTCCCCACCCCCAAGTAGATGCTGCACATTCTTGAAGTATTCCTCAGAGCCCAGAATTATTCCTATCTCAAGATGGATGGTACCACTACGATAGCTTCAAGACAACCACTGATTTTAAGATACAATGAGGTAACAAGCAAACATAACAGAGAAGTCCAGCAGTGCTGCTGTATGTGGAGGGAGAGGAGCTAGTGCGTCCACACCCACACCTGACCCAGCATGCTTACGTCAGGGGTTGCGTAGCGGGTGAAGGGAAGCTTTTTGCTTTAACTCTATGTACTTCTGGATTATTGGTGTGGGGGAGGAGCATGCATGTGTGTGCATTTGACCAAAGAATGAGTTTCTTTTCTTGAAAACTTAATTTTTAAGTATTGCTAATATAATAATATTAAAAATAAGAAGTGTGAGACGAGATGCCGATTCACCAAAGGTCTCTAGGACATAAACAATCCTTGTGTTGGGAACAGCCCAGTATTTCCACATGTGGCATATGTGAGTGCAGAGGTGAGGTGCTGTAACTAGTCTTAGGTATGCATACTAAATGCTGTGTGTCTTGCCCCTAGGACACATCCATCTTTGTGTTCCTTCTGACTACTCGGGTGGGTGGCATAGGAGTCAACTTGACAGGGGCAAACAGAGTCATCATCTACGACCCAGACTGGAACCCAAGCACAGACACGCAGGTCAGGTTTTTACTTTTAAAAAAGAATGTATTAGTAGAAATATAGTTTCATGGTTAGCACTGGTGATTGTCCTTTGATATTCTAGTTGTCTTCACCATACGGGTCGCATTTTGGTTGTTTCCTATTCTTCAACATGAAAGAGAGTCTTCAGCAGTTTATCCATTGGCATCCGTTCTTAGATTTGGGGTAAAAGGAGCATGCAGTTGCAAACTTTTTTTTCAGGCAGAGATGTCTCGGTTCTATCTTTGTCAACTGACTGTTTATCTTCCTTCACAGGCCTTAGGTATACTTGGCCTTAGCCAAAATTCTAACTCTGGGAATCTTTGTTTCTTTTGGTTGGCACTTGTCATGGGAAGGGCCCTTGTTGAGACGTCTCTCTCTTCCATAGGCCCGGGAGCGAGCGTGGAGAATTGGCCAGAAGAAGCAGGTGACCGTGTACAGGCTTCTGACCGCAGGCACCATTGAAGAGAAGATCTACCACCGGTCAGTGTGGGCAGTTGCCTGCTCCTTGGCTCTGTGCACCCAGAGTTTTGACCAGGGGATTTTTTTAAAGTGTTATTTTAGAAGGTCTTTCCATCTTAGAGTAACAATTGCTATAACTTAAGGGATATAATTTTTTGTTTTCATTTTGTATTTTTTACCATTAAAATAAGCTTACGTGGCTTATTGTGAGTTTTTCAAAAACGTCTTTGGAGGCAATAATTTTTTTACCTTATTCTACTTCAAGAAGTGCTTATGTGTAAACTTCATATTGTTATCTGAGACATTCCTACCTACTATGGTGTGCCTCTTTCTTTCAGAAAAATTTTAAAAAGTGACAAAATAGAATGTCCCCATATTGGCATTTACACATACCACCCAGGTGTGATCAGTGTGGGTGTCTGGTGGTCTTTGGCTCATACACTCTTAGAGGTTGGCAGGGCACCCCTTTCTTCCTCCGACTTTTTATAGAATGACTAGGGGATTCTAGGCGATGGTAAATTCAACAGCAGAGCCAGGATATGACAGCTCCTCCCCTTCCCCCACCAAAGACTTTGTTCTTGAGCCCGTAGCCCAGCTCCTAAAGGGAGGTTCCCTGCTCTCCATCATGTGCTGGGCAGTGCCTACAATCTTACCTGTTCTTCAAGGGCCTGTTGAGAGGGCTGGAGACAAGTTGAATCCTGTGAGAAGAGAGCTTCCTCTTAGAGTTACATACTTTAGCCTGAAGAATCAGTAACTGAGAGGGTGACATCGCTGCTTTGTGGAGATTGCTGTGCGAGGGCAATGATGTTGTGGTACTTTAGCAGAGTGTGGACTAGTGGGTGGGACCTGGGGAGAAAGGAGGTCAGAATGGAAATATTGCAAAGTGCAGGTAAGAGAGTTTCCCGAGCCCCATCATGGAATGGTCCTGAGTGGGCAGGGGACCTTGGTCCATGAGGCAGGGAGACCACCTCCTTCTCACTCAGAGGCTTTGAGTTATGTGAATATGTGTGAAAAGGTGTTTCTTGACATGCGATGAATCTTGGAAGTTGAAAAAGCTCCTTAAGTGTAAGTAATAAGGTGTTATTTCTCATTTAAATTTTATAAAATGTGGGAGGCCAACTAATGTATTATGTACTTCCAGAATTATAATTTTCCAAGGCTGAAAGTTTGGGGGATTATTTAGCCATTTGTGCAGCTGCAGATATCCTTTCTCTCTTACATTGTTTTATAACTTGACCCTTGAGGTAGAGCTAAACTTTGTTTCATACCACTTTAATTTCTTTCTTTCTAGGCAAATCTTCAAGCAGTTTTTGACAAACAGAGTTCTGAAAGATCCCAAACAAAGGCGATTTTTCAAATCCAATGATCTTTATGAGCTGTTTACTCTGACTAGTCCTGACACATCTCAGAGCACTGAAACAAGTGCTATTTTTGCAGGTATTATGTAAAATGATCTCATTTAACATAATAACTTACATAAGAATTATGCTATATAATATTAGTTGTGGTCTTCCCCTATATAGGAACTGATTCAGATGTTCAGACACCAAAATGCCATTTAAAAAGGAAGACTCAACCAGCCTCTGGAACAGACCATGACATTCTAAAATGCAAAATGTTCCCTGGTTCTGATGCATCTACACATGATGCCACGTCACCTGAGGGGAAATCTAAGGCCACAGGAACTGAAGTAAATGCAGTAACTTCTCACCAAAGCGATCTTTTGAAAGCTGACCCTCACATGAGTAGTAATGTGTCTGGCAGTTACAGGCTTGGAGAAGAGGCCAACGTGGTGTCTAGACCAGAGGGGTCATTGGTGATGAGCGGAAAGGAGGAAAGTTCAAATTCTCCAAGAATCAGCACAGTGTCGGTGCCACCTGGTGAGGGCAGTGTTGATGAAAGGCATGGTCTTTCTCATGAAAGAGAAGGCTGCCAGGTTCAGACAGAGCCCTTTTGTGACAGAGAGCAGATGGAAAATAACTACTGTAAGCACAAGTCAAAAACAAAACATCATGGCATGGCAGCAGCAGAGACCCTGCAGAAACACCCGAGACCAAAGCAAAAGCCTCAGAACGCTAAGCATCGCAGGGACGCCAAGTTTGAAGGAACCCGGATTCCACACCTCTTGAAGAAAAGGCAGTTCCAGAAGCAGGACAGTGCAGATGAGAGGGAGGCCAGGAAACAGAGCACTGATGATTATGTTCTTGAAAAGCTTTTCAAAAAATCAGGTAATCCTGTTGCTGCATCTGCCACAGGGGTACTGGGTCAGGAGGTGAGTAGGCTGTTTCTAGCAGGAGCAGCCTTTAATTGACTATGCAGAGTGAACTCTCAGCCAGAAGTGTTTTTCTTCTAAAAGTCAGGTTTGAAATGTATTGACATTTTGAAAATTGTATTTACCCCTCTTTTCTGAAGACCTAGAAGAATTTGAAACTTTGGAAAACAATAGGAAGTAACTTAGAGCTGCTTCAGGAAGGATGCAGTGCTTAAAATAGGTGCACACTACGTGAACATTAATAGGCAGGTTCTTTGCATGCTGTATTTGCCTGATTTTCCAACCACAGGAGATTACAGTCACAGATCGAGGGAAAGAGACAGAAGGATGGCTAGCGGCAAACATTCTGCAGGTAGGAAAGCTGATAGCCATTCTCAAGGGAGCAAAATTAGGTGAAGTAGACTCAGCAATTGCTCGAGACCGTGGAGGACAGATAGCCCCACACAGCTTAGTCCTCCCAGGGGCATTATCTTGCCCTACCCTCAGCAGTCGCTGTGTTCACAGTGTGATGGCCTTGAGTTACCAGAGATTGCTGTTTATGGTGCTGTTTAAGAAGACAGATTTGTGTACGGCATTTCAGAAAGACTTTAACATGGTTAAATTTTTTTGTTAATTTCTTGTTTTAAAATAATTTCAAACTTAAAATAAGTTTGAATAGTACAAAGAACTCACCTACATCCTTCACCCCGGTTACTAACATTTTTCAGCATTTACTCTCATTCACACACGCACATACAAACGTGCATACATTTTTGGCAGGAATACCACAGAGATGACATTGCAGCTTACTCAGTGCGTCTATTCAGAGACATGTTGTTCTTTTGTCCTATTACTGATTAACTTTTAAGATTAATCTGGGGTCTGCCAGGTTTCTCAACTCTAAAGTTAATATTTTTCCCTTTGTAATTAATACGTACTTTGAAGTATATTCTTTGAGACTATGTAAATATCCTGTCCCCTCATCAAACTTTTGTCCACTGGATTTAATGTCTGTTGATAATTCTTTCCTTCAGTCAGTTATTACTAAAGGGCTGCCAAATGGTGATTAACATTCTACTGTGAGGAAGGTTTTTCTCCTTTATTTATTTATTATTTATTTTTATATCAGTATGGACTCATGGATTCTCTTTTTCTTTATGACTGTAATCCATTAGTGTTATTATTGTGATACATTGTCTTAGGTTTGCCTAATGGGAGCTCCGTTAAGCTGACTCCTTTGTTCCTCTGATGTGTCCCCATTATTCTTTGAGCACCTCCTTACTTCCTGGCACACCAAGATGTTCCGAGCTCAACTCATATCTTTTCTACCCCAGCCCTGGAATCAGCCATTTTTCCAGGGAGCCATGGAGAATGGTAGTTAGAAACTAGGATATGGGTTCTCAGAGTGTTCGTGGTTACTGGCATGTCACTGCTTTTCTAGTTAACAGCTAGGAAATAGATGTATGTGTATATGTATGTATGTGTGTGTGTATACAGCCAAACTCATGGTTTTTACAGACAGACACAGAAACAGATGTATGTGTATATATTTATTTGTACCTGTGTGTGTGTGTATATGTGTACACATATGTACACATATATATGTATAAATAAATACATATATATACATGTATATTCTAAGGAATACTGTCGTTAAAAAAAGCCTCAAAAGGAAAATTTTACTTTTTCATTTTCAATTTCATATGTCTCTAATTGATTCCCTTTTTCTAATCACACTAGCAAATGTGAAATAAAATATTAAGTATTAGAGATAATGAACATCTTTTACATTCTTAGCAGAAATAACTTCTAGTGTTTACCCATTAAGTAAGATTCTGGCATTAAGACTAAGGTATATGTTTTATTATATTAAGGAAGTATCAATTAATTCTCAATTTCTTGAGTGTTATCAGCAGGCACGAATGTTAAATTTTGTCAAAGGCATTTTCAGCATCTGTGGGAATATCATCTGTGGACATGATAAACCATATTAGGTTTATTATGTGATGGTTTTCCTAATACTGAACCAACCTTAAATTCCTAAAATAATGCCACAGTGTGTTATTTTCTTTCTTTGCTGTTAGATTCTGTTTATTGACATATTTAGTATTTTTCATTGATGTTCATTAATGATATTGGTCTGTGGTTTTCTTTGTACTATGTTTATCAGGTTTAGTTGTACTTATAGAAAGAATTGCTTCTCAATTCTCTGGAATAATTTATATAGCATTGGGACTATTTGGTCTTTGAATATTTGTTAAAATTCTGTGAAACCATTTGGGCTTTTTTCTAAGGTAGTTCCTTGATAACTTTCTTTCTTCTGTAGTTACTGGTCTGTTTTCCTAGGAAAGTATGTATTTTGCCTAGCTTTCAAGTTTGCATATAGATCTACAAAATGCTCTTTTAATGATTTTTTAAAAAATTCACTTCTGGTGTAAGGTGATTTCCCCCTTGTCACTTACAATTTCATAAATTTATTTTTCCTTTTTTCTTTGATTTAGTTAAGCTAAGTAGGTTGGTTGTTTTGTGATTTTTTTTTTTTCCCCAATAAACCAGGATTTGATTTATTGATTAGATCCACGGTTCTCTACTTCATTATTTTTTGCTTTTATCTTTATTACTTTCTTCCATCTGCTTTTTTTGTGTGTGTATTTTAGTGGGGGGGTTTTTTTGGCTTACTTGAAAATTTATTTTTATTTCATTTTTACCGATACAAGTTTTCAAGGCTATGAATTTTCCAGTGATGCCTGCATTAAATGTATCCCAGTGATTCTGATATGTAGTGTTTTTATGATCATTATTTTAAAAAAATTTTATAACTCTGGTTTTTATTTTTTCCTTCACTAAAAAGTTTATTAATGTAAAGTTTTTGCTTCCCTTCCAGGTAGCAGGGAGGAGGTTAAATGTTAATGTTGTGATTAAAGCCTTGTGCTTCAATTATTATAAAACAGGGATAATTAATAGTCTCTACCTCACAGGTGGTGAGTATGCATAGAAACAGCATTAGTGAAGTTCCTGGGTCATAATGGCCACTTGGTCAATAACAGCTCAAATTGTTCATTGTTTCTTGTCTACCACAACACTAGGCTTTTATAGAGGAGAAAAGTGTCTGCTCTGCAAACTGAAATATCACTTTTGCTGTTTTCTTTGTTCTTGTTAGTCGGTGTGCACAGCGTCATGAAACATGATGCCATCATGGATGGAGCCGGTCCAGATTACATGCTGGTGGAGGCAGAAGCCAACCGCGTGGCCCAGGACGCCTTGAAAGCCCTGAGGCGCTCTCGGCAGCGGTGTCTGGGAGCAGCATCTGGTGTTCCCACCTGGACTGGCCACAGGGGCACTTCTGGTGCACCAGCAGGAATAAAGTAAGAGATGCTGCCTTGCCGTGCTTGCGGGAGGCCAAACAATCAAGGCTAGAAGTAAAGTCATGGCTGGTGTGGGTGCTTGTCCTCTTGTTTGTTCACAGTAATCTCAGGGTGGGGTTGCGTCAGCCAGATTTGGGTGACTTGGGGAAATACCATTGTAAGTCTTACCTTCTGCCTCACTTTCTTCCCATTTTCCATAGTGAGTTTCCAGGGGAAGGAGAAGTGAACAGTTCTGTTTGAGAGATGACGTCGTTAAAAATAGCAAGAGATACAGAGGAATGATTAAATTTTAATAAGATGACTAGCCAGTTTACAGCAATCAGTAATTACTCTGCTGGGCAGTATGCTCTTTTGGAATAATTTTCCTAGCTGGCTGGTAACTCACTTGGTTAGAGTGGGGTGCTGATGACACCAAGGCCAGAGGTTCAGGTCCTAGTACCCGCCAGCCGCCAAAAAATAATAATTTTCCTACCTGGAATTTGAGGGTTTTGAATGAGGATAATGAGTGGTTCTCATTCTGAGATGCAGCAGTTACTTCGCAGGCGAGTGAAGTGGAGGCTTTGAAGGGAAGGGGAGAAATGGCGTGACTGAGAGAATGACCATGCGTGTGAAAATCTTCCCAGGAAGAGGTTAGCCGTGGAGAGAGAATTTTGATCTCCAAGTCACAAAAGCAAGTGTTTTTATCTACTCTGATTCTTTCCCTCATTTAGGAGTAGGTTTGGTCAGAAAAGGAATTCCAACTTCTCTGTGCAGTGCCCTTCTTCAACATCTCCAACAGAGAAATGCCAGGTAATGTGATAGCCTCAGGGTGAGACTTGCTTGATTGAATTGCCGTGAAAATTTCACCTGATTCCAGATGTGAAGAAAATGGTTTTCACTGGTATAATGATACCTGATATTTGTGTTGGATGCTCTGACTTATGGTGTACTTTCATTTGAATCTAAAAGGACTAGCTGACTTCCTAAAAGACAAGTCTTTAACCCAAGATCTGTAGCAGTATTGCCCTTAGAGTTGATAAAGGGATAGGTGTGTTGCTGCCTGTACAGTCAGCCCCATCTGGAAGGGAAGTGCCACTTCCAGAGACCACTGCCCTCTAGAATGAAGGTCCAGAAAACTGCCTTGAATGTTGAGTGCAGTTTACCAGCTGCTGGGGCTGAGTGCCCATCTCTCCCTGTTCCATGACACCCATGTGCCTTGAGTGCTTCAGTGGCAGTAAAACTAGGCCAAACCCCACCACTCAGTGCTCTCTTCAGTCTTTCTGGTTAAGGGTAATATTAATGATAAAACTTGGAAACTCCCACGTTCAGACTCCAATTTTAGATTGATATGAACACATTTAGGAATAGAGAAACTTTTTGACTTCCCATGTTATCCAGGAGGGATTTGAGGCCCTTTCAAAGTTAGATTTGTGTTGTTGTTCATGATGTGTAAGGTGGGAAGGAGTAAGAAGGTTTAAGAGTGGAGAAAAAGAACTATAGCTGTGATATTGTTCCTTGTCGCATAGTGTGTGGATCAGGGCCCACTTGGGAGGAAGAACAGGAGAAGCCCCAGGCACCGGCAGCAGCCTGGGCTTCCTGGAGCAGGTTTCCCAGGAACCTTGCCTAGAAGCCAGCCTGTCCATTCTGCCTCCCCTCTGCTTTCACCATGCAGGATGGTGACCATGGGGATGGCTTAGTTGGCCTTCCCTTTTGTTTATTTTCTTAAGTGTTCTTTAACAGTGGGTAGATTTAGATGTTTGACTCTCCCCCCTTTCCGTTAGATGGGGCCTCATTCTCTCTCCATCAACCTCATCTGGGCACATGTGCTATTTTGTGTTCCTTTAGAGCCTTTGGGGAAGGAAGTGAGGCATAAACTAGAAATTACATGTGTCATTGCGGTGGTCTTCTTTCTCCAGAACGGTGTCCTGAAAAAGGAGGGGAAAGATAACATGCCTCAGCACTTTAGTGGAACAGCAGAAGATGCAGAGTCTTCTTCTGGGGCCCTCTGTTCATCCTCACTCCTGGCTAAAATGAGAGCTAGAAACCACCTGATTCTGCCGGAGCGGTTGGAGAGTGAAAACGAGCCCTTCCAAGAGGCGAGTGCCCCGCTGCCTGCTACCACGGAACACGATGACCTTCTCGTGGACATTAGGAACTTCATCGCTTTTCAGGCCCATGTGGATGGCCAGGCCAGCACTCGGGAGATACTGCAGGAGTTCGAGTCCAAGTTATCCACGTCGCAGTCTTGTGTCTTCCGAGAACTGTTGAGAAACCTGTGCACTTTTCATAGAACTTCTGGTGGTGAAGGAATTTGGAAACTCAAGGCAGAATACTGTTGATCAGCCTTGCTCCGTAAACCTTCACTTCACTGAATAATCAGAACGCAGTGGGAATTTCTGATTATTAATCCCGTTGTTGATGGAAGTTGGCAGCATTTGATGTTTACTTTGAATGATGTCTACCTCATGGTTAACACTTTAAGGAAGAAGAAACTCTTCTCTGAAACTTCAAAGTTTTAATAATGCTAACTAAAGGACAGAACACTTGGATTGATTTTTTTCTTTTTGGTGATATGAATTGTGTTATAAAATCAGGGACCAGACAGTTACTCCTTGGAGCACATTCATTCCTTTACCCAAAAGATGCTGTCAGGGAGCACATCTAGAAGTTTGCAGAACAGAAATCTCAAGAATTCTTTTTATTGGTGCTAAAAGCAGGTCTTATATTCATTCAGATCTATTCAATAAATTAGATCATTAATATCTGATAACAGCATTATTTTGATGTGTAACTTTTAAACATCTATTTAATATTATCATTTGCCACCCCCAAAAAAGGGTCATGTATGTTATCTTTTGAGTCATATTAATTGCCTTTAAACAGTCCTCCTCTTAAGGTACTATTAAATTGGCAGGTGTTTTTATTAGTAAGGCATGAAATAGTGTGGTAGTAAATTACGAAAAACATGTATTTGTGGAAAGTTGTAGAGTACTCGTATTACCCAGGCTCTACTTTACGCAAAGGGAGACTTTTTTCCCCCTACAGAGACTGTTGGTCTTAGGAAAACGAAATGTGTTCCTAAAAAAAAAAAAAAAAATTCCAAGCAGAACCAAATGTTGGTGCACACACGCATGCACACTCCAGACTCAGCCAGACATGACCATCATGACCATGAGGTGGCCACTGTGGTGGTTGCTCTGTCTGCATGCTGGCAGATGTCTCTGAACATCTGTGTCCTTTGGTGAGCTGGCTCTCTGAGGATGCTGTCTTCTGTTAGAGCATGCTTGTCCTCCTGTGTGAGACCTTCTGTCCGGTGCTCTCATCTCGCTCTTCCCATGGCCTTGCTGTGACACACACTGTTTCAGCGGTTTGGTTTTCAGCTGAGTCTGTTCTGTCTCTGTTTACCTATGTATCGTTTTGTGATGTGTGGCCTTGACCCTCAGTTTATTTTCTTACCCTTGTTTTTCTTGTTTCCTTCTCATGGTTATCTTATCTCATCTCTGAAGTCTAGTTTGTTAAATTCATTGTATTCTTTAAATTTCTTCTACAGCTGTCTTGATGCAGTTTGTTTCTTGGATTGGTTTTCTCTGGCTTGCTATTTTTCCTCTTCCACTCCTCTGCGTTATGCTTGCTTTCCTCCCATGCCATTGCTTTACATCTTGCTCGTGCTTGTAGTGGACCTCTGTGTCCAGCCCTTCTGCTGGCTCTAGCCTGCCACCCAGAGAGGAGGGTCTGGGTGGGGAGCCTCCACTAGGCTGCATGCAGCTTTGGCTGGAGGACACGGGTTTTACTTTCTCCGTTCTTGATAGATATCTTAGGCCAAGGACTCTTTCCCTTATAAACAAGGATATCTTACAGTCTTGATTCCCACCAGGACTTTTTGCTCCTTTTTTTTTTGGATTCTGGCTTGTTTATTTTTTCTTTCTGTTTAGTTTTATTCATATTTATTGAGGGGGAAGATTATTTTTTCATGTTATCATCATTATTTAGAATTCATAGAAGGGATTTTTAAACAGGTCAGTAAGTCCTACACTTAAGTACTTCGCTCAGAAGGGAGTTAAAACTTATGACTGGTTTGTTTCTGGGAAGCTCTTTATTTTTATTTTTGTAATCATTAACCTATAAGAAAATTGTGTTTCCCTTGTTTTCAGGGTGAAGTTCACTAGTACTAGTGTGAAGCATTCAGGAGTCATATCTATAGTGTCTGAAATCTAAATTATACTGAGCTAGAAGGTACAGCCTTCTCTTCAGGTAAGAAATATGGTCAGGAGTTATGATGCAGGAAGAACAAGGTGGTCCTCAGTCCAGTTCTTGTCTCACCTCTGCCACCAACATGCCACGCCCTTGGCAGGTTCTGTCTTGGCAGGTTCTGTCTCAGCGTGGAGCTCTGTAAACACTATCATCCTGCCTCCCGGGTGGAGGAACTTGGAGAACAGTGCTTTAAGTGGGGATGGTTTTAATAATTCAGAGTAACTTATTCATTTAGATAAAATCTAACTTTGTGAACTTTAAAAGCTTCATACAGTGTAGATAGATTTAATGTATTTAACATGTTATATCAGTACAAAGGGCTTAAAAATTTTCTCAATTTTTAAAAATTCCTTAGTTAATACGTGAATATACTACCATTACTGTACCATTGCTATTAAAAAATTTCAAGTGGGGATGGCCAGTTAGCTCAGATGGTTAGAGTGTGGTGTTGATAACAACAAGGTTCTGGGTTTGATCCCTGTACTGACCAGCTGCCCCCCAAAATGAAAAAAGTAAAAGTCTTCAAGCAATACTCTGCCTCCTCAACCCCACACTGATCTTGCTGCTGTTCCAGAACTAAGTACTATAGCTATTTGGTGTGAATTCTTCCAGGCTATTTTCTATGCATTTAAAAAAAACAAGTCACAGACCACTGCTGTAATATCCATTTTTTCCCTTCTTCCTTTACAAATAAAACTCCTGAGTTTTACCTGGATGCATGGCTGCTCATCTAAAGACTGTACAGTCATCCCTTGGTATCCACAGGGGATTGGTTCTAGGATCCCCTGATGATACCAGAGTCCACGGATGCTCAAGTCCCTCTTGTCTTAGTCCATTTTGTGTTGCTATAACAGAAATACCTGGAACTGAATAATTTATACGAAATTGAAATTTATTGCTTACAGTTTCTGAGGCTGGAAAATCCAAAGTCCATCTAATGGTGGCAAAAGTGACTCAGAGGTCTCACATTGCAAGATGGTGGAAGCAGAGAGAGGAAGACACTCTCCTCTTTTTTTTTAAAGCTCTCAGAACCATGCCCGTGACCACCATTTTTAATCCGTTCACTACAGCATGGTCCTACAATTCAATCGTCTCTTCAAGGCTCCACCTTTTGATTACCATAGTAGGATTTTCCACCCTTTTAATAGTCACAGTGGGGCTAAGTTTCTAATACATAAAACTTGGGGAACACAGTTCAAGCTCCAGTGAGTTCTGGGGAAACATAATTCAATCTACTACATTCCACCCCTGGCCCCCCTAAAACTCATGTCTTTTCACATTTAAATACATTAATTTCATCCCCAAAGTCTTAACTTGTTTCAACTTGAGTCCAAAGTTCAAAGTCCCATCTGTGAAATCAGTACGTTATCCACTTCTAAGATACAATGGTGGGACAAACATAGGGTATATATTCCCATTCCAAAAGGAAGAAATAGACCAAAAGAAAGGGGTAACAGGTCCCAAACAAGTCCGAAATCCAGCAGGGCAGGCATTAAATCTCAAAGCTGGCAAATCAGGTAACTTGACTCCATGTTCAACGTCCTCTGCACGCCGGTGTGGGGGTTGGGGTCCCAAGTCCTCTGGCAGCTCCACTCCTACAGCTTTCCTGGTCTCAGGTGATGCTTTAGCTTTCGCAGGCTGGCATTGCACGCTGGTAGCTCCACAGGTCTGGGGTCTCCATGGCCGTCCTGCTCTCATGGCTCCACTGGACGTGGCGCTGATGGGGTTTCTCTGCTGAAACTCCAACCCCACGTTTCCATTCAGCATTGCTCCAGGTAAGGTTGTCTGTGGTGACTCCACCCCTGGGACAGATATCTTCCTGGCCCCCAGACTTTTCCATACATCCTTTGAAACCTGGGTGGATGCTCCCAAGCCTCCACAGCTCTAGCATTCTGCAAGCCTGCAGACCTAACACCATGTGGATGCTGCCAAGACTTCCGGCATGTATTTTCCAAAGCTGCATGTCTAGCCACACCTAAGGCCAATTTAAGCCACAGCTGGAGCAGCCAAAGCAACTGGGGTGCTGGTGCTAGAAGCAGCTTCCCAAGGTGGGCCTGAGCAGTGAGTTTTTGGAGGGTGCCTCAGGCCTGTTCCCCAACACCATTCTGTCTCCCTAGGCCTTTGGGCCTGAAATGGAAGGGTTGGCCCCAGAGGCTTCTATAATGCCTTGAGGGCCTTTTTCTCCTTTTCTTGATAATCCCTTTCTTTGTACTAGTCTTCTTAGCTAATGGTTGCTGGGCTGCACCATTGCATGCTCTCTGCTTCTCAACCACATGGCCAGGCTGCAAATTTTCCAAATCTTTATACTCTGCTTCTCTTTTAAATTCTGGCTTTATGTCCTGCTTTTGTCACCATAACTCGGTGTAGGCTGTTGTAAGTAGCCATGCAGCTTCCTGCTTAGAAATTTGCTGCTAAGAAATTTCTTCTGCCAGATACTCTGGTTCGCAACTCCTAAGTTCCAACTTCCACAAAGTCCTAGGGAATGGACACAATGCAGCCAAGTTCCTTGCCAGTTCACAGCAAGAGTGATCTTTGCTCCAGTTTCCAGTAAGTCCCTTCTTATTTACATCTGAGACCTCCTTAGAATGGTCTTTACAGTCCATATTTCTATCAGCATTCTGGTTGCCACCACTTAACCAGTCTCTAAGGCCTTCCAAACTGCCCCTGGTTTTCTTGTCTTCTAAACTCCCACCAGCAGCTATGCTTTTTCTAGCCTGTTCCTCCAAATTCCTCCTGCCTTTCTTCAACACCCAGTTTCAAAGCCGTTTCCATTTAAGTATTTGTTATAAGCAACACCCCACTCCTCAGTACCAATTTTCTGTATTAGTCCTTTTTGTGTTGCTATAACAGAAATACCTGGAACTGGGTAATTTATAAGAAAATGAAATTGATTGCTTACAGTTTCTGAGGGTAGGAAATCCAAAGCCCATCTGGTAGTGGTGACAGTGACTCAGGGGTCTCACATTGCAAGATGGTGGAAGCAGAACAGAGAGAGGAAGACAGACTGTCCTTTTAAAGCCCTCAGAACCACGCCCTTGACCACCATTTTTAATCCATTAACTACTGCACAGTCCTATAATCCAATCACCTCTTCAAGGCTCCACCTTTCAATTACCATTATAAGATTTCCCACCCTCTTAACAGTCACAGTGAGGGCTAAGTTTCTAATACATAAAACTTGGGGAACACAGTTCAAGTTCCAATGAGTTCTGGGAGGACGTAATCCACTATACCCTGATATAAAATGGAATATTACTTGCATAAACCTGTGCATATTCTCCTGTATCCTTTAAATCATCTCTAGATTACTTATACCTAATACAATGTGAATGCTATGTAAATAGCTATTGTGCTGTATTGTTTTGGCTGTATTGTTATTTTTTGCTATGTTTTTCTGAATATTTTTGATCCATGGCTGGTCGACTGTGGATGTGGAATGTGCAGATGTGGAGGGCTGACTGTGCTTTTCAGCCTCCCTTACAGTTAATTGTGGTCACTTGGCTAAGTTTTAGGCAATGGGGTGTGACTAAAACTTCTAGGTTGGGCCATTAAATAAGGGATTGTGTACACACACCCCTTGGGCTGGGAAGCCAAGTGGGAGCTTCAGCGGTGACCTGGTATCTCAAGAGAGAAGTTGTGGGTTGAGGAGGAAGAAGTCCTGCCAGTCTTGAGCTGCTTTTCTTTACCTGTTACATAAGAGTGAAATAAATTGCTGACTCATTTAAAACACTGTCTTTTGGAGTCTCTTTATTATAGCAGCTAGTTTGTTTTATATTTGTAATTTACAGTAATGGGATTATATCAACTTGTTATTTTGCAACTAAGTTTTCATTAAACATTTTAAGCAAGACATCTTTTCATTCCTAAAAGTATAGCTCTGCCTTCGTGGAATTACTAGATTAAAAATGATGTAGATTTTAAATGTTAATGGATAGAGTGAAATGGTTTCAATTCACATTCTATAGAAGGACTCATTCGTCTACACCCATCCCAACAGTTGGTAGTATCAGTCCTGGTAGGTGGGCTTTTTGGGTTTTTTTAAACAATCTTGTGATTGAAAATACCTTATTTTAACTTGAATTTCCCTGTACTTATAAAACCAAACATTTCCATGCTTGTTGGCCATCTGTAGATCTCGACTGTACATTGCTGTTCATGACATTTGTGTAGTTTTTCTATAGGTTATTTATCTTCTAGGGTTGCTTCCCCAAGCAAAAATGAACATGCAGTTGTCCCAATTATTAATGAATAATCCATTATTTTCTCCACCAATTTGAAATGCCAAGTTTCAAGCCATCACGTGCAGAGTTGTTTGTTTCTGGATAGTGGATGTAGATGTCTCTCCTACTGGCAGCACTCCTCACACTGTCATTTGGCTTTGCACTGTTCTACCATCTGTACGCAAGTCTCTCTTCCTTTTTCCTTCTTTATCCTTGTACATTTTCTGTTCCAGGTGAATTGCTGAATTGGTTTACTAAGTTCCACTAAAATTGTGTTGCTCTTTTGATTGGAATTGCATTAGTTTATACATTAATTCGAGGATCGTAGACATCTTAATAATATAATTTTTGCCATAAGTATCATAATAGGCCTCATTTTATTAAAATCTTTTATATTCTTGGATAAAATTTTAATAACTTTCTTCACAAAGGTCTTGCACATTTCATATTAGGCTTATTCCTAGGTATTTTGTAGATTTTCAGTTTTGGTTGGGGATCTTTTTTTACATAAAAATGTGGAGAATTAGAACATCCATGTATCTACTTTGTTAATGATGTCATTTAATATACAGAAAATTTAAAATTTAAATGTAGTAAAGTCAGTCTTCCCATGTTTTGCTCATTTAAGAACCCCTTTCCTAACCTAAGGTCATGAACATGTTCTCATAAATTCTCTTGCTAATACCATGTGAGTAGCTAGTTTTCCCATCACTTTTTAATAAAATAGTTCATCTTTTCCATTCTGGTTTGTGAAGCCACCTTTATTACTATTATATCCAATGTCCATACAATATGGAATGTTATTGGGCTCTGTATTCTGTTAAATTGGTCCATTTATCTAACTTTGGCAATAACACACTGTTTTAATTATTGTTGCTTTATAATTGGTTATCACAAGTGGTAGAACGATTCACCTCATCTTCCAAAAATGCCTTGCTTGTTGTGGGGCTTTCATTTCACGTAAATTTTGGGATCAGCTTATCACATTAGGATTTTGTTGTTGTTTTTGAAATTGTAATGAATGTACAGGTTAGTTGGGTAGGATTGTTGATACTGAGTTTCTCATCTATAAATATGGTATATCACTCTATAATACACGTTTACTTATAAAAGTATAATTCCATTATGTCTTTCACTTGCACTTTCTCATAAAGTCATATACATTTTACATTTATTTCTATCCTATAGTTTTTGTTACTATAGTAAATGACATCTTTTTTTAAAATCACATTTTCTAGTTTATAAGAGTTTGTTCTAGTTTGTAAGTGGTTTTTACATATTGATCTTATATCTAGCAACCTCGCTGATCTGTAAATGCATGTTTTCCTCCTCTCAACTGATTTAAAAATCAATTATATAAAATAATATGTATATAATGTATTGTTGGGCTATAACTTACAGAAATGTAATTTATGTGTAACATATTTGCCAAAACAGCCCAACAGAGGTGGATGGGAGCAAAACTATAATGGATTAATGAAAGATGACAGATGGTAAAGTAATAATTATAACAATATATTATTGGGTTTATAACTAACAGATGTGAAATTATAATACTGCAAACAGGGGGAAAGGGAGTAGAGCTATATAGGAGTAAAATTTCTATTTATTGTTAGAGTTAAGCTACTATAAATCTGTAACAAATTATAAGTTAAGATGTATATGGTAAACCCTAGAGTAACCACTAAGAAAATAACAAAAAATACAGTGAAAAATCATCAATGAAATTAAAAAAATTCTACATTAGGAAAATATACACTCAATGCAAAAGAAAACAGTAAAGAAGGAGCAGAGGAACAAAAAACAGACAAGACATATAGAAGACAAAAAAGTAAAATGGTAGATATAAATCTGACTATATCAATAATAAATGAATGGATTGAATTATCCAATCAAAAGTCAGAGATTGTCAGATTGGATTAAAAAATATAATCCAACTCAATGTTGTCTATAGGAGATACACTTTAGATTCAAAGAGATAGATTGAAAGTAAAAGGGTGGAAACAACCACCACAAGAAAGTTTGATTGGCTATAGTAATATCAGACAGAATAGACTTTAAAATGTTTCTAGTGACAGAAACATTTTATAATGATAAAAGGGTAATCCACCAGGAAGACATAACAATTATAAACATGTATGCCCCTAACAACAGACCACCAAAACATGAAGCAAAAACTAGCAGAAATGAAGGGAGAAATTGACAACTCAACAATAATAGTTGGAGACTTCAATACCCCACCTTCAATAATGGATAGAACAACTAGACAGCAGATCAACAATGAAACAGAAGACTTGAGCAACACAATAAACCAACTAGACCAAACAACACATCTATATAACACTTCACTCAACAAGTAGAGAATATACATTCTCAAATGCACATGGAACATTCTTCAGGATAAGCCATATGGTAGGCCATAAAACAAACCTTAGTAAGTTTAAAAGGATGGAAATAATACAAAATGTGTTCCATGTTTACTATCACAGGATAAAATTAGAAATCAAATACAGGAAAATTTGGGAAAGTCACAAATAGGCAGAAATTAAATAGCCAATGACTCAAAGAAGAATACAAAAAGGAAATTAGAAAATACTTTGAGGGGACATGAAAATGAAGAGAATATATCGAAATTTATGGGTTGCAGCTAAAGCAGCGCCTAAAGGGCAATTTATAGCTATAAATGCCTATATTAAGGAGGAAGAAAGAACTTATAGGGAATAACTTCAATCTGAGGTGGTGGACATGCTGATAGTGTTGATCTGATCATCACATCTTGGGCACAGGTGCTGATGGTCAGCTCTGTGCCCCATGAATATGTATAATCAAAAAAACTTTTAAAAAGAACTTAAAGCAATAATTTTATCTTCCACCTTAAGTCACTGGAAAAAGAAGTGCAAACTAAACTCAAAGCAAGCAGAAGAATAAAGATTAGAGTGCAAATTAATAAAGAATAGAAAAATGATGCAAAAATCAATGATACCAAAAGCTGGTTCTTTGATGAGGTCAACAAAATTGACAAACTTTTAGCTAGTTTGACCAAGAAAAAAGTCTCAAATTGCCAGGATCATATATGAAAGAGGAACTTTATTGTCAATCTTATAGAAATAAAAAGCATTATAAAAGAATACTATGAACTATTGTATGCCAAAACATTATGTAACTGAAGATATAATGGACAAATTCCTAGAAAGACACAAACTACTGAAATGGACTCAAGCAGAAATAGACCTATGACAAGTGAAGAGATTAAATCAGGAATAAAAAAGCTGCCCACAAAGAACAGCCTAGGCATGGATAGCTTTGCCACTGAATTCTACTAAACAAAGAATTAATACCAATTACTCACAAACTTTTCCAAGAAATAGGAGGAAGTGCTTCCTAACTCATTTATGAGACAAGTATTGTCCTGAGACCAAAAGCACTCAGAGATATCACAAAAGAAAACTACAGAGCATATATCTTATGAATATGGATGCAAAAGTCCTCAACAAAATACTACCAAATCCAGCGACATATAAAAAGAATTATACACCGTAACTAAGTGGGATTTATCCTAGGGATGCAAGATTGATTTAACATTTGGAAATTACGTAATATATCAATAGAATAAAAACCAAAAATGACGTGATTATCTCTGTAGATACAGAAAAAGCATTTTAGTAAATCCAATACCCTTTTATAATAAGAACAGTAAAAACAAAAACTAGGAATGGAAGAGAACTTCTTTAACCTGACAAAGGGCGTCTGTGAAAAACCCACAGCTAACTTTATATTTAATGGTGAAAGACTGAATGCTTTCTCCCTAAGATCAGGTAGAGGACAAGGATGCCTATTCTTACTATTTCTAGTCAACATTTTCCTGGAAGTTCTAGTCATTGCAATTAGGCAAAAAAAAAAAAATTTTAATAAAATAAATAAATAAAATAAAAAGCATCCAGGTTGGAAAGAAAGAAGTAAAACCATCTCTATTTACAGATGACATGATCTTATATAAAGTCCTAAGGAATCTGCTAAAAAACTGTTAGAACCAATAAACAAGTTCAGTAAGATTGCACGATACAAGATTAATATTCTAAAAATTAATTGTATTTCTATACACTTGCAATGAATAATCCAAAAATGAAATTCAGGAAACAATTTCATTCACAGGAGCATCAAAAAGAATAAGATGCTTAGAAATAAATTCAACAAAAAGTACAGAGTCTATGAACTTATAATTATGAATCCTCAGAGGGTGGGCATAGGAGTGAGGGATGAGGGGAATAAAGTCCCCCACTAAGAATCCAGGCCAAACAGCAGAGCTTCTCTGCACCAAAAGGTAAATTGTATCCTACCCCACCATTTTTCTGAGGATGATGGCTGTATGTAGGGGTCCCAGTTCACATCCTGGTCTCTTATCCATGCCTTGGTGTTGAATCCAAACTTTTAGATTTCAAGGAGTGGTGCTTTACAATGAGCATGTACCACTCTGTTTTTTGTTTCTCATTTGTGGCCCCCGACACTTCTTGGATAAAGTAATTTTTGTTACATTGCATAGTATTTCTTGTTTAAAAAGTCTTTGGTTAGTAATCTTATCTTTTACATTGCTCAAACCATTACATTTTCTAACTGGTCATGTTGATCAAATGAGCTTAGTTTAGAATAAGAGCCTGTCACAAAAATCAGAGCTGTGTGTGTAAGCTGTTATTTTTGTTGTTACTATTATTATGATTGTGATAAATGATGAATTATCTTTATAGTACTAAGACTTCAACAGCCGATTCCCATATTTTCTAGGCATACAAAGTATCATTTACAAATAATGACAGGATTGTCTCTTTCAGAAATTTATGTGTCTTATTTTTTTCTTACTGCGTGTGTCAAGCATATTTGCTCTAAGTTCCTGGTTGACACATTTTAATAAATTAAGAACCTTTCTTTTCCTCTTCCTAGCTTGCAAATAGTTTTTGTAAGGAATGAATGTTAAATTTTTCAATGACATTTTCTGCATTTACTGAGATGATAATACTTTCCTTCTTTAATCTATGTTTCTAAATTGAACTGGTATAGTAGATTTAGTTATCATTGAATCAACTAATTTGATCATTCCTGGGATGTTCCCAATCCTGGGGTGGGGAAGGGGGTTCTCTATTTGGTCATGATGTATTTTGCTTTTAATATACTACTGGTTTCAGTTGGCTGATACTTCATTAGACTTTTAACCTCTTGGTTCATAAGGGAAATTGCTGTATGGTTTTTTCCCCCTCATGCTTTGATGTGCATGTGTGTGCACGTGCATGTGTGAGGTTATTTCATTCTTGGAAAATGAGTTGAGAAACTTTCCACCTTTTTATGTTCTGAGAAGAGTTCATATAATAAAAGAATTATATGAACATTTCATAGAATACTTGTGAGACTGGGCCTTGTTTCTTTAGGGAGAATATTTCAGCTTGATCCTCATGTGCACTAAATTGCTTTTCAACAGTGTCAGTTCTGTTATTCCGTCCATACACTTCTGTTTTTCTTTTAATTTTACAATATGTTGTTCTTTTCTGAGCTTTGTCCTTGGTCCTTCTTTCATAATATTCTGTCCTTTGTCATGGGTGCACGGGGCTCTCTGGCCCCTTGAGTGTGATCATTCTACCTGAGAGCTCCTTCTGCTTCCTGCAGTGTTGCAGCAGGTTGAGTTAGGTGCTCCTTCTGTGGTGCTGATTTTCTTCAGTTCTTGGGTGATTCTTAGCTATGTTTGCGTTGATGTATTTGGGACCGCCTGTCCACAGGTGCTCCTGTTGATCCTCACCCACCGTCAGCACCGTGGAGAGAGCTGGGCGCTGCTGCTCGGGGTGTCCAGAAGTGAGTCCCAGGCATGCGTGGGCTCCTGTTTCTCCTGGCTGCTCCCAGCCCCGTGGGCAAGGAAGCAAAGCTGTTGTCCAAGTGCCCACGGTAGTGGCTGGGATGGGGGTGGGTGAGTCACTGCTTGGCAAAGGCAGGGGAGGGAGGATCTAATGCAGTGACCTCCTGTGGTCCCCAGCACTGCCTATTGACGAGGCCCTCCTTGCCTCCCCGGCTGCTCGCTCCTTGGCAGTGCCACCTGCTCCACCCGGCGTGCCTTCCTTCTATCCCACTGTGCTTATCCCGCTGCGCTATAATTTTGGATTCACAATGGCCCCCCTTTCCTTTTCGCATACACATACGCACACACACACAAGGGTACTTCAAAAGGTTCATGGAAAAATTGAATTAAAAGATAATTCAAATCCTTCCATGAACTTTTTGAAGACCCTTCATATATATACGAGTGTGGGCATATATATATATACATATATATCATACAAGTATTTATGAGTACTTTTATGTGTATATATTTACTTTTTCTGTTGTCTTGGAATTTTGTCAGGAACGAGTGTCAGGCATTTATGCTCAATCTACCACTCGATCCAGTCTTCGTCTAATGATGCTCATTTAACTTCCTTTAATTTCAATTCTTTTAACATTTAATTCATACAAGTAATTTTAGAACATACTTTTTTTTAATCTGAGTCTTTACCACCCCAATGGCAAAAGGTTCTTTCAGAAGGTGAATTTCACTTTCCCATTCAGTGTCTTCTGCTGTTAAATCTCTGGGAACATCGTTTATGCAAAGGCAGAAAGGGAGGTAACCTCCTGCCAGCCACCTCACACTAAGGGATATTTTACACCCTCACTGGTACAAGTGTCAGAAGTGAATGGAAACTAAGTAACTCCACCCACAGGTGGAAGAATGACACTCTAACATTTTAGTCTATTTGATATGTTTTAATCCTCAAATGAATGATTGGAGTGGAATCTTGAAATTGTTTTATTAACCAGAAATTAAAATGGAAAATATTTTTCATCAAAAATAGGAGTGGAATTATGGAGAAGAGGGGATGGGATGTAGTCTCCATCCGTCTTCACAGAAGAAATTCCTGTAGTGCTAAGACCTTCCTGCTTCTATGACCACCTGCTCCCTGGCATGTTCAACCAAGTGAGGGTGTGATGTTCTGTGCATTTCTGCTTACGTGTATTGTGGGTTTCAGGTTGAAAACCTTTGTTCTGCATTGTTCTGTTTCCCCTTACCTGCATTATAGATTTCTAATTTGAAAAAGACTGGAACCAGTTTCTACTGAGATTATTGTCTGGGGAAGTTTCTGAATTTAAGACAAAAAAAAATCTGATGAGTGTATCTCACTAGCATTGTCACTGTCAAGAATTTCTAAGTTGCTTGTTATAACTTTCTGCTTCCTTGGGAGAGAGAACCGGCAGCACCTTAGCTTTGAGAAGCTGTGTATTTGAATACTGGCTGCCACCACCGATCGTTTTCTTCTTCACAATGAATTTGTTGCCCTCTGCCTTGAAAGTATTGCAAGGGTAACACAAAGAGTCTGCAAAATTACTTTTCGCTTTTCAACACAATCAAGGTAGCCCAGGACACGGGGTCCCCACTCAGCGTCCAGCCTAGGTGCACACGGGGGTCCAAAGGGGAAAGACAGTGGGGAGAGGCGTGTGGCCCACGGTCTTTAGCGACCGTGTCCTTAATCCGTGGTACCTGTCATTTGGAGGACAGTGATGCAAGTCAGGAACTAGGCATTTGTTTAACTCTTCTGCCTGGGGTGTGGGGTGGAAAGGACATTTTTCCAGAGAGGCAAAGTCCTCTGGTCTAATTTGGATGGAAACAGCCCGGGATGGGCGGTTACCAGCGCCTGGAGGGTCTGCAGCTCCCAGCCTCGGGCTTATCTCACACAGCGAAGTTGTACTTTGAATCATAAGCACCATTTCTCCTTCCTTTGCTCTTTCCTGCTTCCTTCATAGTCCTGCCTTATCTCCTTCTGGTTTTTATTTGTTCATAACCAGTAATCAAATCAAACACAGCGCTGTTTTTATACCTGTGATGCCAGGAAAATGCCTTTGTAAGCGGGACTGACACGGGCCTCTGTGCTGTGCGCCCCTGGGCGGGCTGCTGTGCTGGGGACGGGCAGCCCCACTGTCCCCCAGGGGTGCAAACCCCTGATGTCACCCGCACTGGCGACGCCCGCACTGGCGACACCCGCAGTGCAAACAATGTCCCACGTGTGGGGGATGGCTGCGGAGACGCTGGCTACTGTGGGACAACATGTTTTACTGTTAAAAAGTCAGCAAGCAAAGTTACCCCACAAAATGGGTCCGTGTCAAGATAAAGATGCAAAGGAAAAGGTAAACAGCTGTTCGATTTTACCAAGGGGACAAAGAGGGTTAACATGTTTAGTGTAGTTGTCCTTTGCATTAAAATGGTCCCTCCTGCATTTGATAACCACAGTTTGGAACTTGATTGTGACTGGCAGGGCAGGGCAGGGCAGGGCAGGGCGGGGAGGTGAGGGTTTTTATAGGTCTTCCCAGGGCTCTGGGGGTCGTCCCCTGCCCCCCACCCTACCCCATCACCCCTGGCCTCACCGCTCACCAGTTTCTTCCCTGAGATCTCAGCCTTCACCCCCCACCTCCATTTCTGAGTAAATCCTTAACTTTCTTTTCAAATCTACCTTTTAGATTTATGTACCTTCATGAAGGTGGAATGAAACGATGGTAATTCATCCATATATGTTTCGCCCAGGTTTAGCAAATATCACGATGTTAAGCAGAAATTGCTTCAGATCTTTTTCCTTAAAGAAATAAATGACAAAAAAGAATTAACTACCCCAAGTCCTTGTCATGTCCGCTGTCCCCAGAGGCAGCTACTCTTCTAAGTTTGACCTATATTTCCCCCCGGCATGTTTGTATTCATGGACCACATGTGTGCACATCCATACCTATAATACTGTTTTGTGCCTTTGTAAACGTAACAGTGTCATGCTGTGTGCGTTTTGCAACTTGCTGTTTCACACATTAACCACCATTTGTCCATTTCAATTACCCTTTTCTTACTGATTTCAGGATTGACTTACGTATTCCAGACACCATTCTCTTATCTGTATGTCACGAATGCCATCTGCGTTGCTAGTTTTCGGTTTGCACAACATGTCTTTTGTCAGAGAAGTTTTTAGTTGTCAGCCTTTCTATTTATGGTTTGAGCATACGACATTGCGTTTATGATATTCCCTGTCCCCAGCGTCATGAAGATCATCTATACTTTCATCTAAAAGTTTTAAAGTTTTGTTTTTCCTATTTAGGTATTCAGTCTGTGTGGGATTTGTTTTTGTGGATGTGGGAAGGGTCACCAGCACAATTTATTCACTTATTCATTCTCCACTGATTTACTGTTTTGCCTCTGTCAGATACAACTTCCAGACACATGCAGACAGGTGCACACACCCACATACATGTGTCTGTGTGTGTAATTCTGCATGTATGTCACACAGTTTCAATCGTGTGAAATAGAAAATCCGTCATCTCCTTCTTCAAAGTGGATTAGACTTTTCTTGGCTCTTTTTTCCTATTGGAGTTTTAAGATCAACCTTCAGGTTCTATGAAAAATCTCGTTTGGATTTAAATTATAATTGCATGGAATTTATCGATTATTTTAGTGAGAATTGCTGTTTATGAACTTGTCTATTCCAACATGGCATCCTCTCCATTTATGTAGGCCTTCATTTATATCCTCCAGTAAAGTTTTGTGCTTTTAGCAACAAAAGTTCATCTTTTGTTAGATTGATTCAGATATCTATAGCTTTTATTACTTTTGTCATTAATACATTTTAAAGAATTACATTTCCCATTTGTTGATAAATCCTCCTGTTGGTTCTGTTGGTTTTATCTGTAGACTCTTTGCTTTTCTGTGGTAGAAAATTCTTATTTTTTCTTTTAAAGGTAATGATTTCAAAGTTTCACTATTAACATCTGATGCTTGCTTTAGGTTCCTTCTCTGATTTTACTAAGAGCTGTTACCACAGGTGGGTGTTGAATGTTGTCAAATGCTCTTTCCATATTTATTGAGGCGATTATGGTTTTATCTTTTCCTTTAATCTTTTACTGCGGTGAAGAGCGCTGCTCTGTTGTCTAAGGTGAAACCATCATTGCATTCCTGTGAAAAGTCCTGCTTTGCCACGTTTCCTACATATCCTGTTAGATTCCGTTTGCCACTGTGAATCTGGAGTGTGATTTTTCTTTCTGTACTGTTCTTGCTTAGAACACATGTAGGTACTTCAAAAAGTTGGTGGAAAAACAGAATCAAAAGATAACACAAATCTTTCCAGGAACTTTTTGAAGTACCCTTTGCAGGTTGAGTTGGGGGAGTTTTCCTGCTGTTTCAGCTCTTTGGAGAAATTTTCAGGAGATTATCTGTTCCTTGAAATGCTGGAAGAACCCACCTGTTTAACTTGTGCGTGTCGGTATTTGTGGGAAGAGTTTTAATGACTGATTTCGTTTTAAACATAGACGTGAGTCTGTTCTGCACCTCTATATTTTCTTGTGCTACTTTTATTAAGTTATATTTCTTGAGGTTTTCAAATTTATGGGCATAAACTTCTTCATCCTGTTCTCAAGTGCTTAAGTTTTCACTGTATCTGTAGTTACGTTCCTTTATATTTCTAAGGTTGTGTCTTTGTTTTTTCTCCGTTTGTCCACTTGCTGGCGGTTTGTCTCTCTTATTAGTCTCTTCAGAGGACCAGCTTTTAGGTTTTGTCATTCTCTCTATTATTTCTTTGATGACTATGTTATTGACTTTGTCACGGAGCTCAGGTGCTCACAATTGGATAAGTCATTGGCTCAAGATGCTCGCCATGACCCTGTCATGTCCTGTTTTATTTTATCGATGTGTGTAATAATAAGCACCCAGAAGCCCGCCGCCCAGCGTGAGAGAAGGTAAGCCCTGCTAGATCACTGACATCCACCTGCCCATCCCTCCCCTGCCTCCCACCCTTCTCCCTCATCTGCATCACCCCTACTCGTGAGTCATGTGCTTTTTATTCGCTTGCTTCTGTGTTCGTACATGCCTCAAAGGGCATTATTTCTAGGTGTTCTAAATGTAATAAAAAGGGCATCTCGTAGTATAATATATTCCGGGACTTGTTTTTAAAGTCAAAACTACACTATTAGTGCATGTAGCTGTGCTGCTTCGATTTCACCGCATTATGACACGCCATTTCGTGGGTATTCCACAATTGATCTATTCTCTTATTAAAAGGACGTCGGTTGCGTCAGGTTTTCATATTACAAATACTGTGGTTATCAACAATCTGATAGATGCTTCCTGGTATACACGAGTGAGATGATCTCTTGGACATAGACCCAGGAATGAAATTGTACCAGTTGTACCAAATGTCACCCCTTCACATAAAACATGACATCCTGCTGATTTGTGTCTTTTCCAACACTTCATGCAATCAGATTTCTTAATTTATGTGGATCAAATGAGTATAAAATCTCATTCTGATCTTAATCTGACTTTCCTTATTCACTAATAATTTTGAGCATTTCTTCATGTGTATTTCCTTTTCTCTTCATTCTTTTTTCTGGTTCATTTTTATTTGGTTGTTTGTCCTTCTCTTATTGGTTTGAAGAGGTTCTTCATATTCTCGACTCTAGTCCTCTGCAGGTTATATTCGTGCAAATGTTCTTTCCCAGTTTGTAATTTGTCTTTTCTTCTTTTAAAAAAGATATTTATTGATGAATATAAATCCTCAGTTCTGATACAGTCAAGTGTATCGCTCTTTTATTAGTAGTGCTTGCCATGCCTTGTTTAAAAAATCTTATTCTACCAGAATTTTGGAAAGATATCTACTTACGTTTTCTACTAAAAATTTTACTTTTGCCATTTAAGTGCTTAATCCAACTGGATTGATTTTTATGCATGGTGTGAGGTAGAGGTACAATTTCATTTATTTCCCCAAATGAATATACTCTTATTTGCTTCCATCTATGGATTTTGGATTTAGCCTGTTATTCTTTTAATAATGTCTTGAGTTGGACCGTTGTTGCACGATTTTTCAGTCTTTCTTGTTTTTTTAATACATGCGTTTAACGCTATAAATTTCCCTCTAAATACCACTTTAGGTGCATGTTATAGTTTTTATATTCTATATATTCATCATTATTTGGTTCTAATCTGATATTTCTTCTTCAACTTGTAAACTGTTCAGAGTTTTTAATTTTCGAATATGTTTGCAGGGTTTACTGTCTTTCTATTACTGATCTGCATGGTATTGATTTTTCTGTATTTGTTGAGGTCAGCTTTGTTGTCTAGAAATTGGTCAGATTGTGCTGATGGTTGGGGGTATTATAAATGTTTGTTAGATCAAACCTTTAACCTGTGCTGTTTAAATTTTCTGTGTCTTTACTAATCTTTTTTTCTCTGCTTAATCTATCAGTTGCTGAGTGGCGGTGTATTAGTTGGGGTTCTCTAGAGAGACAGAATCAATAGGATATGTTATAAATATATGAGAAGGAATTTATTAGGGGAATTAGCTCATGCAATTGTGGAGAAAAGTCCCACCACAGGTCATCTGCAAACTGGGTGCTGGTGGGGTGGCTTAGTCCAAGTCCAAAGGCCTTAATACCAGGGAATCTGATGGTGTCCTTGGTATAAGTCCTGGAACCCAAAATCTGAAGTTTTGAGCTCTGATGTCCATGGACAGGAGAGAAGGGTGTATCCCAGCTCCAGTGGGTAGAGAGAAAAAGCTTAACCTTTTTCCTCTGTTTTTTGTTCTCTCTGGGCCCCCAGCGGATTGGATGGTTCCTGCCCACATTGAAGGCGGGTCTTTCCCACCCAGTCCACTCAGGCTCTCATGCTAATCTCTGCTAGACACACCCTAATGGACACACCTGAAAAGATAGCTTTACTAGGGATCTCAGCGTTCCTTCATCTAATCAAGTTGATACCTAGAATTAACCTTCACAGGGGCGTATGAAATTCTCTATTACAATGTGGATTTTAAAATTTCTGTTTATAGATCTATTAATTTTTGCTTTATCTGTTTTGTGACTATATTTTTAAAAACATACGATTCTGGGTTTTTAAATATCTTCATGGTGAATTGTTCCCATTGTCATGTGTGATGTGAATTGTTCCCATTGTCATGTGTGATGTGAATTGTTCCAATTATCATGGGATGACTTTTTTGACTCTAATAATGCTTTTTATATTGTCTATTTTGTCCGATATAAGTACAGCTGTAACTGTTCTCTTTTGATTAAATTTGCCTGTTATATATTTTTATTCATCTTTTTTGTGTCATAGTGTTTAGCTGCATCCCTTACAAAATAGCATACAGCTGGATTTTTAAAAATCCCATGTAAGATGGTTGTATTTTAATAAGCAAATATAGTCAGTTTATAACTGACATTACTAATAAATTTGGATCATTGTGTGTGCATTTTGTATTTATTGTTTCAAGTTTTGTTTTAATCTTTAACTTCATTTTTCTCTCTTGTTTTCTATGAATTGATTGGATTTTTGTTATTCCCTTTCCCTTTCATTTATTTTGAAGTTATACAGTTTACTCCTATTCTTTAAAAGTTTAATGTGTATTTTAATACCATTATTTTCATCCTCTTTTCCAAAAATATAAGAGCCCCAGAACACTTATATTTATGTTATTATTACATTTTTCCCCCTACTTGCATGCTAGATTGTCTTAATTTTAAGTCTACTTTATTTCTTTTCTTTTTTGTTTCAGCAGCTGGCTGGCCTGGGGATCTAAACTCTTGACCTTGGTGTTACAACACTGTGCTCTAACCAACTGAGCTAAGTGGCTGACCTGTTCCACCTTGTTTCTAATGATCCCATTAATCGTTAGTATTGCTTTGTACAGTTTATGATCACTTAGATTTACCTACATGTGTGCTATTTCCTTTTTTGCTACTATTTTGTGCATCTCACTCCTTACTTCTGGGTCCAATTTCTTTGTTTCTGAAGCAGGTTCTTCACTGGTTCTCTGAGTGAGCGTATGTGTGTGTGTGTATGTGAGTGTGGTATACATTACTTAAATGAAAGCTACTTCATTTCACTCTCACTGTGGAATGCTTGTTTGGCAGGGCATGCGATGCTAGGTTAGTAGTCATGTATCTGAACTGAAGATGCATTCGCTCATCTTGTGGCCTCTCTGTTGCTCTTCAGACTTCTGCTGTCAGTCTGGTAGACGTTGCTTGCCGGGTCATTGGTCTTTTCTCCATGGTTACTCTCAAGGTTTTCTTTTTGTCTCTGCTGTTTATGATTTTAAATGAGGCATATCCAGGTGTTCATTTTTATTTTTCTTGCTTGGAACTACTTGTGCATCCTCAACGCAAGGGTTCATATATTTAATAATTTCTTAAAAATGACCAACCTTTCAAATACCGTCCGTCTTCTCTTCTGTATGCTTTCCTTTAGGAATGCCCATCAGATGCGTGTCTGCTCTTCTCATTCTATTCTCCAGTTTTGAGCCCCTCAAAGATTTCCATCTATTTGTCTCTCCATGATGCATGCTAGCTAATTTCCTCAGAACTGTCTTCCATTTCATTAATTCTCTCCTCACAGGTGTTTAACTTGCTTTTTAACCTGTCCATTGAGTTTTTAATTTCAATGGCTTTTTATTTTATTTTCCAGCTTTATTGAAATATAATTGACAAAAACTATATATATAATATAATGTTTTGATATACATATACATTATAAAATGATTACCACAATCAAGCTAATTAACATATCTATCACCTCATATAGTTACCATTTTTTTTTGTAGTGAGAGCATTTAAGATCTACTCTCTTAGTAGTTTTTTATATTTTTAAATGTTTTATCTTTTTTCCCCTCCATAATCTTTCCAAAGCTCTTTTCTCAGATGCTTCTAGTCTCTTTAATCTTTTAAAATAGTCTTACTTTATAAAAATTTTCATCCTAATGTTTTACTGACTCAAGTTTAGCAGGGGTAGGGAGAGGCTAGTCTTCTTTGATGTTTCTGCTATTTTTTAAAATAGACTTTATTTTTAGAGGAGTTTTAGGTTTACAGCAAAATTGGATGGAATGTTTCTGTTGATTTTTTATTCATTGTGTTTTACTTCCTTGTGTGTTTTAAAATTTTCAAACTGGGACCTCATATACGAGTATAGCATGGTTTTTGTTTATTTTTAATAAAGGAATCTCTGGGCTGGGAAATTGTTTCTAAGGATTGGTTTTGCTTTTTTTCCTCAGGGATGCCTGAGGTCTCGTGCAATTATAACCAATTCCTGTGTTAATTTCTCAGTTTAGGGATTTCAATGCCTTACTGATTGTGTTCCTGTGGACTTCAAACCTGTGCATGATGTAAGCTTAGGTTTTCAATTTTCATTGGAAGAGTCCTCCTCCCCTCCCCACTTCAGAGCCCTGGGAAGAAACCAGGTTCCTTGATTCATTTTATACTGGTGGGCAAAAGTTTCCCCTTTGGCTACAGCCCACAACCTCTGCAGATCCCAGCTTTAAGCAGTGGTCTCAGGCTTGAGTGGGGATTATGATTTTCCTCCTCTCTCTTCATGAGGTGTTAAAGCATAGGAATAATTATCACAGGTGAGCAATGGAAATGTTCCAAATACAGGAAGGAATCTTTTTAATATTAAATCAGTGGTGAAATGACTACTCACTCTAATAAAGGGACAGTCCTGTAGGAAGATCACCACCACAGTTGTGGGCAAATGCTTTCATTCCGGTGCAGGTCCTGGGAGGAGGCAGAGGGTGTGTGGGTGGGAACTTGGGGATAGCATCTAGCAATGCTGCACTTTCCAGTACAGTGACCACCAGGCACAGGTGGCTGCTGAACATGGGCAGTGTGGCTAGTGGCAATTGAGATGTGCCTTAAGCTTAGAATACACACAAGGTTTCAAAGACTTGTATGAAAAAGAAAAGTAAAATATTTTAATACATTTTAACATAGACCATATGTTGAAATAATGTTTCCATGTGTTGGTTCAAATAAAACATAATTTAAAATCCCTTAACCTGTCCTCTTTTACTTTTTAAGTACATGGCTTCTAGCATGTTTGTAATCCAACCTGTGGCTCCCATTGTATTTGCGAGAGCCTTGCTATTCAATGCCAGCAGCCTTGACATCACTCCAGAGCTTGTTAGAAAATGCAAAACCTCAGGTCCCAGAACTTGCCTTTCAACAAGACCCCTAGGTGAGAGAGCAGACTTCTAAAACTTGAAGGACATCAGGGTCACCTGGAGGGCCCCTTAAAGCCCTGTCCCCAACATTCCTAATTCAGGAGGTTTAGCTTGGGCCCTAGAATGCGCATTTCTAACAAGCTCCTAGGAGACACTGAGGCCTGATATCTGAGGACCTTACCTTGAGAACCACTGCTATGCTCTAGAGGATGATGGCCAGATCTGTCTCTGGGACCTAACTTAGAAGTTAGAGCAAAGCCCCGTGCTATGGACTGGATGCCCCCCAAACCTCATTGAAGCTTAAATCTCCACTGTAACTGGTGAGGGTGGGAAATCCTATTATAGTAATTGAAAGGTGGGGACTTGAAGTGGCAATTAGATTGTAGGATTGTTCCATAGTGAATGGATTAATAATGGTGGTCAGGGGTATGGTTCTGAGAGCTTTAAAAGGAGAGTGCGTGAGGAACTCTCTCTGTCTCTTTGCTCAGCCATTTTCTGCCACGTGAGACCCCTGCATTGCTGTAAAGCCACCACAGAAGACCCTCACCAGATGTGCTCCCTGGACTTTGGATTTTCCAGCCTCTGAAACTGTAAGCATTAAATTTTGTTTTCTTTATAGATTACCTAGTTTCAGGTACATATTTTATAAGCAGCAGAAATGGACTAATACACCCTGGGAATGAGCTATTCTGGAATTTGTCCTCCAGGAGTGGGATGTTGTCCCCATTCTCTGAGAGACAAGTAAATTGGGAGCCAAAAACCCTTTGAGCAAACCGTCAACCCCCAAACCCCAAGACAGCAGCTCTGGCCTGGCAGCCCCTATGGAATCCAAACCAAGCAAGTCCCTTCCCCTGAGAGGCCCAAACCACTGATGCCCAGGCCCCAAGGCAGCAACAGGCAGCTGAGTGTTAGCAAAACTCCATGCCCCTGCTGCAGACATCAGGGTGGGATGAGAGGACCATGAAAGCCTCTGCCACAATGACTAAACACCAACAGAGAGACACTGGAAATATGAAAACCCAAAAAAGAACACCACCACCAAAGGAATATAATAATTCTCAAGTCCTAGATCCTACAGAACAGGAAGTCCTTGAAATGACTGACATGAAATTTTGAGCAACAATTCTAAGGAAACTAAATGAGATACAAGCAGACTCAGTTAGACAACACAATGAAATGAGAAAAAGTATACAGGACCTGAAAGAGGAAATGTACAAAGAAATGAAAGCCTTGCAAAAGAATGTAGCAGGGCTTGTGGAGCTGAAGGATTCATTCAATGAAATAAAAAACACAACAAAGAGCTTAACCAGCAGGCTAGAGCAAGCAGAAGAGAGAATTTCTGACCTTGAAGATGGCCTGTTTGAAATAACAGAGGCAAAAAAAAAGAAAGAAAAAAATTTAAAAATTGAAGAAAATCTAAGAAAGATAAAAGACAACCTTAATATCTGAATCATGGGTATTCCAGAAGGGAAGGAAAAAGGAAATGGCATTGAAAACATATTCAGTGAAATAATAGAAAACTTCCCAGGTATAGGGAGATATACAGATCTTCAGATGCAAGAGGCTCAAAGATCCCCAAAGATATTCAACCCAAAAACATCCTCTCCAAGTCATGTTATAGTCAAACTGGCAAAACTCAAAGACAAAGAGAGAATCTTAAGAGCTGCAAGAGTGAAACAGCAAGTCACCTATAAGGGAGCCCCAATCAGACTAACATCAGTTTTAATCAGAAACCCTAAAAGCCAGAAGAGAATAGGATAATATATTCAAAATACTAAGAGACAAAAATTCCCAGCCAATAATACTTTACCCAGCAAGGCTATCCTCCTGAAATAAAGGTCATATAGTATATTTCCCAGACAAACAAAAACTGTGGGATTTCACTACCACACGACCAGACTTACGAGAAATTCTCAAGGGAGTACTGGGTTTGGTACCTGAAAAACAACCATCACTACCATGAATACTCAAGAAAGAACAAAATCCACCAGTAAAATAAAAATGCTAACAATAAGGAGAGAGAGAAAATGTTTATATACTATCTCAAAAAACCAACAAACACAGAAAACAAACAGTAAATCAGAAAGAAAGCAACAAAAGATATTTAAAACATCCAAACAAAAATCAATAAAATGCCAGGAGTAAATCAACATTTTTCAATATTAACTCTTAATTTTACATTTACAATCCTTTTACAGGATTGATTCTCCACTCAAAAGACACACTGACTGATTGTGTTAAAAAGATGACCCAAGAATATGCTGCTTTCAAGAGATTCACCTCACCTGTAAAACACATACAGACTAAAAGTGAAAGGATGGAAAAAGATATACAATGCAAATAGAAATGAAAAATGAGCTGGAGTAGCTATTCTTACATCAGATAAAATAGACGTTAAACCAAAAACTATAAAAAAGATAAAGAAGGCCACTATATAATGATAAAAGAATGTATACAACAAGAAGACATAACAGTCATAAATATATATGCACCCAACATCAAAACAGCCAGACTTATAAAGCAAACACTATTAGACCTAAAAAAAAGAGATAGACACTAATACCATAATAGTAGCAAACCTGAACACCGACTCTCAACATTGGACAGATCATCTAGGCAAAAAATCAACAGAGAAGCACAAGATCTAAGCAACACTTTAGACTGATTGGACTTGGCAGACATCTAGAGAACATTCCATCCAACAACCTCAGAATATTTATTCTTCTCATCAGCACATGGAATATTCTCCAGGATAGACCACATGTTAGGTCACAAATCGAGTCTCAACAAATTTAAAAAATTGGAATTATTCCCTATATTTTTTCAGACTACAATGGATTAAAACTAGAAATCAATAACAAATGAAACTCTAGAAACTAAACAAATACATGGCAATTAAACAACATTCTCCTTAATGACATTCTCCTTAAACAGGAAATGAAAATATTTGTTGAAAATAATGACACATACCAAAACCTGTGGGATACTGCAAAATCAGTACTAAGGGGGAAATTTATCACATTATATACTTACTTCAGAAGAATGGAAAAATGGCAAGTAAACAACCTAACACTTCACCTTAAAGAATTAGAAAAACAAGAACAATCCAAACCCAGTGTTAGTAGTTGGAAAGAAATAATTAAGATCAGAGTAGAAAGAAGTGAAAATGAAACCCCCAAAACAATACAACAGATCAATGAAACAAAAAGTTGGTTTTTTGGAAAGATAAATAAAACTGACAAACCATTATCAAGGCTAACTAAAAAAAAAAGAAGGGAGAAGACACAACTAACAAAAATTAGAATGAAAAAGGTGATATTACAACCAATACCTCAGAAATACAAGGAATCGTTAGAGACTACTATACACAGCTATATGCCAACAAATTTGAAAATCTGGAGGAAATGGATAAATTTTTGGACACACACAAACTACCAAGACTGAGTCAAGAAGATATAGAAAATCTGAAGAGACCAATAACAGTCAAAGTGATTGAAGCTGTGATCAGCAGTCTCCCAACAAAGAAAAGCCCAGGACCAGATGGCTTCACTGCAGAATTCTACCAAACCTTTAAAGAAGAATTAATACCAGTACTCTACAAACTATTCCAAAAAAATTGAAACAGAGGCCATTCTCCCAAACTCATTCTATTAGGCAAACATCACCCTGATACCAAAACTAGACAAAGATATAACAAAAAAAAAGAAAAGTACAGGCCAATATCTTTGATGAATATAGATGCAAAAATCCTCAATAAAATACTAGCTAATAGACTACAGCAACACATACATAAAATTATACACCATGATCAAGTGGGATTTGTCCCAGGGATGCAAGGTTGGTTCAATATATGCAAGTCAAGTCAATAAATGTGATACACCACATCAACAAAATTAAAGACAAAAAACATATGATCATCTGTATAGATGCTGGAAAAGCATTTGACAAAATTCCACATTCTTTCATGACAAAGACTCTCTATAAATTTGGTATATAAGGAAAGTATCTCAACAGAATTAAAGCCATATATGACAAACCCACTGCCAAAATCATCCCAAATGGGGAAAAAATTGAGAGCTTTTCCTTTTAGAACAGGAACAAGACAAGTATGCCTACTCTCACCGCTCCTATTCAACACAGCATTGGAAGGACTAGCCAGAGCAATCAGGAAGAGAAGGAAATAAAGGGCATCCAGATTGGAAAAGATGAAGTCAAACTGTCCCTGTTTGCAGCTGATATGCTACTATATACAGAACAGCCTAAAGACTCTACAAAAAACTCTTAGAGTTAATAAGTGATTTCAGCAAAGTTGCGGGACACAAAATCAACATGCAAAAAAATGAGTAGCATTTCTATACTCCAACAATGAACTAGCAGAAAAGAAATCAAGGAAGCTAGCCCATTTACAGTAGTCTCCAAAAAAATAAAATACCTGGGGATAAATTTAACCAAGGATGTGAAAAATCTCTATGATGAGAACTACAAACCACTATTGAGAGAAATCAAAGAGGACACAAGAAGATGGAAAGATATCCCATGCTCTTGGATTGGAAGAATTAACATTGTGAAAATGTCCATACTACCCAAAATGATCTAAAGGTTCAATGTCATCCCCATCAAAATTCCACTGACATTTTTCTCAGAATTGGAAAAAACAATCCTAACATTCACATGGAATAACAAATGGCCATGAATAGCCAAAGCAATCTTGAGCAAACATAAATAAATAAATAAATAAAAAATAAAGCTGGAGGCATAACATTACCTGACTTTAAACTATACTATAAAGCTATAGTAACCCAAACAGCATGGTACTGTCATAAAAACAGACACACAGACCACTAGAACAGAATAGAGAATCTGGAAATCAACCCATGCACCTTCAGCCATCTGATCTTTGACAAAGGCACCAAGACTACACACCAGGGAAGTGACTGCCTCTTCAGTAAATGGTGCTGGGAAAAATTGGACATTCATATGTAGGAGAATAAAACTAGACCTGTATCTCTCACCATATACCAAAATCAACCCAAAATGGATTAAATAATGAAATATAAGTCCTGAAGGAACTCCAATAACTTAACAGCAAATAACCCAATTAAAAAATGGAAAAAGGAGCTGAAAAGGCATTTCTCCAAGAAAGATATGAATTGCCAACAGACACATGAAAAAATGCTCAACATCACTCAGCATTCAGGAAATGCAAACCAAAACCACACTGAGATACCATCTCACCCCAGTTAGGATGGCTAATATCCAAAAGACTGAGAATGATAAGTGCTGGTGAGGCTGTGGAGAAAAAGGAGCTCTCATACACTGTTGGTGGGACTGCAAAATGGTGCAGCCTTTATAGAAAATGGTGTGGAGGTTCCTCAAACAATTACAGACAGATCTACCACATGATCCAGCTATCCCACTGCTAGGTATATACTCAGAGGAATGGAAATCATTATGTTGAAGGGATACCTGTACTCCTGTCTTTATTGCAGTGTTATTTACAATAGTCAAGAGTTGGAACCAGCCTAAATGCCCATCATCGGATGAGTAGATAAGGAAACTGTGGTCTATCTACACAATGGAATACTACTCTGCTGTAAAAAAACAATGAAATACTACCATTCACAGCAACATGGATGGACTTAGAGAAAATTATATTATGTGAAAGGGAAATACCACATATTCTCACTTATTTGTGGGAGCTAATAAAAATAAATACACAAACAAATAAAGGGGGGGAAGAAGACACAACAATTCTTTGAACTTGTTAAGACAAGTGAACAGATATAATGTTGATGGAGAGGGTGGAGAGGGAGGGAGGAAAATGAGGAATTGGTAAAGGGACATGAAAATCAACTACACTGTATAAATTAAAATAACAACAAAAAAAATAAAAATAAAAAAAACCCTTTGAAGGCAGATTTGAAAATCACAGGACTATGAAAAACTCTTTCCTCCTCTGCTAGGTGCAGAAGGGCTTCCCAGCCTCATCCACCATCCTTCCTGCACCATTCACCTCCATCCACCATCCACCATTCACCAGACCCACTTCCCCACCCACCATTTACTATTCACCATCTGTCATTCACCATCCACCATCTACCATTCCCTGTTCACAGTCTGCCATTTGCCTACATTCTCCATCCACATTCACCTGCAGTCACCATTCTCCATTCATCACTGACATCCTTTTCCTCCCTTGCTTCTTGCAGCCTGCATGAAGCTGCTCTCATCAAGATAAGGATGAGGAGACTGAAGCTATGTTCAAGAGGAGGCCAGCCCACCTAGTACGAGGGATAGAATAGGCCTTCGAGCCCACGAGAGGGGGTGTTCTTTTGTTCTCTCTTTGCAGAGACTTGCCTTGGCTTCACCATCAAATATCAATGCAGAGACCTTGCCCCGCACTGCAACTTACAGTGCCTGGCTCTGCAGTGGGTGAAAGGTTATTGTCCCAAAGACAGAACTTAACCCTGGCCACGTACAACACTCTGGAGCATTGAAGAGATCTTAAGGATGCCTGAAAGTCCACATTCTTGGCTTACAAAGGTGGTTACTCATGCCCAGAGAAGTTAAGAAACACTCTTAAAAAGGGCTACAGCAACTGAGAGAACGAATCAGACTTCCATTTGGAAAGGGAGATGGAGCTCTGTTATCTCCCCATCTTCCTGAAAACCTGTGCTCTAAACCCATGAGGAGAGGGGAACAGGGAGAAAACAGTGGATGAGAAATGCCAAAACTGTTTTCAGATGAAGGAGGGGTAAGAAATTCAGTAGGGATAAAGTTGAAGGAGCGGGAGAGCCCAGGTGGAGGCTGAACGTGAGGAATTGTAACATGCTTAATTTGCTTCTGTATTTAATGCTTGCTAAAGATGGGAAAACATAACTAACACCATTTTAAGTAAGGCAGGCCCGGACACTTTAAATTCCAGGAAGGGAGTAAAAGACCACCCGGTTCCAGGAACAGACTGACCAGTTCCTTATCTAAAAGTCACCTGGAAGATAAACGATTGAGAAGTGCACTGTTCTTTATCGGGGTGCCACCTCGCTAGAGCCCACCAATAAATATAAAGGTGCCTCAGATAACAAGTAAGCAGTACACAACTCATCCTGTTGTGAAAGTCTGTCTAAAAAACTGTATAAAAAGCTCTTGTGTTTAAAGCTCGGGGTCGCTTCTGTCCAGGAGACTAAGTGACCCCAGCATGCTGGAATAAACTCCTTTTGCTTGATTGCAGCGGTCTCTGTCTCATGGTCTTTGTGGAGTGAGCCATTCCTGTGTGTGAGATTTGTGCACAGTGCATGGGTCTTACAGAATCTCTTCCATGTCTGAAGTCCCAGATCCCCTCTGCAACCAGAGCAGTGGACGAATGTTTACCCTCTGCAGAAAGGAACCAGAGGAGGTCTGGGCTTTGGCCCCAGGCACAGCAGAGATATTGGCAAAAGCAAATCAAGTGGAATTCTGTGTGGAAATAGTGAGAGCCAAGCCACTTTTTCCAAGCTGGGTCCAGAAACCAGGGGCCAGACTTAATCCCCTAGGCAGGAAATTGGTAGATTCTTCTCTGGAAAAACTGAATGATCCAGAGAAAAGACCTCCACCATTCAAGTGCTCAGGGTAAAGGCAGAGCCCTTCCTGTGAGGCCCATCAGCCAGCCAGCCCTGTCCTTGCACGCAGAGCTTCTGGCCGGCTTTTGATGCCTCGTCATGCTACAGTAAGAACGAACGGGTAAGCGAGGGGCCAGCGTTTGAGGACAAGTGTGTTCACCTGAGCACCCGCCCCGCCTGAGCCTCAGAAAAAAGCTGCTTCTCAGCAGCTTTAGAGTAGTATTTGACTTTTATAAATATACATCTATTGCTTTGTTAAAAATTAAAGTCGAAGAAAGTCAAA
Organism: Cynocephalus volans; assembly: GCF_027409185.1. NCBI lineage: Eukaryota > Metazoa > Chordata > Mammalia > Dermoptera > Cynocephalidae > Cynocephalus > Cynocephalus volans. The sequence goes on from NC_084461.1 coordinate 224,836,817, forward strand.
ACAAACCCTGTGACCCCGAGGAACTCTCCTCTCTTCCAACCATGCACAAACAGACTCCTTTTGGTGAGCTTCTGTCTTCATGTCACACTCCCAGGAGGCCCTATCAAAGTGCACTGGACATGCATGGGGGATGGAGAAAGGACGTGTTGTCTGCAGTCCTGCTTCCTGGAGCCTTTCTGACAGGTCAACATCAGGCTGGGTCCTGTGGCTGAGCCAGTGCTGTGGGTTGTAAGGGAAGCCTGGGGGGGGGGGGCCCAGGGATGGTGGGTGAGCATCTCACTCTGCATCCAGGGGCTTGTTGGTTTGGCTGTATTGAAGGCTGTCTGTGCATGGAGAAGCCAACGGACCCCCCAGAAGACTGAACTGGAGGTGTCTTGTGTCTGCTCGGTTTTCTCATCAGCAAGCCCTGCTACCTGGGCTGCTGAGAGCATGGCCTGAGCAAGGCTGAGGAAGGCCAGGAGGCTGGGTATGTTTTCCTTGTGTAGGAGCTTGGGGTGGGCACTCCTGGGCCTGGAGGAGCCCTGCTCCTGCAGGGAGCTTGACAACTACATTTTGGGGCTAGCTCTGGAGTCCTGTGGCAAGAATGCCAGGCAGGGCTCAGCCGAAGGTGTTAGTCCTCTGGAATTGGGTTGGGGTAGGAGGGTAAGGCAGTGCCCAGTGCCTGCTTCCAGGCTGAACGATTTCAGCTAGCTATAAAGGATTCTTGCTAAGAGGCCAGGGGCATGGCCATGAGCACACGTGTACACTGATCTTGGTCTCTGTATCCCATTCCCCCACCAGAAGGAACGAGGCTCCTCAGAAATGGCTCATTCCAGGGCTGGGCAGGTTAAACGTAAGACGAGCTTGTGACATCTTTCGCCAGGAAGTAGGGCTGCTGTACCAACAAAATAGCAGGAGCATGTAAGGAGGACACAGGAGCTAACTTAGAGGGTCTCCCATTGACCAGATCTGGGAAGCTTGGAACATCCAAACAAATAATGGCACTAATGAATTATATGCTATTAAATAAAAAAGAATCCATGAGTTTATATGGATATGGAATGGATAGATAATAAACAAATAGATAAATAAATAGGGGAGAAGGAAAAGTTCTTTGCTACCATAGAGTGCCAACTAATAAATGTGGAAGGATTGATGAAGTTAGAAAAAACCCAATTTGGCAACTATCATAGTAAAAATGGAAGAATTATCAATAGATGCTAAGTCTGGAGGGTCGTTATATAGTCACAAAGTATCTCTTCACAAATTACTTATTAATTATAAAAGACAAAATCCTAGCTATACAGTGGAAATCTTGGACTAGTCCTTGACTAAGTAGTCAGAACTGCCATTGTAGGGGACGTAGAAAAATTGTAGTGAAATAGTAGAAAAATATAACTTTAATGTACGCAGTTTTGTAACAAATGCCTAAGTAAAGCAGCTTCTAAAAGGCCATACAAAGGTCAGGCCCGAGCATACTAAACATTCCAAGGGAGGGAATGTCCCCCACCCAGTTCCAGGAACTGACTAGTTCCTTATCAAAAGGCCACCTGGCCATACCCCAGGGAAGATAAACGATTGAGAAATGTGCTGTTCCTTATCGGGGTACCAGCCTGCTAAAGCCCACCTGTAAATCTAGAGGTGCCACAAATCTATCAGGGTACCAGCCTGCTAAAGCCTACCCATAAATCTAAAGGCGCCACAGATAACCAACAACTCATTCTGTCACAAAGATCTGTTCAGAAAAACTGTATAAAAAGTGCCTGTGCTGTAAACTGGGGGTTGCTTCTGTCCAGGAGACAAGGTGACCCCAGCATGCTGGAATCAAGTCCCTCTTGCTTGGTTGCATCAGTCTCAGTCTCATGGTCTTTGTGAAGTGAGCCGTCCCAGTCTGTAGGATTTGTGCATGGTGCACGGATCTTACACCATCGGCACCGAGGCTCCTGGGCTGTCACGTGCCTCCTGCTGGGCATGTATGTAGTAAGCCACGTGTGAACCTGAACAGCAACGGGAGGAAACCCAGACTGGTGAACCTTTTATTACATAGCTGGCCTGTAGTCTTCAAAAATGTCAGCATCATAGAAGGCTGAGGGTGCCCACATGCAGTGCGTCCTGGATGGTGAGAGGCGGTCACAGAGGAAGGACTGGGACAGTGATCAGTGAGATCGGAGAGTGGGCTGTGGATGGCATCAGAATATCATGTTGATGTCACAGTCCCCGATGCTGGCAATTGCTCCGTGGTGTGGAAGAGAATATCCTAGTTCATTAGAAGTACACACCGGGATGTTTAGGGATCACAGGGGCATGAGTGTGAGAGAATGTCAAAGCAGCCATGGTGGAAGTGCTGAGTCTTGGGAGAGGGTATGCAGGAGTGCTTTGTTCTAGAATCATCCACCTTTTCTGAAATTGGGCTCCGGAGATCATGGGGTGGGGTTCAGGTCCTGGTCTTGAGAGACTGGCTACTTTCTGCCCTGCTACCAGGCTTCTCTTCAGCTATCAGATCGCTGCTTCGGAGTGGCACCCGAGCCCACCACAGCCTTGTATGAGCTGTGCTGGTGACAGCAGGCATTCTGGCTGTGAGGCCACAAAGACCCCACAAACATAAACAGCCAGTGGGCTGTGCCTAGAGTGTGCAGACAATGGTCGTGCAAGGACTCACAGACACGGCAGCTCACCCCTGCTGGGTGTTGTGTGATACCCCACCCCCAGGAGTGTGGTGGTCTGTTCTCAGTCTGACTCCAGTATCCTGCATGGGGCTCTGTTTTCAGCCACCCCAAATCCAGTTTGGGAAGGTGCAGGGCATAACTAGGTAACTCATAGCTGCCAAGGGAGTCTGTCCTGCTGTTGTGTACCCAGATTGTTTATTGTTTGGTTAGATGAGGCCCTGAGATGCAGATACCAAGGAACCTCAAGCCTGTCGTTGCCACAGGAGCCTTTGTTCACCTGCTACTCACTCTTCAGATAATGCCCAAGCCTTTACTGTGAACCAAGTGCACTTCCTTGCAAGAATGCTGAGGAACCCCAGGTGATGGGGGCCTCAGCCAAGCCTGCAGTGGTGTCCATAGGCATTCCATGCAAGTACATGGTGTGGAGGAGCAGTGGGGAGGAGGACCTGGGTCTGCCTAGGTGCGTCTGGGCAGGCCATGGCTTGAAAGATGAGTTGAGGTTTGCGACTTGATCTGTCAGGGAGATGGCATTTCAGGAAGGATGATCCTTGGGGCAGACTTGGAAATGTGAGTTGATGGGGCATTTGTGGGGACCCTGGGGAATCAATAAAGCTGGAATGCCAAGGGGAACGATATGAGAGGAGGGACCAGTGGGAGAGCAGAGTGGAGGAGCAAGGCCAGGACTGTGCAGGCCATGCTGTGTCCTGTCCAGAGGCCTGGGGTGTCCACAGGGCCAGCGTTCTGAGGGTTGGGCCCTGGGTGCTTGTTCTGGCAGCTGCAGGGTAACAGCAGGAAGAGCAGATGGTGAGAAAACAGGAGCCTATGGGAGAGGTGATACTGTGCAGTGAGAAGAGAGTGGGGCCTTCAGGGACACCCACATTTCCAGCTTTGGGAGGGAATGGGTGGAACCTTCCCTGGGGTGAGGCCATAGGTGGCTCGTGAAAAAAGGATTTCACTTTTGTTCTAGGTCATTTTGGGGTACCTAAGAAATATGCAGGCCTGGCTGGCAGCAGAAAGCTCAAGAGTGGAGAGTGGCCCTGTGTCTCAGGGAGGCCCTGGAACTGCAGGCCTCCCTCAGCCCCGGGGGCAGTGAGGACTTCTGGTCACGGGGTAGATGTGTGTGAGCCCTGGCTAGAGGTCCAGAGAGAGGGGCTGGGGGGGAAGGCCTAGGCTTGGGAAGCTGCCTTTTCTCAGGATTGCTCCAAACCTTTTCCTCCTGAATGGGCAGAGCACAGTCACCTCATAGGAGGGAAATTCGGGTTTCCCAGCAGCTGCTGCCAGTGAGACAGAATAGGGCTAGGTCTGTGAACCAAACTGATTCCATTCTCCTTGGCAAGGACACATTGTTACTTTTCCACTCCTCAGTCATGAGACCCCCTGGGCACATGATTACCCCATGGCCTGCCCTGATAAAATAAACTGAGATAAGAGGGGAACAAATATTCACTGATTTGCAAATCCCCTCCCCAAGGCTTGTTACAATATAATCATTACCTTTTTTTAAATCTTATTACTATCTAACCATTCTTTCTTTTCCCATAATTGTAAAAATTAAGTTACAGATTAACCTTAAAACCCCTCTAGGAGCTCCTGCATGCACACAAAGCTTCAAGGTGACAGCTCCAATGACCCTCTTGGGGTGATGATAACGAACAACGTCACCATCTTGGACCTACTGAGCAGGTGCAAGGACCAAAGCCCTAACTGAGCCTGCACCCATGATGAACCCATGAAGAACAGAATGGACCACCTGCTGAGGTGCAGAGTGGTGATGCTGGCCTGCACCCCTCCTGCCCGTTCCCTATAGAGGACCCTGAACAGCTCCTTTTCGGGGTCTAGCTTCTCTGCAGCTACCTCCCTTATGTGTAAATCTATCTCCTCTTTTAATAAAACATTGCTTACTTTACTGCTGGGTGCATTGTTCATTTCTATGACTCTGGGACCCAAGAGCCTAATTTGGTGACACCAGGAACTGGGCATCTCTTCTCCTGGTCCGCCTTGTGCAGCATGACCAGGCTGGGTGGAGGGGAACAGTGAGGAGCAGGGGTGTCCCACCCTGAGTAGAGCACTTGGGGGAGGTGCCCTCTGGTTGGGCCAGGGTCCAGCCAGCAGAGAGGTGGAGGCGACCAAAGGGAGGCCCTGGTGTGGGGTTGGGAGCCTCTCTCTGGGTGACCTGAGGCAAGTTCCCTTGACTCCTGGGACTGCCTGCTGCCCTCTGACTCTGAAAAAAAGATTCAATGTCTTGGGTTTCCCTGTAATTTCTCTCTGCTGAGTTGCTGCCCTGAAGGGCTTCTGGAAAGATGCTCCAGTTTTCTTTCTCACTTGGGAGGGGCTGCCTGGCTTTCAGAAGCCTCCTCTGGGTGTAGAAACACAAATTCAGGCCCACAGGAATAAAATGGAATTATGCTAATTATCAATTAGTCATCGATCAACTGAGGTGGGAGGATGGGAAGCGGGGATTCCCACCACAGAAACACAGCCTGGGGCACTGGAGACGGGTGGCCTGCTCCAGCAGGACAGCAGGGGCAGCCAAGGAAACTTACAGACCAGAGAGAGCGGACCAGCTCCACCAGACACAGAAACAGATGACAACGTTATAATAACAGTCACACTAATGAAGTGTCATTGGTCCATGAAAAAGACAAACATATCAATGAACCAGAATGAAGTCTGGTAACAGCCCGTGTGTTCATGGGAAATTAATTAGTATTCAATCGATGGGGCCAGAAAGACGAAGCTAAATTATTATTATTATTTTTTTTTTTCGAAGCTAAATTATTTAATAAATGGTACTGGAAACCTAAATGTACATCTAAAATATTGTAGATAGTTGTAGGTAGTTATGTAAAAATAAATTTCAAAGGAAAAAACCAAATGTAAAAAACAACTATACAAGCACTGGAGAAATTACTGAATAATTTGTGTGTAACCTTAGACAGGAAAGGCCTTTAAGAGAAACTCACCCGTAGACACACAAAAGAAAACACAAAACACAGAAGAAAAGATTGATTGATACATTTGATTCCACCAGAAATTTAAAACTTCTGAGTCATAACAGACACTGTAAGCAAAGATAAAAGACAGACTGGGAGAACATACTTGCAACAGTTACAAGACCAGGATTTGCATCCAAAACATAAAACCAAGTAGAAAACTGAAAAAGATGAGCAATGCACAGAGAAGACAGTCCCCGCAACCAGTAGCATGAAAAGATGCACAATCTCTCCAGTAATCAGAGCCGCATGGATGTGTGTGAGTTAACCATTATGTGGAAAAAATAACCAAGAATGAACGATGCCTCCCCTTTGGGAAAGCCATGCTTTGTGTCGAGGGAATTGTGAACTGACAGCTCTGGCAATGGTCATTTTGCTATGTCTGTTTAAATCGCAAGTCTAGGTTCTTATTCTCGACAATTACTGACAAAAAAGCCCATACACAGGTGTTTCCTTTCAAACTGCAGCGACTTACTGTCTTTTGGGGCAGGGATTTGGAGCGCAGTGCTGAGTGCTGGGTTTATTTTTATACTGAGGTGCAGTTTCAAAAGAACACAGTAGATCTTTATTTCTCCTGATGCAGAAATAGCTCATAAATATACAGTTAAGGGAGAAAAAGCTTGTTATGAAACAGTACATACAAATGATAGTGTTTCTGTTTTTTAAAAAAAACACCTTATAAAAAAAATCTGGCCTGAATTCTTCAAAAATGTCAGTCATCCAAGACCCCAAAAGGCTGTTCTAGGTGACGGGAGACTAAAAAGACACAGGACAAGTGCAGTGCAAGAACTGGCATCTGCATTAGAATGTAGACTGTGCGTTTTATTCCTTATTGTCATAATGTCACCATGAACTTCCTGAATTTGGCAATTGGATTGTGGTTATGTAAGAGGATGTCCTTTTTCTTAGGAAATGTAGACTGAAGGTCAGCCAGCAGACTGGCGGTGCTGACGGGCTTGGTCCTGCCCGATTTGGGATCTTGCCTGTGACGGGATCATCAGCAAACAGCGTCATATTCCCAAAGAGTCACTGAGTGTCCAACCAGAAGCAACCCCAGAATGACTTCCAGCTGGAGTAGTGGAAGGGGCACGGGGCTTCTGGGGATTTCAGGCCCCTTGCCCCATGTCCAGCTTATTGCTGGACGAGGACACCCCCATGCATGCCAGGACGTGCCCATCCTCTGAGCCTGGGGAAGCAGCTGCCTTGGGTGGGGCTGGGCTGCTAGGTGTGGGGCTAATGCCATCTTTCAGAGTAATGAACGGTGATGATGTTGGAGGTCGGGTCAGGTTCTTGACTCCGCCACAGGAAAAAATTCAAGGGCAGAGTCACAGTAGAAAATAAGAACAAGCTTTTAATATAACAGATAAGAAATACAGGTTCCACAGAGAGTACGGCATAGCTGCAGAGACTGAGCAGGGCCCACGCCAAGTTTAACACAAAAGCTAGACACATACTTCAAGTTCAGTACAGAGTGCAGGCTGGCTCAAGAGAGTGAGCAGCTGCTTGCTGAAGGTAAGTTCGATACAAAGTAAAATGCAATGCACACCTCAGCCAGCAAAGTGCGGGCTGCCTCCAGGAGTGTGTGCAACAACCCTTCATTCTGCATTTGGCTTTTATAGTTTCTCTATCTAGTGAATATTCAATTCAGGCAGTGGTTCTGCATTATGTAACATTTAGTCTTGCACATGCTCAGTTGGTTTCTTCCTGGAGCATGTTCATTGGTGAGACCCTGTCACATGCACCAGGCACATTCAAGAATGTTCTGCGCTCTCTACTGAGCATGCCCAGCCACTGGACTTGCACAAGCCAGCCCCTTTTGGTCTCATTTTTCCTGTTGGTGCTGAAAACAGATCTAACTGGCAACAGTAACTTTTCTCCAGGGGGGAGCTCAGCGGACAGCGGAGGTCGCCTCAGACCTCAGGGAGTGGCTGGAAACCCAGAGGGTGTCCTGAAACCCAAACCCAGGGAAATAGGATCTCCTATATCAGTGACAGGAAAAAGGAAGCTCTTCCTGGATGAAGTCACCCGCTAAGCAATGTGTGGACAGCCTTGGGCCATTAAGGCTGATGCCAGACTGCCTGAGGTCCCAGAGCCCCTCTGCCTTGTCAGTCCCCCAAGCCGCCGCATGCAAAACAGGATTGGAATGATTTCAATATTCTAAAACAGCAACAAGCTTGTCACCATGAGGAACACTCTGAACTGCTGGATTCCCTTATTTTACGGTATGCTTTTTCATTGTGAATCCCTTATGGGGAGAGGGGTAGGGAGATCCATTTCTCGTTCAGCTCTTAGGGCCTCTGGAATCCTCCTGGGCCTCCCAGGATAGCTGCTGGGAGAGAACCCACCATCCTTCCTGGGTATTTCCCATTAACCGTGGGTGACCTTGGGTGACCTTGGTCAATAGTGTTGGGTGTGGCCATGCCCCTCCCTGGTACACCTCACCTGGCAACAGGCCACCCACAGAGGGGCCATTATGATTCCTTTTTGTAGACGACAAAGCTGAGTTCAAACATGCCTAGGTTCGTACAAGTAAGTGAATAAGCCGTAGAGGCAGAACACGAAGTTAGGTCTCTCTGACTCCAGGCCATGTTCTTTTCACTAAACCAAATTAGTGCAAAAGACACATCATCTCTCCCTTATTTCCCCTTAAACAGAGATTCTCAGATTTCCAGTTTTAAACATACTGGGGGCCAAGCAGATTTATCAGTCCATCTCATGCCTTCTCAGGAATTGCTTTTTCTTTTTTTCTTTTTTATACAGATTGTTTTAACGTACTTGTACGCACTTGTGGGGCACAGTGTGTTGCTTCAATACATGCATATACTGCACGGTGATTCGCTTAGCGTAGGCAGCAGAGTTCCGTACCAGTTAGTCCATCCCTTCTCCACCCCCCGCCCCCCAGTTGGGAACTGTGGGGTGGGCGGAGCTGGATTCTGTCCAGCCAGTGTGAATGGGGTGGGCTCATATCCTTGTTTGACTTACTACTTGTCACAGGCCTGTGAGTGAGTGTCAATCCGTAGTTTGCACATGGAGAAACCAAGGCGGGGCAAAGGGAGAGGACTTGCCCGCAGCTGTGGGTGGGAGGAAGGCCCTGGGACACATTCTGCCTTGGGCTGGTCCCATGGGAGCTCCACTCCTGCCCCCGCGAGGGGATGAGAGGCAGCTGGGGATTGCTGGCAGGGCCTGGAGCCCCCAAACCCTGAAGATAATATACTGCCCCCCTACACTTAACTTCTAAATAAAAATGATACTGACCGGAAGCATGAGGAGGCCCCACAAAGTACCTACACTCCTCCTGATCACTTCCTGGGTTTTTGTCTTGAGGTATCCAATGTGAAATCATTAACTTAGTTAATATTTGTTGTCGGTGCTTCAGGAGCTTATTGCCGATGGGGAAACTGAGGCCCAAACACGAGGATGGTCCAAGGCCACAGAGGATGTCCCTGTGTGCCTTCAGAAGGCCTTGTTCCCAGGGAGGGCTGGTCTGGCCCTCCCAGCCCTTGATCACTGGCCCCAACTTTGTCATAGGAATCCCTGCAGAACAGAAGGTGCCCACCCTCCAGGCAGCCCAGCCCCAGCCCAGAGAATAGAAGCCCCTGAAGAGGGAGGGAGCCACTTGCCATGGGCGCTGGCCAGCCTTGCTCTGCTGCCCCTGGGCCTTGCGGTGTTGGTGGCCAGGGACCAGGCCAGGAAGAAGGAGAGGCTGGCACGGGAGACGGTACACCTGCCCACCGTGGGGGAGCCTGACCACACGTGGCCTGCCGTGGCCCACCCAGCTTCATGCTGGACCTCCTCCAGAGGTGGCCGCCCCGAGGGCTCATGAAGGACCCACACACCTTACAGACAATGTGCGTGGTGCTTCCAGGAGGAGGGTGAGATGGGCTGCCTGGCGATGTGGGCAGGAGTGTGGGGGGCAGATCCCCTCCCGGAGGGGCATGAGTGCCACCAGGACTTCACTTGTCTTGCACGGGCCCAGCCTCCCTCTGCCTCATCCTTCTCTTCCCCAACTGCACCCAAGGGTGAGGGCAAGGGGCCACGGGCTCCCCAACCACCCTGGCTCCTGCAGCACATGAGGGTGGGTCTAATTTTGATGTCTACTCACGGCCAGGGCTAGCATTTCTGGCCAAGGTGGAGTAGTGTCTCCCTCATACATCACCTTGGGAGGCACATGCTGCACCTGTCCCAGGACTGGTCCCCTGGTGGGGTGGGGGGGCTCCTCCAGGCGCCTCCACTGTAAGCTGCCCTTGTCCCCTCTGAGCTCAGTAAGTAATTCGTGGCAAGTACTTCTGGGATCATGTGAATATCTTGTTCCTCATCAAACGTTCACCCATTGTTCTGACCTTCATGGATGATTTTTGCCTGAATCCATTATTACCGTGGTGGCCGCCAGAGGATCTTCTGGCCCCGTCGTTCTTCCCTTGTTATTGGCGTTTATGGGAAGGAAGAGCCGTCCCTACCTAATTTGTTTACATCAGAACGGACTCACACAATTTTATTTTATTCAATAGATTGTAATTCATGAGTATCATTTATTTATTTATTTATTTATTTGTTTGTTTAGTTTTAAAAATTTTTTAAGGTTTAATTTTTTTAAAAAAATTTTATTTTGTCCATATACATTGTGGTTGATTATTATTGCCCCTTACCAAAACCTCCCTCCCTCCTCTGTCTACTCCCTCCCCCCCAACAATGTCCTTTCTGTTTGCTTGTCGTATCAACTTCAAGTAATTGTAGTTGTTATATCTTCTTCCCCCCCCGTTTTTTTTTTTTTTTTTGTGTGTGTGTGTGTGAATTTATATATTAATTTTTAGCTCCCACCAATAAGTGAGAACATGTGGTATTTCTCTTTCTGTGCCTGACTCGTTTCACTTAATATAATTCTCTCAAGGTCCATCCATGTTGTTGCAAATGGCAGTATTTCATTCGTTTTTATAGCTGAGTAGTATTCCATTGTGTAGATGTACCACATTTTCCGTATCCACTCATCCGATGATGGACATTTGGGCTGGTTCCAACTCTTGGCTATTGTAAAGAGTGCTGCGATGAACATTGGGGAACAGGTATACCTTCGACTTGATGATTTCCATTCCTCTGGGTATATTCCCAGCAGTGGGATAGCTGGGTCGTATGGTAGATCTATCTGCAGTTGTTTGAGGAACCTCCATACCATTTTCCATAGAGGCTGCACCATTTTGCAGTCCCACCAACAATGTATGAGAGTTCCTTTTTCTCCACAACCTCGCCAGCATTTATCGTTCAGAGTCTTTTGGATTTTAGCCATCCTAACTGGGGTTAGATGGTATCTCAGTGTGGTTTTAATTAGCATTTCCCGGATGCTGAGTGATGTTGAGCATTTTTTTCAACCCCAAAAGCATGGGCAACCAAAGGAAAAATAAACAAATGGGATTATATCAAACTAAAAATCTTCTGCACAGCAAAAGAAACAATTAACAGGGTTAAAAGACAATCAACAGAGTGGGAGAAAATGTTTGCAAAATATACATCTGACAAAGGATTAATATCCAGAATATAGAAGGAACTCAAACAACTTTACAAGAAAAAAACAAGCAACCCAATTAAAAAATGGGCAAAAGAGTATCATTTATTTTGATGCTCAGATATCCCCGGTCTTGGCCAGGAGCTGCTCTCGGCTGGCTCTCGCGGCCTTTTGTCAGGTGCACGTGGTTTCTAGCCACTTCCTGCCTCCGGCACAGCAGCCACCTGGATCTGCCACTGCTCTGAAGCCTGCCCCTCCTTTCCCACTTCCCTCCCCGCCATTCTAAACTCTTCATTCTGAAATGATTTCGAACATATATAACATTTGCAAGCCTGGCTCCTGTTTCAGTGGGAAATGGTATTTAGAAGCCAAGCTCCCGCGAAAAACGATTACATGGTATAATGTCGAATACACCGATTATCTTGGTTTGAGCATCACATATTGCACGCAGGTGTTGATGTTCAACTCCATACCCCACAGATATGTAGAATCAACTATGTTTCCAAAAAACCAAAAAACACCCAACAAAACAAAACAAAAAGAAGCCAAGCTCTGTGTGTGCTCACTGCTATTGGAGTATCATTTGTATTACATATCCCTGTGGTAATATGACAGTGTTATAAAGTGCCCACTAAAAATAAATTCTTGGTTACCAATGTGAGGCAATTTATATAAAAATATAAAGTCAGTAATAGATCCTGAATACGACAAACACTGTGAAGGTGGAATGTGAGTGAATGAAATCCGGGAAACCTGGGCCATATTGTGCCGAACTTGGATTTGAACGCCAAGGAGCGGGTTGTTATCTTCCCTAAACGCTGAACGCCCAGCTCTTGGGAAAGGTGGTGGGGGCTAAGTGAAATAGCTCATCCGTACCAAGTCATATGAATTTAATACTCTCAGCAGGCCTATGAGGTTTATACCATTATTATTGCTATGTACAGATGGGGAAACTGAGGCACACAAGGCCACTCAGTGAGACAGTGCTCCTTGGTGCTACAGGAACTCAAGTCTATAATGGTGACCAGGAATGCTGTCTCCTACTTTGGAGTGTGGGTGTTGAACTGCATGAAATTTAAGGTCTTTTCCATTGCAAATATTCACAGGTGAAATGTTTATTAGGATTGTCTTTCCTTTACACACATGCACTGGCTTGGGTCTGTTTAGGCAGAAAGCAATGACTTGCTCATTCAGTTTATCTTAAAGAACTTTTACTTATTGCTATACGTGTTATTTCTAAATTTCAGATTCCTTATGTGTAGAATAGGGATAAACACAGTGCCTACTTCATGAGGCTGTTGTGAATATATTTGAGATTAATGCCCGTATGGTATTAAGTACCTGCATGTAATAAGTTCCCAGTAAATATTAACCATTAAAAAAAAAAAAAAGGCAACTCACTAGTAAGAGCCAGAGTTTGAATCCAGGTGGTGTGGTTGCAGGGCCCCTTGTTTAACTCCTGCCTATTTGAACTTTGGCTCTTGGTGTTGTCCCCAGTTGATCACCTGGATCCAGAGGACGGACTTGGCCAGGAGCTTTTGGGTCCTGACCATAAAGAACATGGGCAAGCCAATGAAGTACAGCTGTGGCAAGACTGACCAGAAGTGGGACAGGAGAGAGCACAGGGACTCCTTGCTGGTCATCTACACCAACAGCAGGGACAAGGAGGTTCCCTGAGGGACCTGGCCCTGCCCACTGGTGAGCTGACCCTATGCTCAGCCTGAATGGGAAGGGGCCCTGGGCTGGGCTGGGCCGGGCTGGGCTGGCAAGAACTCTGTGACCCTGTGCTTGGTGTCATGGGCCCTTGGGCTCACTGGGCCCCTCTGATAGGCAGGGGAGGATTAGACGGGAGGGTGCCTCTGTGGGTCAGGAAGGGAGCCTGGCCAGAGGGTGACGTGGGTCCCCAGCCTTGGCAGGCAGCAGCATTCTTTACGTAGGAGGCCCTCCTCTGATCATACCAGCACAAAATCCCTGCCAAGCAGGTGGTGGTGCCACCTGCATTTTATAAGTGGGGGACATCGAGGCCCAGAGAGGTCAGTTGGAAGCAGTGGTGTGTAGTGGTTAACACAGACTCTAAAGCCAGTCTGTCTGCGTTCAAATCCACGCTCTGCCATTTCCCTCCCAATGAGCTGGTCAGCCTGCTCGACCCTCTGAGCCTTCGTTTCCTTTTCATAAACTGGGGACAATGTGGTTCCTCTCTTGTGGGGCTGAAAGAATTGTTTAAACTCATCTACACCAAGTCATATGAATTTGATACTCCTAGCAGGCTTATGAGGTTTATGCCATTATTATTGCTATTGTATAGATGAGGAAACTAAGGCACACAGGGCCACTCAGCTAGAAGAGCCCAAGCTGGAGTTTGAACCCAGGCAATGTGGCTGCAGGGCTGTCCTGCTTAACTTCTACCCACCTGAACACTGGTTAACGTGAGAGTTAACGTGGGTAAAACACATAGCTCATTGTCTGCCTCACAGCAAGGAAGAGGTGGGGCTTCCCCTGAAAGGCAGGAAAATGCTTGGTCACTGGAAAAGTCCTGCCTGTGAGGACAGAGGTGGCACATGAGGGCTGGGGCGCAGGCCTTGCCAGTAAGCTGCCACCATCTACCAGGAGGTGGGAAGAGGCGGATGAGTTCCTTGGTCATCTGTTGTGGAGGCCTGGTATTGCTTAGATTAAAGTGAAGCAAACTTGAGAAAGGAGAGACCCCTGCCAGCCAATCCTTTAGTATGTCATCAACGAGAAATCACTTATTTGAAAATTTTAGAAGAGGTGTCACCTAAATATCCATCTATAGAAAACTAACTGGTGAATGAAGGATCATCTATCCATTCATCCATCAAACAGCTCATCCACCCACCCACCCACTCATCCATTGATCCATCCATCTGTCGATCCATCCATCCATCCATCCATCTACCCACCCACCCATCCATCCATCCATCGATCCATCCATCCACCCACCCATCCATCCATCCATCGATCCACCCATCCACCCACCCATCCATCCATCCATCCATCCACCCATCCATTCACTCATCCACCCATCCACTCACCCATCCACCCATCCATCCATCCACCCATCCATTCACCCATCCACCCATCCACCCATCCATCCATCCATCCATCCATCCATCCACCCATCCATTCACCCATCCACCCATCCACCCACCCATCCATCCATCCATCGATCCACCCATCCACCCACCCATCGATCCATCCATCCATCCACCCATCCATTCACTTATCCACCCATCCGCCCACCCATCCACCCATCCATCCACCCATCCATCCATCCACCCATCCATTCACCCATCCACCCATCCACCCACCCATCCATCCATCCATCCATCCATCCATCCATCCACCCACCCATCCATTCACCCATCCACCCATCCACCCATCCACCATCTATCCATCCATCCATCCATCCATCCATCCATCCATCCATCCATCCATCTGTTGTGAAACTCTTACTTCTCTTAATTTTTTCTTACTTATGTCTACCTCTTTCATTTGGCAGAATTCTGTAATTAAAATTGCACAATCAGTAGCTTTTGTAGGTAACATGACGGAGTTGGATCTGTCATGCCAAATCTAGACCTGTGCTTGACCTAGGGGATTCATTGGTTTACCCAATAGGTAACTTTCATAATATCCCAAAGGTGACTGTTCTTCAAATTGTACTAGGTAGAATTTCTGGACCCTGTTTTGACTTAACTCAATAACGGGATACAAGAATCAGCACCAACAAATATATCACATGACAGGTTTATAACAAAAGCCCAAATGGAGGCCAGATGGAGTTTCTTGCAAACTGATTTATGTGCCAGGGAACTGTAGTGCTCTTTTAACCTGTAATAAGTTTGCCTCAGATCCTTGGCTAAAAACTGCTAATTTCTCCATTTCAAGTGATATATTTATGAACACAGAACTAAAAGAAAGGGCCTTGTGTGCACCCATGGGATATACTCATTTGTAGAGGATTTTTTGTAGCCAGTCTTATAATGGGCAACCTTATACCTTGTTAAATGAAAGATGAAGGACCAATATGGGTAGGAATTTTAATGATGTCTTTGTTGCTCCATAATCAGTTAGAAACAGAATACGGGTTCACTCCTCTTAACTTGCATCATAGGTTAAAGAGAACCTTGCAAGAAGGCATTGACCCTTCTGGATGGACATCATTTGTTAGGGTTTTTTGGTCCCCAATGGCGTACAGTAAATGTAAATGAGACAATGATTAGAAAATTACACATCACAATGGTTCTATAGCAGATTCTATTGCAAAGCCTATGGTAACACAACAGACTTTAAGCTCTCTTGCTAAAGTTGTGCTAGATGACAGGATTGCTCTAGCTCACCTCCTGGCTGAGCAGGGAGCATCTGCTTGGTTGCTGACACTTCTTGCTGCACATGGTTGAGTACATCAGGTGTCAAAAAGACTCAGATACGGGGGATTCACAAACAGACTGGTTGGTTAAAATGGGTAGACTCTACGTCTGGCTTATTCTTTAATCTATTTGATTTTGGTTTGTTTGGTTCATGGGAATCCTGTCTAAGGAGCACACGCCAAACTGGTGGTATTATCCTCCTGAGAGTCAAAACAGTAGTTCCCTGGTGCACTGTATTCTCTCAAAAGTTTTGTTTGCATGCAGCCATGTGTAGAATGTCAAAAGATCTCCCTTCAGCTGGAATACTGGATCGACAAAAGTCAAAGAAATACGTGATCATCAGGATACTGTAATCTATAAATGAAGTGTTGAGACTGGAAACCCAAAGTGTTGGTAACTGAGAGTGACACTGATGCCTTAAGTTTTGGTCCTGCTGTCGCCTATGCAAGAACCCGACCAAAGTGGGAATTGTTAGGCAAAACTATGGGAGGCCATTGTTTTGGACTGAGCTCCTGCGCTAGTTCCCAACAGATCAGAACGAACCAAAATGGAGTCACCCGTGTTAGGTGCCACATGATCAAACTGAAACTTTAAGGAAGCAGATAGATCTTGAAACAGACCAATTTTTCCCCCCTCCTGAAAACAGGAGATTCCGGCATAATAAGCGAGTCCTCTTTGCTCTAGCCCTTATGAAAAAGTAACCTGATGTTAATCTTTTTTTTTTTTTATTGTTCTGTTTCTTTGATCCCGCCTTATAAAACCTACAGTTCTCCTATTTGCCAGTGGAATTTGAGACCAAATAAGTCCATTTACGATGGTGACAGAGAGGGATGTCAGTGCCTAAAGTTTTGGTCAACCTCTCAATGTGACCAAGAGGGGAGAATTGTTAAATTAAGTTTGGCCTAAAGGTTTCTTCAGATGTAGTGAACTGTAACCTAACTCAATGTGCAAACAGACTGTTACCTGCTCTTATAACAAGTAGCCAGGTTCACGTAAGGCGGACGCCTGGCCGCAGCCAATCCAGCCATTTCTGTACCTCACTGCCATTTTCTGTCTACAAATCTTACTCAACCACGTGGCAGCGCTGGAGTTGCTCTGAACCTGTTCTGGTTCTAGGGGCTGCCAGATTCACAAATCATTCTCTGCTTAATGAAACTGTATTACACTTAATTTGTTTAAAATTTTTCTTTTTGACAATATTGAGCAACATTGCTGGATAAAAGAAATTAGTCATGGAAGTCTTCACAATATAATCTTATTTTTGTTTACAACTATTTGCATAGAAAAAACACCAGAAGGAAATACATTAAAGTCAACATTGAATTTTCTCTGGTTAGTGAGATCATATGTCGTTTTATTTTCTTCTTAGCGATATTTTTGACACTTTCTCTAATAAGGATATGTTAACTTTATTCACGAGAAAAAACAAAGTTGTTTTAAAAAGACAGAGATGTGTTCTATGCGCTCTTCGATTTGGGCAGCACAGAACACTGACCAGGGGACCTGCAGGGAGGGCCAGGCAGGGGCGTCTTCAGGCCTCTCCTGCCAGGCTTGGGGGCTTCTGCCTGGTACAAATGAGGTTCTGGTGATCTCGGAGGCTTCTCTCAGCTCAGGGTTCGCAGATTAACTGAAGATGGCATTCAAGGACTTTTTCTCAGTGCCGTGTAGACCCAGAGGTGAAGGCAGTTGTCTCTCAGCCCTCTGTGCAATGAGGATGTGGTCAAAGTCCTGTGTTTGAACCTGGCTCTGCCCTTGGCCAGCTAGCTGTGTGACCTTAGGAAAATTCCCTAGCCTCTCTGAGTGGCAGGCTCCTTATCTGTAAAGAGCAGGAAATACCATGTCTCTCAAAGGGCATATGGAGGAGTAAATGGCACAGTAAGCAAATAGAAAGGAGAGACAGTCACCCTTAGTGAGGGAGGTGAAGTGAACACTAGTTTACATAAAAGGTGGCCAGGAAGATGGTGCAGGGCTGGCCTGGGGGTGCCTAGGAGTGGATTTTGCCAGACTTCCTTCTGTAGTGCCCAGGACTTGCAGACAGCTGGTGTTTGGGACATGTCAGCTACTTAATGAAGACATGGGGGAGATATTAGGACAGAGCAGAGGGAAAGGAGGGGCCTATGTGTGCCTGGGGTAGGAGAGTCAGGGCAGCAGAGGGCACTGACAGCTGGCACTCGGTATGGGTGTGTGGAATGAAAGGATGGATGGATGGGCAGGCAAGCTGGCTCCAGAGCAGAGCTTCTCAATCTCAGTGCTGTTGACATTTGGGGCCGGTGGCTGATTTCTTTGTTTGGGGGGAGGGGATCGTCCTGTGCACTGCAGGATGTTTAGCAGCATTCCTGGCCTCTGCCCACTAGAGCCAGTAGCATCTCCTTCACCTGCGTGACAGCCCAAAACACTTCCAGACATTGCCAAATGCAAAGTCACCCCAATTGGGAATCACTGGTCTAGGAGGATGAATAGGAGTTTCCCCAGGTGAGAGGGAGGGTCAGGGTAGTCCAGCGGGTGTGCAGGTCTGCTGCCTGTGTGAGCAGGACCACAGCATGGGTGTGCTGGCCATCGGCCCAGACCGAAAAGGAGCCGGCTGAGTCCTTCCACCCCTCTGTGCACTCAGCCTCTCTCTCCTCTCCTCTCTGCCCATCGCTCTTCCCAGCAGGTCCTGCTTGGCCAGCACAGGGCTGCTCAGGCCCGACTGATGGCAGACTGAGCTGGCCGGCCCGAGGTCCCAGTGCCAGCTCAGTTTTCCCATCAGTCTATCGAGGCGGGGTTGGGGAGAGGACTGTCATGCCTGGTCCCTGCCCTGGCTCTGTCCCTGCATGCATTTATGGTTTTACCCACCTCACCCCACTTCTGTGGGGCCTGGGGTCTGCAGAGCTGCATGGCACTCAGAGGTTCCAGCCTGCAGGTCCTACAGTGTCCCTGAGCCTTCACTCCAGAAAGGAGGCTCTCATTCTGCAGGGAAAACCCCACTGCACAGGAATGAGTCTACGAGGATGTGGTCTGTCAGCAGCAGCGCAATAGAGACGGAGTCCTCAGTGGAGCTCAGAGCCTGCTGTGCATCACCATGAGGGAACCTGATGGCAGGACACCCAGGACACGTCTGGGGCATGCTGTCTGGCAAGTGTTTGTGGATGGAACATAGGGAAGCGTAGGCAGTACCCGTTTTCCTCCAACCTCCCGTGGCTGTCATTAGGAGCAGACAAATCCTCTGCTTGCCTCAGCTTCCTCCATGTGTCATGTGCCCAGGGCCAGCCCCAGGCTGAGATCTCAAGAGTTGAGAGTTGGGGCAGTTTGTGAGTGGCCGTTTGTGGCTCTGCAGAGCCCCACGTCACCTGTGGCCTCAGATGTCTCTGAGACCCTCCCATCTTCTCTGTGGCTGACATGGACCCCCCAAATCCCACTGTCCAACCCTCCTTTGAGGGACAGTGGATTCTTAAAGGAGCCCCCACTTACAGACCTGGGGAAGGAAGTGGCTTCCTGCCTGTGCGTGTGGATGGGCCACCACAGGGTTTAGGAGTCTTCCTGAGAAAATGTGCCCCCAGGACTCGGCTGTGTGGCTTCTCTGCAGGTTTTCTTTCCCCTTAATGCTCTCCTTGGTCCCCAGAGCTGTTTGGTCCCCCCCCCCCCAGATCCACAAGCAGAAACAAAGATTCAAAGGAGCCAGGAGCCTAAATGCAAGACTAGAATGAAGTGGGTTTTTCTAGTTCCTAAGGCTGACAACCAGGACAGCAGGAAGTGGGAGGGAGGGGGCTGAGGTGGCGAGACAGAGATTGGAATCCTCCTGGGGGCTGCAGAGCACGGGGCCTCTCTTCTCGGGAGCCAGAGAACCAGCACCCCGTGCTCAGCCTCAGGGACCTTGTGTGGCCACAGGCGCTGTGGGGGGATAATGTCCACCTTCACTGAGATGAAAGAGCCAAGGCAGCTGGGACATTGTGTGAGTGGACACGGCCTCTGCCACACAGTAAACCATTCACAATAGGTGCATTGCCGACGACAAACAAAAGGTTAAACTCTTGCCATCAAAAGCTCTTACAAATCATCAGCCTCCATTAGGAATCACAAATCTTTCAGTAGGAAAATAGGCATAGAAGACGATGACTATCCTCTGCAAAAATACAACACAACATAGTCAATGTATGTATGATACACTGTTTAAACCCATAGAAATGGGAAACGAATACTAGATAAACAAGATGCCTTTTTTGTGTTGCTTCTCAGACTGTCAGACTTACTTAAAAAGTTGCCTGCAACCTCCAGGAGTCTAGGGGGACAAATCCAGGCACCTGGCCCTTGGGGAAATTCCACTGTCCCCGGGTCTCTGGGTTCCTGGTTGTGCGCAGGAGGGCAGACATCCTGCCGGGGCGAGGGGGCAGGCTGAGCGCCAAAGGCACAGGCAGATGAATAAGTGATGGGGCTTCTGGGCACAGGGAGGCAGCCGGGATGACGGTAAATGAAACCTGAACTCTGTGCTCCCACTCACCAGCAGCCCTGGCACCGGAGGGTGCTCTAAATGATTGCCTTTTGTGTGCCTTCCCTGTGGTTTCATCATGCCCATTAAACAGGGATAATTAAAACAAAATATATTGGATTTGTTTATCCTGGACTCTGTAAGGAAATGAAGTTTGCAGCGGTGTCAGTGCAGAGTTGAGGACTACAGGACTTGTGATGAGAAGGACTTGTAATTAGGAGAAGTCGCCCTTGTACTGCAAAGCTGCACTTCTCAGGGATAACTGACTCTTCTGGTGGTCGCGAGTCCTGGCTGGGAGGTGGCCGAGGGGGCCAGGGGCTGCCTGGTGCTGGTGCAGGCAGGGGAGGAGCTGGAGCTCGTTCAGGTAACAAAACGTGTGCCAGGTGCGGTTCTAGACGGCAGGATGCACTGGGGAGCTAGCACGCTGGCAGAGAGACAGACACCAGGTGCGTGCCAATAACACAGGCAGGAAGGAGTTGTGGGGTAAGGAAGAAACCAAAGTAAGAGAAGGGCAGAGCGCGGTGGGGAGTGGGGAGACGGGCTGCGGGGGTCTAGGAAGTCTTCTCGGAGCTTTGGCTTTGAGCTGAGAATGGGGTAAAGTGAGGGCCAGAGCCTTGAGGGCCATCCAGGGGCAGCTTCCCAGACAGAGAGAACTGCAAGGACAGGCTGGGGTGGGAATTGTGGACAGGAGAGGCTTTCCCTCTGATTGCCCCAGGTAAGATTTAGAGTGTGCGCATCCCCCCGTGACCACTTGTTCTCTGCCCCCTGACACAGAGGGTAGATCTAGTTCCTACCAATTTGTGCAATGAAGATCCTCTCCCAGGCTCTGGGTCCCAGGAGGAGCCAGAGGCAGAGGCAACTTGGAAGGCCTGTTCTTGAGTTGGGGCTGCTTGTGAGGGCCCAGGGCACATCTCCAGCTTTATCTACAGTGTCCACTTAAGGAGAAGGGGTGCCCAGCTCCTGTGGGGGAATAGGATCAGCTCCATCCATCTGTCCATCCATCTACCCATACATTCTCTAACCAGCAGACATTTTCACATTTTCTGAGCCCCCACTCTTTGCCAGGGTTGATAGAAGCTGTGAGCACCCAGATAAATCAGCTCCTGTCTCAGACATGAGGCTGGCTCAGCTGGAGACAGAGCTACTCCCTTTGCTGTCTGGTGCCACCTGGTGGCTGTTGTTGGCTCCGGCTGAAATCGATGGGGCTGATTCTGGATTGGTTGACTGCAGGACAGCAGCAGCAATTTTGGAAAGTGCCCAGTGGGTTAGTACCCCTTTCTCAGCCCAGTTTGAGGAAATTGGGCTAGGACAACAGTGGGGACTCAGAGACTCCTCCCTGCCTTTACTTCCCTGCTTCCCAAGATGGGCTGCTTAAGTCACCTGCTTCCTGTCTCTTCCCCGTTCTCCTTTTGAGGCTACTCTGAATTTATGTTTTATGGCATTTATAGAGTTTCCAGGGACCTAGGAAGTATGGCCACTGAGGGATCCCTCTGTAGGGTTGTAGGCACGGAGCCCCATCTGCTGGTGACAGCCCTTTTAGGCCCACGGGAGGAGCTGAGTGGGTTTAGGGGAGGTCCCAAGGACCACCATATGCTATATGCTAGATGACCTTGCCTGGGGGAGAAATCAGCCTGTGGCTTGGGGTCTTGACTCCCCTGGGATCTGACCTGGCTATGGAAAAGAAAGTCTTGATCTCATGCCTGATTGCTCTAGGACCTGCCTTCACAGCCGCCAGCACCCACCAGAGTATTTGGCCTTGGGTTTCCTGCTTGTGACCTATGCCCCCAACCAGGCTCTTTACCCAAACATCTGTCTGGAGGCTCAGGGCCTTCCATCCAGATCTCTGTTTCCTGGTCCCTGGGTCCTCACAGCAGTACCTGAAGTCCCAGACTGTCTCTGAGACCCTGCACGGCTCCAACTTTGCCCCCCAACCCCCGACCAGAGGGGCTGACTCAGAGACCTGTGGGATTTATATGATGAATCTGGTTTTCAGTGACGGTTGTGCTCCTGATGTCTAACTACCCCGAAGACTGTTAAATGACGGGGGCTGAAGGGTGCTCTGGGTGAAAGGAAGCCGAAGAGAAAGACGTCACATGGGCCGTCAGTGGTCTCACAGATACGGGAAGAGGTAAGAATGGTTCTTGGAGTCTTAAATGTGCTCGTTCTTTGATCAAATCATTTCTCTACCAAAAATTTATTTTATTTTATTTTTTTGACTGCCGGCTGGTACAGGGATTGAACCCTGGACCTTGGTGTTCTCAATACCACGCTGCAACCAACTGAGCTAACCAGCCAGCCCCTGAAAACTTACCTAAAAACATAACAATGGATGTATAAATGTTAGTTCCCAAAATACAACATGATTGTGGCAGATACTGACAACAGTTGTCACCCAATATCTTTTTCTTTTGGTAGCTGGCTGGTACAGGGATCCGAACCCTTGATCTTGGTGTTACCAATACTGGGCTCTAACCAACTGAGCTAACCAGCCAGTCCTCCTAATATCTATTCTCTTTTCTCCCGTAATAGTAGAGCCTTTGATATTTATCTGGTCATGTGGATGTCAAGCCAAACATGGTTTCCAAGCCCCCCAACAGCTGGGTGTGGCCTTGCTTCTGGCTGATGGGACGAAAGCAGAGGTAACGTGTACAGCGTCCATGTCTAAGCAGGGGTGTGCCCTCCAGGGAAGGCCGTGTTCTCCGACTCTCCTTTGCTCAGTTTCCTGTTGGCTGCAGTGGATGGTGAGGGGCCTCTTAGACCATGTGGGCAAGGGCCACACTGAGGGGTGGTAGAGAAATCAGATTAAATGGAGCTCTGCCATCCTCATGGGGTGGAGCCATTGTGCCCCTGGGCATTGATGTCAGAAGGAAATAAACTGTGACTTGTTTAAGCCACTGGTATGGGTCTCTATTGCAGCCACCAAACATATATCCTTGCTACTCAGAGAACCACTAAGAGAACTATGGAAGAATATTCAACAGCATGGAAAAATGGAAAGATATTCATTCACAATATACTGTTGTGGGAAAAAAACCCTACAAAACCAGGTAGTGCTATGATCCTATTTTTTCTTTAAAATGTATGCGTATAACAAATTCATATAAGCTATTGGTAAGCTATATGATAACATGTTAATGATTGTTATCTTTAAGTTGTGAGATTATGGGTGGTTTCAATTTTTTGTCTTATGTACTTAAAAAAAATTATTTTTTAACATTTAATTCATTGATCAATTTTATTTTCCTTTAGACAACTTTTTCTGAACAGCACAATAAAAGATAAGTCAGCCATAAACCCACCACTTAAAAAAACACCCATTCAGGGATTTTAAGTTCAGACACCTTCAGACGTCAGACAGAGATCACCATGGTGTGGAGGGTGGGGTGTTGGAAAGGGGCAGGGCAGCGACCGGGGCCAGTCGTGCTCTGTGCAATCGCGTTCCCATTTTAGACAGTACAAAGCAAAGCCGATACTGATTCTGGCCAAACAAAACCATTTTCCTGTTTGGAGAGCCAGGCAGCACCCTCTGCTTAAAGTAGGAAATGAGGGTCCCCTCCCCTTCGCCCCTCCTACCCTCCCCACTGCAAACACTGCTTCCTGGTTAAAGGGGAAGGGAGCAAGAGGTCAGAGCCAAGGCAGGTGCTCCTGGGAGAGCCACGGCAGAGAGGGAAGGAAATAGTGTAGCATGGGCATGGCCAGAGGGAGGCCGGACAAGAGAGAGATGGGGGGTGGGGGGTGGGGGGACCGGGAGAGAGAGAGAGAGAGAGAGACAGACAGACAGACAGACAATTAAATGAGAGAAAGGGAGGGGTATTTCTGGCATATTTCTAGAATAAGGACAGCTGGGCAGACATGGAAGGGCTTTAGGTTTATGAAAGGGTGAGGGGTGGGTGATAGCCCTTCCGTGTCTGTTGCTGACCACCGCCACCATCGATGGAGTATTTTACCACTTCGTAAAGTCCTTCCTCTGAGATGGGAACCACTTCTCTTCTGCAGATGGGAAAAACGTTGCTCAAAAAGGGAAGATGACTCGAGAGCTGGAAAATAGCAATGGGGGTTCGGGTGTGAGAAGCTGTCTCTGTTCCACCACTTTGGGCTGCAGACTGGGGAGAGAGAAGCCACGAGAATGGTCCGTGAGCAAGGCTGGGGGACGCAGGCCGGGCAGAGATTTGCCTACTGCAGGCGCTTTGCCTGCGGGCTGGCCAGGGCGTCCACCTGGCTCTGCACCCTGTGCGTCCTTTAGGACCGTCTCAGAGGGGTCGTCTTGTGACTGTCCAAAGGCCCGCAGCCACATCGAGTAGCAGATATCGGAAAGAGGAGACGATTGATAGTCTCTCATTAATTCATGCACTTATTTTAAGCCCCGACTTGTCCTGGAGAGCGCTGAAGGACACAGGCTAGCACTGAGGAGGCACTGGCTCTATTCCTCGTCTGTTCTTCTGCTCTTGTTGCCGAATGCTTTGTTCACATCTATGTCCTCTGCAGCTTGAGGTGCAGATCTTGTCTTAGAAGTGTATGCACTCAACAGATCCTTCTTGCGTGCTTACTAGGTGCTGGCAGTGATGAGCCCAAGGTGACCTGCTCTCCACCTTCATGGCATTTACCGTCAGTTGGGGGACGTGATACTAGTAAAAACAAAACCACACAAAATATTATATTAAAAGATTTAAGCACTGTAAAAGAAAAGATATTTCTTTTCTCTTGCCCCCACAAGGACTCCCTGGGTCCAAGCTGCTGGGGCTGGGGGCAGCCTCGGATGGCTGAGGTCCTCTGCAGGGGCCCATCCTGGGGACCTACTGCCTGTTGCTAGAGATCTGGCTTGGGCAACTCTGTTGCTTTGGCTGTGAGAGGCTCTGCCGATGCTCTAGCTGCCCTACATCCCTGGGGTTCTATTTACAAGTGCGTCTCCTCAGTGCTTGGAGCACAACACTGGTGCTCCCCAGCTGTCTGTGGAATGAATGAAGAAACAAATGGATAGATGGCAAACGAGGAATGATTCCCAGTGTCATGGCACATGCCGAGCCTTGCCCTCACCAGGCTGGGGCTGAGAGGTGACCATTGCCTGGAGCAGCCTTGCTCAGACACCAGTCGATCTCATTCAACAAATATTCCTGTTGGGATCTAAAGGTACTCTGAGAGCCTGCTGTTGGGTGAGGCTAAGGTCACTGGGAAGGAAAGGTGGCTGTGTCCCACCCCTGGGACTGTGCTGAGAGGTCCCAGCATGGTCCTGGCCATGTTAGATGAGGTGATGGTGAATCTGGTCACCAAGAGAGAGAGAACAGACAATGGGAGCAAGGCAGAGGACAGCATCCTGTGAGTGGGGCCTAGGCGTGGATGGGAGTGGGCGGTCAGATGGGAAGAGGGGCTCCTGCAAATCCAGGTTTGCAGAAGTGTCACAGGAAAGTCAGTTAGGAAGCACCTGCTGTGTGTGCCTATGTGCATGTGTGTGTGAGAGAGAGAGAGAGAGAGAGAGGGAGAGAGACGGGGGGAGAGAGGGGAAGAGAGAGGGAGAGAGAAATGGAGAAAGAGGGAGAGATGGGGGAGAGAGAAACAGGGGGACAGGGAAAGAGAGAGAAAGGAAGACGGATGGGGGGTGAGGGGTGGAGAGAGAGTACCCTAGGGTGTTGTTATAAAGAGGTTTAAGAAGCCAGATTTGACCCCAAGTCCACCTGATTGAAAACCCACTCCCCTCCTGCTGCTGTTTACATAATTCAAGTCTGTTGCATTTACCAATCATTTATGCTGCAGACTTGGTTCATTCCTTCAATAGTCATTTCAGTTAAATTCTGCAAGTTCTTTCTTTTTTTTGGCGACTGGCTGGTAAGGGGATCTGAATGCTGACCTTGGTGTTACCAACACTGTGCTTCAACCAACTGAGCTAACCGGCCAGCCCTAAATTCCCCAAGTTTTCTGAGCACTGAGCATGAGCAGTGGGCTGTGTATTTAGTTCCAGGAGAGACATGTTTTAGTTTGGAGGGTGCAGCAGAGCAGCTGGGCTGGGATCGGGAGGCCTAGGTGCCCTCCTGGCTTCTGTTGTTCCCTGGATTCACAGTGTCACCTGTCCACTCCTGTCTCCAGAGTCTACAACTCCATTTTTTAAGTCTTATGGAGACTTCTTTGCAGCCAAGAGCTGACCTTGAAAGTTATTTTTCCTATTGGCTTATTGAGATCATTTAGAATTGAAGCCTGAGAACTTTCTTCTATTTTTGGCTGGATCCGATTTGAGATTTCCTTGGATCAATTTAGTTTTCTTATTAGCAATTCATTATTACATCTTAATAATAGTCAGTTAGACTTACCAACTAAATGCTTATAAAAAGATTTTGCTCCAAGTCAGTGACTCCAGCAGATCGATCATGGTAGTCTTGGATGTTGGGATTTTAGAAATTGAACCCTGTAGTTGCACCGGCAGATTGTATTCCAGACTAATGTGTGGCCCAGCCCCCAAGATTCTCACTTCGGGAGGCTGACAGCTGATGCCAAGGTCTTTTGAGATCCCTTGAGTCTGGTGTGAACACTGAGGACAGAGGGGAGACTGTGTCTGTGGGCGTTTCTCCATCTGCAGCTGTAGGAGGGTGCATGAGACTGGGAGCCCCTCCCCAGCTGGGGGTGGGCTGCATTCTGAGAGCCACCCTTCGAGAAGTCCCTCTAGGGCAGTGGAGAGAAGGCCCAGTTGACCCAGTGCCTTCTGGTAGGGTTTCCAGTTGGTACCAGTTTTCTTTCTTCCCATTTCCTTTCCTAGCCAGAATCTCTAGGGATTGGCTCCTGAGGCCACAAGTTCCTGAGGCCACCCCCTGCCCCAGGCACAGAGCAGGTGCTAGACAAGTGTTCGTTGAAATGGACTGAACCAGACCCTGAAATGCCAGAGTCTGTGTCTTGGTTTCCCTCCACACACCCCTTACCCATTCTGACATTTGACAAGAAGTCATTATCAGTCTGGAAATAATAATAAGCCCACACAGAATTTATATCAGGGCTAGGAAGGGCAGATGCCTGTAGGAGCCAGGCGTGTCACGCAACTGCGATAGGTAGCCTGGACGAAAGCAGTATGGAGTAGTGAGGCTTGTGGCCAAGTAGAGTCGATGTGCCCAGTCTAAAGGCAATTGACATAAATTTCTAACAGTATTTCTAGAAGAGTTTCTGCTCACCAGAAAAAATACCTCTCATCCAGCTCAGAGGCCCTTGGTCTGGGTTTTCCAGGCAGGCAGGTGTGCTGAGTAATGCTCAGCAAAGCAGGCGGTGAGGTGGGAAGGACAGAAGAATGGAAGGAGGCGGGCGTGGTGGCGGGGGGTGGGGGGCGAGGAGCCATGGCGCGGCCCTCCCAAGGGTGGTGCTGCTTTGGCCCAAGGGGAGCTCGTCCTGGAGACAACCGGAAGAGTGAGGTGCCACCTATAAGTACTCAAAGCAGCTCAAGATAGCATCTCCCCAGGAGCATGGCCTCTAGTGGGGACCGGGGAACCCGGGAGAGTTAGACACCATCGTGGTAGCAAGACAGTGGTAGTGGTGATAATGCAGCCTCCAGCTGTGTTCACCGAGTGGCTGCTGTGTACTGGGCATGGTGTTCAGCACTGCCTTAAAATTTTCTTTATTTTTTTAATAGACTATTTTTTAGAATAGTTTTCTAGGAACAGCAAAATTGAGCAGAAGGCACAGAAGTTTCCATATCCCCGCAGCCCCCACACGTGCACTTTCTCTCCCACTGTCAACATCTCCTACCAGAGTGGCATGCTTGGTACAGCTGATGAACCTACACTGACATTATCACCCAGAGTCCATCCTCTACGTTAGGATTCAGTCTTGGTGGGGTACGTTCTATGGGTTTGGACAAATGCCTAATAATATGTACGTATTTGTGATTATAGGATCACACAGAATAGCTTCACTGCCCTAAAAATCCTCTAGCACTGTCTTTGAACCCTCCCACCGGTGCTTGATGTAGGCATCGTTCCACTTCACAGAATAAGTCATGGAGGTCCCTAGAGAGTAAGTGACCTGCAGAAGTTCACCCAGCTCCCGAGGACCGAAGCCTGCTGAATGGAGTTAGGACTGTGCGGACTCTGTGGGTGTGGACCTGCCTTCCTGCCCTGCGTTCTTCTCGTGAGAGTCAGGAGGCCGCGAGCCACGCTCCAAGCTCAGGAGTGATGACAGGGCCAGAGCTGGAGCTGAGCCGTGAGATCCCTGGGAACCACACAGGAATGAGGTGTCACCACCGGACAATAACAAGTGAAGTTGTGGGAAGGTGGCTTGCATTTGAACAGCTGCTATTCCTTGTGCATGACAGTAAAACTAGTGAGTTATAGGGAATTTCCAAGATAATAAAATGCATATCTATCCCTTGTTGTGTGTATATATTTTCTGTTCATAAGTCCCCTGTTCATCTGAAATTTCAATTAGCTGCTATTTTTTTTTACATATTTTATTATATTTAGCTAACCCAAGCTTTCTTGACAATTTCCAAAATACAAAATGACAGCAGGTTTGCCTCCAAATAGAGGATGTGCCGTATTCACACTGGGCACACATATGCCACACCTTCCATCTCGGGAGAGCTGTGTGGTCACTGGGGATTATGCTAGAGATCCTCCTAAAAAAATTAATATAAAAACAACATGAAAAATTGTGTGGATTCTTTCAAAACACACAATTAGGAATTCAGTGGGTTTTTTTTGTTGTTGTTCTCCTTGATAATTGAAGTGTTTTACCCCATTGCTACCCCATGTTTACTGACATTGCTTCTGCTAAGGATAATTTTAAAAAGGAGATTGGGAAAGTCCCTTCTGAGCACAATTGAAATGTCAAGTTCAACATAACTTCTTGTATTTGGGCTCAAAAGATGTGGGCAGAGGTGTCTCCGAATGTTTCTCCAATTTTCCTTAAATGGGGCAAATGGTAAGAAATAAATGCCACTGTGTGGTGTTTGAGCTCAGAGCCTCAAACCCCCACATTTTCTAAGGATTTGGGATTCTTTTCAGGAATCAATTAAAAAATGACTCATAATTCAACTGAAAACAATTGAGGGCTTAAATGTATAGATGCTCCCACTTCCAGGATTTTATTGCTGCTCTCAGTGTTTTTGAGATGACAGTTTTCCCTTCATAGACCTAGCTTAAAATTGGAAAAATCAAACACCCATTAGAGAGAGCAGATTTACTCTCCTATTAATTGATATTGAGATGTAAAGCTCCCATCACCTGGGTGGGAGCCCAGCGCATCCCCTACATACGTTTTCAGGGGCCAGAGCCTGGGTCATCAGCAGCCCACTTGGCCTAATTTGGAACTGTCTGCCTTCATGAGCTGAGCCTCGGATTTTCAGCGCTGGGGATGCATGGCACTGGGGGAGACACCTCTGCAACAGCATCTGCACCCAAGTCTTGGGGTGTGTGTTACTTTCTTCCCACTTTATTTTTAAAGCGTGAACAACCTTGAAGCTTGAATTCCCCACTCTGTTCTGGCTTCTTTCTGCCCTGCTGGACAGGAGGAAAAGTAGCATGCCCTATTTAGTAACCAGAAAATGATTCTTATAGGGAATGCAGACTCTGTGGCTGCCAGTATTAAGTAGGGAGAGAAGGAACATTGAGGAAGGACCACACAATTATCTCCCTGCAGAGGCTGGAAGCAACCAAGGTGGGGGGTGGGGTGGGGAGGGTGGGGATGTGAGAATCTGTTCACATATGACCCCGTGGTTTTAACTTTAAATAAGCATTTCTGTCCTAATAGAAGCCCCCTCTAATGTCTCCTGCAGCTTTGATTTTGGAACACGTCACATTCCTCATTAAAGCAATCACTGTTAAAACATAAAGCAACACAGGATTTATTTCTTCATTAAACTGATGATCCGTATATGAAGCCAATTAACATTATGAGTCCTGTGAACATCAAGTGTAAAGAGGTTAGAGAAAATTAAAAGCAGTCACCTTGGTCTTTAGATAAAGAAAGTACACTTTTAGGTTGTAAATTATCAGAGTGTCCAAGCGGGACAGATCGGAGAATTTGGTTAATTGGAAAATACATTTTACCGCACAAGAATTAAGGAAAAAACAATCTTTTCGTTATTAACACCCTTTTTTGGGGGGGAGGGTAACCGTAGCGAATACCTATTAGTCATATCGGCCCCGAGTGTCGGAGACAATCGGGGGGAAAATGGGACTCGCATGGTCATCAAAGTTTGCTGTCGCCTTTCGTTCCTACGGTTGTTGAGTTGTTTGTCGATTCCCCGTTTTGCCAACAGGAGCGAGCCCAGCCGAGCGGCTCGGAGAGAGGGACGTCAGGCCAGGCCAGGCCGAGGGTCCCCAGCTGGCTTCCGGCCCCGCGCCAGGTGGGTGTTTTCCCGGAGCTCGGCTGGTGGTCCAGCCAGGGAGGCGGCCGAGCTCGCGCCGGGGGACGCTGGGAGGGCCGGGGCCACACGGCGAGGGACCGCGGCATGTTCCCGGCTGCAGCCGCCGGGGAGGAGCCGCGCGTGGGGCCGCGGAGTCCAGAGCGCTGAGCGCGCGTCCCAAGTCACTTTCGCAGATTCGGGCCGGGAGCGGATCGAGGCCAGACCCCGAACGCCGGGGGTCTGGCCGCGGGGGTCCCGCCGCCGCGCAGCGCGGGTCCCCAGTGGGGGACCGTCCGTCTGTCCGGCTTCTCCGTGCCGCAGCCGCAGCCGCAGCCGCAGGGTGGGGTGGGGAGAACCAGCGCCTCTGACCGGGCGCGCCGCGCGCAGACCCGGAGGAGCCTGTCCGATCCCCAGGGCGTCTCCGGGCCTTGAAAGGAACTTGCTCGGGTTGATCTCAGACTTGGGAGTTGAGACCGGGGCTCGGCCTTCGTTGGTGTCTGGGGCCAGCGCGGCGCCGAGGGTTCCCGCGCAGAGACTCCGGTGCGCCCGAAGCACCTTGGCCAAGGCGGCCCGGACGCCTTCCTCACCTCGCTTGGCCACCGCCCGGCTCCCGGGGCGCGCCGGCGGGGAGCTGCCGCCTAACGTAGCAGGGAAACTGAGGGAGCTTTCGGCAGACCCGGGTATGCACAGCGAGCCTCGGGCTCCTGAGCAGAGCCCCGGAGAGCCGGGAGCCTCCGCGGGAGACAGGAGGAGAAACAGGGCCAGCGCGCGGGCCAGCGCCGTGGCCTGGCCGGACAGAGGCTCGGCTCCCGGGGCTTCGCGGTCCCCCGCCACCTGCCACCGCAGCCGCCTCCCGGACCTGCCCGCGGCTCCTTGCTCGCGGCGGGGCCGGCTCCGCGCGCCGAGGCGGCCGAGCCCAAGAAGGGGCCGCTTCGGCGCAACGGGTCCCGACTTGCTCGGCGCTGCGCCTTCTGCGCGCTGTTTTCGGAGGGGTGTCCGAGAGGGCCGGGGCCCCAGAGCTCTGCCCTCCAGCTCGACGTTCCTCGTGCGGGGCGGGCGTCCGCGAGTGGGCCGTCCAGGCCTTTGGTTTCCGACGTGCTGTGTCTTTAAGATCAAAGCCGGATCCCGGGTCGAGCGGGGACCCGACCCACCGCCTCGCCAAGGCTCCCGAACGAAAGCAGCATGAGAATGTTTATAAAATATTCAATTTATGCAGTCTGTCCAAGAAGCCATCGTCCCAAAATAAAATGAGCCGTCTAGACGGAACACAGACACCAGAACTTATCAACAGTTGTCTGACTTGCATCTTCTGATGAATCTTGAGTGGGTCATAATACCAACTTTATTTTCAGTGGTGCATAAATTAATTACACGCATTTAATAACCAAAATATCATTATATTCCCCCTTTAATATCATAAAGGCTTTCCGCCAGGGAAGCACTTAATAGTGCAGGGGGCCGTAACGGGCTATTATCCTGGTGTAATGCTATTACAGAACCAATTATGTGCCATTAGACTTGCTTTTTTTGCAGTTTATGTGATTTGATCCAATCCCGCACCCCTGACTTGAAAATTTCAGCCCGGTACTTTAGAGTTTAATTTTCACCCAGGCAGAGAGAAGGGCTGTCTCTCTCCGCCGAGTGTCTGCCTCGGATGCATTTTAAAAGTAATTGCGAAGGGTCCCACTGCATATCATTTGCTTCGAGAAGCGAACATCCATTCAGCGACCCCTTGCTGAGAACAAAATCAAACTTTCCTTTTGTACGATCTGCTTGGAAAGGGAAGCCGTGTGCAAAGAGTCCCCCCAAAACGCATCCGGCGGCGACAATTAGCGGCTCTTTGTCAATTCGCATCCTGGGAGTCGCCAGGCCTCGGACAGGGCGCGCCCACACCCAAGCCCTCCCGAAGCCCCGAGGTGTGCGTTGAGCAAACACGGAGTCCGGGCTGGGGCCGAGTGCTCAGAAAATAGTCATTTTGGGGGGTGATAGCGGTGGCGGTCGTTTCTATCCTCTTTGACAAGAAAAGAGGAAAAACATTCCTGACGTTTGCTGAGAAATGACGGATTTTTTTTTTTTTTTTTTTTTTTTTTTTTTTTTTTTTTTTACACCACGTGGGCCATTTGGAAGGCCCAGTAGACCTATCCAAGTTACTGGCTGTAGACAGCGCTGGAAATAATCCGATTAAGGCCAATTACGCGTGAGATTATAAAGGCGAGTGCTGAGCGGCGGCGCGCGCTGGAGACAGACAGCAAGACATCTGGCCGCTTCCCGAGTCACTTCCCGGGTCCCGCGGGCGCCCGTGCGGACGCGAGGCGGCCAGGCTCCGGCTTTCTCACCCGCCGCCCGCCGAGGTACGCGCGGCTCCCGAACCGCTCCCGGGCCCCGCGCGCTCGCCGGGTGCAGGCTTGCGGGGGGCGGACCCGTGAGAGCCGGGAGCCAGACCGCGCGGGTTTGGGGTTGGTGTTGGGGCCGGGGCGAGGGTACGGGAGGTGGACCCCTCCGAAGGGCGGCCCCGCGGGGTCCCGGCTTGCGACGGTGCTGGTGCTGCCACCTCCCCTCCCGTCCCCGCAGTGGGCTGAGGCCGTCGGGAGGGGGCTTTGCAGGAGGGGAGCGCCCGGCGCGCCCCAGGGCCGGGCTGGGGCACAGGCAGAGGGGGACTTAGGGTCTGTCGCTGTTTGCCTTGCAGCCGGGCCGGAGCTGCGCGCCTGTCCCTCCCGCGGCCACCCTCCCACGTCCCCGCCGTCCGGCCCCCCGACCGTCGGCGATGTTTTATTTCCACTGCCCACCACAGCTCGAGGGTGAGTAAGCGCCGCGACCCGGCTGCTCGGCGAGGCCGGAGCCGGCCAGAAAGGGCCCGAGCGGCAGCAGGGCTGGCGGGTGGCGGGGTCCCCACTCCGCGAGGGGCGCAGCCGCCCGGCGACGATTAGGGGCGCCCCGGCACCCTCCGCACACCCCGCTGCAACCCTCCGCCGCGTCGCCACCTGCCTCCCACCTCCCTCCCCGCCTGGGCCGGGGCAGCCCCGGGCTATGCGTGCGGCGGGGACCAGCCGGGTCCTCCCAGCACAGATGCTGGTGTCACGCCTCTAATCGGGGTTCCCCCGCCCAGGGGGCCGCATCAATCTTCCACGGTGTTTTGCGAACATCCCAGAAAGCCAAGGCGAGTTGGCCCGCCGCGTCCTGGGCCCGGCTAGGAGAGGGACCCATTGCTGGGCAAGAAAGCTCCAGCGACCTCGCCCTGCGATTCTGAGCAACTCAACGTTGGTCTTTGGCCGCCAACCATTCTAGAGCCAGGTGGCCCTGTCCAGCACCTGCCTTGAGTGCCATGGGTGGCATCACTCCTCCACTGTGACTCACTGAGTTTCTGGCCCCTCCCCGCTCCCCAAGGCCAGGGTTTTGAGGGGGTTCTAGACTGTAAAAGAAAATTTCCCTCAAGATCCCTGGTCTGGTCTCTGCACCTGATTGTTAGGTGGGGGTGGAGTGGTGAGAAGGGGACAGTTTGGACCCCTGGGTGTCCCCACCCAGGGCCTGGAGGATCCAAGGGTGGGTCCTCCCCATAAGGGGGAGTTTAATATCCACCAGGTGACTGTGCATCTCACACCCTGGGCTTTCACAGCTGTTTCCTCAATGCAGTAGTCTCAGTCCCGTTAGGACTTTTGTAACCACGGGAGTAATACCACGACTGGTCTTCGGCAACCTACTCATACTTGATTTTTTTTTTTTTTTTTTGGGGGGGGGTGGGAGAATTCTGGAGGCCAAGAAATTGAGAGAGTCATGGGGCAGGGCACAAGGCAATGAGACACTGTGGGACCTGGGACATCAGAGGAGGCTCATCCATCTTGCCCCAGTTACTCTGAGCAGGAGCCTCCGCTGGCCAACGTGGACAGGCCTTCCAGAGAGTTTGTTTTTGTTTTTCCCATAAAGCTCTTAAGAGTCCAGTAGGATTTTCTGAAGGAGGCTACTGAGGACCGGTAGAGCCCTGCTAGCTCGGCCAGCGTTCCTAAAAAGGGAGGGCCACGCACCTGCCTGCACTTGATCTCCTTTTACTCCTAAACACCCAAGCGGGGTGAACTTTATGGAGAGGACAAAGAGGTGCATCCCCTGACACCCCACCCCAGGAATGGAGGGGCACCCTCTGCAGGTGTGGGGCGTGCCCCTTTCCTGCTTCTGAACCAAGGTCTGGACGGGTTGCCATCCAGAGGCCCACCCTTCTGGTCAAAGCGTGGAAGGCAGAGGCTTGGGCATTTAGCAAGGGTGAACTTCCTGGGTGACTTGGGGGAGAGCCCTGTCTGCAGGGTGGGTGGCAGAACTGACTTAGGGAGAGTCCTGGCCCAGCCTGTCTGGCCCCAGCCCTCAGTTCAGTGGGCTCACTTTTCCTCCCCACCCCCTCGGCCTCATCCCACCTTGACGCTGGCTCTAATATGACCAGAAGAAAAGGAGATGGGTCTTTAAGAACATTTCATCCCTTTGTAGATGTGTTTCTATGCCAGTTTAGCAGAAAGGGGTGTTTTAGTTTAGTTTAGTGTTGCTGGGATGCAGGTGATCTGCTGCAAGTGGAAAAGCTGAGAACAGGCCTTTGGAATATGACATCTTATTACAGCCTATCAGCTTTTTGATTTTTATTTGTTTAAAAGGAGATTTTTATTTGCATAAAGGAGAACGCAAAGCATGGTTTATAACCTCACCTCTCAGATAATTTTGCTGATATTAAATTAAAACATACTCCGTGTACCTGCCTGAGAAGTTCGAATAGAACAGAAACCTATACATTGAAAAGTGAAATCCTCCTTTTCCACCTCTTTTTCTTAAAGTACTTGCTAGTGTTTGTTTCTTCTGATTCCTCCAAGAAAAACATGTTTTTACTCTCATATGTATCTATCTATCTATCATCTGCATGTGTTATGTCTTATTTGCACTGAGACCATACTGACACATCATCCTGTGCCTTCCTTTTTTTTACTTCACAATATATATTGGAGATTTTTCCATGTTAATGTATACAGTGTATACAGACCTACCGATTTCTTTTAAACAGCTGTGTAGTATTCCATTATATGTCGTGCAGAGAATGTGTACCGATGTGCACTTTGGTTGTTTCCATTTTTTTTTTCAATTACAGCGTTTCCAGGAACATTCTTCTCTCTCTATTTTGGCACACTTAGTACGTATACTCATAGATTAAATATCTGTATGTGCATTTAGATTTTTGATGGATGTTGTCAAATTACCTTCTAATAAGAATGTGCCAGTTGATACTCCTAGAAATGGTGAACGAGCGTGCATGTTTTATTATATTCTTATCTGTACTGGGCATCATTGTACACCCTATTTTTCTGTTAAAAAGGTGAAAATAGTATTTCATTGTTCTGTTGTATTTTGTTTAATTATCTGTGAAGTTTAACATTTTCATACGTTACTGACCATTCTACTTACTTTTAAGTAAAAAGCCTGTTATCATCCTTTCTATTTTCTATTAGATTTTCAATCTTTTTTCTTGTTAATCTGATGGACCTTAAGCCTTTTTTACGATTCAATTGGACATGAAGTGTTTCACTTAAAGATATTACACGTACATATTGTGAAATAATCTGGCACAACAAGGTATGATTTGGAAGTCAGGGAAGATTGTGACTGGAGATCCTCGGAGATCACGTTCTACCCTCACCAGTCAAGTGCTTTGTTTCAAAAGGGACAGTTTGGTTTCCTGCAAAGTAATGGAAATGAGACTGCTTTGAGGCCATCCCTTTTAAGTTTCTGATGAGCTGGAGAGAAATATTTGTAATTAGGATTTTGAAGAAGAATGCAATTTGGACAGGAAGATGGAGGGAGACAGTGGAGAGCTGGGGGTATTGGGGCAAAGGAGGTAAAACCGTAAGTGAGAGGGACTTCCTTTAGTAGGTAGAATTTTAAAAAGCCCAGAGGACTTTGCTTCTTTGGGACTGAGGTCCTTCCGAGAGTGTTGTCAGGGCACTGTGGCTTGAGAGCTCCTGATGCTGAGTGTGCAGTGATTCTGAGAACAGCCCATGGCAGGTAAAGTGTTCACTGGTTAATGGAAACTTGCTCATTTATTTTCCTAAGAAGCCATTGTGGACTATCAAGTAAATAGTGCACATTTGGAAAATGATCTGAATGCACGTTTGGGGCCAAACTCTGCTCTGGCTTTATAGTGAGCCTAGGAGGCTGCTAGGGGAAGGGGGAGGGGGTTGATGCCTTTCTTTTCTAGGGAAGTGGGAGCAGTAGGTGTTTCTAAGGTCTGGCCAGTGGATGGGGTGCTCTTTGAAAGTGGCCCTGTTCAAGTCTGCCCGGCATTTAGAACAGTCACTGTTGGTGCAGATCTCCTGTGAATTGACATCTGTATAGCACATTCACTATGGTGCTGATGGACTGTGACCAATGGTAATTAATATTCATCTATAAACTTCTTACCTCCATGTTCTGCACTTCTAGGAGAAAAGTGCTGTAAAAAGCTCTTGGTGTTTTCTTTCTTCCCTCAGCCTTCCCCATCCCCAGCCTTTAACTCTTGTTGTTTATAGAAACAAGGGAAAGTAAACTAACAGGTGAGCAAAAGACAGACATAAAGCCTTCTATGAAAGGATCCGAGGCAGGGGCATGAGATAAAGGTGCATTGGACAGAGAGCCAGAGGGCAGGTGAAGGCTCTGCCTCAAGCCAGTGACCCTTCCTGGCTCAGAGTCTAGAATTTTACAAGAAGCGTATGTGGCTATCTTGGGGATTAGGGTCAACACCCGCCCTAGGCAATAGGGATAGCTGAGCCCCATGTCAATGGTTTTTGGGAAAGAGAGAGCACAAGAGAGTGGAAAAGAGGGGCCTTAATAAGAGAGGCAGAGAGAGACACTTTGGGACTGACAGGCTGTCTGTCTTAGGAGGCAGGTAAGTGTCCTCTAAATGAGTGTGTGAGGCCGGGCCACTGTGGTTGGGGTGGTCTGATGACTGGGGGGCCCCGGTTCTCAGGCTGATCCAGTTTGCTCCCAGTAGGCACGGCACCCTTTGGCAACCACTCCACAGGGGATTTTGACGATGGTTTTCTGCGAAGAAAACAGCGCCGGAACCGGACAACATTCACTCTTCAGCAGGTAATGACATCGATTCCCCTTCTGAGAATCGGCTACTTCCTGCCTCCTCCCAAATCAGAGTTGAGCAGCTCTTCTTTGTCTTTTAAAATAAGGCCAACTCATTATGTTAACTGGATCTTTCTGTTTTCCTGAACAGTTTATGTGTCAAGGAGCCCGTGTGCAGGGAGGGCAGATGACTTTGACCTTGTGATCCCAGACAGTAAGTGAGGAGGTGACAGTAATCTCTCCCATTGGTCTTAGGCTGACAGTTTGGGAAACATTTCTTTGTCAGCAATATCACCGGAACCTCACAAAAACCCTTTGAGGAAGGCAAGCCAGATATTTTCATTCCCAATAGATAGATGAGAAAACTGGGACCCAGAAGCTGACTGACTTGTAGCTGGCAGTACTGCCCGTGAGTGGAAGGGCTGCAACTGGAACCTTGATGTTGTATTTCCTGGAGCCGGGCTCTTTCCCTTAGATCAGCCTCTGTTCTTCCCCTGGAGCAAACAGGAGCGGTTGAGAAGGTGACCCAAACACCCCTGCGAGGCTTCTGGGGACTGACCCCGTGAGGGCTTCTATAGGTTGTTTCCGTTCCATGCCCATGGAGAAAGCTGTGTGCACTACTTGACCTGTTCATAGGCCACCCTTAGATTTTTGGTTCCTATGACAATATTTAAATGTAAAATGCATATAAATATTCACATCTCTCCTCTTCTACTGCTTTGGGGTGTGTGGAGGTTGTCAGTAAGTCTTAGCTCCTAAGTTGTCCGCGGTTGAAATTTTCCTTCTGCGGGATCTTTTCAAAGAGCTCTTTTCTCCGTCTCCTTCCTCGATCTGATCTGTGAAGCTGCCGCCTCACCACTCGTAGCAGGTTTGAAATAGGCATCTACTTCCCCTCACCAGCCACAGCTTCTCACCAGTAAATATTTTTCCCTTTTACCAGCTGGAAGCTCTTGAGGCCGTTTTTGCCCAAACACACTACCCAGATGTCTTCACCAGAGAAGAGCTAGCCATGAAAATAAACCTCACAGAAGCCAGAGTGCAGGTAAGCCTTCTTTTTAATTATTTAACTCTCTAATATTAAAACTGGCAAACTTTCTTTTTTGACATCATGACTGCAGAGTGCACATTTGGCCAAAGAAAGCAAATGAAGACTATCTGTCATTTTCATGATGCACTTTAATAACATCAACATAATGTGGAAT
Organism: Cynocephalus volans; assembly: GCF_027409185.1. NCBI lineage: Eukaryota > Metazoa > Chordata > Mammalia > Dermoptera > Cynocephalidae > Cynocephalus > Cynocephalus volans. The sequence continues at coordinate 224,875,396 of NC_084461.1, forward strand.
ATTAGATTAGGTTGATTAATCGGTCATTCATAATTAACTAGTGATAATGTTCTACACTAATTTGTCCGCGTCTCTAAGGTACTAAATTACATCAATGCACATCCATTTCCTTGCTTTGAGGAAAAAAAAAAAAGAGCTGAGATGCTATTCTCAAAGCAGCTCTGACCGCTCTGGGGTAAGTCTGGTCAATTGCAGAGACTACGTTTTCAGATGGGAAGCAGGGTAGGATGTGCTTTCCAGAAATTGCATCATGTCCAACTTTTCCCCTGCACGTGGACTCTTAGTGAAGTGGATCCGATGAACACGTGCACTTTAAAAATCTTTAAATGGAAGCAGCGAAAGGGCTGCCTCAGAAATGAGCATGGCCCGCAGTGACCGTCTCTAAGCAGGATTTCTTTCTAGAAGCTGCATGGTGATTACATTTAAAGCTCACAAGCCCGCCAAGCCCCGCAGATGTGCCGAGTGCGGGAGGAAGAGATTCTCAGTGCTGCCTCTCCGGGAGAGCTATTCTTTGAGCACAATTATATATTCATTTTATTTATGGGGTTTCTTCCATGCTGTTTCTGTTCTTTTTTATGTAGGGGCTGGGGGTTAAGACTATGCAAAGATCTAATTGTAGGAAATATAATAGTTTGCTTTTGGTTCCCCTGGGTCATGTTAGTATCTCTTAAAAACCAATGGCTGAAGAGAGATAATGGAATTCTGAGCAGTAAATTGGGGGTTGTAAACAAATTATTTCCCCTATAATCAGATTATGTGATCCTGATTATTAAATCTGAACATGAATCATTGGTCATATGCGGGCAAATTAAACTGATTATTATTTGGAAATGAAAATCTCCTTTGGCCAGGATACCGTCTATCCTTTCTTTTTTTAATGCCAGCTTGCCAATAGCTGCCTAAAGACTGAACTGCAAATTGAGATAAATGACACAATTATTGAGCATTCAGAAGTGGAAGATCATAACTTCTCCCTGAAAGGTGCAAGGGTAAGATAGGGGTGGTGACAATTAAAGCTGGGAATTGTTGTTCAGGCTGTTGTGGGCTATTATGCAGACAGACAATGCTGTGAGGCGTTTGTTTAGTGAGCCTCCGTGTGGGGACACGGGGTTCGGTGGCGGGAAGGGAGATGTGTTTACATTTATACCCCTTGCTCATTCAAATATGATTAATGTTCTATAAAGCAGGGTCTTAATCGAAGCTGATGTTGTCAAACAATAACTAAATAGGGAAATAAACGACTCCATCATGCTCTTTCCTCAGAAGCAGGCGAACTGTCAGTGCAAAGTCATTAAAATATGATAATGAAAAATAGCTCAATTAAATGTTGTTATAGCTGTGACCTTCATTCAATTAAGACGCAAGAAAGTGTCTGCATTTTGCTTTGCATTTAACTGCCCTAAATTTAGAATATAGATAAAATCATTATTCAATGGTTGCTGATATGTGCAATTAAAAGCCAACTTGATTAAAAAAGAAAGAAAGAAACCCAGTTAGAGGAGAACGAAAATTAAGAGATAGGGTGGGCTGCCTTAGCCTCAAGGACCCAGGCTCTCTCCTGGCCAGCATGCCGGCAGCCAGGGGAGGAGGAGAGGACGCCCCTGGGAACAAGAGGGAGGTCTAGCCAAGCCTTGTTTTAAGCCAGGAATGATCTCAGAGGGGAGGAGGAAAGAGGTTTTGCTGGGTGGAGTAAAGAGCAGCAGGATTTCACTGACCTCTGGGAACACCTTGAGCACGGGCTGCCTGGCTTCCATGAGGCTGTCCTTCTGCAAATGCAGTTTTGTTTTCCAAGGTTTAAGGAATCCAACACCAGCCTCTAAGAAGGTGCTTAGATCAGGTGAATCACAAGCCTCCTCCTAACCTGAGGATGACGGACATGATGACACTAGCTATTGTTTCCGGAGTGATTGATTGCTGTGCGTCAGGCACTGTGCTCAGTGTTCTGCACGCATGGCAATCTTCCTAACAACGATTGGGGGTGGCCACTGTTACCACCGCACATAGTTCAGATCATAGTCCAGAGCCAAGCTACTGGGCTTCAAATTGTCGATCTGCCGTTTACCACCTGGATGACCTCAGGCAAGTTAATTAACCTCTCCGTGCTTAATTTTCTCATCTGTAAAATGGGAATAGCAGGACTACTTACCTCATAGGTTTGCAGTGGATTCTGAACCAGATTCACCGAGGTCCATGATTCTGAACCACGGCTGGCTCCAGTGCTCTGGGCTGCTAGTCATGAACTTGTCATGATTTGTATCTAGATGAATTCAGGGTTAGATCACAGGCACAAAGCCAGACACACTCAGGTGCCCAGGCCAAGCCCTCTGGAAGAGTGAGTGAGCATTTTGATGAGGGAGCCCTGGGGCAGTGTTTTACAAGCAGCTTTGAGGACGACCTCCCAGTAGTAAATACATTTCACATGAAATAAATGTGTTCACGTGTAATCAACACTGAGAATTTCCACAAGACAACACCTTACCATGGACGATGCCTTTGGATACTTCTTGTTATTTAACATTTGTTAAAAATGCCTGTCCTAACCTTCTCGGCTGATCTTCTGACCCGTCGTGGGTCTGACACTTCACTGCAGACAGCACAGTTGGGGAGGAGGCTGCGAGGTGACCGTGAGTGCCGGCACGCGTCCAGGCATCTGTGTCTGGTTCTGGCTCCTTCCTCCTGTCTGATTTTCTGCCTCCATGGGGTGTGTGTTTTCACTGGGGACTCAGGTTTGGTTCCAGAACCGGAGGGCCAAGTGGAGGAAAACAGAGAGAGGAGCCTCAGACCAGGAGCCAGGAGCCAAGGAGCCCATGGCTGAGGTGACACCCCCGCCGGTGAGGAACATCAATTCCCCGCCCCCTGGGGACCAGGCCCGGAGCAAGAAGGAGGCGCTGGAGGCCCCGCAGAGGTGAGGCCACTGGACCCCGGGCCCAGGGGCCACGGGCAGCACTGCAGACACCGGGCAGGAACTCACTGTGACCTTCTTTCTTTGCCAGTCTGGGACGAACAGTGGGTCCCACGGGACCTTTCTTCCCTTCCTGCTTGCCAGGGACCCTCCTGAACACGGCCACATATGCCCAGGCCTTGTCGCACGTGGCCTCCTTGAAAGGTGAGTTTCGGCTGGCTCCGGTCGCGCTCTCGTGGGGGTGGTGGAGACAGGCTGCCTCGCGCCCTGCTGTCTCGGCTCACTGGCCTCGTATCGGGATGGTGCCACCAGGGTTACATGTGCGATCTGCTAGCATTTCTACGTGGCCCGAGAATGTAGGTGCGTTGTTAAGAGTCATTCTGTTAATGGAGGGATTGTTCTAGAGAGGGTTGTTTCAGAAGTGACCACTCCATGTTCAGAGCGTCTCCCTTCTCTCTGTGGACAGCTTGGGGATGATTTTCCCTGCTGCTGAACTGGGCACACGTGGTCACACAAATCTGGTCACACAAAACCCCTCTTCTTTTTTCCTGTCCCCTCTGCCCCTCCTTTAAGTCCTTCTGGCTGGGCTGTGACCCTCTGGAGTCCGCCCTGTGCCTGCTTTGCTGGGAAGGGTCTTTGGTTCGATGCTGCCTGTGCTGTCCCGGGCTTGGGGTATGCAAGGCCCGGTGGAGGTGGCAGAAATCACAGCGTGCTCACCAAACTCGGATGCGTCCTTGTGCACTGTAGGGGCCCTGCTTGGGTAGCCCGCCAGATCCCTGTGAGATACCCTCTCTGACGATAGTCAGGAGAATGACAAGGGCTGTTGGGGACGATGACACCCGCAGATGTTTCCAGAGCCAGGCAGGTGGTGAGCAAGGTGGGTGTGTGTGGGCATTGTCTTCCTTCCTCCAATACAAATGGGGTCTTGCTCTCTTTTCTCGAAACATGCGGCCCTCTCTGTCTATTTGTCACTTCCCAGTCTGGAGAGAGGCGAGGGTAAAAGGCACACTCTCTGCTACCAGAGACAGCTATGCGAGGGGGGATGGGATGACGCCGAGGACTCCCTCAGACGCGGGTCAGGCAGAGTGGGGACGGGGTGGGCTGTGGGTGGGCTGGGGAGCATTTGCCCACGCAGGGGTCAGCTGTTGCTCAAGCCAGTCGATTGTGGCCAAGTGAGAGTGTGGATGCAGCATTGTCAGAATTGCTGAATCTTCAGAGGGAGCTGGAAATCTGGATTTTTATTTGAAATATTCCTGTCTTAGTCCGTCAGGCTGCTATAGCGAAGTAGCATAGACTGGGTGGTTTATAAACAACAGACGTGTATCTCTCTGCCTTCTGGAGGCTGGAAGTCTGAGATCAGTTTGCCAGCATGGTCAGTTCTGGTGAGGGCCGGCTGCTGGGTTGCAGGCTGCGACCTCCCGTCCAATCCTCACAGGGTGGAAAGAGAGCCAGTGAGGGGGCTCTTGGGCCTCTTTTATAAGGGCACTAATCCCATTCCCAAGGGATCGGCCCTCATGACCTAATTCCTCCCACAGGCCAGCACAAGATTTCAAAGTGTGAATTTTTTACGGGACACAAGAATTCAGTTCATTTAAAAAATGTTGCCTTCAAGTCTTTGGGCCAAACTGGCACATCCTTGGTCAGACCAGCCAGTGGCCTGCCATTGCGTGATCCCATTGGGCTGTGAGCGGCTTTTCTTCCGCCCCTCTCATCTCTGCTTTTTGTGTTCCTTTCCTTGCACACATACCTCCTCCTCAGGTACTCCCCCCAAAAAAGCCCCCCTCCCCAGGCTCGTCCTGACACCTCACCCTCCATGGCTCATTCCCGTCTGGCCTCTTGATCAGCTGGGTTTTTAATCTCTGGCAAGCTGAGTCATGTTGAGAAGGGTGGAGAATGAGCAATTATTGAAAACCTCTTCCATGCCTTGCCAGGTGGGCTCGTGTCGTAGTCCCGTTTGATTCTCACAGTAGTGCAGTCGACGATATACGGGGAGGGATGCATAGCCATACAGCTGGTGAGTGGCGCTGGGTTTGCTCTGAGGGGAAGACTCACTTGGGTAGGGGCACCTTTGCATTCTAAAAGCTCCTTGCCCCATTGTGGCGGCACTTCTAGAAGCGAGGCTCTTGAATTGGAAGTCCCCGGGGCTGCCTCTGAGTCAGTTTGTCAGGGGGGCCTCACTCCAATGCAGGTGGGCTCCGCAGCCCCTGGAGGTGTGTACCTGCTGCACAGCCAGCTTCTAAACACCCCAGAGTTAAACCCCCTACTGCTTTGCAGAACACATGTGCAGTGGTTTGGGGCCAGGATGACTTTCTGACTCTTGTAGCTCCACATCCTCTCCTTCTCCCAGGCTTCCCCAGGTTGTAGAAATTAAGTGCTTAGCCCAGTATGGATCCAAGAGAGGAGTGACCCCAATTTTCTAGGGCCCAGCTAAGTGCCAGGAGCCCTGGGCTATGACCTAGGCTCCCTCATCTTCCCTGCTCCCCAGAGGATGCCAGGCAGCCAGGTGCTGGGGAGAGCTCCTGGCCAGACCACACCTTCCTTCTCTTGGTCCTGAACTCTGCTGCCCAGGGGCCAACTAGAGGTCTGCCTCAGCTAGCTGGGAGAAGCACATGCATGCTGGTTCTGGAAGGCACCTGTCTGGCCTCTTTCACAAATGAGAAACTGAGGCTCGGTGGGGGAAGTCACTTGCTCACACATCACTAATTCAGCTCAGTCTCCCCTTTGAGGTCCGGGCTGCTCCCCTCGGGATCCTGATGGGTCCTTCCTGCCTTGCCTGGCCTTACCAGACACCATTTACTCATTCATTTCTCTGGATGAGCACCTGCCGGGAGGGGGAGCAATGAGGAGCTTTGGCCCCCCACCTTCCTTCTCCCTAGTAATGAGGACAGTTACGAGTCCACTGGGAGAGGGTCTGGACTCATCCAGGACCAATGTGCTCTGAGCCCTGTGGCCCCTTTCAGCCCAGAGATCCCAACTCACTTTCCAGGTCTGCAGCCACTTGCAAATGACCCAGAAGAAATGAATCAAAGCTAATTTCCACTCCCAGACCCAAACCAGCACTCATTTCCTTCTCCATGCCTGTGGTCTTAGTGGGATCATATGGCCAGGGCATGAAGAGAGCAAACATCTCTGGGTGGGCCACCGAGGCTCTGACCCAGCCCTAGACACCGCCCTAGGTGCCGGTCACCTGTGATTGAGGATCCAAGGCAAGCTGCCCTGTGCTGCACCTGCACCTGGCCAGGATGTGAGGCCAAGGCAGGCCCAGGCCCAGGCCCAGGGCAAGATCAGTTCTCCCAGTGAGCACACAGAGCACACAAACTAGCAGTCCTGGGGCTGACTGCCCAAAGAGTGTCATGTAGAGTTACAAATCAAGCGACTCTGAGTTGGGGGCCCTGGTCTTTTGGTTCTAGGCATTGTTGTGATGGATATGAAGTCTTTGTCCTGTAAGTATTGAGAGCCTCCAGAGGTGTGTGTGAGATAGCTTGTCAGGGGGTTGAGTTTGCTGAGCCCCTTTACATAGCGGTCCTTGAAGTCCTTAGGTTCTTTAAGGCAGTTTTATGGGTATTCACTTGCTTGGAAATTCTCTGGCTTTGAAAGTGTTCTGAAAGGGCAGTGCTCTTGGAGTAGTGGCGATCAGCTTCCTGAGCAAGTGGTACTAGAGGGAGGGAAAGGGGCAAGGGGGTGGGCCAAGGCTACCAAATACGGAGGGATGGACAGGCAGACTTGTTCTTCCATCAAGGGTGAATACCTGTGAAAACTCCATGTGGCATGTGGACTCTGCTTTTTTGTCTTTAGATCAGTGAGGGGAAGAGTGGCCCAGAAAATACTTAGGGGAGCTCATCTCCTGCTTCTTTTCTGAGCTTTGGTACACGGACTGAGAAGTTAGCAGCATACAACTCTGGATTAGAGTTTTAGGAAATGAGAGACTAATGTTCATTCCTGGGAAATGCCTGTTGATGACAGGGGCCTGGGGTTCAGAGTGGCTAGAGAGCTGGGGAAGCCAGGGTCAGGCTGCAGATGACCAGTGTCTTTGGAAAATCTCCACAGCTCAGCACTGCCATGGCCTGTGGAAACCTGACTTGCTGGTTCTGCCTCAGGCCAGGAGGGCGAGGGTGGAAACCTTCCTGAGCTTGGCCTCTGCTGCAGCATTGCCCCCCCTGTGCAGGGGGATTCCATTCTACTCTGTTGCCAGCGTGTTTCTGGTCTTGGGCAGGGTGGCTGAGATGTAGACCTGGGTCTGTAGTGCTGGGGATGTGGGAGCTGCAGGCTTGGTGTCGGGGCATGCGGTGGTGTGCATGTAGGTCAGCAGGGCAGCTTAGGCACTGGGGAGCCAGGAAGGGTGGCTGTCCAGGCAGAGCCTCCACAGGTGCAGGTGTGGCAGGCCCTGGATGGGCATCAGGGCACTCCCATCAGGGAATGAGGTGGTTGCCTACCTCAGGGCAGGAAACTTGCCCACTGGGGACAGAGCCAGGTAATCAAAAACCAGGGACTTGTTGGGTTTTCTCCTTTAATTGGCAAGCAGCAGACTAGCACGGTGGTTTCCAGCAAGGGCTGTGGGGTGGCCTCCCTGGCTTGAACGCTAGTACTTCTGTTTTCTAGCCACGAAATCTTGAGTAAATCACTGAAGTGCTCTGTACCTCTGCTTGCTCATCTATAAAATGGGGATCTTGCTCATAACAGGATGAGTTCATAAGATGGAATGAGGAGAACACGAGTTGGAACATTGAGGCCCTTGGAACAGTGCTTGGCAGCCGGGGGTGCTCAGTGCACGTGGACTGTCATCACTAACCAGCGCCTCCGTTCTCGTTTCCAGCTGCAGGCCCTGGCCCCACTCACCTTTAAAGGACCCAAGGAAATGGCTGCTTTTCCCAAACTTCTTTTTCTCTAAACGTTTTTGCTGCTGAAATTTTACCCTTTCCGTGTAGCCCCCATTACTCCAGGTTTTGGCAGTGTTGGGGCTGCTTCCTGTCCGTTGTGGGACTTCCTGGTCAGGGCTCCCTGGGGCTTGTGTGGGGTGTGCTGTGCTGTGCACTGTGGGGTGGTCAGAGAAGATTCTTCCTGGCCTGGGAGGCTGGCTGGGCTCACAGCGAGAGTGCTCCATGGAAACTCTCAAAGAAGTCAGCAGCAGGACCCTACCCGCATAATAGTAATGTGTGTCCAGAAAAAAAGCCATCACAACACAAAGAATCTTCCTGCACTGCCTTAATGGCCAAGCTTGCGTTCACAATTCATTAATGCAGAGGAGGTTATTAATGGCCAGGGAGGTGCTTGGGTTTGTTCCGGGGAAGTGCTGGCCACGGGCCGGGCGGGCGTGGCTGGGTGCTGGAGAGCCACGGGCTGCGGAGGAGGCCTGCTCCCTGGTGCACTTAGCCGGGCTGCCTCTAACCTGTGGTTCGCAGAGCTGAGCGTGAGGTGGAAATAATTACAGCTGCTGGGGACAGCGTTCCCAACACACTGCGCACTCGCGCTCCGGGAGTCACACACAGCCACTCTCCTGCACTGGGCGGAGCGGCAGATGGGAGGGGGCAGCCAGCTGGCACTGGCCAGGGGCACGATAGGTGCCCTCAGTCCTGCTGTGGCTCCCTGGAGTCAGGCTGAGGTGGGGGAACAGCAGCAGGCCATGGTGTTGGCTCAGAGACCGAGAGGCCTGTACCAGCCAGTGAAAACTGGCCCAGAAAGGCCAAACTCAGAGTCAGAGGTGGCCTCTCCCTCCTCGGAGCCCTTTGAAAGCATCCCTCCCATTCCTCTTTAATGGCTTTTTTCTTTGTGTTGTGACTTTTAAAAATAATCACAACAATTTTTATAATGGTTTTATTGTGAAATAGAATATTCGCTAGAAAAATTCATAAAACATGCACCTAGAGCTTCCCAAATGAATTTAGGCACTTACGTTACCATATTGCTTACACCTGGGAGGCCCCAATTCCACTCCCTTTGGGCTCTGCTCCAGAACCAGGTGTGCCCTTCAGACGTGGGGGCTCCACTGATGCCGTCCTAACGGGGTTGGGCACCGCCCAGCTCCCCTCCAAGAAGCTCTTGTCTTTGTGTCCAGGCTTGTCTCCCTCCCAGGTTTTCTTTGCTCCGTGTTGTTTTTTCAGGCTGGTCACAAGCTGGAGGCAGCTTTAACTGGCCCACAGGGATGACTGCAGAAGGAGGCCCCTCTCTGATTAGGGGGACTTTGTTCCACTCAAGTCAGTTTCCTTCCCTTAAATGACACACCACTACACTGACTTTAGCTTTAGCTTAAGCAGGCATTCAGAAACACCACTGTTTAGTCTTGACTTTTTTGAACTTTAAATACATATATAAATAGAATCATACAGTATGCTTATTTTTGTGTCTGGTTTCTGTGGCTCAGCATTGTGATTGCAGATTCATCCACGTGATTAGGTTCAGCTGTAGATTCTTTATGATATTCTGTGCACATGAGCAGTCCATCTGTAAATAAAGACATTTGTCTCTTACTTTCCAATCTTGTGCTTTCTACTCTTTTTCTTGTCTGACTATGCCAGCTAGACCCTCTAGTACAGTATTGAATAGAAGTGCATCCTGACCTTACATATTTTTTAAGAAACAGCTTTATTGAAATAGAATTCATATACGATACAATTCACCCATGAAAGTGTACAAGTCAGTGATTTTTAGTGTATCTGCTGAGTTGTACACCATCACTGCAATCAATTTTAGAACATTTTCATCACCCTGTACCCACTGGAAATGACGCCCCATTTCCCCAACTTCCCCAGCCCTTAGGCAACCAGGAAGCTACTCTCTGTGTCTGTAGAATGTGGACATTTCATATGAATGGAATCGTACAATGTGCGGTCTTTGTGGCCCGTCCTTGTCTTATTCTTGATCTCATGGGAAAGCTCTCGTGGTTTCACAGCCATGTTTGCTGTCTTTTTTTTTTTAAAGATAACTCTTTATCAAGTAAAGATACTTAGTTCTTGCCTGAGTTTTCTAAGTTTTATTTTAATCATTACTTTTAAAAAATCACAAACATGAGTAGATGTTGAATTTCATCAAATACTTTTCCTGCAGATGTTGAGATGATCACATGATCTTTCTTTCTCAATATATTAATGTGGTGAATTACATAGATTGATTTTTTAATATTAAACTAACTGTGCATTCCTGGAATAAACCCAAACTAGATGCGATGTGTTATCCTTTTTATATATTGCTGGATTTGGTTTGCTAATATTTTCCTTAGGGTTTTTGCATCTGTGATTACAAGGAAATTTTCTGTGATTTTCTTTTCTTATGATCTCCATTCCATGTTTTGGTATGGTTTTACTTAGCTGTGTTTACCGTGAAACTTAGTGTGATAAGACAGCAGCTGTTTTATTGTCTCTCCTGACTCTGAGGATTGCTGGGCTCACCGGGGCAGTTCATCTGCTGCTTTTGCTTGGGGTTTCCTGAAAGGTTGCAGCCAGACTACAGTGGGGCCTGGCGCCGATGAGATGGCATCACTTATGTGTCTGGTGCCTTGACAGGGAGGCTGGGAGGCTGGGACCTCACTCTCTCCACATGGTCTCTCCCATGGCTGGCTCGGGGTGGTGTTGGATGGTGGTTGGGTCCCAAGAGTATAAAAGCAGAGGGTGACAGGCCTTCTTAAGCTCACACCCAGGATGGGCAAAGGGTCACTTCTGCCGTGTCCTGTTGAATAAGCCCAGACTCAAGGGATGAGACTGCACAGGGTGCGAGTACTGGGGGTGTGGCTCATTGGAGGCTGTCTTTGGAGACTAACTGGCATCAAGGAGTTGCTGACCTTGGGCTGTGAGTTGGGGTGTTTGTTTTGCACCTGCCTTCCTTCCAATTTTGGCTGTACACACTTTGTGGGCACTGGCCACACCTGACTCACCTCTAGATCCTTCCAAGCGCTTATCTCTGCAGAGTGGTGCAGAGTGAAAAGTAAAGTAGTTTGGGCAAAGAAGAAAAGAAGGTCTTGCTGCTTGGGCTTGAGGAAGGGTCTCCCTTAGGAGACTCTGGGGGTCCTTGCCCTGGCCCTGCACTGCTCGCACCTGCTGCACCCCAGAACCCCAGGGCTCCCTGCTCTTCACTTGGCACCCACTGAGCACCCACACTTTGCCAGACTGAACCAGGGACCGAACATCGGCAATGAATTAGATTCATCCCCACCCTAAGGGCTGGTGGGCTGGGGTGGGCTTGGAGAGGCAGACAGGCCAACCAAGAATCCTAACTCAGGCGACAGCCATGTGCTGTCTCAGAGGCACACAGGGTGTACAGAGTGCGGGGAAGCCCTGAGGAGGGAGGAACTCTTCGGCCGGCCGTACGAATGAGGAAGGCTTTCCAGAGGAGATGCTTGGGTTGGGCTTGAAGGAAGTGTAGGCACTGTCCAGGGGGTGAGGGCCCTCCAGGCAGTGAGGGTGGGCTGAGCAAAGGCATGGACCCCAGCCAAGCTGCCTCCCCTCATTATCGGGTCCCCTCAAGGCAGATGCCAGCCTCTTCACCTGTGAGACGAAGACTGTAACTAACGGTCATACCTCATAGTGCTGTGGGTGGTAGGGTGTGTATCTGTGCCTGGGACATCCTAGTCCAGTGAGTGCTGGTGATTGTCATTAGAGCCATGAAGTTGAGGCCGAGAGGTCACGTGGGATGTGAGCAGGGCTTGGGTTTGGGCCTCTGGGGCAGACTTTCATGCTTCCTGCAGGCATTTCTTCCCCGGTGGAGGGCCTCCAGGGCTCAGTGATAGAGGTCGTCGATATGTGGGCAGCATGTGGCCGAAAGCAGCACAGTCCTCGAGGGGCCCTGGCTTGTTTCTGAGGGTTCAGGTGTTTTGGGAGCAAAGGGACCTGAGGTCTGAGGGACAATATATTAGTCCGTTTTTTGTTGCTATAACACAATTACCTGAAACTGGGTAATTTCTTTTTTTTCTTTTTCTTTTTTTTGTGACCAGTAAGGGGATCGCAACCCTTGGCTTGGTGTCGCCTGCACCGCACTCAGCCAGTGAGTGCACTGGCCATCCCTATATAGGATCCGAACCCGCGGCGGGAGCACCGCTGTGCTCCCAGCGCCGCACTCTCCCGAGTGAGCCACGGGGTTGGCCCTGAAACTGGGTAATTTAAAAAGAGGTTTATTTGGCTTAAGATTCTGGGACAGCTGCATCTCTCACTGGCCTCAGGCTGCTTCTACTCATGGCGGAAAGAGGAAGGCAGCTGGTGGGTATAAGCAGATCACATAGTGGGAGGAAGAGATGAGGGGGGGAGAGAGAGAGAGAGAGAGAGAGAGAGAGAGAGAGAGAGAGAGAGAGGGTACCAGGGTCTTTTAAACAACGAGCTCTCATGGGAACTACTAGAGTGAGATCTCACTCACTATCCCCCTCCCCCAGGGAGAGCATTAATCCATTCATGAGGGATCCACGCCCATGACTCAAACAGCTCCCAACACTGCCACACTGGGGATCAGATTTCCACATGAGTTTTGGGGGGACAACACATTCAAACTCTTTCAGATGGAATGCGGTCACTCCTCACAGGGAAAGTGGTTGGGTCAATCCCAGTCCCCTCCATACCTAGTTGATGTGTGTCAGGAAGATGGGGTGGAGAATCCTGGCACTTAAGATTTGTAGGAAGTTCCTAAATGAGCATGTGATCACTGCTTCTCCAGGATACAGTGGAGAAACTGAGGCCTGGAGAAGAAATAGGACGGCCCAAGGTCACCCAGTGTGAATGTCAAAGGCGGGACAAGTCAGGGACACAGGTGTCCCACCTTCCAGCCCTCTCCCCCACCCCCCATATTGATTCTGTTCCTTTGAGGCACTTGCTGTCAGCTATGGCTTGAAAAACTGCTACTCACTTTCCAGAAGCCATTTCCTATGGGTGCTGATGGGTTTGCCCTTCCTGCTAATCAATGAGGCCCTGGAGTGCAGGGAGCTGAGTAGAAGGCTTCTGGCTGGGGCCTGAGGCAGCAGGAGGAGCAGTCTGCCCCGTGCAGAGTTCTAGCCTCCGCTGGAAGGAGGAAGGGTAGTGTTCTTTGGCATCTGACTGCTCAGAACACGTGTCCCCGTGGCTATGATTATTATTTGTTTGATCCTGCAAAGACACTTAACCAGAAATAGGACTCTCGCACTGGCCCTGAGACTTTGTCACAGCACAAGGCTCTGCCGGGATGGTCAGCTGAGCTGACTTCCATTGATGGGCATTTGCAGATGGTGAGCTTACACGTCATTGTGGAATCAGGGGAGGGTGGGATTTAGGGTGGATTCTGCCAAAAGAACCTGCCAAATTAGCCCTGGGGATTTTGGCATGATCGGATTGGGTAACTCTGTCCTGCCTGAACACAGTTTTTCTCTTCATGGAGCATTGAAGAAGCTTAGAACCTGGGAGATGGCAATTTTGAGGAATGAAAATACGACAACTTGAGGAGGAAAGACAGATCCTCTCTCCCTTTCTCCTTTTTCCTTTCTTTCTTTTCTTTTCTTCTCTGAAGTTTTACTTTGTACCAAAATGGGGCAGGCAGTTTGGTCTTGAGATTAGGAATGTGGGAGTCGTGGTAGGGAGGGCTCTTGCTGTGAGTTCGGAAGGTGAGGCCCACACAAACCCACCTCACGGTGAAAAGGTAACAAACTATAAAACAGGAACGGAAGGGGGACTCCATGGCAGGGACTCCATGGCGGAAGACGGTATGTCCATGTATGGATTTGGCCCTGTGCGTTTGGTTACTGGTGAGCGCACTTGGCCACAGCAGCTAAAACTCTGCTTAGATATTGCAGGCACGTACCCACAGTCCCACGTAGACTCCTTGTGAGCTACAGGGAACTTGCAAAACATGTTTATTCATTTACTTATTTTACTTTGAAGCGAAAAGAAATGAACTAGAGTATTTGTGTTAAACGTCTCATAAATCCCTGCATTCACTTCCTCATCCCACTCTTACCTTAGCCTGAACCTTCCACAAGACAGGGCACCAGAACTCCACCGTCACCAACGTGAGCGTTCGCGTACCTTTGTGATGAAAACGTGCTATTGGCAGAGACGAGACAGAACTAACTTAATTTTTCCTGTCAGTTTCGGTAGTAGATCAATTACACTGCCAAGGAGATCAAATATTTCAGACTGTATTTATTACATTAAGTATTTATGTTCAGGCCAAGCCTTTAAAGCATGATGTCATATACGAATGGAGGCCGATTAGATCAATTCAGCAGAATTTGCTGTAACTTAATGGAAATCTAATTGTGTGTTTTAATTTAGTGTCCAGGAGGTAGTATGTTCTCCAAACAAAAGGATTCTCAGGCTGCATTTAAGGGCCAGAGGGCTCTTGTGCAGATGTTGGTGGTGGCATATGTTAGCCAGGCTAGAGAGATGGAGTTGTGGCCTTTTAGGGGGTTTGTGTGCTGGGGAGTTGGTGCAGGCGCTCTGATTTTGATCCCCATAGAACGAGAGATGGACGGGATGTTCCTGGTGAATTGCATGGTGTACCCTCAGCTCCACGCTCACTGTCAATACCTCGAGTGGAGACTGAGGCCCTTAGCCATCTCGGAGGCTTCTCTGGGTGCTGAAGACACAGTCTTTATTCCGTAGCAACCTCAGTGGGACTCTGTCCTAAAGGAGAACATCTATCCCTATTGTCTGAATGAAAGGAGAGACAGAAATCAGAAATCACAAATAGAACACCCTTTTTATGAGAACACCTGGTCAGTTTAGAAAAAGTGTAATTACAATAAAGCACAAATAAAAAAATCATTTTTAACATTAACACCCAGAATCAACCACTATGAATATTTTGGTATTGGTACGTCTTTGTTGATCCCAATTATAACTATATATATATATATATATATATATATATATATATATCTCCAATAAACGTATATTTTTTAACTTATTTGTAAATAACACATTTTTAATTTAAAATTAAAAATTTAGAATTATAAAGTTTAAAATTATAAAATTTAAAATTTACATTTATAAATACTTTTTATTTCTAAATAAATGTATATATGTGTATATACACCTATGACCCCAAATTGGTATGGTATACAGATGTACATATTTACACTATGTGCATATATGTATTACATGTATATGGATATCAATCTTCTTAGTCCCTTTGGGTTGCTATAATGAAATACCATAAACCAGGTGGCTTATAAACAATGGAAATTTATTTCTTACAGTTCTGGAGGCTGGGAATTCCAAGATCAAGGTGCCGGCAGATTCGGCATCTGGTGAGGGCCCCCTTCCTGGTGTATAGTTGGTGTCTCTTGCTGCGTCCTCGCATGGTGGAGGGGACAAGGCAGCTCTCTGGAGTGTCTTTTATGAGGGCTCTGCCCTCATGATCTAATGCCTTTCTGAAAGCCCCACCTCCCAATACCATTGCCTTCGTATTCAACACATGAATTTTGGGGGGGAGGCAAACATTCAGTCTATAGCATGTATTTATATACACATACATACAAGGGTACTTCAGAAAGTTCATGGAAATATAAAATTAAAAGATAATATGAATCTTTCCATGAACTTTTTGAGGTACCCTGGTACGTATAACAAAACGTTGATTTACTGTTTTGGAACCTGCTTTTTCAACTTAATATTTTATTAGTATCTTTTTCATGGCACTAAGTACCCTCCTATAATATAATTTTGTCATAGCTGCAGTGTGTCCTATATGGGTGACTATAATTTATTCAGCCAATTCCCTGTCATTGGGCCACTAGGTTATCAGTTTTTTGTTGCTATATAATGGGGATGACTTCCTTTGTAGCTAATTTAACTTTTAGCTCATTTATGATTATAGTTTTTTGCTAGATTGAAAAATAAGACTGCTACTTCCTTCTAGAAATCTGGAAATCTAGTAATTAAAAGATAAAGCTTTTAAAGTTTATTTGGCTTGCTCCTCAAAATTCTCTCAGCAGAATAAATTATTTTACTTTTTGGTCAGATGCGAAGGTTTCACTGAGGAACAAATACAGGGAAAAAGGTGGGAGAAAGTGTAGGAATTGTGCCTGAGGCAGGGTGGGCAGGTGACAACGGCCCCGCAGGACACACGTCTGGTTGCAGATCTCACGTTCGTCCTCGATGTCCTCCGGGACACTCAGAACAAGTTGAGTTCTTCAGCTGGTTGTTGAACTGAACTGAAAATTGGAACAAGCTGTGAATTGTGACTTAAAACTGCCCTTTAATTTGTATGGGGTCATGAGAATAACAATTGTTGGAGGGTTTGGTACCAGGTGCTTTACCGAATTTATCCCAAGGGCAGGTGTATTCTACTGAGGAAGCCAAAGCTGGAAAGATGGAGCCTGGTCCCCTGGCTGGTTAATGGGGGAGCCCGAGTCTGACCTCCAGGCACACCTTCCTCCAGGCTGCACTCAGCTTTCTGGTCCCAGAAACGCCCTGTTTTCACTCTCATTTTACAGCCTCTCCATAACAAAGACTTGGCTTTGGGGTAGACGTTTTCTGAGTGTCCTTGTCACCTCCCTGACGTAACAGAGAGGGGTGCCGAGCCTCTCTCATGGCCGACTCAGTGTCTCCATTACTCCTAGTCACAGGAGTGTGGTTTTCAAAGCCCCATCAGACGTCTTCTCCCATGACCCACCAGTCCCTGCCTTTGTGGCTTCAGGCCATCCTAAGGTGTTTTGCTTTGCTTGTGCCTCTAAATGTCCCCAGGTCACTGTTTGTTTTGAATTTTTTGACTGTTTTATCAAATTCCGTTTCTTTTCTCACGTGCACTTTTGGAAGCATCTTTAGGCACTTGATGAAGGCCTTCAGAATACTTTTCATAGGCAAACTGCACGAGGTTTGGAGTCTGCATTTTTACTCAGTAACTACAGTCATGGGCTGTGTCACCCCGTTTCCGTCAATGACTGACTGCATGTGCGAGTGGGCCCATGTGTTTATAATGGCTACAGCACATAGCCTAGGTGTATAGTAGGCTGTACCATCTAGGTTCGTGTGAGTCCACTCTACGATGTTTTCACAATGACGAAATCACCTAACGACACATTTCTCAGAACCTATCCCCATGATTAAGGGACGCATGACTATATTTGTTAATCAGACATCCTGGGAACCACAGAGAACGGAGCTCCAGTTTGTTACTTCAAGTTCTCTGTAGTGTTTTGGGTCCATGGAGTTGTTTGGACAGGCAGTAGATAGAGATATCTGGTGATCTGTTGGTATTGTGAGATCACTAAGAAATCAAGAGTTAGTTTTATAATAATCCTATTTGTGGAAATTGTGTTTTTCTTTGTTAAAAAATGGTTATGGGATTTAAGGGAGATGCTTGTCTTTGGACAACTGAAGTTAATATGTGCATGTGCCCAGGCTCTGTGGTTTTCATCCCCTATCCCTTTTTCCCTAGGGTGATGACAGAGGTGTCTGTTGATGTGAAACTTACAGTATGGTCTGACCATCATAGAGGAGAGAGGGACTTTACCCTCCCTATTTCTGTGGGTTCTATCTCTGTTAAGGCAACCCCCAACCACACGGGGCCACAGTGAGCATACTGTGAAGTCATATTGACCATGCACTCTTCTCTGAGTCCTGTCTCCCTTTGTACAGCTGGATCCTTGGGCACAGGTCGTAGGCTTTACACTTTTCCCTGTTAAATATATCCTCATTATTCTGGTCTCCTGTTCACTTTTGATCTTGTCTGTTACACAGATGGCCTCTGTCAGTCTTGCCTGTATCTCCATCCTGAGTAGACACATCTTCCACGTCCTCATCCCTGTCAGGGCAGGGTAAAAGGAAGGCCCTGTCCCTCCCCCGAGGATCTCCCTGCAGACTGCCAATGGCTCGTTTGTCAGCATTCCTGGTTGTGGCTGTTCTTATGTTGGTGAGCCCCCTTGATGGACGCGTTAGCTGCTGTCCAGATTGGGGCATAGATGAGGAGAGAGCAGCAGCACGAAAGAGCTGTGTGCCAAAGAGTTTCGTTGGTCAGCATGCATGTCTCAGGGGCTGCCCGCTGTTGTGGAAATCCCTGTCCCACAGGCACGGGCCTGGGAGGGTGAAAACCGTCACAGGCATGGAGGGTGGGGGGTTGCAGCTGCGGGTCCTGATGTAGGCCGTGTGCATCCGGGAGAGTGTGGGGAGGGACTCTGGGGTCCTTGCTCACCATAGGACCGTGAAGAGTCTCGACAGCCTGTGTGGCCCTCGTCTTCCTGGGCCACCTTGACCTGGACTCCCCTTTGGCCTTTAAAATACTTTTTATGTGTGTATGAGCTTTTTTAAAAAATTATTTTATTTTATTTTTAATTGTGGTAAAATACGCGTAACGTGAATCCTGCCATCATAACCACTTGTAAGTGTGCGATTCAGTATTGTTAAGCAAATACGACTGTTGTGGAAGCAATCTTCAGAAGGCTTTTCATCCTGAAAACTGAAATCTCTTCCCCCATCAATGACAGCTCCCTTCCCCTCGCCCCCAACCCCTGGCAGCCGTCGCTCTTCTTTCTGTCCCTATGAATTGGACAGCTCCAGGTCCCTCACATTTCACTTCTTGTAATGTCCTCAAGGGTCATTTATGTTGTAGCACATGTCAACAGCCTTCCCTTCTTCTTAAGGCTGAATACAATTCCATTGCATGTGTCGCCCTTACAGTTCTTAATGACAGAGTCTCCCGAGTCCTTGGCTTCTTCTGTCTCAGTTTCCCCCGTCTAGTGTTGTGTGTGGGGGGGGTGGATAAACTAGGCCATGCGCACAGACTCTTCTCCCTGCTGCAGCTTTTGTTCCGTGAGTTAATTTATTTCTCTTAAAACTCCAAGTCTGGCTTTCTTGGGGGTGTGCTACAGGTGTGACCTGGCAGGTGCAGGCTACGTCTGCAGGGGAAGGAGGCTCTGTCACTTCTGCAGGTAGTTGTGCTCACCATTGAGTCACAAGAGCATTTAACTCACCATCTGATGCTACCAGAGGAGCAAGTCCTCAGCCGGGGGCAAGAACCAGCCTAAGACATATTGAGCCCCTTTCTTGGGGCTGCCCTACGGTGGCCTGAGGGAGAATTCCAGACCATGCTCAGAATGACAGCACAACAGTTCAAAGCTCATTTGCAGCCTGTGGGCAAGTCCAGACAGCAGGGGAGCAGGGTACATGGCGGGTTCTGATCCTGGTGTGGACCTCGGCCCTGGCTTGGGGGCCCCTTAGAAATTCCTGCACAGCATTCTATGGCCATGTCTGCCATCATTGCCAGCCAAGAGGCCACACGTGGGTGAGCAGGATGAATGTGGGTGTGGACCTGTGCTAAGTGCTTTCCAGACCAATTTCTTCAGAGGTTCTCAAACCTCAGTTCATGGCACCCCTGGGCCATAAGCAATGTCTAATTGTTCTGTTCATTAGATGGTTAGCTCCAAGCAACTCAATAAGTATTTATGTTCCAACAACTTAGTGGCTATCTGAACAATAATACTTACAAACTGAAAGTTTTTAAATAGCCACTATTCCTTTCCAGGGCTTTGCACAGCTTATCTAGTCTTGGAATCATATCCGACACCGCTACTCTCGTTTTAAATTCCACATGGGGTTTTGTGGGGTTCTTGCAAAATCCAGCTTCACAAAGATATGCCTTCTTGAAAGGAAGGCAGCGTGAGCTCATGCTGAAGTGTGGCCTGCCTTGAGCCAGCTGCTTGCATGACATCTCGCACGTGTGGCTGGGTTTCCCTCGAGCATTTAAAATATCCTTGTGGTGCCCCTGTGAGTTCCTGGGAGTGTGGGATTACTTTGTCAGATTCTCATAATGATCCTGTGATGTAGGTTTATCCCATTTTACAGAAGTAGCAGCCGAGGCTCAGAGAAGCCAAGGTATTGGCCTAAAGCCACATGGCTGATTGGCGAGGGAGCTGGGACTGGCCGGGTCTTTCTGATGCTCTGCTAGTTATTTGCGCTATCAAGTTGTGTGTCTTGGGGGTCCTGACCACTTGCCTTTCTCCCTTTAGTATCTGGAACCAAATGGGATCCATCTGTCCCTCTTTCAGGCCCCAGACACTTACCCCCACAAGCCCTGAGAGACTGAAAGAGGATGGTGATGGGGCCTGTTGTTTTTCCTTCTTCCAGGGGGCCCGTTGTGTTCTTGCTGCGTCCCAGACCCCATGGGACTCTCCTTCCTTCCCACCTACGGCTGCCAGAGTAACCGCACGGCCAGTGTGGCCGCCCTGCGCATGAAGGCCCGCGAGCACTCCGAAGCTGTCCTGCAGTCAGCCAACCTCCTGCCATCCTCCGGCAGCAGCCCCAGCCCCGCCACCAAGCCAGCGCCCCCTGATGGCAGCCAGGACAAGACCCCACCCCCCAAGGAACACAGCGAGGGGGAGAAGAGTGTATGAGGTCCTGATCCCCAGCCCAGCGTGCCCGCCCCCTGCGCCCCCTCGTCCCAGCCTCAGCCGCCCTGGAAAAGCCCCTGCCCCAGGGCCTCCTCGGGTACCCAGGAAGGGAGAGAGAGACCCACAGCTCCCCCATCCGGGGAGTCCCTCTGGAGTCCCGCTGGTGGGGCTGTGTTATCCTAGCTTTTTTGGCAACAGGTCCTGATGATATTTGGTGGCACCAGAACCCACTCTGTGGTGAGACCCCCGGGGTTTTCATCCAGGCCCAGAAGTCTTGGAGGGAGGGAGAATTGCTCACCTTGTCACCGTTCCTGTCCGCTTCTGGGGCTGCCTTTGAATGTCTTGTCAACCCTCAGAACTGTGGCATGGGTGCTCCTTGAGAGATATAAAATGGGACTGTCCCCATTACGTGGTTTAAGAACCAGGGAACTGGTGGAATCCCAATCAACTCTGGCTCACCTCCACGAGACTAGCAGCAGTGCCCTTTCTGTTATTGGAGGGTATTGGTTGTGGGCTTGGTTAGAAGGTGAGAAGATGTGGGGTGGGGAGGGGCCCACAGGACATAGCCATGGGCACCATGAACTGGGACTGCCACCTTGATGCTGTGGGCACAGAGCCAGCGTGGGCCGCATGACTGAAGAAGCTTCCACTGCCGGCCCTGCCTCTCTCCCAAATAGACCTGTAGGTTGGTGGGAAGTTGGCCAACTGGAGAGCAGCTCTATAGTCCAGGAAACCCTGACAGCCCTTGGAGAGGAGGAAGCCTCCCAGGAACACCTCTGAAATACTTATGCATCTGGATGAACTTGAACTACCTTTCCTCAGGTCCCTGGCACATGGAAGGGGCTCCCCAGGGGTGCTGTTTTTTACTGGAAAAAAATGTAGGAATGGAGACAGGAATGGTGCATATGCAAACGGAGCACGGGGAAGACGGCTTCCTTGTGGTGGGAAGAGAATTAATTCCAAAGGGCCAGATTTCACAGCAGTTTCTGTTTCGGTCCCGCGCAGCTGCTTTCTCTCACGTGGATGGTGGCCTTGCAGAGATTGGGGGCAATGGGCAATAGCGTCCGCTCTGCCGCTCCCGGACAGGGCCGTGGGTACCTTAAAAGCTGCGGTCTTTGGTGGCTTTTGCTGATGGTGTTTCCGTGCAAACAGTTATTGCTTTCATGACGATTATTTTCATTTCAGTTATTGTAATCAAAAGGTTTTACTTTCAGATCCCCTGCCCCCCTAAAAGACCCCCCAATAATACTCTTAAGTGTATTGTGCCTCGTCTATGATTACCACAAAGCATTTGATAAAACACACTGTCTCCTTCAAAAAAGAAAATCAAATCCTTCTTCCTGCTGTATTTTGCTTGTTGAGTACAAAGATGAAAAATTTGCCAAAAAGCAGCAACGTTGCTCCCGTTTCCCTGTAATTACGAATGTTCGGTTGAACGATGTAAGCTCAAGCCCTTATGTACACTAACTCTTCAATCTAATTGTTTGATTAAACTCGTATTTCCTCCAGAAAGGTACATAAATAAGTGAACTGTTGAGCAAATTAAGAATACTTAACAGCATTGCATCTGAAAAGTAGTTACGCTGATTAAATTTTGTGTCCTTGAGGACTTTCAGGAAATTACTTTTGATCGTCAATAACACAATTAAGTAAACTACACACACATTAGCATGAATAATTGATAAGAAATTATGTATTACCACGAAGCACTGATTTAATAATTCATGATGCGACACTCTAGTGACTGTGCAAAACTGGATCACATTGAAAAGTCTGCCTGACATTACTGAAAGGAAAAAGATAAGCGCCAGACCTCGCAGAGATACCGAGTTCTTAGTTTTGTTGTACAAAGGCAAGAAATATCTGATGCATGATGTAGTTTCTGTTTGTTTAAATACCCAAATAAATTTAGAAGAGTTCAAAGAAAGCCTCAAGAGCCCAGGTCCTCTCTTTGTTCCTCCTGGCCCGAGGCTGCGGGGCTGGGTGGAGTCTGCAGTCTCTCATCTTACTCTCTGGCCAATGTGCAAATAGAAACCTTTCAGAAACTTCCAGGAGGAGGGCTTTGAGGCCTCAGCTCAGGAACCTTTTAGCAGATGCTGGGACGTTTTAGGTAGGCTCCCCTGCAAATTCCAGAGCCCACCCCCAGGTGCCAATACCTGCAGGAATCAGTCCTGTGGTCCTGGGATGAGCCACCCTTAGTGAAGTCCCCTTTTGGGCAGTCATCACTGGAGCCCCTGTAGGTTGCCCCAATTGCAGAAGTTCATCATGGGACTATAAAAAGGCAGCAGGGTTTCAGTCTGGGAGGAGGCTCAGGCCCCAGGGATGGATTGATTGATTAATTATTATTCATTTACTAGTTGAAGCACACTAAAGAGCATTCCTTAATGCACTCCAGGTTATGGGAAACGAGCCTAGAAACCACTGAAGTCATGACCATGACCAGGGCAGCAGCCAAGCCTGGCTGGGATGATGGCCTGCCATGAGGAGGGGCAACAGTGGGGGTAGCAGGGAGTCAGGGTGGGTGGCCCTGGCAGAGGACACTGCGGGACCTATCCCTCAGTGGCTGCTTTATTTAGGAAGACCTAGCGCCTGGCCTCTGGATTGAGTAGAAAGAGCTTCCTGAGACTCTGCACTGTCTCACTGCTTGGGAACTTCACAGAGGTTAGCACATCTAATCCCTACGGTCAACCCACAAGGTTAGTGTTACCATTGCTATTTCACGGATAAGAGCACCGGACACAGTAAGGTCGGGCGGCCTTTCCAGAGTTAAGGCTGGTAGCCCCTGATGGGAAGAGGGATAGGTTGCCTCATTGCTTGTCCCACAGCAGGTGCTTATCAATGAACTGATGATATTAATGGGGCTCAGTTACTAAGGGCCACAAGGACAGTGGAGGCCCATGAGGTTGGTCCTGGCAAGTTGAAGACGACGAGATGAGGTAAGTCTGCTTTGCCTTTGCTCACTGTCTGTGGACTCTGTCCTGGGCAGGCCTGTGGGCGGGGAGGAGGCACCATCCCAACACTGCCACACCTGACTCAGCATCCCCCTTGCCTGGGTGCAGCCTGGCAGGGGCAGGGGTCAGCGCACCTAGCCTTCAGGTGTGCCAGTCTGCCTAGGAGCGGGCCCAGCAGGGATTCCCAATGGCTACGGTGCCCGGAACACACGGGCCCCTCGAATGGTTTTTCTAGCAAGAGGGGCTGCTGAGAAGGGAGCTGAGACTCAACCAATCCACGTCATGGAATTTCTCTCTCTTTTGTTCTTAATGTTCTGGCTTCACTGGAAAAAGTAAAATTTTTACAAATTTGGAGGCTGACCGAAGTAGTCAGGAGCGTGCTCTGCGTGTGCAGACTCCCAGCTCTTACAGCTGTGTGAACTGGGATGAGTCACTTAACCTCTCTGTGCTTTGGTCTTCTCTTACGTAGTAATGGCCCCAGCCTCACAGGGTTCTTTGAAGATTATCTGAATCGATAGCTAAATGGTGCCCGCATTGTAAGGAAGTGTAAGGCCAGCTCTTGTCCCCCCAAGCCTCACGCATATCAAAGGCTCCAAGACCTTTTTTTTAGGTGAAAACCTTATGTTCTCAAGCAGGAATCAGGGTGGGTGACTCTCAGCCACGAATGAGCCTGCAGAGGGAGTTGTGATGGCCACATCCTTTTCCTGAGCAAATCACGTGGGCTGAAGGAGGGTGTGACTTCCAGGACAGAAGGCACCTGAGAGCTCAGATGGACCCTGTGGTTCCCAGAGGCAGGGCTGGGGTGCGGGGAGGGACGAGAATGCCTTAGGAAAGCTCTTTTAGTTGCAAGTAATGGGAGTCACTGAAGCCAGTTTAAGTCAAAAAGTGACTTTATGAGAAGAACACCAGATGATCTCATGGAGCTCAGGACGTCCTGGACTTGAGAGGGGCAGGCACTGAGAACTGGGAGGCTCTTGGGGCCCGCCTGCTCTCTGCCTCTTTCTGGGGACCCTCTGTGTTTCTTCTGCAGCTTGGCACCCTCTGCTCCGTCCCTTGCCGACAGCCCCACTTGGGTGTCAGCCCAGGCGGAGCACCACAGTGGTTTTGGAACCCAGCTGGGCCCCTTGGTCTAGCCTGGGCAGGGCTGACACCTCTGATCCAATCAGGTGTGAGTGGCTGCCCTGGCCCTGCCCAGCACTGGGCAGGGGACGCTGCTCTCAGGGACTCAGGGCCTGTGACCTGGGCAGACCCCAGAATGTGCCCACCCCTGGGAGACCACACCAGAGGCAGAGAAGGGCCCTGCTGAGGCAAGAAAAACCCAAGGTTGATATTTATGTTCCTTCAAGACAGAGATTACAGAGACTTGAATTCATTTTTAAAAATGATAATGCGGCTCTATTCTGGACTCCACTCCTGGACGCAATCAGCCTACTTCAAGAGAATTTGACGTTTGGCTATTTTTCTCTCTAGGACTTGGCCAAGTTCCTTCTATGGCAGCTCCTGAGAACCCATGCAGAGACATAAGATGTGGGGCATGCAGGCCCCGCACCCAGGAAGCTCCTGGACCTTGGGGCTGTGGAGCACCCTGGTGCCCCCTTGAACCATCCTCAGCTATCCACCATGTGCACATCACCCTTCCAATGACATCAAAGCTTGTGCCTTTGAGCTTGAACCCCAGGGCCCCAGTACCACCAACTGCTGTCCTGGGGGGCACCATGCTAAGGACTGGCTGCAGTGCTGGGGGAATGCAGTTTTTGCAGCCAGGAGCAGCGGCTCCATCCTCCCTGCCCTCGTGAGCCTTTCTCCTGGCAAAGCCAGACCCATCTGCTCCCACAGCAGGAGGCAGGGCGATGGGTTTGGATAAACCAGGATCTATCCCCCTAGCCCCCAGGAAGGACATTTTGGAGAAGGGGCTGCTCCCGCCCAGCCACGGACTTTTAAGTCATCTCTTTCGGAACCATCTGAAGACAACACAGGGCATCTTGGCAGGAAGCGGCATTGACTGGGTACCTTAGCAGCATCTAGGGTCTTTCTTTGCTGTCTGCCAGACGGACTCTAAGAGGCTGGGCCTGGGAGCTGAGTCTTCTCTTGCTGCTGCCGCCGTCTGCTCTCCGGCCTCTGAGCTGAGCGGTCGGCCCCTGCTGGTCTATGCCTGCTCTCGGAGCCTGGCTGTGTGCTGGAGATGGGCCGCTGCTCTTCAGCTTTCTTCCTTAGGACTCAGGCACCACCCCTCCGTCTGTGTGGGTGCATCGGGGCTCCGGTGCTGGGGTGGGGGGTCCTGGGAACATTGTCACACAGTGCTGGGGCTGGAGCTGGGGCTGGCCAGCCCTGGCCTGGGTCAGTGGGGTACCCCAGATGCCACAGCAACCCCTGTCCTGAGATGCCTCTGCTGCTGGGTGGGAGGGGGCTTGTCAGCTCACGGATAGCTGCAAACCCTGTGGGGTCCATGTGGGTGGGAGGGCACTTGTCCAGCATGAGCAAAGGGTCTAGAGAGTGTGGGGGGTGTAGGAGGAATCTAGTCAAGCTGGAGGCCCACCAGGGCAAGGTTTGCCTGGCTGCTGCCAGCGGGGCAGGTGTTCCTTAGGGGAGGCTGCAGCCTCTACTGGCCTCGTGTTTCCACTCAGCAGACAGGGGCAGCCCTTGCCCCAGTCCTAGCCCTGGAGACCCTATTTGGAGGCTGACTGAGTTCCCCATATGTGGCAACACACCAAGAGAATCCGTGCAGCATGGGGCAGGGGAAGCACCACAGGTCTGGGAGATAAGGATTGAATCCTGTCCCAAGTTTTGTGTATTAGTAGCTTGGTCCCCACTGTGACTGTCGGAGGGTGGAAAATTCTATTATGGTAATTGAAAGGTGGGGCTTTGAAGCTGTGATTGGATTGTGAGGACTGTGTTTAGTGGATGGCTCGATCCTAATGAATGGTGGTCATGGGCACTGTTCTGACGGGTTTAAAAGGAGCCAACTGAGCAGGTTATCTCTCTCTCTCTCTGCTGCACCATTTTTTGTCATGTGAGACCCCTGCAGCACTATAAAGCCAGCACCAAAGAAGACCCTCACCAGATGTGTTCCTTGGACTCAGACTTCACAGCCTTCAGAACTGTAAGCAATAAAGTTGATTTTCTTATAAATCACCCCATTCCAGGTATTTTGTTATAAACAACAGAAATGGACTAACACTGGGAATCAGAGGGCTGACACTATTAGCTGTGTGACCTTGGGCAAGCCACTTAACCTCTCTGTGCCTCATTTCTTTATCTGTATAGAGAAAATAATAATCCTAATTTTGAGTGCCTAGGGTTGTGGGGAGGAACAAGGGAGATGATACCTTTGAAAACAGTTTGCAAACAATTCTCAGGAGAACAAGTTCATTGACAACACAGTGGCTGTCAGAAGCCGCCTTCTGCTGCATCAACAAAGCCTGGTAAAATGCAACCTAAGGGTAGAGGGGAAGTGAATGGCCAGGAAGTGAATCGCTCGGACCCTCCCCTGGGCTTTGCCTGCTTCACAGCCCCTCCCCCTCCCAGGGTCTGGATGGGGCAGCGAGAGGGCCTAAGTGATTGTGTAATGGCCACATCTGTCAGTGCTTGCCAAATGGCTTTTCCAGGAGTCAGCGAGCTAATGGCTTCAACCGGGAGAGAGCTGCTCCTAAGTGGAGCACTTTATCTATCCAGGAACATAAGAGCTGCGTGGCCCCAGGCCTCCGGGACTTAGAGAACAGCTGCTCTGCCCACAGCCTTGAATTAGCACCCGGTCCCCATTGGCTTGCCTTGCACCTGCTGCCAGAGGCCAGCCTGCAGGTGGCAGCCAGAGGTGGCCGGCAGCAGGGCAATGGAAGCCTGGTTGGGGGTGTCACCAAACCTGGCCTTGAATCCAAGATCCTACACCAGCCACTGGTGTGGGACCTTTGCAAGTCCTTTGCCCTCTCCCAGACTCAGTTTCCTCATCTGTAAAGTGGAAGCAATGAGGATTGGGTGGGATGAGCTGGTGAGGAACACTGTGCCAAGCACAGAGCACGGTTACTGCTGCAGAGGAGGAGCTTGAGCTGTGCCAGATACTGGTGAGGAGCTTCAGACTGAGGACAGCAGGAGAAAAATCTTCTCCGTTAGAGGAGAAGCCCCTGTAGGTGAGGAATGTGAGGTCATGGTGACTCTGCGGCACTGAGCATGCTTGCCTGTGCTCTCACCTGCGCGCACCTGGGATGGCATGACAGTCCTGTGTGCAGAAATCTACCAACACCCTACACGTTATAAGTGGGCTCTGTCTCCAGGGAGCTACAAAATATCACAAATTCTTCAATTGTTGAATACATTATTAAAAGCCTTTTTATTTCAAAATAATTTTAGACTGATTACTGGGCACAGGACTGGCTGCCTGACTCCTTTTGAGTGCAAACCACTCAAAAGTCAAGTGTTGGTAAAAATGGAAGTCAGCTTTTATTCAGGAATAAAAGTGACTGGTGACCTGAGGACAGATGTTAGGCTCATCCATCTCCCCAGCAAACCTGAAGGAGAACGGGGGTTTTTACTGAGGGGTTTTTAAAGAGGGAGTTTGTCAAGATCCATCTTGTTATAGGGACGGGCATGGGAGCCTGAGGAGTGACACGCCTTGTTCAGCAGCCTGCAAGGGGGCCCCATGTGTGTGGCACAGCTCCGTGGAATTTCCTGTTTGTTCACCTTTGGTTGCTTGACAAGCCTTCCCAGAATTAAACAGCCTAACCTTTTGGCTTAGTATGGCTTTGGGAAATTCCAAGGGCCCTGGAGTTTTTTTATTTATTTTTTATTTAAAAGGCATTGTCAGTACTAAAGGTGTTTTTGATACATGTTCCCAGTATGGGTTGGCTTGATTTAATTTTGTTGTTGATCTTTCCTGTTAGGGTGTGTTCATTGACCCATAATTTTAGAATAACTAGTTCTATAGTTGTGATCATGCTCTTGTGCGTGTGGAATGAAGTTATTCTGTTAAATTTTTATAAATCCACATCTCCTAGGGAGACGGTGGGTCCGAGTGCAGTGGTGTTTACAACTAATTGATCACAACCAGTTACAGATTTCTTTGTTCCTTTTCCACTCCTACTGCTTCATTTGACTCAGCAAGAATATATCATTCTGGGATTGGAATGACGCAGTACCTGAGAAGGCTAATTTAACTTTTCACTTTGTCCCCTGTGCTGTTCCCAGAGTCAGTTGGCAGAGATATGAAACGTTTTGTTATAGAGATAAATAACTAAAATAGTATAAGTATATAAACGAGTTTTGATACTAACCAGTTTGTTTTAGGTTAGTTTATAATTTAGAATAATTTAACAGTAATAGAGATTTATTGTTATATTTTATTATATAGAATCATGATATAAGTAATATGGATTTAATTGGTTAAAAATTAGCATAGTTGATATAAACTTAACATTATTAAATTGCTAAGCTAAACATAAGTATGAGTAAGATTAGATAAAAATTTAGAATGTAAGTTTACATATGAGTTAAGAAGGTTAAGTATTATAGTTCAAACTAAAAGTCTGATGCTCTTTAAAGCCAAGCGTGCTGCTATTGTATAGTTTCCTGGCCACAACCCATGGACTTTGGGGTGAACTATTGATGCGTGAGTAGATGTTTTTGTCAGAGCATGAGTGCTTTGGAACATTTTGACCTTTCCTTTTCAGTAGAAATGAAATAAGAAATGTTTTGATTAAAAGATAAATCATTATGTAAAAGATTAAGTAAAAAATATAAATAAAGCAAGATTCATGTGGTTGTGGTCCACACTTGCACTAGACATCTGTGGTCTGCCTTTCTCTTTTTTCTTTGCTGACTCCACGCCGCCTGTTCAGGTCCAACGAATCCTGCAGAGCTGGACTCCAGCAGGGGTTGAGGGAATGGAATGTGGGAAATGAAAAGCAGGAGGGAGGGGGACGTGAGCCATGGGGTCTTCATGCAAGGGGCCAGGTGCAAGGTCTTGCCAAGGCTCCGTCTGGTTTCTGCTCCCATCCTTGCTATTATCCCAGGGTCCTGCTGGAGGGGTGGGATCAGCACAGCTTTACTGATGTCTTCCTTGGTTTCCCAGAGTCTGGATAGTACATGCAAGTCTGCAGCTCCAGGCTAACTGGGAGACAACTTTACATTAACGTAAATAATGTCATCTTGCCCCATAACTAAGGCTCAAAATATCAAATAACCATGGGAAAAGAGGGAACTCAGAGAAATGCATGCCATGAAAAGACCATGTCCTTTTAGAACCCATGTGGTTTTAGGTCCCAGTGCAGCTTCAGTCCTGCTCACTCCAACAGACTCATATACAAGTTGCAAAAATAGTACAGAGTTCCCATGTACTTCTCACCCAACTTCCTCCCAAAAGAACACTGACATAATAATAGTGAGACAGGAGGTGCCCAATTTCCGAGTCCAGGTTTCAGATCACACCTCTGGGTTTCAAGCCTCTCCTTGAGGCCTCAGGACTCTCCTCTAGGCCCTCCCCTAGAGAAGAGTTACTATTGCTTATTGGACCTATTTTTGGCACCAACACAAGGAAATTGAGACCTCAAGGGGTTGACTTATACAAATCTAGTGGCTGGGCATGCTCAGTAGAGAGGGATTACATAATCCTAGTAGCCGAGCATGCTCAGTAGAGGGGAGTTTATCCTTTAAATGACCTTTCACTAGAGGCTCTGGAGGGCACTGAATGTTTTAGGTGTTTTCCAGGCAGGTTGGAATTCAACCAATGAGTGGGCTCTAAAAAGAGACCAACCGAGCATGTGCCAGACTATGTTATGTAACTGGAAACCACCCCCTTAGTTGAATATTCATGAGGTAGCATGAACATGTATAGATGGCAGAACTGTAAAAGTTGAATCCTGATAGAAGGCGAGCCTGCTGCTGCTCATTTTCTCCATAGCCAGCCTGCACTTCACCGGAGGTATGTATTTCTTTCCTTTTGTTGAAACTTTGCTTTAGCAGGCTGTGCTCACTCTGGGGCCAGGACATTCTTTGTAAATGTGTATTTCTTCCTTTTGTATTAAACTTGCTGTGGTTGGTTGCTTGCAGAAAGGGAGCCCACCTGCACCTCTCCCAGAGAGATGTGTATACTTTTGCATTAAGCTTATTTCTAAGGGGATGTTGCTCACTCTCTTGAGCGAGCCTGCACTTTGCACTAAACCTTAAGCATGCATTTCTTACTTTTGTATTAAACTTGGTGCAGATCCTGGTCAATCTCTGGATCTAGGCCACACATTCTCTGTGAAGCCTATACTTCTTAACCATTACTTTAAACCTGTTTTCACTTTCTACTGTGACTCTGTCATTGAATTCTATGCTGTGGTGGAGTCAAGAAACTGCTAGAGGAAGGGGTGGGCTGAAGCCGGCTACTGGGCTTTCCCAGACCCCCTCCTCCAATATCAATAGTACAATGATCAAAACTGGAAACTGACATGGGTACAATACTATTGACTAACCTACAGATCTTATTTGGATTTCTCATTTTTACACATGCTCATTTTTGGGGAGGGAGTTTTATGAAATGTCATCATGTATAGATTCATGTAAACATCATCACAAGCAGGATACAGGTCTGTTCCATCACCCCAGAAAGACTCTCATGCTACCTCTGCCCCCAACCCCAACTCCTGGCAGTCACGGATCTGTTGTCTGTCACTATACTTTTTTATTTCAAGACTGTAATATGCATAGGATCATACAATGGCTACATACTTTTTAGAAAAAGAATGTTAAATATGATGTGTAATTCACAATGATTTAAAATATCAAATATAGAAAATAACACTAACCGTATACAACATGTGTTGGTCTGCTCAGGCTGCCATAACAAAATCCTGCAGACTGGGCAGCTCAAGCAACAGAAACACATTTTCTCACAGTTGAAGAGACTAGAAGTCAGAGATCAGGGCACCGACAGGGTTGGTTCTTGGTGAGGACTCTCTTCCTGGCTTGTAGATGACCACTGTCTTGCTATGTTCTCACATGGCCTTTCCTCATGGCAGTGGGGAGGAGGAGAGAAAAGGAGGGAGGGAGGGAGGGGGAGAGAGAGAGAGAGAGAGAGAGAGAGAGAGACAGGTAAGGAGAGAGACGGGGAGAGAGAAGTAGCTCTGGTGTCTCTTCTTATAAGGACACTAATCCTATTGGGTAAGGGCCCCACACTGACAACCTCATTTAATCTTAATTACTTACTTAGAGGCCCCATCTCTAAATATAGTCACGCAGAGGTTTAGGATTTCAACATTAATTAATGCTAATTTTGAAGGGGACACAAATATTCAGTCAATAACACAACATGACTTCTAAAATATTTTTTTTAACCTCTGAATCTAGTTCTGTCAGATAACATATAGTGACATATGAGATGGAGGAAGTTATTTTTAATATTTTTTATTGTGGTAAAATACACATGACATGAAATTTACCATCTTAACCATTTCCAAGTGCACACTTCAGCAGCCTTAAGTACATTCACATTGTTGTGTGACCATTCCCAGCATCTCCTGAACTTTTCACCTTGTAAAACTGAAACTCTGTACCCATTAAACAGCAACTCCCTGTTTTCTCCTCCCTTCAGTGCAGCAACCTCTGCTCTACTATCCATTTCTGTGAGATTGACTAATCTCCATCCCTCCTGTACATGGAATCTTTTAGTTTTTGCTTTTTTTCTGACTGGCTTAATTCACTTAGCACAATGTGCTCAAGGTATTCACATTATGAGCAAGTGTCAGAATTTCCTTCCTTTTAAAGGCTGAATAATATTCCATTGTGTGCATATCCACAGTTTGCTTTTCCACTTATCCGTAGATGGACTCATGGGCTGCTTCCACCTTTTGGGTCTTGTAATAATGCTGCTGTGAACATGGGTGTGCAAATATCTCTCTTTGAGATCCTGCTTTCAGTTCTTTGGGGTATATACCCAGAAGTGGAATTGCTGGATCATATGGTAACTCTGTATTTCATTTTGTGGAACGCCATGCTATTTTCCATGGCAGCGGTACCATTTTACCTTCCCACCGATGTACAAGGATTCAGGAGGCTAGAAGTCAGGCTAGCAGTGCACAAGGGTTCCAGCTTCTCTGCGTCCTCACCTTGCTTGTTATTGTCTGTTTGTTTTTTTTTTTTTGATAGTGGCTGTCCCAGTGGGTGTGAGATGGTATTTCATTGTGGTTTTAATGTTTATTTCCCTAAGGTTTAGTGATGTTGAACATCTCTTCATGTGCTTATTAGAGGAAATTATTTTTAGTGTGGAAAAAGCCTTGCTGATGGTACTATGGTTTGAATGTGTCTCCCAAATTTCATGTGTTGGAAACTTAATCCCCAAATTTGTATCTTGATGGTATTTGGAGGTGGTGCCTCTTGGAGGTAATTAGGATTAGATAAGGTCAACAGGGTGGGCCCTATGATAGGACTCGTAGCTTTACCTGAGGGGGAAGGGAGACCTGGGCTGACAAACTCTTGTCCTCTTGCCGCATGGGGTCCCCATCTGCCATGCCATGATGCAGCCCAGAGGGCCTTCAGAACTGTGAGAAATAAATGTCTTCTCTTTAGATATTACCTAGTCTGAGGTATTCTGTGACAGCAACAGAAAACGGACTAAGACTGGTGGAGATTTTGTGAAGGATAGAGTAAAAGAATGCAAAATTGACTTTGGAGATGTCTTATTAACTTTTGGGGATGATTTATCATGAGAAGATGGAATGCCAGCTTGCTTGTCTTGGCAAAGGAACGTGTGGCAGGCCATAACGTAACACATGGACTCATGAACTTTCTCTGCATTTGGATCCTTATACTGCAGCCCACTCACATGGTAAGAAAAAGACAAGGGAGTGGGGTAAATTATGTCTTCTCCCATTGCTGACCTTCCCTCCTCCAGCCCCTCTCGCTGGAGGCACCCACTGCTGCAGGGTTCTGTGTGTTTCTCCAGAGACACGTGTGTACGTATCCTCTTCTCAAACAAATAGCAGCATGTCATACACACTGTTTATTCCCTCTTAAATACATATTTTGGGGAGAATTCCATATCGGGGAATGTGGCTCTGCTTATGGAATGTTCTTTTGAAACTCCTTGTCAATCCATGTGTGTCCTTTCCCTCCACTTGATATAGGAGGTGCTCAGTTTCCCTGGGTTCAGGTTTCAGGACATGCCCCTGGGTTTCCAGCCACTCCCTGAGGCCTCAGGCCCCCTATTCTGGCCTCTCCCCTGCAGGAAAGCTACTGTTGCCAGTTAGAACTATTTTCAGCACCAACACAGGGAAAATGAGACCACAAGGCTGGCTTATGCAATCCAGTGGCTGGGCCTGCTTAATAGAGAGCATAGAACATTTTGGTGCATATAACTGGGAGCCACCCCCTTAAATGAACATTCATTATATAGAAAAACTATAAAAGCCGAATCCCAGGTGCAGGTGGAGCTGTTGCTCACCTTCCTGGAGGCAACCTGCACTTGGCTGGCTGAGGTGTGTGTGCTTTACTTTCAGCAAGTGGCTGCTCATTGTCTTGAGCCCCCTTTGAACTCTGTACTGAGCTTTAAGTGTGTTTTTCTTGCTTTTGTGTTAAACTTGGTGTGGGCCCTGCCCAGTCTCTGGAGCTAGGCTGCACTCTCTCTGTGGAACTTGTATTTCTTATCTGTTACATTAAACTGTTCTCACTTTCTACTGTGACTCTGCCCTTGAATTCTTTCCTGTGGCAGAGTCAAGAACCTGGTGAGAGGATGGGGTGGGTTGAGGCTGACTGTCGGGCCCTCGGAGCCTACCTCTGACATCACGCTGATGCACTTGGCCTCCAGAAACTTCCTCCTCTTTCCTCCCGGCATTTGGCCAATGCTCTTCACTTTGTTCCTTACACAGATGAACACCCACTGCCCAGATTGGTCCAGTGCCTATTGAAGTGAAAGCTGAGTTTTGTTGGTGGCAGTGTGCCTGTTGATTTTTATTTTTTCCTGATTTAATTCTAGTGAGCAACTTAATGTTCCCCTGTCCACTTTTTCTTTAAAGATAATAACGACCAGTATAACACAAATACTGCTCTATTGATAAATATGAGCACGTTGATACTGAGGGGCTGACTACCTACCTTAAAATATCCATTCACAGAACTGGTAAAGGAACACGAAAATCAACTGTAAGGTCACTGAGGAAGGAGATGCTAGCCAGGTAAAGGAAGAAAAGATTTTACTAGCAAGCGGCAAGCGGACCTGCCGGGCTGAGCCAAAAAATGGCATCAGCGCCGAGAGGCAGTCAGGTGTCTTCTTTTATAGGGTTAAGACTGGCATCTGGCCTAGCCTAGGAAGACAGTCACAATGTTCTACTCTGGATACAGCCTGCTCATGGGAACAGAGACTTAGGTAGATAGAAACTTGGAGGAATGAAACTTAGAGAAATGAAACCGAGGGGTAGGGGCTTCTAAAAGTCGGGTTTTCAGTTCCAGGGACCTAACAACAACTACATTGTATATTGATAAAAAACAGAACAAACAAACAAACAAAAAACCTGCCCAAAGATTTCAAGAATTATACATTAAAAAAAAAAAAAAATTCCATTCATTGGATCACTTTCCAAAGTCTGACCTTGGTATGAGAAAGTTGATAGGGGTACCAGTATAATGTTAGGAAATTCTGCTTGTGGAAAAGTTGGTGTATTTATGTCGAGGTGAAAAGAGCAAAGGGTGGGGGTCTGGGGTGGGGATGAGGAGTCAGGAACACAGACTGAGGCCAGATGTCAAGGGGCCTTGTGAATCAGGGTAAGGGTCTGAGCTTTACCCTGTAGGGGATGCAGGGACATATTGGAATATGAAGGATTGCTGGCTTTGTCTTTGATTATAAAAATAAAGATTGTGAATGGATACCATCTATGTGCCGGGCATTCTACCAAATGCTTCTAACTATTATTTCTGATGCTAATATACACTCATAAGGATTCAGCCAACAGCAGATAAAAAATATTAAAAGAAAACAACAACAACAAAAAACCAATGCAACAATAAAAGTAACACAAATAAAAAAGCAACACAGTATAACAGCTATTTATGTAGTATTTACATTGTGTTAGGTATTATAAGTAATCTAGAGATGCTTTAACGTATAGGGAGGTTTGCGTAGGTTATATGAAAATACTGTGCCATTTTATATCAGGGACTTGAGCATCTGCAAATTTCGGTATCTGAGAAGATCCGAGAACAAATTCCCCGAGGATACCAGGGACAACTGTATTGTATGTTTCCCACTTTACATCTGAAAAAACTGAGGCTGGGAAGGTTTAAGTGGCTTACCCAGACTCAAACGGCGGCTAGTGCTTGGTGGAGCCAAAATGTTCACTTCAGCCATCTGACACCAAAGTCCAGGCTCCTCCTCTCTCGGTGCAGTTGTCCCAAGTTAGAGGCACTGTCTTCAGTGAACTCTAGACTGCCACGAGCTCTCCCGCCTTGTTGGAGGTAGAAGAGCATCCTGCTGTTTGCAGTGTTGGTCAGATTGGATGGTGGACCTGTCTCAGGGCTCTGGAGTGGAGGGCAGCTGGCTTGATTCCTTGTCTGCCAACATGGGGAGCCTGGCACACTCTTTCCTATCCCTCCAAGGCCACACGCTGGCCGTCGCGAGCTTGGAGCTGGAGCAGAGCTTCCTGGCATGTGGCCTGCTTTGCATTCGTGGCTGGGGAGACAGTCAGATGGTTGGTGCGTCAATGTCAACGCTGAGTCTGTGTAGATGTGTGTTCATATTAACATGTAACAAGAAACTGATAACTGGCATGCAAACCTTGGACATAAAGTTTCCTTTTAGAATATTTTGTTTGAATAAAAAAGTGAGTTGATGTAAAGAAGAAGTAGTAAGTAAACCGTGGTACTGAGCGTCCTTGGCCACCACGCTGGGCAGTGGGCTCGCCCGCCCAGCCAGCAGGGGAAGCCGGGCGTCGGCCACCAGGAGTGGTCCCCTGAGGCAGCTGGACACCTCCGTGCAATCCTCAGACAGGCCTGGACTGCTCATTGCAGTCATGGGCACCTTCTTCCTCCTCTCTGTCCTGTTCTTATTCCCTCCCTGTCTCCACTAGCTCCCAGCTCTACAGCTAGAGGCTGGCAGTCACCTGCCCTCAGGATATTGAGGGGAGCTTAGTGGAAGGGCTGTCTCCAAGCGTGTGGGTGGGGAACAGAGAAGCAATGAGGTGGTGAGGCAGCTGGGGTGGTGACAGTGGAGAGTCACTCATACCCTGAGTCCAGTGGGACAAGGGCTGGGAGGGGTCCTGGAACTGGTGGGACCTGTCACTTGGAGGGGCTGCTGGACAGGAGCTTTGGCCCCTGAGAGGAATCCAGCCCCTTCCAACCCTAGGTGTCCCAGTGTGGGAGCTGCGGGATTAAATATTCCCGTCCCAGTTTTCCTCCTGCTCCCAAATTCCCTGCAGCAGACTGGGCTGGAGAGTGCAGAGAGGCATTCTGGAAGCCAAGTGGAACCTGGACAGCTCGCCTCTTCCTGGTGCCTGTCCTGGCTGGTTCTTCCACTGTCCTAGCATGGGAGGGAAAGTTGACCCCAGTCTAGCCCTCCCCTGGTCAATTTGTAGTGGGAGGGTAGGTGGGGAAACAAGGACAAGACGAGCAAGAAAGCGTGAGAGGGTGGGCAGTCCTGAGCAGTTAGGAAGGCCTCGGGGACATCTCTGCTCACGTCTGACCATCTTTGAGACCCCTGAGGCTGGGGCTGCCCCAGCTCTGTGAGTTCTTGGAGCTCCAGCTCGGTGGTCGCCAGTGACTCACGGAAGTGAACTGCACGCCTCCCTCCCACTTTCAGTAATGTACGGTTGGATCCCATCCTGAAAAGGTGGTCTGCTTCCTGGTCCTGTTTCTCCATGGGTGGGGGCTGCTGGGAGAGAAGAGGGGGTCACACGATGGCTGTCCTGGGCTGCTGGCCACACTGCCCCTGCCCCATTTTCTCCAGGGAGCCTCTTCACACTGCCTACTTTTTGGTATCTGCATCACCATGTTTATGTTAGGCAGCAGATGTAGAGTTGACACCAGTTCTCTGATTCCTTTGCTCCTTCTGGGCAGAGGCAAATGCAAAAACAACTTGGGAAAAAAGATTTCACCTTGGCAGTGCATATCCTCCTTCCCTCTCTCCTTCCTTCCTCCCTTTCTCCTCCTTACCTCCCTTTTGCCCCCTCTGACTCTGGCTTCCTCTCAGCACTGGGCCCACCTGTCTCCCAGCTCCATCCTGTCCTCCCCATGTAGTGTGTGTGGCAGGTGGCTTCTAAAATGACCCCCAGTGAATGCTGTCTCCTGTGTAATCCCCTCCGTTTGAGTGTGGACTGGATTTAGTAACTCATTCCTCATGAATAGAAGAAGCATGAGATGTTGCTTTCCATATTAGGCTATAAAAAGATGCCAGCTTCCATTGTGGGTGCACTGTCTCTTTCCTGAACAGCTCCCTGGGGGAAACCAGCCACCTGAGGGAGGCCTCAGGCCAACAGCCCAGAGGAATGGAGGCCCACCTGGGGGAGCTTGGAAGTGCACCCTTCCCCTGTAGTCTTCGAATGAGACCTCAGCCCGGGCCAACAGCTTGACTGCAACTTCATGAGACACTGAGAGCCAGAAGCACCCAGCCAAGCCATGCCCAGTCCTGGCTCACAGAAGCTGCTAGATAGTGAATGTTTGTTTTTAGCTTAAGCTGATAACTTTTAGGATAATTTGCTAGGCAACAATAGTGGGGGACACTGTCATTAAAACTTGGAAAGGAGGAGCTAGACCTGGTATGAGTTGGCAGTAGGAATCATCAGAGCCCTGCCTTGACTCTGGGGGTGGGCGGGGGGACCAGGTGCCCCCCATGGCCGGTGCATCATCCAGCAGCCTCAGGAGTCTGGGAGCTCACATCAGTCAGAGCTCGATGCCAAGGCTGAGAGACAGTGGAAGACTGTATTGGGGTGGGGGAGGCTGGGATCCCCTTTCCTTTTATTATTGACTGAGCTCAATGTTTATTTTATTAATAATACATGCCTGGCAGTTATGTCTGTGAACACACGTTCATCTCTCAGGTCTAATTGTTCTGTCGAGCAGCCCTCCCGTAGATTTATCCTTCCGTCTCTGTTCTTTATTTAGCAGTTTTATTGCCAGCGATTAGTAATGGCATCAGTTGGAGTCCCTCTTTATGGGGAAGATTCATCTCTGTTTACTCCGTGGGATGAATCTGGAGTGAGGCCGTTTGTGGGGGCAGAGCCTGGTCCCCGCTGGCCTACCCCACCCAGCACCCCAGGTCCCCCAGTCCCCTCCTGGCTGGGCCCAGAAGCCCTGCCTGCTGCTCCTCATCATCTGGAGGCCTCACCCAGCAGGGCGGCCTGAACAGCTTCACGTCTACTCTGCCCCGCGCCCATTCAGGGAAACTAAGAATCATGTACCCCCTGGGGTTCCCTCCTGGCCCCTCCTCAGCACCATCTCCTGACATCACATTCTTAGGAGGCTTTTGCAGCCGGGCCCATGTCTCTGTAGCAGACCTTGGGTGGGGGGCACTTTGCTGCTGCCACTTCACAGTCTGATATTCCCCACTGCCCCCCACTACTGCTGTCTGCCCAACCCACATCCCAGGTGGAGCTTTCTCACCTCGGGTGACTCTAACCTTCTGCTGCAGAGGCCCTGGATGACAGCTATGCCTCTGGGCATTGCTCAAGCCTGCAGGACCCAGGGGTTGGAGGTATGGGGTTCTCCTCCTCACTGTAGCGTGCTTGGGCACAGGGCAACTTTCCTAATGCACCTGTCTCCTGTCTGATGGGGCAGGCGTGTGGCGAGCTGTAGGGGTGAGACAGGTTGGCACAGGGTTTGTGGGGAGGAGCATGTTTCCGTGGATGGGGGTAGTAGTCACGTCAGCTTGCTGGGGTGGGGTGGGAGTCACTGGGCGGGAGTGGTCCAGCCCTCTGTGCAGGACACCGGCCTTCCAAGCCAGACTCTTGAGCCGGCCTCAAGTTGCCCCTTTCAGGACCCCTCCCATTCCCTCCTTCACTGGTGTGGTCTGCACAGCCTGGCTGGGCTCTTCCTTGAGGATTCATGGTGTAGGCCAAGCAGCTCAGGCTTTGCCGTTAGACAAATCTGGGGTTCGGGTCTCAGTTCCACTTTGTGTGAGCATAATGACCTTGGTGTGCACTGAAACCTTTGGGCCTCAGGTTTTTCTCCAGCATGATGGACATAAGAATCGCTTGTTTGTAAGGGG
Organism: Cynocephalus volans; assembly: GCF_027409185.1. NCBI lineage: Eukaryota > Metazoa > Chordata > Mammalia > Dermoptera > Cynocephalidae > Cynocephalus > Cynocephalus volans. The sequence goes on from NC_084461.1 coordinate 224,914,680, forward strand.
CTTACCAGGCCTGTAAGAAGTGAGTCCAGCCCTCCAGGGTAAGGAGGGCTGTCTGGCCAGAGCTTATATCCTCAACTCCTCCCCACGAGATTCCCTTACTGCTCTCTTTCTAACCTGCTGCCTCCTCCACGCTGTCCTGAGGGTTGCTTCTCTTCCTTTAACCCAAGAGCACTCCATCTTTCCCATCGTACCTATAGCACAGTGGAGCATAGTGGAGACCAGCTGGAATATTCCATCGTTCTGGTTATCTATTGCTGAGTGACAAATTACTTTTGAATTGGTGGCTTAAGACAACACCAGTGCTTCATGGAATCTCATAGGTCTGTGAGCCAGGAATTTGGGACTGGCTCTGCTGGTGGCTCTGGGTCCAGATCTTTTATGTGGTGGCCCTGGGACAGTGACTTGAGCTAGAAGGGCAGGGGCTGGGGCAGCATCTCTCTCCTCACCTGCTCTCAGAGCCTCTCCACGTGGTCTGTCCATGTGAGCTAGTTGGGCTTCTTCATACCATGGTGGCCTCAGACTTTTTACTTGGCAGCCCTGGGCTCCAAAGAGAGAGACAGCCAGTGGAAGCTGTGTCACCTTTTGTGATCCAGCCTTAGAAGTCACACAGGGTCACTTCCACTGTACTCTATGAATGGAGTCAGTCATAGAGGCCCACCCAGGGGCAAGGGAAGGGGACGTAGACCCTATCTCTTAACGCGGGGATGGCAAGTTTCCAGAAGAGCATGTGGGTTGGGAAATGCTTTTGCAGCATTACAATCTGCCACATTCATCCCACAGGGAAATGGACTGCAAAGGGACCCACCCCCTGGGGCCTTCGGAGCACTGGGTACTGCCCCTCCTTCAGCATGGAGGCCATGTGGCTGCGTCCCTCTTCCCCATGACCTACACCACAGCCAGTAATCCTCATCCAGGACAGTCCATGTCCTCAGTCAAGGCCCTGGGAAATGAGGTCTGAGAGACAGACCTCTTCTCCCTGCCCCAGGCCTTTTTTAAAGTTCACCTCTTGTCTAAGGACCCGCCCCTTTCCCCATGACTGACACCGGGAGAGCCCCACCCCCCTGCTTAGGACGAGCCACTCTAACTACAGGCCTGTGAGCTGATGCCGTGGCCTCCATCTGCCAGGGAGTGCTGGTCCAGTGGGGGATGTGGCTTCATCTTGGGGCCCAGAGAACGCTGGCCCACCTGTCACAGGGGTCCATGAGCAGTGAGCAGGGAGAAGCAGCTCATATCTTTCTGTCCTTTTGACAGTTACCCCAGTGAGGTCCACAGCCTTCCCCACTCATCTGGCTCTGACTGTGGCCTTCTCACCTAGCCCAGAGCCCAGATGGGGTCCTGCTGGCCTGCTGAGCTGCCCCCTGCTCTCTTTGTGGGCTTCAAGGGGCCTTGGACCCTGCTTTGTGGCTGGAGGCCTACCATCTGCTGCTGACTCACACTTCTGTCTTCCCGCCTCCCTCCTTCCTTCCTGCCTTCCTGCCTTCCACACATATTTACTGAGCATCTGCTATGTTCTAGGTGCTTTGGATACAGCAGAGAAAAAAACAGACGGAGATCCCTGCTCTCTGTGGGCTTGTATTCTTGTTGTGGGGGAAGAGCCAATAAACAATAGACATGATTTAATCCTAAATTGTGTGGTGTGTTAGCAGGAGACAAGCACTGGGGAAAGAGTAACACAGAGGAGTAGGGGAGGGGGGCCTGGCAATGCCGGGCCTTGCAAAGGACGTTGGGGTGGGGGGAGACAAAGCCAGAATGGTCAGTGAGGGTGGGGGTCCTCATGGGTGGGGGGGTGCAGGTGGGCCGCCATAAGGCCTGGTCTGACTCTCCCTGTCCCGGGAACTCTGGGAGCCCCAGTCCCTCTAGCTTTTCTGAGACCAAGTGCTGCGCAGTGAGCACTTCCGCAGAGAGTGCGAGGAGGCTCAGGGACACTGCCCTGAGGCCTTGTGCCAGCCATGCGTGATTCTCCACTTTGGTCTCGGGATTGGTGCAAGGAAGGACAGAGTCACTTTTTCCCTAACTGAGCCACATTTGCTTTGTCATCTGAATCCCGTTGCCTTTCTGTCCCTCGGTCTAGGATTTATCCTTTATGAAGCTCAGCCTTCCCTGCGCGTGAGAGGCTCCCACTGCAGCTGCAGCCGAGTCCTGAGCCTCCAGTCCCCCAGGTTCTTGCAGTCCTGCGCTCCTGGAGGCTTTCTTCTTGAAGTGTTTCCAGGTCCACTTGGTGAGAGGAAGTGCAGTAAGTGGTGACCTCCTCGGCCTGGCCCCCCGGAATGGGAGCTCAGACTGGAGCAGGCAGGACTCCTGACCTGGGTGAACCCTACTGGGCTCACCACGGCCATCCGCTGCCAAGTGCTTGGAGTCCAGCAGTCCACCCCCAGAGCACAGGGCCTCTGCTAAGTAGTGAGGGGCTGTGGCCAAGGGAGCCAGAGAGTGATGGTGACAGTGCCTGATACTCACCAGCATTTAGTGGGTGCCAGGCACTGGGCATACTAACTCACCTAATCCTCATCACCATTGTGTGAAGTGGGATTAGAATGATCCCCATTTTACAGATGAAGATACTGAGGGTCAGGGTGGCCTGCTCAATCACTGAGTAAGCAGTGGTCCAGTGGGGATGTAACCCAGGCTTTCTGATTCTAGGCCTGTATCTTAACTCCTCACAGGCAGGTCCTCCCTTCAGTAATGACTGTGGAGTGTCTCTGTGTGGTGGGGGGTAGGTAGTGGTTTGCTACCCTGGCATGGTTTGGTTGCAGGTCTTCAGGGCTCCCCTTCAGGTGGGGTGAGGGTCTACCTTCTCAGACCCCTTGACTAGCTGGCATCATGACTCAATCTCATAAGAGACCCTAAGACAGAATAAACAGCTAAGCCACTCCTGCATTCCTGACCCATGATACTGTGAGAAAATAAAGTCTCTTTTTTGATTTGTTTTAAGCCACTATGTTTTTTGAATTTTGTTATATATCAAGAGATAACTAATACAGTGTTTGTACTAATTAATATTCCCACAAGCAGTGTGCTAGAATTCCCATTACTCTGTATCCTTGTCAACACTTGGGATTGTCAGGATTTGTGATTTTGCCAATCTGATGGGTAGGTAATGCTAATTCTTTGTGACTTTAATTTGCTTCACATACTTAAGAGCTCTGTAATTAGGCACATACATATTTAAGATTGTTATGTCTACTTGATTAATTAACCCCTTTATCATTCTGAAATGTCCCTATTTATTCTTGTTCTAAAAACTACTTCAACTGATATTAATGTGGCCATTCCAATTTTCTTTTTTTATTCTTCTGCAACTTAAATTTATTCCTGTGAACATTAAATCAGTAAGAGTCATCTGTGTTTCTATGTGTAATTCAAGTTTGTTCATGCTTCTTGCTGCATGACATTCAATTATAGGAATATTCCATATTCTATATTCCTATTATCCTATTGATTTATGATTTGTTTATTTTGTTTTACTTTAATTTTTGCAACTACAACCAATCTCTGAGACCATTTTTGTACTGAGAATGTGAAGTTTTAGGCATGAGATTATTTCCATGGATATTTATTAATTTCACTTTATTTGTAGTGAAATGTCCATAAGAGAGGCCCAACCTGTACAGAATGTGTGGAGTGTGGATATGCTGGGAAGTTTCTGTAGTAAACAGGCGGGAGCCCCTTGGTCACTTCTAATGCGCATGAGCTGGTGTCCGAAGCCACTCACTGAACGTCACTTGTGGGAGTGAAGAGGTTTACTCCGATACTCGCCTGAGAAGTAGATATGCTGTGTAGCTACCAGCATCCCAAATGTACTACAAAACACCATTAACTTCCAAAATTTGTTGTGATTTGAAAACTGTATAAACAATCTTACAATCTCTTCTCTACCCCCATGTTCTTTAAACAAAGTATTGTCAGTGAGACATCTCTACCTATGTATCTATCTACCTACCTACCAACTATCCATCCACCCAACTACCTACCTACCTACCTAGACATCTAGATAGTTTACTAAACTGATGAGCATGAAATATAATTTCGTAATAGTTGATAAAACTCTTTAACAATGTATGATGCATACACAGAAAGTCCACAGTTCATAAAAGTGAAAGCTCAATGAATTATCCCAAAGTAAACACACCAGTATAATCACTGCCCAATCAAGGAAAATCAAATTACAATATCATGCAGATTCCTTCCTCAGTCTCCCTCTCAATACTCTTCCCTCTCTCCACTATCCTAGCTTGTAACTCCATAAAGAAATTTGACTGCTTTCGAATATTATAGGAATGGAATCATAATTTTCTTTGAAGGCTGTCTTCTTTCACTTAATGTGGAGATTTCCCCATTGTGTTGATCGTAGCTATAGTTTATAGGATTTCATTGCTTTGTAAGTTGCCAATGAATGAATGTTCCACAACCTTTGTCCATTCCACTAATAAATGCCATTTGCATTCTTATCAATTTGGGGCTTTACAAAGAAGGGTGTGAGGAATATTCTTTTACCTGCCTTCTGGGGATAATATGTGTAGAGCTAGGGCTGGGTCTGGAGCTCACAGACCCTTCAAGTCCGTTGTCCAGACTGGGTCACAAACCCTTCACATGAGGTCTATGAGCAGGTAACTGGAAAAAAGGTCCTTGGAGCCATGGTTGAAGAAAGAGTAGTCTTCATTCAGCACACGCACACGCACACGCACACGCACACGCACACACACACGTCTCAAAGCTAGGCAGTCCAAAGAGATACTCAGAAACTCAACTGCTACTGGCAATGGCAATGTCCAAAGAAAAATCGAGCAGCTGCCAGCAAAGTGAACATGCCCTATTTTTAGACACAAGCTCTCTGCTGGCCAGTGGCTGCTTCATAAACTCTGAAGAACACACAGTAGCAACAAACTAAAAAGATACATGGGTGTGCATACCCACTAACTCCACTCACACACAACTTGTTTACAAAGAACGTGCTGCACGTGGGGCGAGGGGGCCTGAGTAAACTATTCTATTTTCCTCACAATATGTATGCAGTTTGGTTAGGTATATGACTTAGAATGGAATAGCTGGATTTTAGGTGTGCAGGTACCAGCTCTGGTAGGTAAAGCCAAATGACTGTCCAAGGTGGCTGTGCAAATGTCCAGTCCATCAGCAGTACATAAAGTTCCCTTTGCCTATGGTTGGTATTAACAGTTTTAAAATTTCAGCTATTCTGTTAGGTGTGTAATAATACTATGTGTGAGGAAAGTGAAGTTGGTTTGGTCAGGCCCTCTTGCCTCATATCTGGCTGGCTGTGGTTCAGCACATCCATCGTAAACAAGTTACGTAGCAGTAGAGTCAGTGCACATGCACACCCGTGTACCCCTTGGCTCGTTGCTGTTTTTGTGTACACTTCGGTATGGAAGGCACTGACTGGCTCTGAACTGCTTGCATCTAAAAATAAAGTATGTCCACTTTGCCTGTGGCTGCTCGGTATTTCTTTTGCTTATCTGACTCAGGAACTGCACAGGACGGGATAGAAGGGTCTGTGATCTAGCCTGATGCTATCTTTTTTTTTTTTTTTTTTTAATATTCAGGGCTTTTGAGGAATAATATACAGTAAAAACTACTCTTTTTAGTATACAGTTCTATAAGTTTTAACACACATATAGTTGCATAGCCACTACCACTATCAAGATATGGAACACTTCTATTGATATAAGAGGTGCTCAGTTTCCCTGGATTCAGGTTTCAGGACACCCTCTGGGTTTCCAGCCACTCCCTGAGGTCTCAGGCGCCCTCCACTAAGCTCTCCCCTGGAGGAAAGTTAACTCTTGCCAGTCAGACCTATTTTGGACACCAGCACAGAGAAAATGAGACCAGGGGGCTGGCTTATGCAAATCCAGTGACTGGGCATGCTCAGTAGAGAGCACAGAATATTCTTGAATATGCCTGGTGCATGTGGTAGGGTCTGACCAATGAACATGCTCCAGGAAGAAACCAACTGAGCATGTGCAGGACTAATGTTACATAACTGGGAACCACCCCCTTATTTGAATATTCACTAGATAGAGAAACTGTAAAAGCCCAATTTCTGCAGCAGGCGGGGTTGTTGTTCACGTTCCTGGAGGTTACTCGAACTTTCCTGGCTGAGGTGTGTGTGCTTTACTTTGTATCTAACTTACTTTCAGCAAGTGGCTGCTCACTCTCTTGAGCCAGCCTGCACTTTGTACTGAAGTTAAGTATGTTTTTCTTGTTTTTTGTTAGACTTGGCGTGGGCCCTGCTCAGTCTCTGGAGCTATGCCGCACTCTCTCTGTGGAACCTGTATTTCTTATCTAGTATATTAAACTTGTTCTCAATTTCTACTGTGACTCTGCCCTTGAAAGCTTTCCTGTGGCGGAGTCAAGGACCTGGTAAGAGGACTGGGTAGGTTGAGGCTGACTATTGGGCCCCCCAAGAAAGTACCTCCAACATCTCTATTACTCCCCCAATTCTCTTGTGCCCCCTTATTGTTGAACTCTCCTTAAACCCCCAACTTCTGGCAACCACGGATATGTTGTCTCTATATTTTTCCTTTTTCTAGAGTGTCATATAAATGGAATCATACAGTATTCTATTTTATAGGTAGTCAACTGAGACTGACTGCTTTCTCTTGGCAAAACTGCACTTGAGATGCATGGGTGGTGTTGATTGCCTGACATCAGTGAGCAGTATTTCACTGTATGGATGGACCATGTTTGTTCATCTGTTCATCAGTCGAAGGACATTTGGGTTATTTGGGGGTGAATAATCCTTCTTGGTCATGATGAGTTATATATGCTTATTTTACACATATATACACACACAATTATGTATTGGATAAATTATATACAATACAAATTAGTATAATATAAATAACAAGATTTAATGCATATTTGTAATATGTTATGTATTATATATAATTTTATATATAATTTGCTAGAATTTTGGTAATAATTTTTATCTGTATTCATGATGAATATTGGTCTTTTTTTCTTTTTTGGGTAATGCCTTTGTCTGGTTTTGTATTGGAATACCACAGAGAATGACTTGCAAAGTTTTTTTCTTCTTTAGGTTCTTGGAGGAGTTTATGTAGAACTGATATTATTTCTTCCTCAGATTTTGGTAGAAGTCACCAGTGAAGCTATCTGGGCCTGGGGAATTTCTTGTGGAAAGTTTTTAAACTACTATTTTAATTTCTTTAATAAATATAAAGCTATTTAAGTTAGATATTTCTTTTTGAGAGAGCTATGATAGTTTGTGTCTTTCTAGAAATTTGCTCATTTTATCTAAGTTGTCAAATTTCTTGGCACAACATTATTCATAATATTCCCATTGTATTCTTTTGACTTCTGTAGAATCTGTGGCTATGTTCCCCGCTCTGATTTCTGCTATTGGCAATTTGTGTCTTTTCTCTTTCTATTCTAATTAGCCTGGATATAAGTTTACCAATTTTCTGAGCTTCTCAAAGAATCAGTTTATGGTTTTATTGATTTTCTTTATTTTTCTGTTTTTAAAAACTTTTATTGATGTTTATTATTTCCTTTCTTCTGCTTATTAAGGTTTCATTTGTTCTTTCTTTTTTAGTTTCTTAAGGGAGAAGCTGAGATCATTGGTTTGAGACCTTTCTTTTCTTTTTTTTTTTCTTTACTCTAAATGAACAGAAGGTTTAATTAAGCGCCAAACAGTACACTTTATCATACGTTTTAGTTTAGCGTTGTGTGAGGTTGAGAGGAACAAAGGTTACCCCCCAAAACCTGCTTTCAGAAGAGACCAGGTGATCTGCCTGAAGACAGCCATGACTTCATGCCTTGAAACTGCTGTCACTGGAAAAATATCTTCCTTATTTTATATTTTCTCTCTCTCTTTAAAAAAATTAATTAGTAATAATAATTATTTTTAACATTCTAAGATGTTGTGGAGCAGTGGGAGAGGGAGGGGGAGGGGAGGGGACAGGAAAACAGAGGCGAGGGGTGAGCAGGGCTGGCCCACGGCCGGCTCCTTTCCTGGCCCAGTTGTGGAGGGCAGGGGGGCTTGGCAGCAGGTCCGTCGTTGCCAGGCTGGATGTGCAAGTCAGGGGGCATGGCTGAGGCCCCCATCCACCCCATCTTTTTTTCTAATATAGGTATTTAGTGCTATAAATCTCCTCTCAGTAATCTTTTAGCAGCATCCCATAAATGTTAGTATGTTCTGTTTTCATTTTAATTCTGTTAAATACTTCCTAATTTGCCTTTGGATTTCTTCTTTGATTCATGGGTTATTTAGAAGTATGTTATTTAGTTTCTAAGTATTTTCCTTATGTATTATTTCTGTTACAGATTTCTAATTTAACTATTTTGGTCAGAGAACATACTTTTTGATATTTGAATCCTTTGAAATTTACGGACACTTGTTTTATGGCCCAGGGTATGGTCTAACTTGTAAATGTTTTGGTGCACGTGAAAAGAATGTCTATTTTGATGATGCTGGTTGAAGTGTTATATAAATATCAATTAGATCAAGTTGGTTGATAGTGTTTTGAAGTCTTCTTTGTCATTACTGGTTTTCTGTCTACTTGTATGCATTATAAGAGAGGAATGTTGAAATCTTTGGCTATGTTTTTTTTCTGTTTCTTCTTGTCACCTATGTTTTGCTTTGTGTGTTTTGAAGCTTTGTTTTTAATTAGGACCTCTTAATTACTATGTAATCACCTTCTCTATTCTTGGTAATATTTCTCTGAAACCTGTTTTGCTTGCTATTAATGGAGGCATATTAGATTTATTTTGATTAGTGTTATCATGGTATATCTTTTTCTATGCTTTTACTTTTGACAACTGTTTGTGACTTTACATTGAAAGTGAATGTCTGTTGACAGGTTATAATTGGATTTTTTTTTTTCAATCCAATGTGACCATCTCCATCTCTGAATTGGGGTGTTTAGACCATTTCTATTTAATATAGTTATCTATTTTGGATTTAAATCTACCATCTTGATATTTGTTCTATATCCTCTTTTTTCTTTTTTTCTGTTTTTCCCTTCTTTTGGATGAATTATTTTCTATAATTTTATTTTATTCCACTGTTGGTTTAGTTTTATATTTTTTTCTTTAGGGGTTTCTCTAGGATTTACAATTTAATTCTTCATTTAAAACAACCTCCCAATGACATCATCACACTTCTTATATGTTGTAAGAACCTTACGACAGTATACTTCTCTTCATGTCCTTTTGTCCTCTGTGCAACTGTTGACATACATTTTACTTCTGTGTATGCTATGAACTCTACGCTGCATTGCCATTATTTTGGCTTTAAACAATTGTCTTTTAAATACATTATATACAACAAAAAATTATTTTTTATTTACCCACATATTTACCAATTTTTAGAGCTCATTAATTCTTTAGTGTATACCCAGATTCCCAGATTGCCTTCTGGTATAATTTTCCCTCTGCTTAAAGAACTTGTTTTTATATTTCTTGAAGTACAGATCTTCAAGAGATGAGTTCTCTTAGATTTTTGTCTGAAAGTCTTTATTTAACCTTTATTTTTGAAGATATGTTTGCTGGGCAAAGAATTCTAGGTTGACAGAGTATTTCTTTCAGTACTTTAAAGATGTTGCTTCACTCTCTTCATGCTTGTATAGTTTCTGGTGATAATTATTCTATAATTCTTATCTTTGACCTTTTTCATGTAATGTATCTGCTTTCTATGGCTGCTTTAAAAATTTTCCCTTTATCACTGGTTGCTATGGTTTTCTCTGGATTTATTCTGCTTGGGGTTTTTTGAGCTTCTTGGATCTCTGAGTTAATATTTATTATCAAATTTGGAAAAAACCTAACCATTATTAAAAACAATTTTTTTTCCTCCTCCTCTCTTCCATTTCTCTTTTTGATTCCAATTAAGTGTATATTAAACCTGTTGATATTATTTCACAGGTCACTGATGCTGTTAACTTTTTAAAAAGTCTTTTTCTATGGGTTTAATTTTATATAGTTTCTATTGCTATGTCTTCTAGTTCACTGATATTTTTTTTTAATTGCCTAATCTGCTGCTATCTCATCCAGTGTATTTTCATTTCAGATATTGTATTTTTCATCTCTAGAAGTTACATTTGGGTTGTTTTTTATAACTTTCATTTCTCTCCTCATCATGCTTATATTTTCCTCTATATTCTGGAACATATAGAACATATTTAGAATGGCCTTTTAAATGTTCTCTGCTAGTTCATTATTTCTTTCATTTCAGGGTCTGTTTCTACTGAGTGATTTTTTTCTTGGTTATTATTTGTATTTTCCTGTTCCTTTGCACACCTCAGTATTTGCACAAATCAGTATTTGATTGGATACTGAATATTGTGATTTTTATATTGCTGGTTGCTGACTTTTGTTGTATTCCTTTAAGTGGAGTTATATTTTGTCCGGTGAACAGCTAAGTTACTTGAAATCAATTGTGTCCTTTAGATCTTACCTAGATAATAAAATGTCCTATAATCTGTGCTGTCTAAAATGGTAGCCACATCTCACATGTGGCTCATAAGCACTTTTTATGTGGGTAGTGCAACTGTGGAACTAAACTTTTAATTTTATTTACTTTTAAATCGTCACATTTGGCTAGTAGCTACCGGGTAGATCCAGTGAGCCTTCACTGTAAGATTTATTTAGCCCCACCACTAAGGTGCTGTCCTTCAAAAGATTTTACCCAATGCCTGTGTCTTATCAGGTATTTCCACTCTGATAAGTGGGGCATAAACTATTCCCAACTTTGTGTGAGCTCTGGGCATGTTCTGCCTGTGCATTTCTGGTGGTTCTTTTCTTGGCATTGGTAGTTTTCTCTCACACATGCATATCACTACTCAGCCAAAAACTCAAGGGGACCCCTCTGCAGATTTCCAGAGCTTTCCTTATGTGAAGCCACCACCTCCTCAGTATTCTGGCTTCCTTTGCCCCTTCAAACTCTGATCTCTGTGGCCACAGAGATAGACTACTAGGCTCTGTGTGGGTTTCCCCTCCCTACCCTGCAGCCTGGAAATCGTCTCCAGACAACAAGCTGGTAAAACCATAGGTTCATCTTGTTTGTTTTCCTTCTCTTCAGGGTCCCAGTCGCTTGTTGTCCAATGTCTAAAAACTGTTGTTTCCTGCAGAATAACCCTGTTGCCGAGAGGGGAGGGAGGAGAGGTGTGCTTTCACGATGTGTGTCTATCTAGCTACTTATGGTGGTTAATTTAAGTGATCAGTAAACTCAGGGAGGAGCTTATTCATGGTGTATGATAAAAATATTCTTAAGCAGATTTCTTTTGACACCAAGTTCCCATTAAAAGTCCAAAAGATTCTTGGTTTAAATCAGAATGGCCTAATTGCATGGGCCTACTGATGTCACCTTGGATGGATGCATCTCACCTGGCTTGCTGGAGTCCCTGCCCGAATGGCAGAGAGAAAGGAGTCACACAGAGTTCTGCAGGAGAACTAGCAAATCTTCTCCAAGCACATCAACATAGAGCTCAGATTTACTTAGAAATACACTTGCCCTTAGCATCTTTTGCCAACAGCCTGGAGGACTCAGATTAGATTAAAATATAATGTAAGTATTTTTTGGAGGAAATTTCTTTCTTCCCTCTCCTGGCTCCTGATGGTTTCTGCCCCTCTCTCCCCCGTGCGGAGTGTAAGAGGCAAAGGTCTTTCCCAGGGCTGGGTGGGCCAGCCCCATCAGCAGAGATAATATGCTCTGCGAAAACAGCACGGGCAGGTCTCCTGACACAGATACGCTCAGCTGGAGCCAACTGGTTTCAAGATTTTGGAGCCTCAGGAACATGATCAAAGGAAGCTGTTGGAACTTGTTGGGACATTTGAAAAATCTTTCAGTGTCTGACTTGACTTCCTAAGATCCGTCAGAGTCACCTGTTTCAAAAACTGATAGAGAAACTGATTAGATATAAAGATGTCAAGTATCTCCTGGATACTCTAGAATTTGTTAAAGCTCCTCTGTGCTTGATAATATTCAAATCCTATTTGCAGATTTAAACCTGGATGTGTGGATGCTTTAGGTAGTGATGCTATTTATCTTTTAGAGCCATTTTTTTTTCCTTGGGATATTTATTTCTCTATCCATAAAACCAAAATTAGATTCATTGGATTGGGGGGAAATGGGAAGAGAGATAAAGTAACTTTTAATTTACCCTCCTGGTCCCGAAGAATAGCAGCTTTGATTTTTCATAGGTGATTTAAAAGTTAAAACTGTATCTTTACTAACATGGCTCTTCCTCTTGGTAACCAACGCGATGAAATCCTCCAAAACGCGGTAGTCCAAGGCTGTGTCCTCTCCATGGTAATAAACACAGAATTTGGGCACATTCGCCACTTTCACATAATATGATTTGCCTAATGTCCTCATCATTTCATCATCACAAAACCAAATAACAATTTGGTCCTAACTTGGGTTTTGGATGTCACTGTGCGTGCTGGGCAAGCCTTTTGCCCTTCTTTTGTTGGCAGATGTGGGATTTCTCATCAAAGAATATTAGTGAGATGTGAGTACTTAGGGCTCACACCGTGGGACATCTGCTCTCAGGTCTCAGTCCCTGAGACCCCATTTGTGAGGCGCAACCTGCTGGCTGCCCGCTGCACCAGGGTCGGGGAGCAGAGTCCTCACTCTGGCTTGGGACTGGGCTTATCCACATCGTGTCCAACAACCTGCTGAGAAAAGTGAGGAAATAGTTAAAATCACATTGGTTGCTCTTCCAGAAGATTCTTTTTACTAGATTCGACCCAACAATTTTAAAATAAGAATTCTGCTGAATGTAATGATGTTTACTGATTGCCTGTCTTGTACTTGGCTCTGTGTTAGTTGCTGAGGAGGCTTGCAATAATGCAGACAGGCAAGATTTCTCCCTCCAAAACTGACCATGAGTGGGTGCGGGAGCCCGACAGTTAAACACGTAATTACAGGATACAGGGTTGGCCAGCTCAGAAAGTGAGGTACATGGTTAGAATCAGGGCATGGGGACAGCCTCCTGGAGGACACGTGTCTAAGGTGGGGCACCTAGGAGGGTACAAAAGAGGTGGACAATGGAAGGCTGTAAGGTTACGATCTGTAGGAATCAGACAGAGAAGGTTGTGAGGTTAGGACTCACAGGTTGACCTTAATCTCAAATATCTATCTTTATAATTTTAGCTCCATCCATAGCCCTGCTGATATTGCTTCTAAGACAGAAGATAACTTCTTCCCTCAAATACATTCCCCCAGGTAATATTTCTCCTTGTGGGGACATAGTTATGGTAACTATGGTTTGTTACTGAATGCAGAGACTCCCCTTTTGCTAGGCTATTCTTTTCCTGAGGCCCTGAGAATTTTACAAGACATTATTTTTCAAGTTTTAGTAGGATGAAAACTCTGGAGGATGTTTGAGGTGATTTTGTGGTGGAGTCAAAACACAGCTTTGTTGTCCTCCCCTGCACCCTGGGGAGTGACCTGTGGAAACCAGACTTTTGGGACAGTGGCCCGCCTGCGCTCCTGGCTGGTCACCTGGCTGACTCACCAGGTGTAGCCAAACTGATTGGCATCGGCGGGGGACTTGGTGGAGTATTTCACAGTGAAAATCAGGTGTGGCGGCGCTTGCTGGGAAGACAAACAGGTATAAAATCCTGAATCCAAATCACTACATGAATACACTCGAAGCCCCTGTATTTGTGAGTTTGAGACTTGGTGAGCTGTGCGCCTCCACATCCTCGCAGCGTGGAAATGGCACCTTTGCCAACAGAACAAGGACAGTGCTTTTGCACGGTCCCCTGGGACCTGGACAGCTCGGTCCCGATGGCTGCTTAGGTCTAAACAGTGAGGGAGGTGCTTTTTGCCCCCGTCTTTCCCATAGAATAAGAATTAAGAGGCCTCAGCAGAAGCCATCCAGGGGAAGCCCACCTGGACCGCCCTTCCCAGCACTGCTGCCTATGGTGGGACCTGCACTCAAATCCTCAAAGGCGCCGGGTTGGTTGTTACAATACTCCTTGCGTTAGTTTAGATTCTTCCCTCCAAATCCCCAAAGACTGGGGACTCAGGAAAAAAGTTTCTTTTTGAGTACTGGGCCGGGTACTGGCACCAGCTTAGGGCCTGACCCTAAGAAGGCATGGTATGTAGGGAATGAGGGGGACCCTGGGGCTTCAGGAGATGCTGGAGGCAGCTTTGTTCACAGGTGAAGACCCTACGTGGCCTGCAGCTGCTTTATAAGGCCTGGAGGGCCGAAGACCCTTTTCTCACTAGCTGAGACCCCCACCGCCTTGTGCCGACAGAAGAAAGACATGAGTCCAGGGACAGAACCACATCTGCAAACGTGTTTCACTTTTTAAAAGGCAGCCTTTTCTTTATCAGAAAATAGCTTTCAGAGGCTAGTTTCCTTTGTGAAGAAAACCCATTCTATGCAAATAAATATTTCTGCAAAATTGCCTTGGGTCAGTCCTCAGATAGTTCTGCTGAGGTGACCTGGAAACCCACTGCTGTGTCCAAGGTGAACCAAGGTGAAGCACCCACCAACCCTAGGAGGGGTGTGGTGGGTGGTCAGCCTGTTGGGTGCTCCCCGCCCACAGCAGGGCTCAGCATTTCTGGGGGTCTCAGGGGAGCCTACCCTTGAGAAGGAGTGGGTGGGATGCAGGGGCAGAGAGACCTTTAGGGATCAGGCCTGTGGTGTCCTGTACCACACCCAATCTGGTGGCGGGGCCAGAGAAGGGCGGGGGAGGCCAGGACAGGAGGAAGGGAGAGGAAGAGGGGACTGGAGTGGAGCAGATCTGGGAAGGGACACAGAGGGGACCGCATCATGCAAGCAGCGCCCCTCGTCAGGGAGCCTTCAGATGGGGCTGTCTCAGAATCCCACTTCCTTTTGGGTTTTAGGGATCTCAAATGGCCAAGTATATGTCGATGTCTGTGTGTGCGTGAGCGGTTGCTTGTTCTGGGGGAGAGGGAAGGAAGCTCTTCTGGGTTTATTTGGGGCTGAGGGTGAGTCAGTCTGCTGTAATTCTCAAGAAATGCCTTCTGTGGCAAAGTCCTCCAGGTCGTCGGTGGAGATGATGTCCAGGCCCGGAGCTTCTGCGCCCTGGTCTTCCCGGCTCGGGGGAGGCCCGAGGGGGCGCTGGCCTGCAGAGTGCCAGGTGGAGTCGCCCTGAGGCCCCGGGGCCGGCTGCAGTCCAGCCTCGTGGGCGCTCTGGGGCCTGGCCGTGGGGGGTCGCGGGCCCTGCCTTAGGAAGGTGGGGGCGCTGAGCTGCGAGGAGCAGCGCAGCGGCATCAGGGTGGTCACGGGCACGGGCCGGCAGCCGGCATACAGCACATAGGGAGCCGCGGGGGCGTCCGGCGGGGGCGGCTCCGGGGAGCCCCCCTGGGAGGATGGGACCGAGACCTTGACATACTTGCCGGTCTCTGGGTCATAGAAGGTCTTGATTTTCACCTGGAGCGGCAAGTCGAAGACAAAGTACTCTCCAGACTGGGGATCCTGGAGGACCTTCTGGGTGGCAGGGTAAGGGGGCAGGGGCGTGAGGGCTTGGGGACCCCCGGGCCTCCGCCCGGCAACCTCGGAGAAGAAGCCGGACACGGAGTGGCGGTGCGCGGGAGGGGGCAGGGACCGGACCGCGGGGAAGGCGGCGCGGGGCCTCTCTCCGGGGGACGGCGGCCTGCGCTCCGCGCGCTCCGGGTCCCCCGGCCAGGGCTGCGCCTCCCGGGGCTCGCCGGGCTTCTCCTGAGCCTGGTCGGTCGTTCTCCTCTTGCTTGCCAGCTTCTTCGCCCGCCGCAGGGCCTTCTCCGTCTTGGGTGGGACTGCAGGGGGCTTGCCGGCCGCCCTCTCCAGCTGAGCAGGGGGCTCCGGTGTCTCAGGGGGGCCTGCCGAGCTGGGGGCCACGTCCAGCCACGAGCCTCTCGGGGAGAGTGTCCGGGGGTGGTCTGTCCACGGCTCGGGCTGGGGGTCGGTGCCCGCCTCCCACACCAGGGCGTGTGTCACGTCCTCCCGCCGGGTGACTCTAGCAGGGCCGGGGCTGGCCCAGGGGCTGGCGCTGGGAGGCTCCTCGGGCAGCAGCCCCGGGTCGCAGGGGGCCTGGGAAGCGTCGTCCCACACGCTGCTGGCGGCCGGGGAGCAGGCGCTGCTGTCCCCCAGGGAGCTGGGGTTGGGGGAATTCGCCACATCTCCTGGGACCAGTTTTCTCCTGGGGGGCCTTGTTCTGGGTGTAGACAGAAAGTGACTTTTGAAATCTTGTGCTTGCTCTTCCCAGCAGGTTCCAAGCTGCTGGGGGGGTGGCTGGTCTTCTAAGTCGCCCTCGGGTAAAGTGATGGTGGGGATGTGCCACGGAGCCCCCAGCTTGCTGGAGTCTGTGGAACTGCTCTGGCCGTCCCTCCTCCCGACTTTATGTGCTGCCTCTGGGGGGAGCTTCATCCCATCCCCCCCTCCCACCAGTGATGGAGATGGGAGATTCTCCGTCGGGGCTGGCTGGAAGGCCTCCATCCTGGCCGTGCTGGACACTTGCCCAGGGTCCTCCGTGACTTCATAGGCCACCTGCTTCAAGTGTGTGCCCCATGTGTTTGCGGGTATTGGGGTGCCAGTCATTTCCTGGCTCTTGGGGGCACAGAGAGCAGCAGCCTCGCCCCATCCTGGCCTTGGCGATTCCTCCTCTTTGTGACTGCTGCCCAGCGGGTCCTCTGAGGACATGGTCCTCAGGAGAGGCAGCATGATAGGTTTTATTACAGGGGTAGCTCGGAGGGTGTTGTCCTTAATAGTAAACAGTATGTGCTTGTTCGTAGCGGAAGCTGGTGGGGGGGTAAGGTCTTTGGCATGTGACAGGGCTGTATCCTCACTTCCCCCGATCCAAGAGCCTCTGAAATTAGCTTCCTCACTCCATGCCTCCTTTCTGAGTCTTCCACCAGCTAAAGTTTCCCCTTCTCTTTGCAGCGCTCCCCCCTTGCTGTGGTCTTCCACGCACGTGTGCCCGTTACTTAAGGCACGGTACTGTGGCTCCTCTTTCCCCACCACGTCTTCCTTCCCTTCCTTCTGATTGTCACCTGCACTCATGTCTTTCCTCCTGTCTTCCTGCTGGCTCTCGGTAAACCATGTCTTCTGCTGATCGTCAAATGAGGCAAAGGACTGATCTGAAGAGCTGGTGCTGAACTTGGCCTTACTTTGGAGGGCCGGCATAAAATCAGACTGGCTGTCGCTGTAAAAAACATCCTCCTCCTCAGGAGAGAGGGGCCCTGGGGACAATTTCTGGTTTGAGTGTGTGTTCTGTAGTCCTGCCTCTCTCTCAGGTTCTGTCTCTAGGGAGATGGATCTCCAGGGCCCATTCTCTAGCTGGTGGGTCTTTGCTGTCTCTGCAGCCTTTTCAGCCCCAGCCTCCCTATCGCAGAGCTTCAGGGATAGGTGCTTCCTGGGGCGGGGTTCTCCGGAGTCTGGACACCAGCTGGACCTGGCGGGGACCATCTCCAACTCTTGGTTGGTGTCCTCTTCGTGACTGCTCCTTTCGGCGGCCTCCCTGTTGACACAGAGGGGGACCTCGGCGGTAGCTGGAGGTGAGCTAAGGGTTGGGTAGCTGTCCGCAGAGGACTCACTGGGGTCATCCAAAGGGTCCTTCTGGGTACTGATATGCAATGCAGGAGGTGCATCAGCTGGTCTCTCCGTGGAAAGCTGATTTGGGGGGCTTTCCTCAAGCCTGTTGGAAAGGACGATGCCATTGCTCATGGGTTCTTGCTTGTGGTCTGCCTTACCTCTGGTTTTCTCATCGAGGCCTTTCAAGAGAGGTGAGGAACTGTATGTGCTCTTAACACGCTTCCGCACATCCTTGAGGTTGAACAGCAGGCTGGGGGCTTTGGACTTGTAGCTGTCTCGCGACTGACATTCATCGGGCTCCTTCTCTTGGTATCCATTTAGCTGTCCTGGAGGGGATGGGGTTATGTCCCCGGGCTGTCTGTCTGATGACTCCAGGGCATGCTTGGTGGGTATTATGGGTGTCAAGAGTTTACTGATGTTAAAAGGAGGATCGTAATGCTCACGAGGATCCACAGGCATGTCCAGAGCATCATTTTCTGGAAATTGACCCTGGGGGTTGTGCTTTGTATACAAAGGTAGGCCTCTCCTGTTGGCTGGTCTTTCTTGCGAAGCATCTTGTAGATTTTCTTTTCCTCCTTTGCTAGTCTTTGGTTTCCTCCATGGGGGCTGCGTTGACTTCACCTGAGGCTCAAGCTGTGAGCTGGAAGCTTTTCCCTCCCCAGTGAATACCTGGGTTCCGGGATCCCTAGACCCCCAGGGTCCAGATGTGGACAGAGCCCCTGCTGCCAGTCTGTTTTCTTCCTGACAGCAGCTGGCCCGGACTTGGCAGGGAGAGACTTTACGCTCAGGAGGATGGGGTTCTCGTAGCAAGGGCATGTCCTCATAATGTCTGGGAGCTTTGCTTTCTGGGATGGTTTCAGCAGTGTCCTTTCTCTGTAGCAGCTTTGGTTGGTGGGTGTTCCACGACTCAAAAGCACTATTTTCACTGTGCAGAAAGGCGCCTTTCTGCGCCCACTCCTTGCCTCTCCCAGGCTGCCCCTCGGCTGGCTTGTGGGGTGGGGAGGGGAGCTGCAACTCAGATAAATTGGCCACGTTGTCAGGTGTGGGGAGGAAGCTGCTGGAGCTGTGACAGGCCACTTCAGGGTTTTTGGGACAGTCCTGTTCGTCATGCTTCCTGCCAGGCTGGTGGCTGTTCTGATGGATGTTGGAGACTTCGGCAGGCACTCTCCTGACTGTCAAAAAAGCAGAATCAAAACAGAAGTTGACACTGCTTTCTGGGAGAGGAGCAAATTTGGGGGGATTTTTCAGAGCCGGGGGCTTGCTAGTAGGAGGCCTGCTGTCGCAACATTGGCTCTCAGTCCTGTCGAAAGATTTAATTAATGATGATACTTTGGAGATAGGCTTGTTGCTGCTCCTCAGGCCAGAAACTGGCACTTCCAGTCTCCTCTGGGCCGGTGTCAGCGGGGGGCTGCTTTTGGGATATTTTTCCTCCCCTTGAACGTACTTGGGGAGCTGTTGGAAGGTGGCCGCCCAGCCTGCGTGCTCTGTGCCTTGCGATGGTAACTGACTCCAAATGCCACTTTTCCTGTGGGTGTGGCTTACTGTTCCCTGGTGAAAAGTCCCAAACACCTGGCGGTTGATATCCGGGGACAGGGCCAGATCGGAGTCGTGGAAGGATGTGTCCTCTGAGATGCACAAGCTCCGAAAGGCCCGGTCTGTGAGGCTGCTCACCTCCCTGTCTGCGTCATCCAGCACGCTGCCGATGCTGGAGGAGTCGCTGAACCCATCTGTACACTTCTTGCTTCCCTGCATTGTCTTTGGCTACAGGAAGAGCGCCGCTGTTGGCTGTGGGTGCGCCTCTGCTGATGACTCTGGCGAGGGTTAGATGCAGCCCTCTTCCCACAAAATTAGAGTTTCTTGTCAACCAGATGCAACTGCAAAGTGAGGATTTTTTTTTCCTCTGCAAAAGAAAGAAATGCAGGGTGTGAACAGGACATCCAACATAGTAGCTCTGTGCAAAGACAGCACACTCATCCAGGTGGGTAATGGTACCTGTGATGGTTAATTTTACATGTCAGCTTGGCTAGCCTATCATACACAGTTTTTGGTCAAACACCAGTCTAGATGTTGCTGTGAAGGTCTCTTTTAGATGGGATTACCATTAACCTTAGTAGACTTTGAGTAAAGAAGACTACTCTCCATAACGTAGGTAGGCGTCATCCAATCAGTTGAAGGTATTAAGAGAAAAAAGACTGACGTTACAGGCAACAAAAGCAAAAATAGAGAAGTGGGATTACATCATTCAAAAGCTTCTGCACAATGAAAAATAAAATAAATAAATAAATAAATAAATAAAAGTTACAAAAATGAAAAAGCATGCTACAGAATTGGAAAAAATATTTGTAAAATAATCACTGCCAAAAACCAAGTACCCTGATTTAAAAATGGGTAAAAGAACTGAATAGAAATTTCTTTCTCCAAGTAAGACATACAAATGGCCAATAGGTACGTATGTAAAAAAGGTGCTCAACATCACTAATCATCAGGGAAATGCTAATCAGAACCATGGTGGGATGTCACCTCATGCCTGTTTAGGATGGCTGTTATCAAAGAAACAGAAGATAACCAGTGTTGGCAAGGACATGGAGAAAAGGAGGCCTCTGTGCATTGTTGGTGGGAATGTAAATTGGTACAGTCACTATGGAAAAGAATATGGAGGTTCCTCAAAAAATTAAAAATTGAACTATCATATAATCCAACAATCCCACTTCTGGGTAAATATGAAATTACGATCTTAAAGAGATATCTACATCCATGTGTTCACTGAAGCATTACTCACAATAGCCAAGGCATGGCAGCACAATAAATGTCCATCGATGGATGAATGGCTAAAGAAATATGGTATATGCATATAATGGAGTATTATTCAGCTTTGAAAAAGAAGGAAATCCTGCCATTTGTCACAACATGGGTGGACCTGAAGGACATTATGCTAAGTGAAATAAGCCAGGCACAAAAAGACAGATACTGCATAATGTCACTTATATGAGCGATCTAAAATAGTCAAACTCATAGAAGCAGAGAGTGCAGTGATGGGTGCCAGAGGCTGGGGGGAGGAAGAGATGGGCAGTTATTGGTCAAGAGTGTTCAAAGTTTCAGTTATGCAAGATGACTAAGTTCTGGAGATCTTGGATGTACCCCATGGTTCCTGTGTTAACAATACCGTATTGTGTACTTGAGAATTTAAGAGGGTAGATCTTAAGTGTTCTTATCACACACAAACGAATAATAAATAGGGGATGGGAGGAAACCTGGAGGTGGTGGATATGTTTAGGGCATAGACTGTGGGGATGGATTCATGGGTATATACTTATCTCCAAACTCATCAAGTTGTACTCATTACGTATGTGCAGCTTTCTGTATGTCAGTCATTCTTCAACAAAATGGTTTAAAAAAGAAAAAAAAAAAAATTCTCAGGTCTTTGGACTGAGCTGTAACACCAACTCCTCCTGGGTCTCCAGCCTGCAGATTTCAAATTTGCCCACCTCCACAGTCTCATGAGCCAATTCCTTGAAATAAATCTCTCTGTACATGTATCTATTGCTTCTGTTCTTTTGGAGAACCCTGGCTAATACAGTTCCTGAAGCTCAGATATGTCATTTCTGCAGAGTCCTTCCCTGACACTCCATGAGGTAGGCCCTCTCTAGTGACTCTCTCACAGAGTGGGGTTTGTCATCTTTGTGATACTGAGCACATCTGAAGCTAAATTTACTTCTTTGTTGCCTATCCCTTGATTAGACTGTAGATGCCAGGAGCTGACGAACCACTGGGCTATCTATTCATGGACTACCAGAGCCACCTCAAGAGGATACAGTCTCCAGAGCCTGCACCACCCGGGCCTTACTCTCTGACCTGCCCTTGGGTGTGGCCAGTGGGAGATGCTGGTAGCAGCCCAGAGGGAGGGGTAGCCGGCGTCCCTGGCATCTCCCCCAGCCCTTGCTGTGGTGCGGATCCAGGTGATGCTGTAGTCCTCTATAACGATGCCCCCTGCCCCGGGCTCTGACTCTCACTGGGCTCCAGCAACATGCTCCCCTTTGCTGTGCTGAGGATGGCTCCCACATTCTGTCTCTGTTGTAATGAATGTCCCTTCATTACATTCTCTTCTGTTTTTAAAAAATTGTGGTGAAATATATGTAATGTAAAATTTACCATCTTAACCGTTTTTAAGTAGACAATTCAGTAGTGTTAAGTTCGTTCCAGTGTTGTGCTGCCAGTATGCAGAGCTTTTTCATCTTGCAAAACTGAAACTCTGTACCCATTAAGCAACAACTCTCCATTCCTCCCACCGGCAGCCCCTAGCACCCACTATGATACTTTCTGTCTCTATGAGTTTGACAGCTCTAGGAACCTCATGTAAGTGATTGGATCATACAATATTTGTCATTTTGTGACTGGCTTATTTCTCTTAGCATAATGTCCTCAAGGTTCATCCATGTTGTAGAATAATTAGAATTTCCTTCTTTTTCAGGGCTGAATAATATTCCATATAAGTATTCCATGTATATACACCACACTTTGCTTATCCATTCATCCACTGGTGGACATGTGGGTTGCTTCCACCTTTTGGCTGTTTTGTACAATGCTGCTATGAATGTGAATGTGCCAGTATCTCTTCGAGACCCTGCTTTCCGTTCTTTTGGGTATATACCTAGAAGTAGAATCGCAGGATTATATGGTAGTTCTATTTTTAATTTTTTGAGGAACCTCAGGACTGTTTTGCATGGTAGCTACACTAATTTACATTTCTACCAACAGTGTGCAAGGACTCCAGTGTCTCCACATCCTTGCCAGCATGTGCTATTTTTCTTTCTTTCTTTTTTTTTTTTTTTTTGTGATAGGACCATCCTAATGGGTGTGAGGTGGTATGTTCCATTCTCTTTGGATCCTGTCTGAGGATGCTGTTTCCTTCTGGGGCCCGGAGCACTCCCACTGGTATGCAAACCTCCAACGCCTAGAACAGTGCCTGGCCCAGGGCAAGTGATAAGCAAATGAGCCCATAAAAAGTTAGACAAAGTAGCAAATATTGACCCTGGAGTGGGCCCAAGTGGTGGGAGCCTGGGACAGTGAATGTCTGGCAGGGTGCTGTGAAGTCCTCAATGACGGATGAAATATTGTCAGACAATAGCCCTGACAGCAGCAGCAGCAGCAGCAGCAGCAGCAGCAGCAGCAGCAGCAGCAGCAGGAGCCGAGGAGCTGACCAGGTATCCCTCCTTGCTTGGCTGGCCTTGGTAATGAAACTGTCAGTGCTTTAGGGGACGGAGGATGAAGGTGCCCCCAGTGAGGAGTTGGGGTGCATGTCAGGAGTCCTGGGTCCTGCCTGGCTGCACATTCCCTTGCTGGGTGGCTGTGGGCTGGCTGCTGGTGGCCTCAGTATGTTTCCCTCACAGACGTCTGTGCTTGTGTAATTCTGACATTCTCTCTGTTTCCATAGAGTGGGGGTCACATGGCCTCTTCCAAGCTCGGGAGGTTAGGGACAGTGCCCGAGGGGTCCTGCAGCAGCCGAAGCCACTGGGCTGTCGGTGTTGTCTGTCTTTCTCCCAGTTGGCTGGCCTTCACTGGGGGCTGTCGTTTCCTGTCTCTGGACCACAGCACTCCGGTGAGTTTCCAGGGCTGATTCATCGGCAGCCTGATGTGCATTTTTATGAATGAAGGAACTGAGCTGTGGCTGCTGGAGAAAAGACAGGACCCTGCGTTCTGCGAACTGAATGAGCTGATGAGGAACCACCGAGCATTCTGGAAGGCCTCTCCTTACACACATCTCTGCCCCGCCTTGAAAATCGGGCTGCTTCTTCCCAGAAAGCACAGTCTCACAGCAGAACGTGCTTTTCAGAGAGTCGCTTGAAAGGGGAGAGCATCAGTGCAGGTGGTTGGGTGGGAGGCAGACCCTGCTGGCTGGCCGACCTCACACCTATCTGGACGCCCCCTCTCCGTCACCCACTGCCGCTGCAGAAGCTGCAGAAGCCAGACGCTCGCATCCTCAGACTCCCACGCAGCTAGGTGGCCAGGGGCCATGGTTCAGGTTACAGGGATGGAAGCAGCCGGATGTCTGGAAAGCTCTTGTCTTTCTGATCAAAGGAACAGTCCCTGTTGCTTCCTTTCTTCCTACTTTGAATGCAGACAGGAAGCCTGAAACTGAGTGGGTTACTTTGCTAGGCCTGCCATGACAGAGCAGAGGCTCCTCACCTTACGATGGGCTTCTGTCCTGATAAACCCATCTTAAGTTGAAAATATCGACGGTGATGCTGCATTTAATACACCTAACCTACTGAACATCACAGCACATAACCTTGAACGTGCTCAGAACACTTACATTGGCCTATGGTTGGGCAGAGTTGTCTAATGCAAAGCATATAAGTGTTGAATACCTCATGGAGTACTGCACTGAAAGTGTAAATGGAATGGCTTCACGGTACTTGAAGCACGGTTTCTATGAATGCCTATCACTTTTGCACCACTGTAAAGCAGAAATATTGTAAGTCAGGGAAAGTCTGATGGCTTAAATGATGGAAATGTATTGTCTTGCAGTTGCAGAGGCTGGAGTCCAAAATTGAGGCATCAGCAGGGCGTTCCTCCTGAGGGCCATGAGGGGGGTCTGTGCTGGCCTCTCCTCGGCCTGTAGACAGCATCTTCTCCCTCTGTTTCTTCACATGGTTTTCCCTGTGTGTGCGTCTCTCTCTGTCCACATCTCTCCATTTTATAAGGACATCAGTCATTCCAGATTAGGGCCCACCCGATGACCCATCTGAATGAATTACATCTGCCACCACCCTATTTGCAAATAAGGTCACATTCTGAGGGGCTGGGGGTTAGGACTGCAGTATATGAATTTTTGAGGGACACAGTTCAACTGTAATGTGAAGGCATTGCCTTTGCAACCCTGGGGAGCAAGCAGTGCAAACTAAATGCCAACCTGCTGAGGGGGGCAGGTGGGTGGCCCAGGTCTTTGGTGGTACTGCTGAAGGTGATGGGTGGACAGGTGGGTGGCCTGGGTCCTCAGCGGCACTGCTGAGGGTGGCAGGTGGACAGGTATCTGGCCCGGGTCCTGGACAGAACTCTGGAGTATGTATTATTGGGGGGTGGGGTGGGAAACCTTAGTGGCTTTGGCCACTGTGAAGTCAGATTTTCTGCTCCTTGAGATACAGTCAGGGAATCTTCTGGTGTCCTGAATGCTGGGATTTTGATTTTGGTGATGACAAAATTCAGTAATATGGGGGTTTTTACATTTCCGCATCAGAGGATGAAAACAGGGTAGTTAGAGACCTAAGTTTAGAATCTTAGAGTCAAGTGAACAGTTCCTAGCAAATTAAATAGCCCCTACTGTTAGCAAGTTTTGCTATTTTTTTTTTTTTTTTTTGGAACATTCAGCTTTCATCCTCCTCCTCTAAGTTAAACATTGACGCCTTTTGGGGAATTTCCTTTCCCTGTGAGATTTGAAAGTCTTGGTGGGGCTGTCAGTGAAGGTGCCTTGCGATGCTCTCCCTGCGAGTGCACACGTGAGACCCAGAGCACGCTCGGTGACTGTACTCTTTCTCTTGGACGCACGGGGGGTAGAAGAGTGCATGGGCACCGTTCCCGGTGGTGGAGCCTTCAGCACGCTCTGGGGCTGCCTGGTCCCTGACCTTTCCTATCCTGGACCTTCAGCCTTCACCCTGAGTCTTCAAGACTTCCAATTTCCTTTTAATAGTTATCCATTCTGCTTCATGTGTCCAGTTTTTTCCTGTTGTTTGTGGCCAAAGAACCCTGACTGATCTTGTGTTTACATCATAATTGCAAACAGTGGTGAAGGGTGTTCACCAATCTTCAGAGCATTCAGAAAATAACCATGTTCCTTCTGCCTCAGGAGAACAAGAGATCACTCCCCCACCCCGCCCCATCACCACTTGCTAGCTTTATTCAGATATTTTCTTCAATCCTGATTGATATACCTGGAGTCAGATGGGACAGTCATTAAGCTGGCCTTATCCCCCGCTACCCAGGGGTGCCCCTCCGCATAGTGGCCAACAACAGGTGTTTCCAGATGCTGGTTCTTGGGTCGGTTCCATACCTGTTAACAGCAGTGGGAGCTGCAGGTGCCTGCCTCACTGGGTTGTAGGATCTGCAGTTTTAAAACTTCTTTTCGTGCCACTATTTGATGTCATCACTGCCCATCTAGAAAGAAGAGGGAAAATAATTTCAGTGGAACCCCACTGACCAAGCACCTGTTCAGTGGAAAAAGCATCCTTACACGTCAGTAATGCCACAGTGCCGCTGGCTTTCAACTTTTATTTTTAGATCCATGTTTGAACTCAATAAAATTCCAAACATAGGCATTTTTGGTGAAAACCAACATAAGGTCAATTTATATCCTTTCTAATATTCATTAATTTGTCCATTGTACAAGAAATCTTTAGAAACCTGTTTCAAGCCTTTGGAATTTCTAATACTTTTGGTGCAGTTGTGAATTACTTTTTTGCTAGTGAGATGTGACCAGAGGCCCTTTTCCCACTGAACTAGGACTTCGGTTTTGCAGTGGAGAGAACTGGAGCCGGCAGACCTGAGTCCACTCAGGGAGCAGCAGCAGAGTGTTCCATTTATTGTTGGCAGGAGGCTCGAGTATCTACTTTGACAGCTTAAAGAACAGAAAGCTGCCCAGGAGAATTTTCAGAGTGCTCAGAATGAAGTGTAAACTAATTAAAATAAATCTACTATGCAAATTGTAAATGCAGACCATTGGGGCTTCCCTAAGACCTTACCCAGCTTGTAGCTCCTGGATATTAATCTAGTCCAAGGTGGTATTAATAATATTAAAAATCATAACTGGACTTTGTGAGGTATATTTCTTTGGAGAATCACAGAGTACTTTGTGTCTCCCACCATACGGTGAGGCCCATCCCTGCCTCCCCCGGCATGCTGGGGTTTCCTCTTCCATGGCTCAGGCCGCGTTGTCACAGGTCATCTATCGTAACCCATGTGTTTTAGGAATTAGTGATTACTTCTTTGCCTCCCCAGCTAGAAGGAAAGTTCTTTGAACCCAGAAAGGGAGTCTTACATGCCTTAATATACTGAGCACGTCATTGTAGAAGCTCAATACATGTTTGTGGCAATGCTCTGAGTTGAGTATCTTTACCCTATTTTTTTTTTTTCCCCTGGAAAGCAAGCTGAGGCACAGATGAAGAGGAGCAAGATAAAAGACATTTTATTGAGAAAGACCCCCGGCCTTGGGTCTTAAGGCTCTGTGAAGAATTCACATGGACCCATTTGCCTCACTACATACTAGCCCACTCCACCGGCTGCAGCTCCACTGAGCTGACTTAGGGGTGAGGATAAATCCATCTGGTGCCACGCGTGGATGAGACGTACGTGTAGAATGACCTGTGGCATTTCTGTTGTGGATGCTTAGGGGGCCTGTTGCTCGGCACTTGGGCTCTCCCTAACCAGGCCTCATGGACTGCCTGTCCTTGCTGCTGGAATGCTCTCTCCAGAGGCCAGAGCAGAAATGGCCTTGCTCCCTACTTGGAACCATTTGAAGGCAGTCACCTGAATTGGTGCAGTCTGGCTCATAGAACACCTTTAAGATAAAGGGGTACGGTTACCTTTAGGTAACATGATTGAGGATGGATCGCACATGGCCAAGCCGTGTTATAAATAAGGTCTTTGGAATCTGGTCTAACAAATGCACAGAAACGGAAATGTATTTATTCATGGCATGCTAAGTTCCTATTTATGTCCATGGCCTGCAAAAGGCTGTATTCTCTTGTGCTTTCTCCTCACTTCCATTGTTTCCCCAATCCATTTTGCTCTGCCTTTGGTTACCGCCCCCCCACCCCGGTTGCTGTTTGGATGGGTGACTTTTCTCCTCGTCCGACTTTGCTTGCAGTCCAGGCTCGTGGCCAATGTCCTCCCAAGGTGCTCCCTACCTCTGCTCTTTTCTTCCCTCTCCCTGTCTGGCTGTTCAGTCCTGTCTTCCTCCCCTTGACTGCTGGATTTCCTCTGCTCCCAGCCCAGGGGCCTTTCTCTTCTTGCTCTGCAGTCTTGACACCGTGGTCTCAATGAGCATCCACTTGCTGATGATGTGTCTGAGCCACTGGTCTAGCTCCAGCTCACATCTCCACTTGTCCACTGGACAGCTCTACGTCTCACAGCCCTTCATGGTTAAAGTGGAGCCCCTGAGCTGCACAAGCCAGTTCTCTCTCTGGGGATCCCAGAAACCTGAGTGTCACCTGTGACTCCTCCCGCTCCCTCCTCCCATGCCTCCCCCCCACCCCATCCATTTCCAAGTCCCATGAGTTTTATCTTTCGAAGGTCTCTACCCCTGTATGCTGGTCTCCATCTCCATGATCACTGTGTGGCCCAAGCTGCTGTCACATGTCCCTTGGGCCACTGCAGGAGCCCATATTCATTCCTGCACTACACCCAGAAGCAGCTTTGAAAAATCAACTTCATTCACGTCAACCTCTTGCTTAAAACCCTCAATGCCTTCCCAGTTTTAAAGAATGAAAACCAATCTCTTTAGCAAGGATCCTTTCTTTCCATCCTCATCTTGGAGTTTCCTCCCCTCACAGTTGGCTTTCCAGACACCTTGGCCTTTTCTCAGCTTCTTCAACATTCCATGCTACTTCCTGCCTTGGGGCATTTACACATGTTACTCCCACTGCCTGGAATTCTTCTAGTCTGTCTTTTCCCTGTTACCTGGTTAGCTCCTACACATGCTTTGCAGCCCAGTGCACATGTCCCTTCAACAAGGCAGCTTGCTCAGGCTATCTCAAGTGCACCTGTTACATACTTTCGTGATAGGCTACACCCATGTCCTTTGCAGCTCTTATCACAATTATAATTAAGTATTTCACTGGGTGGCTCATTGTTTAATGCTTGTCTCTCCTGCTAGCCTGGCTGCTTCAGTGTGGTAGGGCCCATGTCTGTCCAGCTCTGCAACAAACCTGTTTTCATGTGTCACAGTGCACAGCACAAGAGACATCTGTTAAATAAGTGAGCAAATCCCTCCATCCCTGTCATGATATTATTTGCACTATTGATTGGCTGAGCAGGATTTATTTTATTGAAAGTCAATTATAGCCAATAAATGCAGAATTATCACAAATTTCAATTCATGAACTTGAATCCAAGTGGATTTTATTTACTTTTTGATTCTAAGCCCTAAAATATATAAAATTTGCTTGTGGTAAAAGATGGAAGCAGGTGGACGGGATTATTCTCAGAGACTGTACACAGGCCGGCTGGTGGAAGGCATGCAGGTGAGCAGCATGTGCCATTTAAGTTAGGCTGGTGTTTCAAGGTGAATGTTGGTTAGCATTATATCAAGAAGAGATAAGAAGCAAGTTCACGACTGCATTTCACTGTTTGTCTCATTGCTCTCAGTGCTCCCAGTTGGGGGTGGCTTTGAAGCCCTCTGGAGGGCAGGTGTCCACAAATATTTGTTGAGTATGTTAGCTGGGTTTATGGCCACATTGCAAATGGTCATTGAATGATATGTTGTCTAAGTGATGGGTGTCAGCAGGTGAAATGCTGTCCTCTGCCTCATGTAGCGCAACAACCTGCAGAGCTCGGCAGCACTGTTAGGTGGGCTTCCAGCACTCCATTCTCTGATGCTGGATGCCGGCCAAGGTCAAGCTTGCTTTGGGTTGAGCCTGCAAGACACCAGAGCACACAAGGGGACGCAGGATCACGAGGCAGGAATTAGTGGTCTGGACTTTCCAGGTCAGCCCCTGGGGAGGGGCAAGGAGTCTGGTGACACCCCACAGTGAATATATGCATGGTGTGAACTGGGTGCACATGTGCACTGTCGCTGTGAGGCAGGGAGAGTTACACCCCAGGAGGTGTTTTGTCTTCTCCGATTTGCAGAGCCATCTTTCTGAGTCAGAAGATACCGAACAAATCAAATCTGAGTGTGCATCCTCATGGAACAGCTTTTTCTTGAGATGAGCACAGTCATCACTAAATCCTCACTCTTCCAAAATATTTTCTTGCCTCATGCTTTTTTTCCATGTCACGCTGCACAATGCTGTTGAACTACTGTGGACTAGAATGTGCTGCTCTTTGCAGATAAACTGTTCTCTCTCAATCCCTTGCATGAGCCTCAAGGCCCTCTTGGTGGGGGAGCTCGATCCCCCCATGCTCTCCCCTCCCTTAGTGCAGTGACGGAGCTGGAGAACCCACGTATGTCCTGGAGCAGCTCCTCTGAGTGTAGTCCCTCTAACTGGACTGGCCCTCTCTGTCCCCTGGCCACAACTGCTGACCTTTTCCTCCTCTGTTCTACTATTCCCTGTAGATTTTTTCCTCTTTAATCACTTGCACTGCTTATTTCACTTTTTTTCTGCTGGAACCCATTTCTCCAACTAGACTTTGAGATCCTTGGAGTGAGGTCTCTGGCCTGGTCCGTCTTTGACTGACGCAGTGCCTGGTGCATGGGGGTCGCTGGTAAATGCTTTCAGCCGCTGTTGCTGAGGGTGCTTCTTGGGCTGCAAGGAGGTGATGACAGAGGTGTGCTGTGAGCGTGTGGTGTGCTGACGGAGAAGGGCTCATGACTCTGCTGCCCCTTGTTCTCCCGTCTTCCTCTTGGCAGCCCACCCAGACCTGAGAGGGTCACACCACCCACCTTCTGTGGGCCCACTCCAGCCCCTTGTGTCCCAGGCTGTGAAGACAGGAAGTGGCCGGTGGAGGGGACTCATACGTGTCAACCTTTACATGCCAGGCACTATTCCAGAAGCTCCACACACAGCTGCTCTTCCAAGCCCCACAGCTGAGGAGTGTGGTGGGCCCACAGAACCAGAGCCCTGATCAGGGACCCTAGAAGCCCCAGCTCAGGGACCACGATCACTCACTTGGCTGTACACTATCAGCTTCACTTTTGAGATGAGACAACGCAGCCTCAGGGAGGTGAAGAGAATACTCTACAACTCACAGGTGGCGAGTGACAGCTGGGCTTGGGACGCTGGTCTGCGTGGTCCTGGGGTCAGCACGTGGCAGGGGAGGGAACAGATGGTGGTCTGGCATGGCCAGGCTGCCAGACTGAGCAAATTAAAATATACCCAGTGAAATGTGAATGTCAGATAAACAGCAAATATTTTTTTAGCATAAGTATGTCCCATGCAATGTTTGGTAAAGACTTATCCTAAGAAATGATTCATTGTTTATCTGAAATTCCAATTATACTGGACATCTTGTTTCTTTATCTGGCAACCTAAGAGCCTCACCACCTTTCAGCACCCAAAGTGGGTCACAGTCAGACGAAGCCAATATGGTGAGTAAGTACAGGGATGACACAGTGATGACAATGGCTTGTGCGTGCATGTCACTCTGGTGACACACTTTGGCATCCATCATCTTGTTTGATCCTCAAGACCCTTTTGAGGTGGGTTGAGTAGGTCTTATTGTCACCATTGTCTATGTGGAGAATTAAAGGCACAGAGAGGTGCAGGCTATTGCCCAGTGTCACACAGCGTGAGAAGAGGAGGAGAACTGGGGCTGGGATTCAGGTCAGGTTCACCATTTGACCACCCTGTGCTTTCTCCAGGATGAAACCCCGAATCTCTGACTCCTGGGCTCAGGCTCCAATGGATGTCCTGGGAGGTGTTGCCAGCACTGCTTGTGGGTCACGGGTTGGAGATCACGGGACGATCAAGGCAGAGGTGGAGAAAAGGAGGGTTTTCATTTCGATTTCACATCACATCCTGAGGAACTTCTCAGCTCAGTTGTTCGTGGCAACCCCAGGAGTGGAACTGCTGGTTCTGCTGGTAACAATGGGTCCCTCCTGTCTGAGGAGGGCTCTGGCTGTGGGAGGCTGTGGTGGCCGGCCCAGCAGAGCTGGAGGGACGTCTCTGCAGGTGCAGGGCACGCTCCTAAGCTGCAGGGCATGCCGTTCCATTCCTCTGCTCATCTCTGCTCGTCCTTCCACAGGAAGCCATTGGGGTTTGCTGTGTTGCTGGGTTTGACCGCTTGCCTGCAGTGTGGTTTCTGAGCCCAAGATCCTTGGGTGAATTTAATTGCCTTAATTGAATGGTGTTTTCACTTCTCAGTAGAGGGGAAGCAGGAAGACTGTGGAGATGACAGGGGTTGGCTTTATCACACCCAGAAGGCCCTAAAAGTATGGAATTGATTCCTCTTTCTCTCTTTTCTTGGTTGTTTCTTTGAGGAATTGAATCAAGCATGTCTTAAGGGGTGGTTTGGTGTAGTGAACTGTGACAGCTCCCTGCCTGTGCCAAGCCTGGAGGCCCCGTTCTAGCCCATGAATGCGAAGACACACAGCCTCCACCCCCACGCCACACTGGGCACCTTGCTCTGGACCTGTGACTTGCTGGTCAGTCGTGGGCCAAAGTCTTCACCTCTCTGTGTGATTGTCCTCAGCCCTGCTGTTTCAGAGGGAATGACTGTCTGTGTTCTACATTTTGTGAGGTGAATGTCTTGGTCAGCCTGG
Organism: Cynocephalus volans; assembly: GCF_027409185.1. Classification (NCBI taxonomy): domain Eukaryota; kingdom Metazoa; phylum Chordata; class Mammalia; order Dermoptera; family Cynocephalidae; genus Cynocephalus; species Cynocephalus volans. Next base: position 224,946,606 of record NC_084461.1, read on the forward strand.
TCACCATAGACTGGTGGCTTTGACAGGAAGCGCTCACTGCTCACAGTTCCGAGGCTGGGGGGGGGCTCTCTTCCTGGCTGTGGACGGACACCTTCTCGCTGTATCCTCATGCAGCAGAGAGAGGAAGCAAGATCTCTTGTTCTCTTATAAATGCACTAAAACCCACTCATAAGGATTCTATTCTCATGACCTAATTATCCCCCACAGGCCCCGCCTTCTAATACCATCCCGTTGGGATGGGAGTCTCAACCTGTGAATTTCGGGGGACACAAACATTCAGTCCACAGCCGAGAAGAATGAAATGGCAAACTCAACTTCCTCAGTGGGGGTCCTCAGGAGACGGGGCAGGTATCTCTCAAGTGTGCATGGGTGGCAGGCCAGGCCCTCCATGGCATGTGCCTGCACTCACTCCTCTATAAAACTCTGTGGGGTGGGCCTCCCTCCGCATCTGACAGCTGAGGAAACCGAGGCTCCCTGTGGCCCTGGCTCCTCGTTATAGCTCAGAGGTGCCCCGATTTGCCTTTGTAGGAACAACTATGCTGGCATCAAAGGCACAAGAAGAAGCAGAAAAGATCTGGAATGGGCCTCAGGTGACCCCAGACAACTCTGCTCCCCGCTCCCTCGTCTTTTCCAGAGCTGGGGGGAATGCTGTGCACTCCCCGCTGCCGAGGCAGAAGCTGGGAGAACCGAAGGGGACGCACTGGCTGAACGGTCTTGCTGCTCAGCCTTTTGACCTTCTGTCCTCCTTGTTAGACCCAACCCAAACTCCGGGGCCTCATCTACTGCAGGCCAGGCCTGGGCAGCCACCAGAGGAGGGACACTCAGCTCTTCCAGAAACTCAGGGGCCACCAAAGTGGCAGGTTCCCCAGGGTCTGGGTGCCGATCCTAGCACTGCTCCACCATCACTGAGGATGACCTCAGCTAAATGCCATCCAGTCTGTGAGCCTTAGCTTTCTCATCTGGAGAGCGCAGCTGAGAGTACCTTGTGGAGGGGTTCCTAACAGGGCTTCTCAGCCCCGGCACTGCCGACGTTGCCAAAGCCTCCTGGGGGCAAGCTCGCCCTGGCTGAGGACCACTGTTATGGAATTGGGGAGAGAGTGCTAGCCCTGCGTCTGCCACCTGGCTCATTCATTCATTCATTCATTCCTTCGCTCTTCCCTTCCACATGTTCCAGGGACGTCTTGCCTGAATTCTGCAAAATGGCAGGAACTGACATGAGAGAGGAGTCAAACAGGTGGTTCTGGGCAGTACAAAGAGGTGGAGACCTGGTTCTAAGGTGGTGTCATCTGGGGCTGTCACTTAACCGCTACACCTGTAAGATAGGACAATAATAACCAATCCACAGGGCTGCTCCCCACACTGGAGAGGGCTGGGGATTGGTCCCTGAGGCAGGCGCTGCCTGAAAGTCTCTGGGTGCCCCCCAGTCAGGGGGACCCTGTACCCAAGGAGGTCCAGCAAGCCCCTGAGCTTCACCTGCCAGGCTGCCAGAGCAGAGGTTTTCAGACTTGTTTTCCCTCCACATGCAGTAAGAGATACATTTACACCATGGCACAGAACATGCTCAGAGACGTATATACACAAAAAGGAAAACTTCATGAAGCAAAATTTACCCTTCTTACAGGTACTGCTTGGATAAGTCCATCCTATTCTATTCTAATCTATTCTAGTCTTTCCATGTTAAAACCTATTGGCAACTTGGTGAATAATTTCAGGACTCAGTAATGACTTATAATTTGCAGTGTTGTTTTATAACTGTCGAGAAACTAGGCATCCCCAATTAGGCACTGTTTATGACTTCCCTGTTTGCAGAGATGCTAGATTTTCATCTGGATGGACAGTTGGAGACCCTGACGCAGTGACTGGCAGGTTCTGACCATATTCACGTCGGGGAGGGGAGGAGACCTCCCCAGGGGGTGGGTCCACGGACTGGGTCTTGCCTTTCTGCCTCTGGGCTGTGTTCCAAATCCCCTCAAAGTGCCTGTGCCTGGCACTGGGTCATTCATTTGTTAAATGAATGAATAGGGAAAATCCTCATTTATACCTGGTGTAAGATAGGTACCTTATAACTCAGTGTTACTGATAAATATTTATTATTATATAATTAATACTCACAATGACCTCGAGAGGCAGGAATTACTCTTGTTCTGTACAGAGGAGGAATGTGGAGTCCAGAGAGGTTTAACACCTGGCAGTGTGGGGCTCGTACCTGGGGCTGCTGTGAGGGTTCCCTGCCACCTACATTGAAAGAGCCCCCTCCAGCAGCTTCTGAAATGCCTGCTGCAAGTTGAAAACCTCTGTCCAACACCACCCTGACACTTAGGGGAACCACCCCGCAGCTCCTGTACTCCGGTTCTTACCCTCAGGTCTCCTTGGAACTCTTCTTAATGCCTATGGCCCCAGAATGTCCTTCTGTTCCCAGCACCCATCACACCTGGGTGCACAGACCTTGCAACCTTGCCTTGACTCTCACCGACTTGCCCCTCACCAATGGCTCTCTGATTAAGACCTTTGGAATCAGACAGACTTTGGCCAATCCATTCAATTTGTCTGAGCCTCAGTCTTGTTTTGGTGACCTCATGGCTGATACTTATGGAAGTCCCTATGGATTATGAAGTGGTTGTTGCAGGGACAATTGTAACTAAGGGACTGGACTCCACCTTGGAGAGCCCACTTAAGGGGCTCCTGGAAGAAGAGGCATTTGGATTTGTCAGGAGTGGGGGAGTCCCTCAGCCCAGCCCCTGGTAAGACAGCCAGGCAATACAGGGAGGGAACCCCCCTGAAAGAAGCCCTGGAGTGTCCCAGGCTTGGCAGAGAGAGGAGGTTCCAGGCAGGACGAGTGGTGGGTGCTGCAGAGTCTTCCACACTATCTAGGACCCAATTCCCCATTTGTAAGCTGTTGCCACAGGATGGGTGCCACAGGCAGAAAAGCAGAAGGGCTATCACTGAGCATCAGCACCCACTGGGCAGTCGCAGGCATCCACCTGCTACTGAGCTCCTGCTACCTGCCATGCATTCTCTATCTGTAGTTTTGCTCCACAGCCACAGCATCTGGCAAGCTAGGAAGGGCTGGTGCCAAAGGCATTTTAGGTGGAGAAATTGAGGGTCAGAGAGGTTGAGAAACTTGCTCAAGGTCACACAGCCAAAGAGAAACAGAGCCAGGACTCAGACCCAGGTCTCTGTGCTACATGGCTCTGCCCTCTTGAATTCAGGAGAGGCAGAGAAGCAGGCAAAAAGGGGCCATCTGTGAGAAACGGGCCTTCACCAGACACCGGATCTGCCAGTGCCTAGATCTTGGACTTGTCAGCCCCTAGAACTGTGAGAAATAAATGGGTGTTGTTTGTAAACCACCCAGTCTATGGTATTTTTGTTACAGCAGCCCAAACGGACTAAGGCAGAGACCTTGAGTTTTGAAGCAGACAGGGCAGGGAGGGAATCCCATATCCACCGTGGCAGTAATAACATCCACCGACAGGATCGCCGAGTGCATCCACAGTTTGTACAGCATGTGGTAGGTGCTCACTAAGTGCTGGCGCTCTTCATTTGTGATCCCCAGATGGGGGTAGTGTAACCTAGTGGGAAGGGCATGGACTGAAGCCAGACCCCCTTGGGTTTAGATACCGGCTGAACTAGTTGCGTGTGGCCCTTTGCAAATTACAAAACCTCTTAGTGCCTCAGTTTCCTCATTTGTGAAATGAGACTAACATACTATCTGCTCACGGGTTTGTTGTGAAGATGAAGTGGCTGGCACCTAGCAACTATTCTATAAATGTCACTGTCATCACCACCATGTAACCCTGTCAATCCAGAGCCAGGGGTCCCTAGAGTCACTAGGATGGCTTTGCCTTTCCCCTGCACAAGGGGGAGAGAGAAGCGAGGTGAGCCCTGACTGACCAGAGCTCCTGGAGGACGTCCCTGTCCTTGGAACCTCCTCCTGGTGTTTGCCTTCTTGTGTCTGGCTCATCTGCCTCGGTGACCCACTTGTTTTCCTCATTGCTTTGGATGTCCTTTTGCACCTCAAGTGCTCAGGAGCCTTGGTGTACGTATGACATGGCATGTCATGCCCCTTGAAAAACATGTCTTCATCTCCTAGGTTGTAACCCAAACCAATATGGAGAAATCTTGCAAGCTCAGTTACAGTTTAGACTCCCGCCTTTGCCCTTGAGATTTAAGATCAAAGTTCAGTAAGTGTGTCCCCAAAGTTTTACCCCTCTTCTCTTCCTTGGGAGTGGCTTGGGTGGGTGGGTGGGGTGGAGCAGGGCGCCCTGGTGGATGCCGGTGTGTGCTGAGGCGTTGCCATGTGGGTGGGGACATGGCAGGGCCCTCCAGGGCCAGGCCCTCTGACCCCAAGTGCTGAAGGTGCTCAAATCCATGACCCTCAGCGTCACAGGAGGGAGGTAATCACAAGTAATCATGCGTGTATGTCCAGTGGTTACTGTGGGGATGGGGTCGGTTCTGCATGGTTCCGCTGCTCTCCCTCTGAGTGATGAGTGTGAATCGGCCGGACTCTGAAGCAATGGGCTTTCTCTTTGCTGACCTCTGGGAGGTACAGACCCAATCTGGAATTGAAGGAGGGAAAAAAATCTCCCAACAGAACAGTCGAGAGGAGAAAGCAGTTCTTGCTGCTCATTTAAAGCTCACAGGATCCTTTGAGATAGGAGATGTTATTATTCCCATTTTGTGGAAGAGAAAGCTGAGGCCTGGGGGCTTGCTGAGAAGCACAGAGCTGGCCTGTAAATCCAGATCTGCCTGTCCTGTAGCCCCTGCAGTGCCACCAGGCTTCCAGGGTCAGCGCGGAATCTCTGCCTGGCCCCGGGCAGCTTCCTGAAGGTCTAAGGAGTTGGGGTGAAGGCCCGTGTGCCTTCCAGGCATGCTCGGATTTCCCAAGGAATATTTTGACTCTTTGGTTAGTGGCCTCTCAGGGAAAGGAGGGACCAACTAAATCAAGGGAAGAGAGCCTAGAGCAGGGAGGCCTGAAGGAGGCGCTGGGCCCCTCTGAAGCCACGTGTGGGCTCCTCCGTGGGATTTGGAAGCCCTTCTGGAGCCCTGGCTGCGTGCGCTGGGTTCATGTGCTATCTGGGCTGAAGCCTCAGGGCTCGGTCAAGCAGAAAAATGGGACTCTTCCTGCTCCCACGTGCCATCGTCCAGAAGAATGTCCCGTTGCCCATCCTAGTAGGAAGAGGAGGTCTCTCAAGTTCTGGGGAGAAAGCCGTTCGTGGTTGATCAGGTGTTCAGACCTCCCCTGAGGCCAAAGGCTGGGAAGGGAATGCACTTTGCACCAAGCTGTCTTCAGTCTTCCACCTGAGAAGCCAGCTCAGCTGGGGGCCTGCTCTGCCTGCACCTTGGCATCAGAAGGCTGCGTATTACTCACACCACGTTCATCACACACACTGGGAATGTTCTAGAATGATATTGACAACTTCCGTTGTGGGGGACGCATCCCAGCATCAGCGTGTGCTCCATGCGCTCCATTTTTGGGTCCTGATCAGTGTGCCTTCACCAATTACTTATCCTCCCTGCTGCAGCACCCCCACCAGCTCACGTCATGCAACCGTCAGGGAACCAAGGGGGTTCCCAAACACCACTAAGAGGTGTTTTGGGTTTTTCCAACTCACTAAATGAAACAAAAGATTGAGTTATAGGATTATGGATTGGCCAGATTTGATGAAATGGGGTTTAAACCTTCAAATGGAAACAAAACGAAGACCCACTCCAGCCTCTGTGGGCCTGCTGGGAAACACCATTGTGTGCCCCTTCAGGCGGCCTTCTCCTACAGCAATTTGCTTCGCTCCAGTAACCTTGGACAGACCTAGTGAAACCCTAAGAGCCAGCGAGGAAGATGGCCCAAACCATGGCGCCAACGGCAGGTTTTGATTACTGAGATTTCTGGCAGAGACTAGAAGAATAGGGCTATTTCAAGACATGGGGCTGCCTCTTTCAGTAAGGGTCTCCAGGGCTTGCTTAAGGTAAGGAGCAAAGAAGCAGAAAACGCAAAGACACTTGCCCATATCCCGGCGAAAAGGCATCTGGAGGGACACACTCTTCTTCCAAGGATACAAGGTCTTGGAAAAAGGCCTTCCCTGTCTCCTCCGCACACCTCTGCCCCCAGTCTCCAGGCCCCGCTGCTTCCAGGACACAGAATTCCACCAGCACCCCTTCCTCCCCAGCATGCACAGTTACTCCCTTCCCACCGAGCTTCTGGCCACCCAAGAGTAGACATGATTGTTTCCAGGGGCAGACACGTGTTGGACTTAGGTCACCCGGTGATGGCTATTTATAAATCAAACCGATAAGCACAATCTGCCCTGCTCAGCCCAGGCCACACGGACACGCTGTGCATCTGGTGACTCCACAGCTAGACTAACTCTTGTGGTGCCACCATAGAAAACTGAACATTTCCTGTACCAGCCAGACCTGAAAAACAGGCCTGGGGAGGGGCAGGAGGCTACAGAGCCAGCCAGCCACTGGTCCTGAAGAGTCCAGCTCTCAGGCTATTCTAAGAACAAGACCTTTCACTGCCTTTTCTTCCCCTACTAAGTTGACCCATCTCATGAAGTGTTGTACCACAGGGATCAGTAAACTATTTCTGTAAAGGGCCACATGGTGTTTTCAGCTTTGTAGGCCATAGGGTGTCTTCTGATACAGTGTGAGAGCAGCCATAGACAATATGCAAATGAGTGAGCATGGCCACGTGCCAATAAAACTTTATTTACAAAACTGGGTCCCCAGCCCGCAGGCTGTAGTTTATCAACGGCTGCTGTAAAGGGAACTAAAATGCTGGAAAATGGAACTTCATTTAACTTCATTTAACATGCGCATTTGTTTAATCTGCTCTCCAGGATTCCTATACTTATGGGGGTATTTTAAAGTCCTAAATCATAATATTTCTTAAGGCTATCTAGCTTTTCATACATATTAAATAGGACTCTTGTCAACAATCAATTTTCCTCCATGAGAGAGAGAGAAAAAAAAAAAAAGATGGTTTTAGATTTGGCCAAACCTGCCCTGCAGAAGTCTGGTTGGGACCCCCCAGAGAGTGCGAGAACGGGCAGTCTCTGGAGGGCTTTGTGTTGGGGACACACGTGTTCACAGAGTCCACAGGCCAGACTGTCCCAATAACCAATTTTGCTCTTTGTATCCGCTGATATGACCCAGTCTGGCCCAGCACGGGGAGACAGGAGGGCCAGCTCCTCCAACTCCACTACCATAAAACCTGTGACTACGAGGATCCCCCCCATTTGGCAACACGGACCTGGGCACATCCACAGGCACTCGCTCACTTGGATGACACGCAAAGACAGAGTTACACATATATGTACCACATCCTCTGTACATGGCCCTGTGGCACATCCAGCACTCTGAGGACCTCACCACCCCATGTGTCCTTGCCACCCACACACCACCCTGCACAGGACCCTGGCACCAAACGACATCCCCAACACACCACTGGCCCAGAGCGAATGCCCCCTTTGCCTGGGCTTGAGCCTCCCTGCCTGAGCCAAGGAGCTGGACAAGTGTGTGGACTGTACCTTCTGCTGACTGCGTGTCCCAGTGCTTTCTCTCCGGGCCTCCCCAGGAACAGGAGGGACCCAACTCTTCCAGCAGCCCACTGGGCCCAGCAGCCAGAACTCCGTCTCCTCTCTTTAGCCGGGCCGCCCAGGGATGAGAGCAGAGTGGATTCAACACCCAAACCTCCTGTTTCTCACCAGCCTGCCCACCTGGGGAAAGTCGGCGACCAGGAGCCGGCCAGCCTCTGGAAGGCCGAGGAGCTTGCCTACATAGTGAGCCAGCCGGGGGAACCAAGTGGTGCAGTCACCCTGCAACACCCGCCTGGTGTCAAGTAACAGTCAGATTAAACAAACGGCCTCAGCGGCTATTTTTACATCCAGATCAGCCACGAGTAATAGATAACTTGGGGAGTGAGAAATTGCTGGGCCCTAACCACGATTCCAACTTCAACCCAGGACGATTTCTAAAGCTATTCCAGCACCTAGAGTCAAATAAAAATATCCCAAGGTGGGAAGGGAAGCATTTGTTTAGGGAAACATTAAAAGCAGGAGAGCTTGTGTCTTGGAACCGGTGCTGGAGGCTGCTGATGTCCCGGGGCAGAAATAGCCCGTTTCATCATCACCCGCCACGGCCTGCATTCCTCGAGTAAGCGCCCCGCTGCCGTGCTTTTGGAGCAAAATAATATGCTCAGCTGCGGGCTGGGGGAAGGCTGGGCTGGGCTTCAGGGTGAGAGCGGGAGAAGGATATGAAATAATTGGGGAAGAAGCAAGGTAAAGTGTCCACTCAGTGAGCTCGGCCACGGCACGCCCAGTGGTTGGCAAGGCCCGAGTGCCAGCGTCCAGGCCACATTCTGCCAGGCCAGGGCTCTCCTCTCTGTCTCTGGGAGGCGCCGGCCCCTCCATGACCCAAGACAGGGTCACACCTGCCTTCCCAGGGGCTGCTTTCTGTCTTGGCCTGGGGTCACCTGCTCCTCACACTGCCTGCAGACCCCAAACTACTTCCACCCACTGTACCAGCTCCTGGGTGGCCCTCTGTACCCTGCCCAAGCTGGCCCTGTGAGAGTCTGCTCACTGCCAGGATTTCATGCAGAGTTTTTTTCTTTCTTCCCAGGAGCCCTTTCTCATACTCCTTTGCCCTGCCTTGTGGCCTGAGAAGGCAGAGGTGACAGGTCCCCACCTGGTACGCTACTCTGCGTGGTGCTCAAAGCCCCTGGATGTCTGCAGAGAACTGGATGAAAGCACTTCAAAATGTCCGTGGAAAGATAGAATTAAAAGATAATGTGAATCTTTCCACGAACTTTTTGAAGTGCCCTCATGCCTCTGGGTCTATTTACGGGCTGCTCTCGCCCCCGTGGGCTCCTCCAGGGTAGTCGCCTCTTTACCAGCCCCACCTCAGGGCCTGGCACCAACTCTAGACTTGAACCTGCTGGTGGCCAAGGTCACGGCACCTGGATCTGTGTACTCGTGTTCCAACAAGTCAGAAAGAAAGTTCCTCCTGCCCTGCAGACTGACCCTAACCAGCAGGAGCACACAGACCCTCCTGCTCCCAGAGCTGCGCGACTTGCCTCTTGCCCTGAGAACTTCAGGACCTGGCTGCCGGGCCTCCTGCTCACTGCTCAGCACTCAGAGGTGGTTCGAGGGAGGCACAAAGTGACCCCCCCATTTTTCCCCACCTCGCCTACCTCCCCAAAACAACCACCAGCCAACCTGGCAGATCAACTTGAGACGTGAGGCAACATTAAAAAAAATATACACAGGAGGGCTGGCTGGTTAGCTCAGTTGGTTAAAGCACGGTGTTATAACACCAAGGTCAAGGGTTTAGATTCTCATACCGACCAGCCGCGGAAAAAAAAAATACACAGGATTTGAAGCCCTGGTTTCATCATTTCTTAGCTGTTTGACACCAGCAGAATCACTTAACCTCTCTGAGCCTTAGTTTACCCATCTCTAAGGTGGAGAGAGTATCTGTGGCTTGTGGGGTTGAGGGCCAAAGGAGCTCATGTATCGCAAAGCTTCTCAAATACTAGTCATTTATTTATTTATGTTTTTCATGATTTTTGCCATATCCTCGACCATCTGTGTCATCATTTACTTACTATTTTCTTTTACAGTTTTAAAATCAGCTTACTTTTTTCCGAATAGGATTTATAATAAATAACACCTGAAAAATCATGGATTTAATATATTAGCTAATTTTTTTTCTCATTACACACTGAAACAAATTTATAGCCAGTTCATGTGTCATCTGTGTTTGACTCAAATCATTTTGTCCCAGATGTCAGGAAATGTTGCGTTACTAAACCTCATTTCATGGAGGAACTTGCTTTGGGGTGTGAATAACAGGAGCTGAACCAATTCAGTTAATTCTTCACAGGTGGGGAACATGACCTCATGTCTTGTTTAGGATCTTAGAAACAGTGAGCTTTGCTCCACAGTGGGAGCTGATGGTGTTTGCTTGAAGCAGCTGATTAAGAAAAAAACCTCGAGGATAACCAGGGCAACATTCAGGGGGCTGGGCAGGGGCAGGCAGCTTTGTCAGTGACGTCAGCAGGATGGCTTAACCATATAAACAGTTGACCCAGCGAGAGCCTGTCCTGGGAGCAGGCAGTCCTCAGAGCTTGGCCCGAGGTTCCATCCAGCTAGCCTGAGCACAGCTGACTGCTGCAGAATCTGATTTCACCTGGAAAATGCCTCCACCTGCTCCATGCCATGGACCCCTACATCTGTGCCAGTTATGGTGGGTGCACTGGGTGCACTGGTGCAGACCATGCCCAGCAAACAGCACAGCCAGAGAACTCAGCCTGAGCTCTAGATCGAGAACTCAGGGTCTGCATGGCCCAGAGTTGGCATCTTTCCAGGGGACTGGCCCAGGCAGAGTGACCACTGTCTTCCAGTCTAGGAGCCATGCGCTGCATGGAAAGAATGTGAATGAAGACACAATTCTAAATGTAGAATCATGGACGCTATGCGAGCCAGCATGCTCCCTGTTGTCCAGAAAAACAAGGCCAGCTTGTACATTCTGCAAGAGCATAAATAAAGCTGTCCTCAGGCGGCGTGCTGTGGTGTCCCAGCTCTCCGCAGGGCCTCTGGAACATTGTCAGGTGGCGCATCTGCCAAAGGTGTGGGTAAAAATGATCTAGCTATATCCTGGACTTGCATGGTGACCAATAACTTAATTTTGCAGCAAGTTTAATCTGCTCTGTGTCTGTATTAATTAGAAATGTTCAAAGGCTGGTGATGAGGGTGATGCAGAACAGGTACTTCAGGCCAGTTTCTGGGTCTGGGTATTTGAAACTCACATCCCTGCAAATAACATGAGGCGACTCACCTGATTCTTCCAGCCTTGTGACCTGTTTATATGCGACTTCTTGTCAGGGGACATTTCTTCACTAGTGTCCAGATCTCTTTAGGAGTCATTTCCATAAACTTCTTGAGGAGGTTGGTGCATTTTCCTGGTTTAATGATAATGATAACAAAATGAAAGTGCTATCCGCCACCTCTAGAATGCTTACCCTGTGCCCTGCACTGCTCTAAGTCCTAATGTGAACGAGCCTGCACACTGTACACTCTTGATCTTAGGTCCCGGCACTGTTTTGTTCTACCTGTCAGGGAGCTGGGGAAAGACGTGATAAGGGAACCAATATTGGTGAGCACACATTACTTGCCCAGGAAAATGCCTTCTGTGCTTTGTTCCACTAAATACTCACTCTGTTGCTGTGTGATGGCAGTTAATGCTTCCTCTTTACAGATGAGGAAACTGAGGCTTGTGGAGGTTCCCAGGATGCCTCGTAGCCACCAGTGGCTCTGAGGATGCGGACAAGGGTTTGTCCACCTGCCTGTCCAGCCATCTTCATTGCGCCTGCTAGCTGCTAACCACTGCACCAGCCCAAGTTCTGGATGCGCCTCCTTCTGCCCATCTGCTCTCCTTGCCTCTCCCTGGTGAGAGAGCAAAGTCTGGCAGGGCATCTCCTTAGCCTCCAGATTGCCGTGGGAACTGTGGGGATTCTGTGCCCAGCAATGCACAGTGCAAACAGGTCCCCAGGGCAGACAGCAAGATGGTACATCACTGGAGGAGGGTGCTTCTGGGGCTCATGCCCAGCTGGGCTGCTCACCTGGAGAGGGGCCTGAGAAGTTGGACCCCTCCTTCAGGAGCACTGGGTTGGTGCCTGTGTGGAAGGAGTTTGCCTATGTACCCAGCTAATGCCTAGCTCAGAGGGCTGGGTGCATGCGGGGAGAGCCCTGTTTGTAGCTCAGCTTGAAAGCAGCTTGCAGACCCAGGTTGCTGAGGCCCTTTGCACAGGGCTGCTGTTCTCTGAGTCTGATCAGTCTGGCACTGGGATGGCAACTGTCACAGTCAACTGAGGGCCACCCTGGCCAGGGGCTTCTCCTTAAGGCCTTTCCTTTAGGATTCTTTGCTCAGGGCTTTACATTGAAAGGCTTAACAAAAGAAACAGAACCTGTACTGGGAGATGAAGTAAATCCAGTTTGTTAAGATACTACTGAACATGAATGAAGCCGCCTGGGAAGTCTGCCTCCCTGTGGGTCTCATCTCTCCACTCGGAGGGATGTGGGAATCCAGAGTTAGGAGGAGATACTGTCTAGAGCAGGGATCGACGGGCTTTTTTTGTAAAGGGCTGGGCAGTGAATAGCTTCAGCTTTGCAGGCTGGATGGTTATTGTCCCCAACTGCCCAGCTCCATGTGCATTGTACAGTGCTGGGCTCACTCTTCTCCTGGTAGTGGATCGTCCGTCTCATTGTCCCACTACTCCCATCAGGCCACACCTGTCCTGGGATCAGGGCTGAGGTGCTCATGGTGACAGGGTCTCAGTTTCTCCATCGGCTGGTGCTCTGAATTGAGATGCTGAACAGGAGTTTGGCAACTGTGTTCCTAGATCACTGGCATTATTGCTCCCATTTGCTTCTACCATTCTCTGTAAAGTATTGGCCCTAAGAAATTAAGCTTCCTGCTAATGAAAAAAAAAAAAATGGTAAGCATTACCATTTTTCAAGTGCCTACTAGAAGCGGGCTGCCACGTTAGTTATCTTACGCACAGCGTGTGCAGGGTGAGTATCCCTTATCCAAACTGCACTCTCGCTGCCCTGCACCCCAGCCTTTACCTGCTCTCTTCTCTGTAGCAGCAACGGGGAGAGGAAGGCCACTGTCCTGCTGTCCTGCACCCACTTCGAGTGCAGGGGAGCAGGGTTGTTTTACCTTCTGAGGTGGACCAAGGTAAGGGTCACTGGCTCCAGCCTTGCTGGCGCCCTGCACTCTTCCTGCATGCAGCTCCATCCGGCTGCGGGGCCCTTGCACCTGCTGCCTCCCTGCTTGGAGCACTCTGCCTCCCGTCTTTCCACCGCTACTTCCTTCTCGCCATTCAAACCTCAGCTCAAGTGTCACCTCCTCAGAACTTTGCTGGCCGTCCCGTCTAGAGACCCTCACCACCGGGTCCAGTTGACCTCTGTCATGCCACTCTTTTTCCATCCTGCATGGCACAGTCATGGACAGAGATCATCTTGCTGCTGCTTTTTTTTTTTAATTTAAAATTTTTTATGTACATTTTCAGTACATTTTCTAGTTGGTTTCCATTTGTCATTATCTCAAAGATGAAGGATTTCTACTCTTTCCTTGTTCATTTGGGGACTATTAGGCAGTTTAAGAATTTTCCAAGCTGTGATCTTCTTCTCTTGCCCCTAATTTCCATATTTTGTTCATTTAGCATCCATACATTATCTAAGAACAAACAATCAATTAGGTGGACTTACTAATATACCTGATTTTTTTAATTTCTATATTTTTATTAGCATGTTCATAATTACAAATCCTAATTATTCTTTATGCCCCTTACCTGGCCAATAACTCCCCACCCGCCTCCGTCCCTCCCTACTATCTCTAGTGTCCTTGGGTTTGTTCTCTCTTTCTGAAAGTTCAACATATTATTGTGATTCTCTCTCTCCCTCCTTCCTTCCTTCCTTCCTTCCTTCCTTCCTTCCTTCCTTCCTTCCTTCCTTCCTTCCTTCCTTCCTTCCTTCCTTCCTTCCTTCCTTCTTCCTTCCTTTTCTTTCTTTCTTTGCTCCCACTTATGAGTGAGGACATGTGGTATTTCTCTTTCTGTGCCTGGCTTATTTCACTTAACATCATTTTCTCTAAGCTCATCCATGTTGCCGTGAATGGCAGAATTTCATTCTTTTTTATGGCTGAGTAGTATTCCATGGTGTATATACACCACATTTTTCTTTATCCAGTCATCCGTTGAAGGATACTTAGGTTGGTTCCATATTTGGCTGTTATAAATACAGCTATGATGAACATGGGAGTGCAGGTGTCCCTTCAACACGATGACTTCCATTCCTTTGGGTACATACCCAGAGTGGGAGTGCTGGATCGTATGGCAGCTCTGTCTGCAGTGGCGAGACCATCTTGCATCTTGTTCATGGGTTCATGGGGCTTCTTACCACCTTGCCACTTGCCCTGCCTCTATGGCCTCAGAGTACTGGGCTAATCTCAGGGCAGTGGTTCTCAACCCCCCTGGAGGGTGCAAACACTGACTGCTGGGACCCTCCCTCAGAGTTTCTGTGTCAGTAGGTCCTGGGTGGGCCCCGAGCATGTGAGTTTCTAACAAGTCCCCAGATGATTTGATGCTGCTAGTCCGGGGAGTGCACTTAGAGAAGAAAGAGCCCCTGACGCTGGACAAGCTGCACCCACTGCACGCTTCCACGCTTGCCACGGATCCTCTACTGGGAGCTGCTGCTCGAGAGCACTTTCCCCATCAGCGTGACTCCACAGGTACTCACCGAGCCTTTACTGTACACCAGGCACTGCTAGGTGCCTTCTCATTTGTAATCTCTTTTTCCTCACTACATCTCTGCAGTGGTACACAGGCAAGACAGCGGAGGCTCAGGGGGTTAAACAAATGGCCCCAGATCACAGAAGAAGGAACAGGGATTCAGGGATCCTGGCCCCCAGCTCAGGTAGGTTCCCGTCCTGCCCTGCCTCCTCTCTGAGGTGTTGCCTCCAAGAAGCCTTCGGATATGGGTCACAGGTGGCAGGTAGATCCAGCCTCCTTTCCCACTCCCACCTGTGTGATGCTGAGCAGAACCACACGGGACTCTGGAGGCACAGCCAGGGGAGTCTGCAGCTGGGCAGCTGAGGTGGTGGATTTTGGCCTTAGAGATATAAGGGTTCCACTCCCAGATCTACACCACACCAGCTGTGCAACATTGGGCATATGACTTGATTTCTCTAAACCTCAATTTGGTACCTACGTTGTACGACTGTTGCAGACATTAAATGAGATGATATAAGAGTTTGGCACAGGTAGAAACACAGGGTAGTGTAACAGGCTAGTGAAGTCATTTTGTCATGGTTCTGACGCCTTGGTTGGGCTGGAGGGAAATAGCAGGTCTGCGATGGCTGAAACCTTGGGAGCTTGGGGCTGAGGAGGCGGAGGGTAGAGGACCAAGACCCTCCTCACCACGGAGTACCACGCAGCTGTGCACAGGAACAAGGGCATCTCGCTGTCCTTGCCGGGAGTAATTCCCAGGACAAGAGGAAGAAACATGGGTACGTTATGTTTACCATTTACTTAAGAAGGAGAGGCTGCAGGTGAATATATATGTATATGTATTTGCTTATATTAAAAGAAAACAATAGAATAAACAAAAAAATTGTTACCTATGAGGAAGGGAGAGAACAGACTGGTGGGACTAGGAATAGGAGCTAGTCTTCTCTGAATCTACCCTTTTTTGGGTAAATTTGACTTGGACCTGTGTAAGTACCTTACAGAATTTTAAAACAAAATTAAATCAAACTTTTTTTTTTTAAAGGCAGTTCTTAAAAATTGAGAGCAAAAGAAAACAAATGAACTTAATGTGTAGGTAACATAATTTTGTAGAGGAATTCTGTCAAATGGTTTTAAAATGCAGTCATTTAATATCAATCATGGAGAAATGCCCTAACACAAAATTAAATGGAAAATACAATCTTAAACTGTCTTCAGGTATATAGATAGATAGATATAAAGCAAATTAGTAGGCACATTAATGACATTAGAAAGCAAGACTTTTTTTTTAGTATCAGATTAGTTTTTTTTTTTTTTGAGGATTAGAGAAAAGAGACACAAACTATAAAATCAAAATGTTAAATAAAACTCTGCACTCCTGTCTTTGAATATCAATATAAACTCTTGATTACTTTCTTTTAAAAAAGAAAAGTATTTTCTAACTGCCAATATCTGGAAACAATAAACAACACCCCAGCAGTGAACATCACAGTCTACCAAGATTTTTGTCTCTAAATAACATTTCTCATTAAAAAGAACAGAAAATGTGTGAGAGTCATACCAGTAAGACAGGCAGCTATTAAAAACTCCTGGGATCGTATTAAAAGACTAAGGGGATGACTTGAAGAGGCTCCTACTAGCAGCAGATGGAACAGTTTGTACATCAGTAAAAATAAAAACTGCAATGAACAAAAAACACATTAAATATATTTAAACCCATGAGTTCATAATGATACTGGAAAAAAGACTCAGTAGCTCAAACAACCCTCTGTGGTCCCTCTGGGACAGGGTTGGGGACTTAGCCTGACTGCCCTCCCCCGCTGCCCCCACCATGAACTGTACCACGTAGTCCAAGGTACCAAGTGACGGGAGAAGGAATGTTTTTCTAAAAAATGAAGCAGGCAGAGTGGAACTAAAATATAATTTTTCAAACCCGTGATGATGATTGTCAACGGGCTGTCTGTGAAAATATGCAGAGGGTATTCTTGCCTGAACACCAAACCTCAACCAGAATAAGCTTCGAGAGCTGTATTTAACCACCACACCACAGGAACAGCAGGAGGAGAGGAAACTGTTGAATGACACCACCAGGGAGCAATCAGCAAAACCCCATGCGAGAAGACTGCAGGACGGGAGGCCAGATTCTACAACCAGTAAGTTGTTGAAAACAAGGCAGACGGGACCTACAGATTAAGGCACTAGAGACATGTTGACCAAATGCCATGTATAGACCCTTTTGCATCCTGATTCCAGCAAACTGTCCACAGCAAACACAAGACAACTCAGGAAATTTGAATACTGCCTGGGTATGCGATGACATTAAGGAATCACTTCTAATGTTTTAGGTGTGATAATAGTAGAGGACGGAAAGAGAGGGTCTGAGCGAGCTGATGGGGAGATGGGAGCTTGGGGGAAGGAGAGACGTGGCTCAGGGAGAATGTGGGCGGTGCCAGGGTGAGATCTGAGACTGTCCCTGAGGCCATGCGGCAGAGGAGGTGGCACCTGGGCCTGCCTGGCTCGTCCCGCAGACTCCAGTCTGTCTGGTAACCTCACTTAGGGTTATCTGATATAAAGTGGCTTCAGGGAGGCCAACATCTCTACAAATATTGGCAAGCATGCAAAACATCAGAAACAAACATCCGGCTTCGGAGGTTCTTTGCCTATTGCTGCCCTTACAAATTAGAACATTAAAATAGGAAGAAATATTTATGATAGATTGTTAAGCAGCTAAGTAAAACGGAGTTCATACATCAATGTAATAGCATGTATATTCATGTAAAGAAAAAAATGTGAAAATGTATATGTTAGAAAGTCTCAAATACTACGTTGCCAGGCATTAGATAAAAAGATATCTACAACCAACAAATATTGTTTTGTAAGCAGAATTATATGTATGTGTGTTGGTTTTTCATTTGAAAAAATAATAATGCATTTTTCTTTGAGGTGACTTGCGACAAGGTAAAGAAAAGCTGCTCCTGCTTTTGTCAGAAGACCCTCTCCGTTCCCCCACCCCACATAGCTCCCTGCGGCTTTTCCTGCAGGAGCCACGTGAACCTGAGTGGTTCATTTCACTGGATGTTCACGTCCCTAGACTGGATGAATGGGAGGGTGGGGCTGAGAGTACCCAGTGCAGGTGAAGTTTCTCTAGAGAGCCCAGAGCTGTCTACTTTGTCCCAAGGGCTGGTCACTGGTCACTCCCCGGTGGCCAGTGCAGTGGCCTGGTGACCACGTCTGGGGGAAGGGGTGCTTCCTAGAGGCTTGCAGGTCCAAAGGTCCCTTTATGGGCACTGCCTTTGCTTCAAAGTTTCACCCCAGGCCCCAGGAGGGAGGTGGGGGTACTCAGGTGCAGAACGGGGCTGTCCAGCTCACATGCCTTTCATTCCCTCAGGGCTGTGGGCTTCCAGCTGGGAAAGGGAGCAGGTCAAGGCTGCCCTGGCCACACACCTCGGCTCTGCCAGAGGAGCTTTCTCTGTTTCTCCCGTCCAGTGTCAGAGCACAAAGTGGGAAGTAGATACCCGCAGTGGGCTTGGGTCTGGCTCAGGCACCGTGCAAGGTAGGGGTAGATTATGCGTCAGATAAGTAGCTTAGCAGGTCACCATCTCCCTCCTAGGGTTGATATCCTACATTTAGGTCTGAATTCCCCAAGACTAGCTCTGCTTCCAGGGGCTTCCAGCGGCCAGAGTTCAGGGACCTGCGAGGCTTTCACAGGACTTCCAAGGGCACCCGCTGGGTGGGGCTTCCCATCACTGTGTTGCACCCTGGCTCCCAGCACAGCCCCAGCAGCCTCGTCACCCTCCACTTTCCAGCAGAGGGAGCAGGGGCTTGGAGAAGTCACATGGTGAGTCCCATCATTAATAGAACTGGTGCCTGCCCCTGGGCGCCCCACTCCTAGGCCAGGGGCCTTCCCACCCTTGCCCGCTCCTGGCCTTGGCAGAAGGGCCAAGCACCTTGGCTTGCACGCCCCAGAACCGCAGCTCTGGATGCCGATGTTGCTCAGGGCCAGATGTGGCCCCAAAAGCCACAGGTGGGTTTTGTTCTAAAAGAATTTGGATTGACTAGCAGCATTTAAAAATCAGCAGACGTTTGTGGTGCTAGGTGTATTTCTGGCTCTTTTTAATGGGAGATTGGGCACCACAGGCTGGCATTCCTATGTGGGGCCAGGGGCTGGAGCTGAGCGTGGCCACCCCTATGGAGAGGGCCCACACACTCCTGCTGACTGCTGCCCCCTCCACTCATTTACAGAGCCTGCCCTCAGGAAGACCTCCCGTTTGCAGCTCCATGCTAAGAAGGGCATGGCTTTGGGGGCATTGAGAGGTATGTTGGATCACAAGGCTAACCTGTCTCACCAGTGGCGTGTGGGCCCTGTAAAACCCAGCCCCTCTCTCCTCCCAGACACTGCCTGTGGACACCCTAGAACACTCAGACAACTGGGTGCCACGTTGAGTTGAATGAAGCCTCAAGGGGACATAAAACAGAGAACCAGGAAGTGTTCTGCCTGTGTTAATACGAAGTAAGGCTCATCCTTAGACACGCTCACCTGCTGTGAGCCGATATGTCTTCATGAAATATGAAATCCACCCAAATTTATTAGAACTGCCTGCGTAGTAGTGGGGCCTCAAACTGAGCAGCCTTCTGTTAAAGCCTCATTATTATTATGGCATTATTTATTTATATCCTACCCTAAGACAGACATGATGTAATCCAGTAATTAAGATGGTTATGATTGAATATTTATTAAGCACCTACAATTGCCAGCCACTGATCCACATAAAATGAGTCTTTACCCTAAGAGCTCCCGTCTTGCTGCCGTGGGGAGCTCAGCGCCTCTCGCAGGGGAGCAGGGGGTAGTGAATAGACTTCGTTTTCCTGAGCAAGCCTGAGAGATGATGCTGGTCAGAAATCGGGCCCCGTTTAGTCTTAGTGTTCAATCTGAATGAATGAAATGAAAATAATGCATCACTGGCTTAGAAGAGACACGGGCCTGTGCAGGGGCCATCAACAAATGCGTCCCAGATGGGCAGCATGGCCCCCCAGAACCCAGTGGTAGGCTGGGCGGAAGTCTGCACTTGAAACTCACCCCTGGGCCGAGGTTGGCTGCTCTCTTGCACTTCCTGTAAAATTAGACCTGCTCTGACACGTTGAAAGCCGACATTTGCTGGTCTCTGCTGTGTTCTAGGGGATGGGGTTACAGAGGGAAACACACAGCCCAGGGTCTCCCAGGAACCAGCTCCCAGCACAGGCCCAGAGGCACAGGACCTTTCTCTACCTGCCCCTCTCCAGCTGCTACAGCCGGCGACAGGCGACGCAGCCTCTCCTCTCTCTGGTTCTCTCTCCCATCTTCTTGCTTGCTGGGCCTGCTGGGCTGTGAGCTCCGGGCTGAGCCTGCACCCCATGCTCCTCTGCATCTCTCCAGCCCTGTGCCTGGAACTGTTTGTAGAGTGAAGAGTAAACCAACGAATGAAGCACAGGTACAAACCTGTGCCCGGCACGTACACGGGGGCTTCTGTGACCGGCTTTACCTGCTTGTGATTGTTTTCTGCAGATTGCTTCTGTGTTTGAGAAGAGAGTGGAATGTCCCCTGGGTTCTTGGGTGCCTTTGGTTGGAGATGCTGTGAAAACCGACACACGCTACACTTCCCTGAGCACTAGCGCAGACTTGAACATTTGGTTCAGTTAAAATCTACCTTATTGTGGAAGGCACCCTAGTCATTTCCATGAAATTTCAGGTGTGATTTTCTTTTTTTCCTATGTTGGGATTTTCTCTTTTAATTGTGGTAAAATACACATAAGATACAATTTACCATCATAACCATGCATGCAGTTCAGTAGCGGTAAGTACATTCACGTTATTGTGCAACCAGTCTTCAGAACTCTTTTCACCTTGCAAAACTGAAACTGCCCATCAAATATTAACTTCCCGCTCCTCCTTCCACCCAGACCCTGACAACCATCATTCTGCTTTCTGTCCTTAGGATTTGACTACTCCAGATAACTCATGTCAGCGGAATCATACAGTATTTGTCCTTTTGTATATGGCTTATTTCACTTAGCGTAATGTTTCAAAGGTTCATCCATGTTGTAGCATGTGTCAGAATCTCCTTTTTAAGACTGAATAATATTCCAGTGTATGGATGTACCAGACTTTGTCCATTCATCTGTTGATGAGCATTTGGGCTGCTTCCATGATTGTGAACAATGCGGCTACAAACTGCTTTCGTTGCTTTTGAGTATGTTCCCACAAGTGGCATTGATGGATCATATGGTAGTTCTACGTTTAGTTCTTTGAGGAACCTCCATACTGTTTTCCACAGCGGCTGCACCATTTCACAATCTCACCAGCAGTGCACAGGGGTTCCAATTTCTCCACATCCTCACCAGCACTTATTTTCCTTTCTTTTGATAGTAGCATTGTCATGGGTGTGAGGTGGTATTTCATTGTGCTTTTGATTTGCATTTCCCCTGATGATGAGTAATGTTGAGCACCTCTTCAAAAATAGTTTTTAAAGAAGCATCCAAACATGACAATGGGGTTTTATTTTAAAAGAGAGTCCTCACGCTGGACATGCCATGCAGTTTGTAACTGTCTTTGTCCTGCTCCATGAGGATGAGATGGGCACACAAGTGACCATGGACAAGACCCTGGGGAGATGTGAGAGCTGCAGGAGCCGTCTGGAGGCCTCTTCCCTTTTACACATAGTACGCATGGGGATCACCGCAGAGCGTTAAACACTGTGGATGCTGCATCCCACCCCTGTGTTTGTGATTTAATGGGCCTGGGGTGAGGCTCAGCCATGCATAGGGGAGGGCTCCAAAGCCTCCCAAGTGAGTCTGATGTGCAGCTGGGCTGGGGGCCACGGCTTCCAGGCAAGCTATGGTTTCTTTCCTGCATGTGGGAGCCTTTGGGGTCAGAGAGGAGACAGGGCTGCCTGCAGAAAAGCAGATGAACGCCTTGCTTAGGCAGATCTCTCTTGGTGCTGGTAATGAGGCCACACTGTGACGTCCACTTCAGGTCCTGCTTCCTCCTTTGACGCCTGCCCGGATGCCACCAGAAATGTTCCATGAAGTCTCCCTTCCAGGCCTCACCAGGTGTTCATTACCACTCTGGGGGATGCCTCTTCCTCGTGGGAATGATGCTGTTACTTATTAGCCACTTCCCTTTGGAGGGGACTTGGATCATTTGCCTTCACATACAATTTTTTTGATCTGGAATTAGTTGTGAAGCTGCGACATTTCTGATGATAAGACCTGCCAGGGAGCTTGTTGCAATACAGATGACCAGGTCTCTCCCTTGGAACTGCTAATTCCATAAGTCTGGGTTGGGGCCCAACAATCTGTTCTGTTTTGTTTTCAAACAGCACCAGAGATGACTCTTACCTGGAGTCAGGGAGCACCACCTGCAGTGTGCAGGGTGGTGATGTGGGGAGCAGCTTCCCTTGGGTGGGAACCCCCTGCCCTGCATCATGGTAACAATGCTTCCCACTGTGTGGCACTTCACTCTTAACCAGAAGTTCTCCAGGTGTGGTTCCCCCGCTAGTGGCGCAGCGTCTTGGGCTTGTTAGAAATGCAGATGCTCAGGCTGCACTGAGTCAGGGGTTGGGGGTAAGGTCCGGAAAGCTCTATTTTATAAGCCCTCCAGGATTTCTCTTACAATCACTGGTTTTAACAAAGCCTTTCACACCCTCCTTCAGCCCTCATGTTCCATAGGTGGGGAAACTGAGGCCCAGAAGGGCAGCGTGACTTGTCCAAAGTCAGACAGCAAATGAGAGGCAGAGCTGGAACTCAAGCCCAGGCTCCAGACTCCAGTCCAGAGCCCCATGCCCTCCTTCCCAGGAAAGCACAGGTGTCTGTGAGGACGGGGCCTAGAGCAGAGGGTGTTTGGAAGGTCTTGTCCCTGGTTCTAACTTCACTGCAGTGAAGGGCTCCGAACGGGAACAATGAAACACATGCCATGCAGATCTGCCTCTCACATAAATTAGAGTATTTTAGCCAATGAACACATAGATAACCCTCCATCTAAAGACACCCCTTCCTTCCCAAACAAAAATGCCACTAATTAGGGTGCAGGGTTCTCAGTTACACTAGAGAGGAAAAACTCTTTAAGACAAAGGATTGCATAACTAGTCAAGCCAGACATGCACACGATGTTGCCACCCCCAAGGGCATCAGTGAGGACTATGTCCCCTGGAAAATGGAACTGCCATTGACCATAATTTTCATCTGGATCAAGATAAAACCACTAAATCCAGGCCACACCCTGGAGGAACTATTTTAATAGTAATTGCTGTGGAAATGCTAGATCAGCCAGCGTGGGGAGGAAACCTCCAGAGCAGCTGGGCTTGAAAGACAGCGAGTCTTAAAGCAGAGCTGTGACCTCAGGGGATGTTTTCTACCTCCTCTAAGGAATGCTGGCCACCCCTCTACAGCCTCCCATCCTCCTGATGCCAGGGGTCTGGGAGGCAGGCAGAGAAGAGAAAAGGGCTGCCATCTGGCTTCAAATTCCAGTTCGGCCTCTTACCAGCAAGGTGGGTGTGGGCAAGTTATTTAGCCATCCCCTGGCCTCAGTTTTCTTATCTACAAAGTGGGCGTAATAATATCCATCTGGTGTTTTTATGCAGAGTAAGTAAAGACAAGGCCCTTCATATGAAATCCTGAGTTCCATACTTCATCAGTGAAAAGCAGTGCACGGGCCAAAAGTTGTCGTGCCACCCTCAGAGCATCCCCACCAGCAAATAGAGCCTCTGGCATCTGTTTCCCCAGCATCGATTCCTACTAATTCAGACCTAAGCTGTATCTTTTCCTTCTTAAGTTCTGTTGGGTGGTCCTATTTCCAAAAACTTTCCATGTGCAGTCATTTGGGGGGGGGGCGGTGACAATGGAAATGTCTACAGGTGTGTGTGACTGCACATGTGTGAGTGTGCACATGTATGTACATGTGTGGCTGAAGGAGTGGGGTGTGTCTGTGTGTCTATGTGGCATAGGCAGGTTTGTGGGTCAGACTTGACATTGTCTGTTACCAAAATGACAAGAAACTGATTTCTACTCTTTGGGGGGCTAATTTTCTAAGGATCTTACCTTGAATTCTTTGTGAATGTTTTTATGTACACCATAAAAAATAAAACGTGTCCTCTAAAATTTCTCCTATTTTGGGAGTGGTTCAATATTGAGAGTGCATCACATATTCAAGGATCCTTAATCAGTCATTGCACAGCATCACGGGAGGGCCTAGAGATCATCCCACATCTTCATTCTATACCTGGGGAAACTGAGGCCCCAAGTGGGACGGCGCAGGCTCCAAGGTTACTGATGTGTGGACGGCAAACTCCAATCCAGGCCTCCTTTCTCTGCAGCACAAATGGGTGGGACTGGCCCTTAGAATGACCTAATAAAGACCGAAGCAGGTGAGTCCTAACTGCTCTTCCCGGGAGGCCATCGGGCTCAGCACTCTGCCCCCTGCTGGTGTGTGCCCAACCCTGCAGGTCATGTCGTGCGCATCCCTGTGGACCCTGCAGGCTGGGCCTGAGGCAAAGCCAGACTTTCCCTGGACTGCAGCTGCAGGTGGGAGAGGGGCTCCTGCGGGAAGGAAAACTTGCCTAAGGTACAGGGAGCGGGAGAGTGAGCTGGGAAGGCTTCCCTCGGAGGCTGGCTTGCATTCGGTGATTTCAGGAGGGCTGGGGTATTGAGAAAACATTGACATGGTCTCCCCTCCCTGGGAGAACACATGTGGACAAGGAAGTGAGGTCAAAAACTTAACGTGGTGAGGAATCCCAACAGCTGGTGAAATAAAAAGGTGACTCAGAAAGCTAAAGGGCCAAGAACATGTCTGTGTTCTTACTGTGGGACAAATGCTTCCTCTTCTGGCCCCTCTTCCTCCTTCTTTGCTAATAAAATGTATTTTTTCTCATTTTTAGACCATTTGAGAAGGAAAAAAAGAAAGTGGGGAAAAAAACTCCACCCAGGAGTGTTGATAATGGGGGAGGCTGTGCATATGTGGGGACAAGGTGTACATGGGGACATTTCTGTACCTTCTACTCTGTTGTGCTGTGAACCTAAAACCCCCTCTAAGAAATAAAGTGTTTTAACGAGAAAATAAATAAAAACTCAACCCTTAGTCCCATGTGCCATTTGAATGCCAATTCATTCATTCATTTTTTACTTCTTGTTCTTTTATGTTTTTCCTCACATAGTTATGATCACACCATAACTTGCTTTTGTTTCTAAACTTTATAACAAAAGCATTTCCATGTTATTATGAATTCTTCTAAAGCACTATTTTTAATGACTTAATATTCTATACTATGGGATTTTGGTGTTATTTGACTCTTTAGAAAATGTCATGATAAAGATGTGTATAGGTAAGACATTCTTATTTAGACTTATTGCCTTCAGATGTATTTGCATCTAGATATGTAGCTACTGGATCAGAGAGATACCTATTATTAAGCTCTCTATGCCCCCATATTGCCAAATGCTTCCCAATGAATAAGCCAGCCTGTCTGATCATATCTTTGATGGCACTGGGCATTTTCATTTGACAGATCCTTGCTACTATGAGCTGTAGAAATGGAGTGTCATGTACACAGAAACATCCCTGGTCATGCCAGGACCTAGGTTTGGAGTGCCCAGTAGGGTGCCAAGCAAGTGCACTGCAAGTGGCCTGGGGTAGTGGTCTCTTTAGTCATCCCCAGGGCGGGGCACCCTTCCTGGGTTCCCCGTTACTGATGGTGAGACCAGAGGGACCAAAGCCAGCTAAATGTGGGCCCCAAGTTTCTTTTAGAAGGCAGCACAACGTGGCAACGTGGCATAACGTGGGATACTATTTATGGGGGAGCCCTGGGTTTGAATCCCTTCTCTGCTACACTCCTGGTCATATGATTTTGGGCAAGAGGTCATCTCCTGAGTCTGTTTCCTTTACTATGCCCTGAAGCGAAACTGTCCCCCAAGCACAGCTGTTTTGGGAAATGCAAGGAGGACATTCCGCTTGAGGGCTTCAAGTCCAGCTACCTCCCTTCTTTCCTCTGCTTTGTTCTCCAGCCGCCCAGCAGCCAGGTGACAGCCCATAACTTATGGCTGATGAGGCGCAGACTCAGGACCCCTGTCAGAGGTGGAAAAGAGGGCGCAGCTGACCCCCGATGGAAAACCCTGCCTGCTGCTGAGCAGCTCTGGCTGTCTCTGCCCAAGTGTGCCTGGGACACCGCACATGCAAGTGAGGCCAGGCCATTTAGTGCTTTCTGTCTTTGGGATGAGATCATGAGATGTAGGCTGGTAATTGCTCAGGAAAATAAAGCCTCCTTTTTAATCAGGTGCTAAAAGTGCTTTCAGCAGCCTGGGGCGGGGCTGCTGACAGGAGCAGTCTCAGGCCAATTTCGTGACACTTCAAAGAGCAGAGGTAAGATCGCTTCTGGGAAATTAGTGTTCCCTGCCCTCACCTTGATTTTCTTGGACCATTTAGCACAGGTCAACCCCAGAGATGGGAAATACCGATGCGTTGGCTACACAAATATTGCTGAAATCCCGGTTGAGAACTTAGGCAAGTCACCTTCTTGGAGTGTTGCTTGTAGAATGGGGATGAATGGACTAAAATCCACCTTGTAGGATTAGGAGGGTCGAGGGAAGGGGAGAAAAAGTCAGGGCATTTATTGTGCTGCATGCTTTCATCTTCTATTTCATCTGACCTTTTTGATCACACTAAGAGAGCTCTGTAAGTGGCGACGAGCACAGACCCCCACACCCCGTTGTTGTTGTCACCCCAGGATGCAGAAGGAAAACCGGCTTTGTGACCAGGGGCCAACACGTTTCTTAACCCCTTGTGTGGAAATTCCTGCTGCTGCAAATGGAGCTGATTGATTTAGCTACTGCCGCCGACTCTCTCTCTCAGGCCAAAAGCACTTGGAAAATTACAAAACCTCCCTAACATTGGAAATGAAAATGTGTTTGGAAAGTGAAAACTTTCCCGGAGCAGATAATGGAGCTTGCATGGCTGGGGCAGCGTGGCGGGGACGGGGTGGGGGGGCTCTCGACCCCTCCCTCCTGCTCCCCAGGGCCATGGTTCTGTCCCTGACAGATAGCATCTTAGGTCAAGCATATGGCTAAATATAGCTGCCTCCCCGCAGGGCTGTCATCGGGGCTGTCAGCAGCGCTGTCCGGGTTTTTGGACTTTGACTTGACAGCCAAACTCGATTATGGGGTAGGGATTTTGTCTTTGGGAGGAATCCCACCTCCTCCTCACACCATTTTTAGGCTCAGGTACAGACCCCACAGGGCAGGCTGGAAGGCAGGTGGGAGTGGAACGGGGATGGAGAGAGCTGGCCCTGGAGACCCTTGCGTGACAGCACAGCTGAGCCTTGAAGAGTGTCTGACTCCTATGCCCAGATGGCCTCAGAGCAATGGTAGGGCCCTTCGACAGAGCAAGGGTTAGATTGCTGTCTCATCCCCAGCAGCCGTGGGACCTTGGGCAGCCCTGAACCTCTTCATGCTCATCATTATGGTGAGTGAAGGGAAGTGACGATGTGCCAACTCTGGGAGAGGGGAGATCCCCATGCCGGTGGCCTTCGTGGGTATTGAGTCAGCCACAAGGCACCTGCTTTATGATCTCTCCGTCATCTCTGTCACGTAGATATCCAGCTCAGTTCAGCTAACATGTTCTGAGGTCTCTGCATGCTAGGAGCACGAGGCTCAGGACAATGGCCAGCTCCAGGGCGCACAGCCAGTAAGCAGCAGAGACAGGACTTGCAGCCGTGCTTGGTGGTACCAAGGTCGCCCCTCTTCCCATCTGCCATGCCTCCCTTCTTCCTCCCCAGGTGGTGACCGTTTTTAGTGTGCTCTGGTTTATTGGTCAGAAAATTTTCAAGGAGGAAACCCATTCAGGACGGAGAGGCACAGCTGGGTCTGGGCAGGGCTGAGGGAGGGTGCTTAGTGAGGGCTCACCCTGACAAGCAGGTTGGGGGGTCCAGGGCTGCTGCACAGTCCTTCCATATCAACCTACCCCTGGATATGTGCAGCACACAGCCTGTGCAGCTGATGCAGTGGCCCCTCTAGGGCCCTTTGGTGCTTGGAGAGGCAGCCTGGTTCTGCACAGACTTTTTCCTCACCCCTCTGGGCCCCAGCAGCTTCCAGCTTGGGTGGAAGGACTGAAATGAGCTTAGTCAAAGTGATTTATTTTATTAGCATCTATTCCCTCTGTCCAATAGTGCAATGTGGTATAGTTAGTTTGCATGGATTTGAATCATTCATTTATTCTAGAAGCATTTGTTTTGAAACCGCCATGGGCCAGGAACATAGCAGTGAACAAGACAGACAGGGTCCCTGCTTTCTTGGAACTTAAATTTGGGGGCTGGGTGAGGAATTTGAGAAGAGAGCAGGGAGACAGGGCCAGGCCATGTGGAGCCTTGAAAGCCAGAGCGTGGAGTGTGCATTTTGAGTGTTACAGGATGCTGATGCTGGGCTTTAATCAGGGCCAGCAGGATCTATTGCACATTTTTACAAGACTTCTCTGGCTGCTGAAGGGAAACAGAATGTTGTAGGATGATTCCAGGGCATGGAAGCCTGTCAGAAGGCCATTGCAGGGGTCTGGTAAGGCAGAACATGGCCTAGAGGCTCAGAGAGGGAAGAGAGGGGTCATTTGAGATAGAATTTGCTGTGTTCAGTATTTTCCAAATTTTTCTTAATGAGTATGTATTACTTGCTCAGGTGAGAAATGCAGAAGAGGAGGCCGAGGCCAGACTCCCAGGGTTGAAGACCTACTTGGTGTGAGGAATGTTGGGAAGTCAGTTATGGTCTGGTTAAATTTTGGGAAACCACTGTGCAATGGGCTAGCACATTCCACAGCTAACACGTAGTGACTGTGTCTGTGCCAGGTACGGCCCCGAGTGATGCCACATACTGACTTGTTTTAGTAATCGCAGCAATCTTATGAAAGAGATACTGTTGGCATCTATATAATTTGCTCAAGGTCACTTGGCTAGTGGCCTGAGCATCCTGGCTCCTTCAGAAAGTTGGTCTTAGCCGTAGCTGTCATCCTCCCTTAAGCCACCAGTGCAGAGGAATTTGCTCATGCCCATCGCTAAGGGACCAGGTCCACACTTGAGATTTTGACATGTGCCTTCCCCTCCAAATGCAGGTTTGTAATTTCCCATACCAGCTTGCTGAAAGCTTAATTAACTGTCCCAACTACCTATCCCTTACACAGGAGATGAGCCTTACTCTGGAGAGGGCATGGGGTGGCAGGGCTGCTTTGCACTGTCCATGGGCCTGGGCTCCTCTGCTGAGAGAAGAGCTGGAGTCCTTGACCCCGCAGAGGCATCTTTGAGTCTGTTTAGAAGTCTCTGCAGAACTCAGAGTGCCCCATCCTGATGTACCCATGCAGTGACTTGTTCCAATTACTAATGAGCAGGGAGGGCTCAGTGAGGTCAGCCGACCATTGGCCACAGCCACACTGGTCGGTGTTACACATGGGCAGGACAGGAGAGAGGTGCACAAGGAGATGAACATGAGTCTAGAACTCTCTGGGCCCCTGTCCTTTATCTTACATTGAAACTTTGCTCTGGTCTATCTTTGCATGGAGCATTGGGCCAGCTCCCTGGTCATAAAGGCCTATCCTCCAAAATACAGTGGGACATGCCAGCTTGGAGCCTTGGTGTGCGTGTGCATGCACATGCTGAACATCTGCATGTGTGCAGAAGCGTTTGCAATCCTCCTGTGGACTGTGGAAGACCTGGGTAAGCGAGGAGGAGGAGATTTCCTTAGCATCTGCTGTGAGCCAGGAACCTTGTGCCTGTGAATTGGATGCTGTAATCTCTGCCTTCCAGAAGAAACAGAGGGGTCTGCTCCCAGCGGCGCTAGCCAGCACAGGTTAGCCGTGCACCCAGCTCCCGGGTGGTGCCTCTTGCTGCCCGCCCCCTTTGGCTCCCAGGCAGCCATCCATTGTGTTAATTGAGTGCTTCAACAGCATCTGAAGGCTGGGTTCTGTGCCTGAATATATTGCCACATTAATAACTTCAGAACATTTCAGGCAGTGTCGAAATAGTAAATTAGGACTCAACGGGCCATATATTCAGCACAGAGAGCTGAAGTACCATTTTATTACATGTGCCATGGAATTAAAGGCTTAATTTTCTTTTAAAAGATGGCAACACATCATTTCCTGCAGCCAGGTAAAAACAGTTAGCAGAAATGATTTATCCTTCATTCCATTTAAAAATAGGAAACGAGAATCCCAGGATCTTGCTCTCTGTTATTTATGTCTGCCTGGAGGGCGCTTCAGACTTGTACCCGCAATCGGACTTGAAGGACACGGACGGGCTGTGGGCGTGGTCTGGCCAGCAGGAGGGTGGTGGCAGCGTCTGGCTCCAGCCGTGGCCTATCTCTGCGTTAGGGGACGTGGCTTCCCTCACATGGGTTCTGAGAGCAGACGGGTTGCATTCAACTTCCAGGCTTGGCCACAGGCTGGCTCTGGGGCTGGACAAGTCACCTCACGCACCGAGCCTGGTTTTCTCACCTACAAAATGAAATAATTGCAGGACCTACTTGTGGGGTCGTCCTAAGATCACATGAGATTATAGGTGGAAAAAAGTAGCCTCCAGAGACTCTTGCACATCATGTGATATTTGCAGGAAGAAATCATTTTTAGAATAGCTCTTTTAATTTTTTTCTCATGATAAATGTAATATATACTCATTGAGAAGAATTTAGAAAATAGAGAAAATAGTGATGTAGAAAATGCAGAACATGGTATATTGCCCGGAGATGGTCAGTGTTATTTTTTCCTTTTTCAGCATACTTTCAAAGAATGAAATTAGGTTCATGCACATTCACAATTTTATATTCTGATCGTTGTTTTCCCATTTGGTGTTATCATGTGCACATCTGCCCATGTCCTGCCATCGCATGCTTCTTCATTCAGTGGCGTCCTGTTCCCTTGTATAAATATGCATGTATCTCCTATGGCCAGATTTTTACGTTCTTTCTTTTATGAACACTTTAAACAAAATCCTCCCCTATACCATAGGCGGTTGATATTACTACCCCAGTTTGTAGGCTACTGCGTTAGTTTCCTGTGGCTGCTGTAACAGAGTACCACATGCTGTTGGCTTAAAACGACAGAACTTTATTCTCTTACACTTCTGGAGGCCGCAAGTCTGAAACCCAGCAAGTGCGAAATCAGCAGGGCCACGCTCCCTCCGAAGCCACCTCTAGGGGAGGTCTCTTCCTCGACTCTTCTGGCTTTGGTGGCTTCGCTGTTCCTTCGCTTGTGGCCACATCACTCCACACTCTGCCTCTGTCTTCGCAGGGCCGTCTCCTCTCTTCTTTGCGTGTCTCTTATAAGGACACTTGGTCACCTGGATAATTATGATCTCCTCACCTCAGGATTCTTAATATAATTACATCTGCAAAGACCCTTTTTCCAAATAAGCTCACATTCACAGGTTCAGGGATGTGGATGTATCATTTTTGGGGCCACAATTTGATCCACAGAAGCCAGGAAAGTGAGCTCTTTGCTCCACAGCACAGGATTTTAGGCAGTGGAGCCTCATCCAGGCATTTGGCCTAAGCACATTTAGTTTGTCTGAACATCTTTTACACACGTGGGAGTCATCTCTTAACCTTTTTGTTTCAACAAACTCTTTCTTTGTTGGTCGGCACAGACCTTCTCTTGCCTCTCCTTCCCAGGCCCAGTCACCCTGGGAGGCAGGCCCTGCAGGTCTCATCCTCAGATCTGTCCTCTGCCCTGTGAGCGCCCTGGCTGGAGCCTCAGTCCTCGTGGGCTGCCAACACTCACAGTAAGGCAGGCAGGAGCCCCTGGGATTCCTGCTGTCTTCATCGATGACGCTGACCACATCCCCAGCCTCGTGCTGCCCATTCCTGGGCTTCTTTTCTTTCCTGAGGAGATCCCCAAGCAGGTCTGCCCTGCCTGTTCCTGAGGCCCATGGGATCCGGCCCCCAGCACCCTCCCCATGGGGCCAAGGCTGCTGGGAGGCTCAAGGGAGGGCCAGGGAGATAGCAACTGTGGTGCAACCTGACAGCTTCATTTCCAGCAGTGACGCTGCTCTGTTGCTGCTCTGCAAATTTGATCAACTCATGAGAACCATCTGCGGGATTTCCTGGGGCTGGACAGGAGAGAGTCTGGCTAGCTGACTCGCCCTATTTCCTACTGTGGGTCTCAGTGTTCACCCATGAAGATCCTGGGTTATTCTCAGCTGTGCACACCCGTAACCACGTCTGGGTTCAAATCCTGCCCCTTCCTGGCAGGGCTTGTGTCACAGTCAGGAATATGCAGGCCTGGAGGAAGACAGCTAGATCCCTGGAGCTCAGCTCCCAGTGGCAGCACAGAAGATGGGTAAGTTCAGGGGCAACACAGAACACTGCCTCGAGGTCCTGGGGTGATCGCATGCGGCAGGCAGGGCTCTCAACCTTCAGAATGGCAACGTCTCTCAAGGCCCCACTGAGCCACAGCACAGGGCCATGCCCTGCCCAGCTTGCCTGCCCTGCTGTGCTCCCTGCTGCTGAGGTGCTGGCCCAGCCGGGGAGAGGGAGCACGGCACACAGGCAGCCTGCGCACCCTCCTGCAGGCACTCCCTCCACTGCCCCTCTCCATGGCGGCCTGGCAGGGCGCCTCTGCAAGGGTCTGGGAAAGGCGTTTCCCAACAGCCTATCGAGGAGCCAGTGGGGATGAAGC
Source organism: Cynocephalus volans (assembly GCF_027409185.1). Lineage (NCBI taxonomy): Eukaryota > Metazoa > Chordata > Mammalia > Dermoptera > Cynocephalidae > Cynocephalus > Cynocephalus volans. The sequence goes on from NC_084461.1 coordinate 224,978,561, forward strand.
TGAAGGTGATGGACACATATGCATGGGATGCTCTGTGGTCAGCCATTCATGAAGGTGGAGGGTCTCCTCCTAGGCTGGACACTCGGGGGGACACAGCCCTTCCTTCCACCTTCCTCTTTACCGACTGTGGAGATTTGTGTGTGTGTGTGTGTGCGCGCGCGCACACACATATATGAGTTTGTGTGGGGGTGTATGTGAGTGTGTGAGCATGGGTGTGGGTGTGTCAGTGTGTGTGCACATGTGAGTGTGTGAGCATGGGTGTGGGTAAAGTTTGTGTGAGCGTGGGTGTGAGTGTATGTCAGTGTGAGTGCACTTGTGAGTGTGTGAGCATGGCTGTGGGTGTGTCAGTGTGTGTGCACATGTGAGTGTATGAGCATGGGTGTGGGTGTATGGGTGTATGTCAGTGAGTGTGTGAGCATGAGGGTATATGTCAGTGTGTGTTTGCCCATGTGAGTGAGTGTAGGTGTATATCAGTGTGAGTACATGTGTGAGTGTGTGTGAGTGGGTATATGTCAGTGTGTATGTGCACATGTGAGTGTGTGAACATGGGTGTGGGTATGTGTCAGTGTGTGTATACGTGTATGTATGCGTGTGTGTGGCTGTGGGGGTGGGTATGTGATTGTGTGCACGCACATGTGAGTGTGGGTGTGGGAGTGTGTGGGTTGGGAGGGGGCTTGGGGTTGGCTCGTGTTGGTAAAGGGTGTGTGGGGTAGATGCCGGCGGTAATCCTCCTGTTGAACGTGTGGGCATGGAGTCTGCTTTGCCAGTCTGCAGGCTGAATGAGAGATCCCACATGTTCCTGGAGCCCCTCCACGTGCAGGCTGAGGGTCAGTGTGCAGAGCAGCACAGGTGCCCGTTTGGGGCTGGGGAACAGCAGTTCTCAGAGCTGCCTGTCAAGGAGACTCACTGCCAGGTGGGGCGTAGGCTCGGGAGGGGCACAAGCAGAGGGTTGGGCACTGGGAGGCTCTTGTAACAGCATGGTGGCTACAGTGAGGGCCCGACCAGAAGCGTCAGGGGCAGAGGACTCAGAGGGAGCCAAGTGGACGTGAGGGCAGAGGATGACCGGCCGGCCTTACACCCAGATGCTTGGAAGATCCGTGGAGGTGGGTGGGTTGCGTGTGTGCATGGGTGGGGGCTCAGGAGGGGTGCAGTTCTGTTCAGGGGGATGACGAGGACAGCCTTTAGACCCTGGAGAGACTGCACTGGCATCTGACCCATCCCAATGCCCTTCTTTCTCTTTCCCTGAGGGCAAGGTCCTTGGGCAAGCCCCTGGAGGGACCCTCAGTGCCCGGAAGGAAGGTAGAGCCCCTCCTGCTTCCTCGGGCCTCCTGGGTCTGGGGCCTGGGCCACGTTGCTGTACTCACACCAAGCGGGGGCTGCGGCAAGAGGAGGGAGAGGGACCCAACATTCATTGAGCAGCTACAGTCACTCTGAGACTTGGGTACGAAGGACATGTAAAAAGCATGGAGCAGTGCCCCATGGCTCCATATAGACGTGGTTGGTCCTTTTTCATAGGCCCTACCATCTGTGCCTACTTCAACAGAAGCTTCACCCCGAGAAGGTCATAACCCAACTTCTGCAGGTAAGATAGGGCTTGACAAGTGAGTGACCATGATACAGGTTTGCTTTCAGGTTCGGGATTCAGGTCCCTTGACCATGACCAGCTGGGCCAGAGCCTGATGTCAGGAGGGGTGAGCAGAGGGAGATCTGTGGGCTGCAGGTGCCTGGGCTCTGTAATCCCACATGGGCAGCAAGAATGTCCCCATGAGTGTCCCCAGCAGACAGAGACCAGCCCTGTGGAGCACATTGCTGTGCTGAGCACTCCATGTGACCTGTGCACAGCTGGGCCCCTGCAGCTCTGGTGGACTTTCTCAAGGAGAAAGGTTGAAAAGAAAATAAGATGTCCAAAGACACCGTCTAATGGGGATTAGAGCTTTGGTCACACTTACTGTCCCATCCAACCTCCCCAGCAGCTTGGCAATGTAGGCCTGTTACCCCCATTTTACAGATTAGGAAACAAGAACAAGACTCAAAGAGGATGAGTGACTTGACAAAGGCCACACAGCTAAGAAGAAAATGGAGCAGGGATTCAAGGCTCACTAAAGCTTGTCCCTTCTGAATCTGAGTAGATAAAATCTGCCACAATTCTTCCTCTTGCTAGAGCTACTGTCAGACATGGACCCCTACAGGTAGAAGTACTTAAAAGCCTATGGGACTCAGAGGCAGGCAAGTGATATGGTCACTGATGTGAATGAGTCCAGGACTCCTTGCCAGTGGCTGGGCCAGAGGCAGCTCCTGCCATGGAGGAAAGCCTTCTAGCTCCCAGGACTGGTGTAGGAGCCCTGCGGAGGGGCTGAGTAAGGTGGCCTGTGTCCCATGATTTCCTTGTGTCCAGCTGTGCCCAGCACCAGATGGGCTGAGAGTGGAGCCTGGTCCAAATCGGCCACTAATCAGTAGGGTGCCTGTCCAACCATGTCCCCGGCACTGTGCGGCTTACTGCTGCCACCCTCCATGTGATGGTCTGAGGCCAAGACAACCACCACTGGGTCCCTCCAACCTGGCCCTGCCAAAGGAATGGTCTTTACAGCGGGAAGCCCAGAGGAGCACAGAGCCCCACTCACCGTGACAGTGTCCCCCTCGAGGCGGCTGGACGTGGCGGGCACACCTGCTCACAGACGGGTGGCCGGCTGCATGCAGGGCGCCGGCCGGGCGCTGACACTTCCTTTCTCGGAGCGGCAGTGAGGCAGCGGGAAAGAATCTGCTCCCACCCACCCGGGCCTGCCCTTCGCCCGCGACACCAGATAGCACTTGGAAGCCAGCTGGGCATTCCTGCGTTAGGCCGTTCAGAAAGGGACCATGGCCCCGCGGCCCGAGGGGCCCTGAGTGCCCCTGCTCCGCCCCCGCCTGCCTCCCAGGGCGGTGTTCCTCTCCGTAATGCCCCTTGTCCCCCGGGACTGGGCCTCTGACCTTGCTGCAGCCCTGGTCCGACCCCGCGCCTGCTCTCTGGCTCTGTTTGGTTATAAATAGGCCCATTTCTCATCTCGCTCCAGCCCAGAGCTCCACACCCGAGTGGCAGATGCAACCTTGGGATTCCCTGTCCAGCCAAGGGCAGAACAGGACCCAACCAGCTTGTGGGCCTGAGGGATTAGATCACAAGTTCTCCTGCAAATAGCAACTTGCGCCCCGTGGTCAGAAACCCGAGGCGGCTCATGTGTGAGTTAGTCTCCTGGGGCTGCCTGAACAAACGACCACACACACAAGGGGGCTTGAAACAACAGAACGTTATTCTCTCGCAGTTCTGGAGGCTGGAAGTCTGAGGACAAGGTGTGGGCTGGCACGCTGCCTCGGGAGGTCGTGGGGGGACACCGCCTGCCTCCTCCTGCTTCGGGTGCCCACTGCTTCTCTGGCTGGGGCCGCATCACTCCACCCCCAGCTCCGTGCCACGTGGTCTCCTCCCTCCACCGCTCTCTTACACAAGGAGACTTGTCATTGGATTTAGGGCCCACCAGCATCATCTCATCTCAAGATCCTTTTTCCAAATAAGGCCACATTCACAGATTCTGAGGATTAGGACGTGAACATTTCTTCTTGGGGGGCCACCCCTCAGCCCACTGCAGTTTGTCATAATTGAAATTTATTGAGATGGCCACTGACAGGTGGGTCACACCAGGAAGCCTGAGAAAAAGGATAAGTCTCAGAGGCAGGCAGAGACGTGGTGCCTGCTGCTCTGCTGTCCAGGGCACCCCCGGGCGAGGCCAGTCACGCCCATCTCCAAGGCGACTCTCATGGTGAACTAACACCGGCTAATCCGAGGGCTTGGGAGCAGGCCGGGTGTTGCCTCGGGCTGGGCAGAGGGTGAGAGTGTGGGTCAGCCGCCCAGCTATCGGCTGGATTAGTGAATCGTCAATAGATCCGGTTGAGCTAAGACAGCTGGGGAAAGCAGACCACACATAGATGCTTGTGATTTTGGCTTTCAGGGTGGCCTGGCGTGATTTGTAGCTTGGCGCCCAGCCACGATGACACTCCCAAAGCCTGGCCAACTGTCTCTGTGTCCTGCTGTTCGCTGAGTGGAGATGACCTGAGTATAGTCTTATGGCATGTGGTGCCCTGGAGTCACACAGACCCCCACAGTCCACCACCTTCATGCATACTGCCCATGAGACCTTCCAGACGCTCAGACAGTTCTCCTCCCTGGAACATAGTAGGTGCTCATGAAACGGTTGTTTTGATTTCAGGGTGGGGGGCACCGCCATCCACCCACCCACCCAAGCTGCCTTTCTACTCCCTCCTCCTCCACCACCCCCAAGTCCTGCCTGCGGCTGATGGCTCCCCACAGCCTTCTCGGGGCTGCTGCCCCACTCCCACCACCTCTCTCTCCTCCATTCTCTCATCTCTCCTTTCTCCTCCACCCCTCCCCTTCCTCCTCCCCTCCTGTCCTCTCCCCTCTGGTGCCTGCCTATGGGACTGGCAGGCTGTGCCCTCCCCGTGCTCCCTCCAGTGCCTTGTGCTGGCTGCCTGGCTTGCTTCCCATTACCACACTGTGGAGCCTCCTGACTGGCTGGCACTACGCTAGGTGCTGGGATTTTGCAGTGAACACAGCGCCCCCAGCCGCTTCTCCTACCAGCCATCGAGTGTCATGGTCCGGTCCAGGACACAGGCTCTGGAGACAGAGTGTCTGGATTGAACTGCCTGTGCAGTTTTGGGCAGAGCACTTCACCTCTCGGGGCTCATTGTCCTCCACTGTGCAGTCCCTGCTTCTTCAGGTTGCTGTGAGTTAATCCACGCAGAGCACTGTGGATGGTACCATGTGTGTTGGTCTGTGTGAGTGCCAGCTCTTTTCATCATGGAGCTTCCAGCTCAGAGGGAAGTTAGGCAAGAGGAACAATAGCAACACTGTGGTGAGGGAAGTGTGTGGTGCAGTGAGAAGACAAGGAAGGACATCTCACTAGCCAGGGCACTGGTGGCAGCAACCTCCTCCCTTGAGACGCCTCGAGATGCTCCAGAATGAGGACGTGTCAGCCATTGATGTCTTCCAGGGCTCCCACTGTGTGGACTCTCAGGAGCGACAAAGGACTGCAGAGTGAAGGAATGGACAGACGGACAGATGGATGGATGGATGCATGGACTGACTGATGGACAGATGACTGGATGGATGACGGATGGATGGACTGACGGACGGATGGATGGACGATGGATGGAGAGATGGTTGAACAATGGATGGACAAATGGGTGGATGGATGAATAGATGGATAGATGGAGGGATGGGTGAACAGACAGATGGATGAACAGATGGATGGATGAATGAATCAATAGGTGAATAAAAGGATGAACAGGTAGATGGACAGATGGGTGGATAAATGCATGACTGGATGGATGGATGGATGGACGAATGGACAGACAGATAGACAAATTGGCCAATGGGCAGATGGAAGCACAGACAAGTGGATGAGCGGATGGAAGGATGAGTGGATGGACGGACGGATGGCTGGATGGCATTGCAGTCTCCAGTGTATTTGGACTTACTCAGATTCTCACTGTTGCCAGCAGACGTGCGAGGCCATGTGTGATGTTAGGTTCCTGTTCCTAATCTTCCCCTGAGTTACTACTTTTTAAAATTTTCTAGCACACCCTCAAATCTCTTTCTTCACTTGGTATGACGGTGTGTCCTTCAAGCTATCTGGGATTTCTGGACAAGTTTCTTCCTCATTCAGTGTCGTTTACAGTGCTTTGGATCAGGAAGGCCACACCTTATCAAACTCCCCGTCCTTGTGAGGGGCCCACTGGTTTTGGAGTGACTGCCAGTCACTGTGAACCCTCAGGCCAGTTCACAGCCTCATCTACGAGGCCAGGTGGTCACCACCAGAAGCTATTCCTTCTTTCAGAGCCAGGTCTTTCAGCAAGGCAAAAATGCCACCTGCACTCTCAAGACCTTGTTGCTTACCTGGATTCATGGGAGCCCCTGAATGCCAGATTCTGGGTTCTGTCTGGTACCAGTTAATTGCAGTAGAACATTTGGGGGGGGTCCGGGTCAGTCAGAAACCTTTGAGAGGGGACTGGCATTACTCAGTTTGTCCAGAGCTATTTTGTGAGCTCCCTAATTCTGTTGCCCTTACCTGTTACCCGCCTGCTGGCTCTGACCTTGGACTTGCCCCTTGGTGGTAGTGTTTTACCCTCCACCCCGTCTAGCCTGATGTCTCTGGTCACTGATCTAGTTCTGGCCTCAGCAAGCTTCACCTTGGCTGGACTCAGTGCCCAGTCTCTCTTTCCCTGCCCAGCCTTCTTAAAGGGGACCCAACCTACTAAGAGTTATTGAGGGACAGGGCAGGCTTCTTTGCTTGTCTGTCACAAGTTGAGGCAGCAGCAACTAGAGCAAGAGGTGTGGACAGACAGATTGGTAGTGGTGCTCAAAGGGTGTCCAACAGCATGGGACAGGAAACAGATGCTGAGGTGGTCAAGCCCACATATTCCTTCAGAACTGGCCTCCCAGTGGTCACCCCCTCACTTCCCTTAGGGACGGGTCAGTTTCCACATTACCCAAGCACTTCCCAAGCCTTGGATTGGAGTGTCATGTGTACGGATTTTTGAATAAGGTAAGTTTTTATTCTTCTGCAGAGTCCTATGATAATTGCATATTTACTGTTTTCCAGAGTGGCTCTACTATTTTATATTCCTACCAGCAACAAATGAGTGATCTAGTTTTCTGCATCCTTACCAGACTTTGTTCTTGTCACTTTTTAAAGATTGTTTCATTTTGGCCACTCTGATAGGTGTGTAGTGATAGCTTACTGTGGTTCTAATTTGCATTTCCCTGATGATTACTAAAGTTAAATGTTTCTCATGTGTTCTTTGCCATATGTGTATCTTCTTCAGTGAAATATATGGTTGTGCCTTTCACCCATTTCTGACTGGGTTGCTTTTTTCCCCTGATCTTCAAAAGCTCTTTAGATATAAGTCCTTTGTCAGATATGTAGTTTGCAAATATCTTCTCCATGTCTTTTCATCCCCTTAAGAGGGTCTTTTGCAAAGCAAAGGCTTTTGGTTTTGATGTGGTTCATTGCCACATTTTTCCTTTATGGATGGTGCTTTTGGGGTCAAGTCCAGCTCTAGATCTCAGTGATTTACTCCTTTCTTTTTTTTAAAAAGAGATTTCTGGTTTTGTGTTTAAGTCTGTGATCCATTTTGGGTTAATTTTTGTATAACATGTGAGACTTAAGTTGAGGTTCATTTGAATGCCTATTTTCTCCAATACAATTTGTTGTCAAGGGTGTGTTTTCTCTATTGAATTGCTTTTGTACATTTGTCAAAAATTTGTTGGGTATTGGTATGGGCTGAACTGTGTCCCTCTGGAATACATATACTGAAGTTCTAATCCCTAGTATCTCAGAATGTGACTGTATTTGGTGAGAGGGTCTTCAAAGAGGTAATTAAGTTAAGATGAAGTCATATGGATTGTTCCTAATCCAATATGACTCATGTCCTTATAAGAAAAGGCAATTAGGACTCAGATATGCCCAGAGGGAAGACCATGTGCAGACACGGGGAGAATATGGCCACCTAAAGCCAAGGAGAGAGGCCTCAGAGAAACCCACCATACTGACACCTGGATCTTGGGTATCCAGTCTCCAGCATTTTGAGAAAATAAGTTTCTGTTGTTTAAGCTATCTAGTCTGTGGTACTTTGTTATGGCAGCTATAGCAGGCTAATACAGGCATTTTTGTGTGGGTCCATTTCTGTGTCTTTCTGTTTTATTCTGTGTGTTTATCCCCCACCAATGCCTCAGTGACTAAGTTAGAGTAGATCTAGAGTAAGCCTTAATATCAGGTAGAGTGATTATTCCAATTTTATTCTTGTTTTTCTTGATTGTTTATATGAGCATTTTTGCCTTTCAGTATAAAATTTAGAATAACTTTGTCTATGACTACAAAAAACCTTATTTGGGAGGAATTGACATCTTTACTATGTTTAGTCTTCCAACCCATGAACATGGTATGGCTCCCTTATTTAGGTCTTCTTTGATTTCTTCCTTTAGCATTTTATAATTTTCAGCATACAGATCCTACACATGCTTTGTCAAGATTATGCCTAAGTGTTTCATTTTCTTTGGAGCAAATGTTAATAGTATTGTGTTTTTCATTTTGGTTTTAAATGCTCATTTCAGTATGTAAAATTCTATTTATTTTTGTGTGTTGGCCTTGTATTCTGCAACCTTGTTGAACTCACTAATTAGTTCTAGAAGATTTTTTTTTTTTTTCAAATTCCTTGGGATTTTCTCTATATATAATCATACCATCTGCAAATAGGAACAGTTTTATTTTTTCATTTCCAGTCTTTTATTTTTCTTTCTTGCCTTATTGCTGTGGCTAGAATTTCTGCCACTATTTTGAAATAGGAATAGTAAGAGCAGACAACATTGCCTTATTCCTCATCTTGGCAGGGAGGCAAACATTCCAGTTTTCACTGTTAAGTACAGTGTTAGCTACAGGTGTTTTGTAAATGCTTATTATCAGGCTGAGGTGGTTCCTAACGTGTTGGGAGTATTTTTTTTAAACAATTATTATCATAAATAGGTTTTGAATTTTTGTCAAATGTTTTTCCTGTGTCAATTGATATGATAATGTGATTTTTCTTCTTTAGCCTGTTGATTGACTTTCAAAGGCTGGATAAACCTTGCACAACCTGGAATAAATCCCACTTGGTCTTGGGGTATAATTCTTTTTGTACATTGTTGAATTAGGTTTGCTAATATTTTGTTGAGGATTTTTGCATCTAAGTTCATGAAGAATGTTGGTCTATAGTTTTCTTTTCTTGTGATGTCTTTGGTTTTGGTATCAAGGTAATACTGGTCTCATAAAATGAGTTGGTAATTGTTCTCCCTTCTACTTTCTTGCTGAGATTATATAAAATTGTTATAATTTTTAAATGTTTGGCAAAATTCTCCAGTGAAGTTATAGGGCATGAAGACTTATTTTTTGGAAACCTTTAAATTACCAATTCAATTTCTTTAGTGGTTACAAAACTATTTCGGTTATCTATTCCATCCTGGATGAGTTTTATAGTTGTGGGTTTTGAGGACTTAGTTCTTACCTTCTAATTTGTTGAATTCATGAGGGTAAAGTTGTTTGTAGCATTCCATTATTATCTTTCTAATGGCTGAAGGATCAGTCGTAAAATCTCCTGTTTTCTTTCTGATGTTGGTGATTTGTGTCTTCTCTCTTTTTATCAATCTTGCTAGAAGTTTATCAATATTGTTAATGGTTTTGAAGAAGTAGGTTTTTGGTTTCATTGATTTACTCTGTTGTTTTCCTGTTTCAATTCGATTGCTTTCCATTTGCTTTATTTTGTTTTTCTTTTTCTAGCTTCTTGAGGTAGGAACTTATACTATTGACTTGAAACTTTTCCTCTTTCTGAATGTAAGCAGTTAGTGCAGTAAATTTCACTGAAGGATAGTTCCTCTGGATATAAAATTTGAGGTTGACAATCTTTATTCCAGCACATAAAAAATGTTCCACTTCCTCACGGCTCCATAGTTTCAGATGAGAATCTGCTGTTGTTCAAATTGTTTCTCTATAAATGAAATGTCTCTTCTCTGGTTATTTTAAAGATATTTTTGATCTGTAATTTTTGTAAGTTTAATTATGATGTGTTTCATGGTGGCTTTTATTCAGTTTGTCCTATTTGGGATTTGCTTAGCTTCTTGTACCTGCAAGGTTATATTTTATAGCCAAATTTGTGAAATTTTCAGTCATTATTTCTTTGAATACTTTTTAATTCCACATTCTTTCTCCTCTTCTTCTGGAACTCCAATGATACAAGAAATAAATATTTTGTTAATACCCAACAGGTTCCTGAGGTTCTGTTCATTTTTTTTTCAGCCTAATTTCTCTTTATTCATTAGGTTGAACCAATTCTGTTTATTTGTCCTCAAGTTCATTTATTCTGTCTTCTCTTACCTCCACTTTATTATTGAGCTCTTCTAGTGTGTTTTTAATCTTGTGTGTGTTTTTCAGTTCTATATTCCCACCCCCCCTTTTTTTTGTAACTTGTATTTCTTGGCTGAGATTTATATTTTTTCATTTGTTTCAGGAGAATTCATTATTACTGCTTGAAATAATTTTATGATGGCTGGCCTGAAATGTTTGTCAGATAGTTCCAGTATCTGATTCATCTCTGTACTGGCAGTGGTTTATTGTCTTCTCATTTAAGTTATGATTTTCCTGGTTCTGGTATGAAGAATGATTTTTAATTGTATTCTGGACATTTTGGATATTATGTTAGGACACTCTTGATTCTATCTGAGTCTTCTTTTTTAAGATGAATAATAAAATACTCTGTAGAAAGTAGGGATTCAACTTTTCAAAACAACTGGAGATGTAAAACATTAAAATTTATGTGTTTCATTTTATAATCTCTACAATTATTTGAAATAGCTCTCTAAAGTCTTCCAAAAGCATGCAGATATCAAATTAATTTCAACAGAGGAAGGTGCACATCTTCTATTTTAGCAGGCAGCTGCCCTGTCTAGCTTAGCATGTAGGTTCTGGTGTTCATCCCTGGCTCTGCTCACATTGCTGCTGGTGGCAGATCAGGCCTGCTCCTTTAGGTAGGTGTGGTAGACAGAATAATGGCTCCCCAGAGATGTCTACGTTCTAATTTTTGGAATCTGTTAATATGTTATGTTACATGGCAAAGGGAATTAAGTTTGCAGATGGATTTGAGATTGTTATTCAACTGTCCTTAAGATAGAGAGATTACCTCAGTGGCCCAATGTAATCACAAGGGCCTTTAAGAGAGAACTGGAAGATATGGCAGCATAAGAAAGGTTTGACTGGCCATTGTTGACTTCAAAGATAGAAGAAGGTCATGATCCAAGGAATGTAAGTAGCTTCTAGAAGCTGGAAAAAACAAGGAAACAAATCCTTTTGTAGAGTCTCCAAGGAAGAACACAGCCCTGCTTATTTCAAAATACACAGAATAGGGTGATTTATAAGAAAACAAAATTTATTGCTTACTCTTTCTGAGGCTGGGAAGTCCAAAGTCCAGGGAACACATCTGGTGAGTGTCTTGGTAGTGGTGACAATGACCCAGGACTCTCACATCGTGAGATGGTAGAAGCAGAGAAAGAAACTAACCTCCTCATTCACTCTCCTTTTAAAGCCCTCAGAACCATACCCATGACCATTTTTAATCCATTCATTACAATATGGTCCTATAATCTAATCACCTCTTCAAGGCCCCACCTTTCAATTATCATGATAGGATTTCCCACCCTCAACAGTTACAGTGGGGATTAAGCCTCAGTGAGGAGGCAGATACAATCTACAGCACCAGCCAACACCCTTATTTTAGTTCAATGAGGTTTGCAACAGGCATCTGACCTACAGAACTATAAGATAATAAATTTGTGTTGTTTCAAGACACTAAGTTTGTGATAATATGCTGCGCAGCAATAGGAAACGAATACAGTGGGTGTGATGTGGGGAATGTGTTGTCCCCCTGGCTCTGTTGGCAGTGCTGCTATTGGCAGTTCAGGCTACCACTGTCAGCCAGTGTGAGGAAGGTGATGGGTTTTCTTACTGGGCTCTGCTGGTGCTGCATCTGTAGGCAGCTCAGACTCACTGCCACTCGCCTGCATGAGGCAGGAGATGGATTGGCCTGCCCTGGCTCTGCCAGCATCACATGGGCACATCAGACTCATTGCTACTGATGAATATGAAGCAGGGATGGGCTGCTCCCCTTCCCAGCTCTGCTGGTGCTGCAGCTGGGGAAGACTATGCTCACACCCTATGTCCTTTCCCAGTATTTTGACCAGAAGGAGGAGGCTATTTATTTATTTGTTTGTTTTGACCATTGGTAATTCTGGGTTTCAGGGCTCTCTGGCACTTAGTCTGAGGTATATGATGATAAAAAGAAAACCCAAGGAACTCAGTGTAGTGGTGTCTTTTTTCCACCTCCCTGTGAGCTTCCTCCTGGAGCCTCCCTCCTCCTGGACCCGTGGCTTGCACGGCTGTTCACAGCCACCACTGGCCTCTTCCTGCATTTCCTCCCTGGGTTACTCAAGTGCTTCCTGTACATCCTGCCTTCCTTCACTTAGCAAACTCCCCTGTTTTGCTGGAGCACATTTTCAAGTACCACATAGGAAACAGCATGAGGCAAGCCCATCGTCCAAATCTTGGTGTCTGTAAAATGTCTTTATTCTTTCACATTTTCCTGTTTGCATGGGTATGGAATTTTAGGTTGAAAATGCCTTTTTTTCTCAGATTTTTAAGGCCATAGTATTTTAGCACCAGTGTGGTTGGTGCATGGTCAGAGCATCGGTGGTTTTCCCTCCTTTGTAGAAAAACCAATTTAACTTTTCCTTCCTAGAGCTTTAAGGTACCCTTGTCTATCCTTGTGCCAGAACCACACAGTACTGATTACTGTAGCTTTCTAGTATGTCTTGAAATCTGATAGTGTGAGTCCTTAAACTTTGTTCTTTTTTTCAAGGTTGACCTGGCTATTCTAGATCTTTGCATCTCTATGTAAATTTATAATCATTTGTGATTTCCACAAAAATAAAATCTCCTGGGATTTTATTAGGAATTGAAATAAACATACGTATCAATTTGGAGAGAATTGGTATATTTAAAAGATTGAAACTTTCCATCCAGTAACAAAGTATATTTCTTTATTTCTCAGGTTATCTTTTATTTCTGTCACTATAATTTAACAGCTTTAAAAAATAGATAGGTCCTGCACATTCCATGTTAAGTTTATTTATAAATACTTTATGTTCATGGTGTGTGGGGGTCCTTTTATCCTTTTTCATTTTCTGACTGGTGATTGAGGTCTTGCGAGGAGCTCTGGGGCCTTTCTAAAGTCCTGGGTGGTGACGTAGACAGATCTCATGAGGACCGCTGGGGCCCAAGGTCCCTTTTGTCGTGTAGCTGATAGGTCTTTAGGGTTTCAAGAGATTGTAAGCAGAAAAGGGAAATGTTTAAGGACGAAACTTCTGCCCATAGTGTGCATGGGGGATGATAGACCAGGTCAGAGGCAAGGATGCCGGTTTGGAGACTGTTGTCACAGGAATGGTTCCAGCCTGGACGGCTTTGTAGCAAGGGCCTGTCACTCAAAAGGCCATGCCAGGGATCATGACAGAAGCTGCTCCCCTCACCTTCCCTGTCTAAGTGCTGGAAGACTGCAAGGAAATCCCTTTTCACTAGAAAATGGACTCTGGAATGGTTTGCTCTCCATCTTTCTTCTCCTGCTCTCTGTGGCCAGGTGCCTCCCTTGCTCCCAATTCCCTCTCTAGGTGTCTGCTGGGACCCAGTCACATAGACTGTACCTCCGAGTTGGGCTCTCACTCAAGCTCATCGCCACGCCCCACACAGCATGCCTCTGGGTGCCGACACTGGTCCTGCTGAGCTTGAGTTTCTCATGAATCCTGGAACTGTGAGGCAGGATTCCTGCCCAGGCTGCCTGACTTTCTTTGGAGAAGCCCATTGGGGGACTTAACATGGTTCTAGCCATCATGATCCAACAGCTCCACCCACATCCCAGCCTCTGGCTGAAAGGACACTGCACCTAAAATCCAGTGGATTCTCATGTGAAACCAGGCCACTTTCCACTGAGGCCAGGCTGGGGAATTTCTGCAAGCAGGCAGGGCGTAGTTCCACCACCCACAGCATGCTGTATCTTCTCCCTTCTATTGGAGACACAGAGAAAATGCAGAGCCCATGGAATCCACCAGAAAATGCCTAATTGCTCTGCTGTGCAGCTAAACCTGCCCTTGACACACACTGACCTGAACTGGTAGCAACGTTTAATCATTTTTCATTGTCGCTAATGAAAATAACACTGCCTTTGGCTGGTAGTTCAAAGTACCCGACAAATGAATTCTGAGTCCCAGGTGAGAACTCTAGATCTGGAAGGTGTTGGATCAACTAATGACACACCTTGTGCAAATTTTAAACCTCTCAATAATGTCCACGCATGTGGCCTAATGGTACTGTAGAGATTTTAGGATTGGTACATATATTAGTCACTGTAATTAAAATCCTGGAGTTATATTATATGTTATTTGTATGGCAGTTTGTGATGTGTTTAATGCTCCCAGTATCAAAATTATTAAAGCTACTGTCCCTGGGCTGGCCAAAGTGATAAGCAGAGTGAGAATGTGATCTTATTCCCTCTCGATGGGGCAAGTCGGGAGGAGAATGCGCATGGGATTTTCTTATAAAGAGACCAAATGCCAAATAAAAGAATTCCAGCTGTGCAACAGGAAAGTTGAAATGGTTTGTTGGGTCATTAATATTGCAATGAAAACTAATTAAACCTGGAGCTAGAAGGAGTTCATTAGTGGTTTGGAGCCAAGATTCTGCTTTTGCAGAGTCGGTTTATAGCACAGTGGAACTTGGAAAGTTGTCAGCCGGGCTTGGGGTCACGCGGCTCTCCTTGCAGCCTCTGGATTTGGGCTTGTGCTAACGACAGGCGCTCGGCAACATGAGCCACAAGATTTCTTTTGGGTGTCTGAAGTCCCCTCAGCCCCTCTCCCTGAGGGTATCTGGACGTTGTCACACCTGTAAGGGTTGGGCACCCCCTGCAGGCTACTAAGACTGTGCTTTTGAAGATAGGGACAGAGGGGAATTGGCAGGTTTTCTTTTTAAGCAACTAATTCCAAACCACTAGAAATAAAAGTAACCCCCAGCTTCAACAGTAGTTCTGAGCTGCTGAAGTACTTTCCCACCCATTACCCCACTTGCTCCTCTCAGTAGTTTGCACAGACTTGTTGTATCAGGCTCTCCCTGGGTTGGTTGCCTGAGAGAGAGGAGGTTGTTTCTGTTGCAGGCTGGGTTTCCCAGGAAGCAGAATCTGAGATGGAGCTTAGTGTAGGACGCTTATTAAGGAACCAACCCCATGGCAAGGAGAGCTGGAAGCAGACATGGGCAGCGGGCGAAGTCAAGCTGTGATCTTGCCCAGTGGAGACTTGTCAGCACCATGGGGAGACTTGGGGCTAGCGTGGCCCTTCAGAGGAGTCCTGCATTGGGTTGAGACAGCTAGTTTGTCATCCTTTGGCTTTGATCAGTCACTGGACGGGGGGCTGCCCTCGAAAGGGTGGGGCCCTGGCCCAGTGGCTCTGTGCTGACTGGAACCCTGGAGGGGCAGGCAGGTAGTGGCTGCCCACCACAACACCCCCAGCACGTGGGCAGTGGGTCCTTCCTTGCAGAGGTTCTGGGCAGTGCATCACGATGTCCTCGGCAGTTTTTTGGTTTTTTTTTTCTTAATTTTTATTGAATCAAAATTGATTATACATATTTTTGGGGTCCAAGATTGAGATATGTTGATCAAATCAATATTACTAGCATATGTATTGTTACAAATCGTAATCATTCTTTATGCCCCTTGTCCAATCTCTCCCCATCCCCCTCTGCCCTCCCCTGTCTAATTACCCTAGATTTCTTCTTTCCTTCCGAAATAATGGTTACTCTATTGATTTGTTGTCTTGATGATCTGTCCAATGCTGAGAGGTGTGATCAGGCCCACAAATATTATCATTGAGCAGATGCGTCTTCTGTCACTCTGAAATGGGCTTTGTGGAGACAGACATCCTCTTCTTTTCTTTATCTCTGCTGGTGACTTTCCTTGTGTCAATGCACTCCAGTGGCTGGCAGACCATCTACACGGTGGTTGGGGCGTTTAGCTGCTTTTGCATTAGCCGTGGTTATTGTGGTGGCTGTGGTGTGCCACCCACATGGAGGTGATGTTTTTGGTGTGCTCCTTTGTGCTGGCAGTGTGCCTGGTTGTGGGGAGTGTCTGGTCCCCAGCTACATGTCTCGGGTCCCCTGGTGGGCCTCGAGGTGCTGGCATGGTATGCCTGATTGTGGGAGAGGTGTCTGGTCCACTTCTCTATGACTTGGGTCCCCAGGTAGGCCCTGAGGCACTGGTGCTGTGTGCCTGGTTGTGGGAGGGGGTCCCATCCCCTTCTCCATGCTTTGGTTCCCTGGGTGGGCCCTGAGGCACTGGCATAGTGTGCCTGGTTGTGTGTGGGGGGTCTGGTCCCCTTCTCCATGCCCTGGGTCCCTGGGCAGGCCCTGAGACACTGGTGCTGTGAGTGGTTGTGGGTGGTGGTCTGGTCCATGGCTCCATGCCTTATGTCCCCTGGTGGGCCCCAAGGTGCAAGTTATGTGCCCGGGCTGGAACTAATTTTTTGTCCTTTGCTTACTTCTAGCATGGGGGAACTTCCTGTGGGAACCAGTACTTGAGCTCTGTGGTTGAGCTAAATTGCTGCTTTGCTGCTGTTTCCCTAGGGAAGGCTTTTTGTGCAGCTCAGGGTTTAATGGTTGACCTTATAGGTACTTCCGCTCTCCAGAGACCTGGTGCACCTGGGTTGTGTAGAAACTCTGATCTGGGCCTGAGTCTTTTCATCAAACTGCACCCCATGCAATTCTATGTTCCTGGCCAGTCTCCTCTGAGTGGTCCTGAGCTGATTGGGGGGTGGATTGGCTGTCCTTGCTGTGTCCCAGTGTTCTCCCGGTGGGCCCATCTCCTCCACCACCTGTGCTCCAAACACTTCCCACGGAATGGGCCCTACACCAATCCCTTGCGATGACTCATCAGCCTCTGAAAGGCTCCCTTTTTTCAGTTGTTCTGGCTTCTCACTCCTGCGTGGATCCACGTGAACCCTATTAGTGGTCTTGCTGTCCTGGGGGCCACCAAGGCCCTCTTCCCCCGTTCCACCTCCAAGTAACTCCATCTGAAGGGCACAGCTGTGCTTCTGCCGGCTCCTGCTCCGTGTGCTCAGCAGCTCGGGCCTTCAAGCAGCTGTGGCCTGAAATGATGAGAGCAGCTTTTTCTGTCTCTCATCCTGGTTTCTCCTGCCTTCATGAACTCCATAGGTCTCTCCTCCTCTTCTCCTGAGCTCCAGCGGCCCCAGCTTGGCTGATGTTACATTTTCATAGTTGTAAATTGGTTGAATTGTGGGACAGAGTGACGCTGGGGACCGTCTAATCCACCATCTTGACTGGAACTCTGTCCTCTGCAGTTTTGTTCATGATCTCCCTTGACCTCACATGATGCCTGGCACGTGGTAGGTTTTTAACAGATATTTGTTAAGGTTGATAGCCTATTTCTATTTCACGTGGAGGAAATCAAGGCTTAGGAATGTGGTAAGCAGTGAAAGCGGGGTCAGAAGGAAGGTCCCTCGGAGTCAGAAGGAAGGTCCCTCACTGCAGAGTCCCAGTCCCGGCCACTCTCTCTTCTCTGTCCTCACAGACTGTGAAGAACGACATCTGCATGCTGCTCGTCTGGCCATTGGTACCAACAAAATCAAGTTCATCTTTCAATGCTCAGGGAAGGTCTGAGGCTTTCTCTCTTTCAAGGTCTTTCTCTGAATCCCCAGCCCAGGCCGTGGTTTTGGGGGAAGACTGTCCCTGGTATTAAGAGGGAGGTGTGGGCTTGTCCATCAGGCTGAATAAACTTGGCCTTGAGTTTGAGGATGTCCAGAGTGAGGGATGGGCCTTGCTGTCCACACTGCAGCTTGGCAGGTTTGGCCAGCCCAAGGGGCTGCCTAGGGCCATGGTCTGGGTAAGAGGTCAAGGGCCTGTTGACACACAGCCTCTGGGTTCAAGGAAGCTGCCGTGAGATGCCTTTGGATAGTTTGTTTCAAGGTCTCACCCCTGTGCTTGGATTTTAGGCAAAATCAAAACAAGCAAGTAAATCTGATAAACAGACAACTGAGGCAAACAATGTTTGCTTCTCTTGATTTTTCCAGTCCTTGAATTCAGCACTTCTCAGTGCACTGTGAGTTGGTTACAGAAGTGTCAGTGTATTATTTTCCTTGGCTCTGGGGCTGGTCACCTCCTGCCACAGGTGGCCTCATCTGTTTTTTTTTTCTTTGTTTTTAGAAATAGATCCACATTTTTTAAAAATTATGTTTTGCATTCTAGGATGTTGTTGTGGAGCAGTTGGAGGGAGGGGGAGAGGGGTATGGGGAAGGAAATGGGATGGAAGAAGGTGGAAGGACGTGGGGCAGGATTGAGGCCTGTGGTACCCTCCTCATTCCCACAGGGGAGACTGGGGGGCTTCCAGCGGCGGCTTGGTCTTGCTGGGCTGGGTGTAGATGTCAGGAGAGTGTGCAAAACCCTTGCCCCACCAACATCCCAGCTTGGGAACCTGGGGCCCTTCTTGCTGTGGCTTGGTGGTCATTGCTGGGCTGGTTGCACGTGTCAGGTGTCATGGCTGAGGCCCAAGGTCCCCTACCACCCCAGCTCAGGAGAGCCCAGGGTGCTTCCTGTGGCAGCTCAGTAGTCACTACGGGGCTGGCTGCAGGTGTTGGTGGGGGGGCATGGCCAAGGCCCGAGGCCCTCCACTGCCCTGGCTCGGGAGAGCCTGGGGCACTTCCTGCAGTGGTTCTGTGGTCACTGCTGGGCTGGCTGTGTGTGTCAGGGGTGTGTGGCTGAGGACCAGCATCGTCTGTTTATCCCCATGTCATATACGTGCCACAACATAGAGAAGGTTGGGATGAACCACTCCATTCCCTTTGCTGAAGGGGCTTGTTTTGAATGCTGGAAGCAAGTGCCTGCAAGAAGGGGACAAAGTCACTTTTGCATTGCAGTTAAGATCTTTATGTCCTCAAGGAAATGGCCACATTTCCACCAGGGCCCAGAACAACAACCCTTTAACTTCCAGATCCACTAGATCCCAAGGCTCCAGAAAGCATCTTGCCTCAGCCCTCACTCTGTAGATGAGGACACAGAGTTTCTGGAAGGTAAAAGCCTGCACAGTTGGCATGGAGATGTGGCAGGTTTATTTGGCAACATTGTTAACCCTGCTCATATCCTGGAACGGTCCTTTAAGAACTCATGAAAATGGTAATTATTTAATTGCATACTTTATCTACATAGTATATTTTATGTATTGAATAATTGCAACCATCATAACTAATTATGGTTAATTCTTCTGTAGCTGAAGGAGTCAGCTGAAGGGTATTTAAATATCCTTTCTTTTTTACTTCAAGAATAAGCCTAGGCACTCTTCTGCCTTTCTGTGCATGGCAGGCAGCAGACAGAGGGTGTGAACAGCAGGTTTGTGGGATACCACTCACTAACCCCAATTCTTGATAGCCAGCCATCATTTCCCACTGTTCCGGGGAAGACCATCACTCCAGGACATTTTGGGGCACTCCACAGTGCCTGAAGATTCAACCTGACTTCACTATAGGCCCTCAAATGTCATAATTTCAGAGAAGTGGGAAATTCTGCAGTCAGCTCTGAACCTTCCTTGTCTACCTTTCAGGATTATTGAGATAATGTTTTGTGTTAGGTTCAACTGCAATAGAATAGAGAAATCCAAAATCTTGGAGGTTAAAATGGTATGGAGCCAGGTGGTCCAGCACTGGAGAGGCAGAGGGACACTGTGGAGCCGGCTGTCCCCTTTCTTCTTCATGCTGGTGTGGAGCTTTCATCCTCAAGGTCACCTCATGGTCCAAGTTGGTTGAAAAAGCTCCATCCTTCATGTCAGCATTCCACCATGGGAACAGGAAGGAGGTGGGTAGCAGGGACTGAAGGCTGCTCTTCCAAGCATTCCATAGGACCATTCATTTCCATTCCATTGGCCAGAGTCAGTCAGAGGACTACCTTTGACTGCAAGGGAGGGGGGTAAATAAAGATTTTAGTTGGCATCTTTTCTCCTAGCTGAAAAAAAGCAGGACTCTATAATGAAGGAGAAGAGGAGAGTAATGGTTGGTGTAGACAACCACTGTCTCTGCCTCAAGATTCCATGAGAGAACACACAGCAAACCTGTAGCAGAGCTCCTGGCACATGGTTAGGTTCTTGTTTACTTAACAATTGCTTATGAAGTGCCTGCACCTGGTAGGGTTGAGGCTATAGAGCAAGGCTGTCCCTGCTCTCAAGAGTTCTTGATTTAGTGCTTAGCCAGCACACTGAGGCGTGGATATTCTGCCGAGTGGAGCAGATCTGTTTACAAACCATGGCACCTTTGTGGTTTTCAAAGCATGGTGCTACAGAGACAGTCAGCCAGGGCGCTGGGGCTGCCTATGGTCTGCAGTGCCCTGTTATGGTAAGAAAGGTTTGGGGGCTGCTGAAAGGGGCTGCTTATGATGGTCAGCGTGGTGTGGTAGGAATCGTGCAGGTTGGGGGCCGAGAGTCCTGGGTTCATACCCTGTGATGATACTGATGCTGGCCCTCAGTAGGGGGAGCCTCAGTTTCCAGGTCTGCCACGTGGGGATGATCTCTTGCAGGACCATATGATAATAGAATTAATGAACCAAAGGGTGTAATTGTTTAAGGCTCCTAATACACATAATCAAATTATTTCCAGAAAATATGCACAATTTATGTACCTACCAGTTTATGTGCCCACAGCAGAACTGAACCGTCTCATTCAGTGTTAAAAACAGGAATGAAATAATTCCCTTCCTCATTGCTGATTCCTTATGTGTTAATTCCCACACCATTGATTACTAGTGGGGCTGAACATTTTTTCATGTATTTATGTTTTACTGCCATTTGCCTTCATATTTAGCCCATTTTTCTATTGGTGTTTTGATTCCTGGTAAGCTTTTCCTTTTTGATTTTTAAGAATTCTTTAAATAATATCAATCCCTTTGCCATATTTGTTGAAAATGCTCTTTTCCAGTTTTTCCTGACCTTTTGTTTTTAAATGTGGCATTTTTGTTATAATTTATATATGGTACACATTCGCAGACTATGTGGTTTAATCCATCAATATTGTTTTTTGTGGTGTTTTTTATTGCTGATCTTAGAAGTTCCTCTACTACCCCAATACCAGTAATAATTGACAGGTATTTACTTCTTTTTTCCTGAGGTTTCCCTTATAAATAAAAAAGACCATTCGATGATTAATCCATTCTTTTCCCTTGGGCGAGATATTCCCTTTATTATTTCTTTAGTTCTTATATATTTTTGAGATTTTTTTTTTCTGTGCCTATTTAGTCTGTTCCATGGATCTGTTTGCAACTTCTTCCACCAATAAAACACTTAATTGTTGAAACTTTAGAATACAGTTTAAAATTTGGGGGCCAGCTCCATGGCTCACTTGGGAGAGTGCGGTGCTGGTAGCACTGAGGCCACGGGTTCGGATCCTATATAGGGATGGCCAGTGCACTCATTGGCTGAGCGTGGTGCAGACCACACCATGCCAAGGGTTGCAATCCCCTTACCGGTCAGAAAAAAAAAAAAAATTGGCAGAATTCCCCCTGCTTTTAAAAAAGTGCTTCTAACCTTTCTCACTTGTTTATTTTTTAAAATTTAGAATTATTTTATAAGAATTTGTGTCATTAAAAAATTTCACTGGTATACCGGTTAACTGTTTAATTGGAAACCAATGAATATTTATTCATTCATTTATTTATTCATATTTGTGGGACCCGATGGCAACTTTGCAACATACTTGCAATTTCTTTTCTCCATTTATTAAAATATTACTTTATATATTTCAATAAAATTTTGTCATTTCTCCTGTTGATTACACACATATATTGTAATAGTTGATCCTGATTATTTTATGCTTTAACAATCTTTTTTGGAGAAATCATTTTGTTATTGTACCTTTTTAGTAATTGTTGCTGGTGTTCAGTGATATTCTTGTTTTATGTTTATTTCCCTTGCACCCAACAATCTTATTGATTTACACAGTTTTTTGGTCAACCCTCTTGAGTCTTCTTAGTTTACAATTGCATCGTCTGTAAATAACAGAGCACCGTATCTGCTTTACTGGAACCATTCATTCCACTTCTCCTCTCCAAATCTTCTCACACCAGCCAGAACTTCCCAGTCGGTGTTCACTAATACTGGTAGTAGTGGGCTTCTTTTTATGCATCATTTCGAAGGTGTAAGGAAGCTGTGCGTTAATGAACTAAATACTATTTTGACTTAAGGTTGTCTTTTACCATTCCAAAATATATCACTCAATTTTTTTTTTAAATTTATTTTTATTTATTTATTTATTTATTTATTTTTTGTCTTTTTCGTGACCGGTACTCAGCCAGTGAGTGCACCGGCCATTCCTATATAGGATCCGAACCCGCAGCGGGAGCGTCGCCATGCTCCCAGCGCTGCACTCTCCCGAGTGCGCCACTGGCTCGGCCCCTATCACTCAATTCTTTAAATCATAAGTAAGTCATCTTTGTGTTCAGTTTCATCAAATGTCTTTTCAATATCAATTAACAACATCATTTTATAATATATCTCAGAGGTGTATCACTAGATTTTCTAATATTTAATCTTCCTTGCATTCCTCAATAAAATCACCTCAATCAAGTTAGAAATGATTTCATTGTACTATCATATTTGATTGGCTAGTAGTTTTTCCAGGACTTTCTACATAATTTGCAGAGTCCAGAGCAAAATGAAAATGTAGGACCCCATGTGCAGAAATTAGCAGGAATTTCGAGATGTTGACAGTGGAGCATTGAACTGAGCACAGGGTCCTCCGTGTGCTGCTGCACAGGTGGCACGAGCATGAAACTGGCCCAGACTCTTGCTTTTACATTCATATGTGACATTGAAATTGGAAATTGGTCCATAGTTGCTTTTTGGTGCTGTTTTGGTCAAGTTATTATTATTATTTTTTTCTTTTTGTGGCTGGCCAGTGTGGGGATCTGATGGAGTTTGGATGTGTTGTCCCTTCCAAAACTCATGTGGAAATTTGATTCCCAATGTGGCAGTGTTGGAAACTGATTGAATCATGGGGGTGGATCCCTCAATGCTCTCCCTGGGGGATGGGGGATTAATGAGTGAGTTCTCGCTCTATTAGTTCCTGCGAGAGCTCGTTGCTTAAAAAGACCCTGGCACCTTCTCTCTCTCTTGCTTCTTCTCGCCATGTGATCTACTTGTACCCGCCGGCTGCCTGCCACTTTCCACCATGAGTAGATGCAGCCTGAGGCCTGCACCGGATGCAGCTGTCCCAGAATCATAAGCCAAATAAAGCTCTCTTCCTTATAAATTACCCAGTCTCAGGTAATTCTGTTATAGCAACACTAAATGGACTAAAACAGGATCTGAACCCGTGTCAAGTTTTAATATCAGGTTTATGTTCATTTCAGAAAGTGAATAAGGTGGCTTACCATATTTTTTTGTTTTCCAGTAGAGTTTATTTGGCATGGAGATTAAATGCTCTTTGACAATGTGACAGGGCACATGTAGGCATGGCCATTTCTCCATGTGGCATCCTTGCAAAGCTATTTTGAAAAAATTAAAAACAAAATTTCAGCATGAATATTGACTCCCCCCCCCATGTTTCCTAATTTTCTAAAACTGATTTTCATCATTTGCATTTTTCTAAAGAAATTGATCCGTTTATCTGGATGTTTGTACCTTTTGGAGTAAATTTTAATGTGAGGTTTCATGATAATGTCTGTAATTTCGTTATGTTTGTTACATCTCATTTCACAGAACTGGTATATTTATTTGTTTGTCTCTCCCTTTTCTTTTAGCTTTGCCAGCAATTTCCTTATTGTACAGTGATTTTCACCGAGCCCATCCACACACACACACACACACACACACACACACACACACACACACACACACACACACACACACAGCCCATTTGAAGAGGATTTATTAATTGCTTCCTCTTAGCACAAGGCCTTTTCTGCTTATTTGCTTTGCTTGAAGTAGTTATTTTTGCTTTTATCTCAATTGTTTCCATCTACCTGTTCTTAGGTGTTGTTTTTTCTTTTCCTTCCTCTGCTAACTTCCCATGCTCTTGACTAACTTTTGTTATTTTTAAGAGTAATGAAATCACTTCTGATTATACACTTACTTCTGTTTCCACCTTGGGCCACAATCCACATTCTTTAAAATTCAGTGTTTCTGTGTTTCTTCCCAAGAGTCTGTCACTGCGACGGGGCCCTCTACAATTCAAGAACTAAGTGCCCCCTTTCTTTGTTTCTAAATTTGCAGGGGTCTAAGTCTCATTTGTTTGTATAAACTTTGTTATCAACTTCCGTTCATATTGTACCTTGTTTTAGACATTGCACGTGTAATTTCTGCTTTTTAGGCTTTTGTGTCTTCTTTTATAAATATGCCAGAATCCTTGGTAAGTAGGAGTGTTCTTTGTAAAAGCACAAAGTCTAAATTCTACCTACTGAGCCGATCTTATTAATTATAATTCTCATAATTTCTATGTCCCCCCCCTTTTTTTAACTATTTGGTTTTTTGGCAGTTAAAAGACGTATGTTAAAGCCTTTCCCAATGATGATTTTCCCTTAGTGTCCTTTATTTCCATATTCCTTTCAGTGTTTTAGACCTTCTGATGCTGTTATTCTGAATGTGACGTTTTGTGAGCGTTGCATATTTACTGCCAACGGTTTCTTTCGTTAGCTCCAGTGTCACCTTCTGCAGGGGCTTTCTCTAACCCTGCGCATCCTCTGTTTTCTTCACCGTGCTCACCACCTTCTAGGATCCATTCACTCGTTCCTGATTTAGGTCTTCATTGTCCGTCTTCCTGTTATTCTTCACGTGTCTGATAACAGGTGCCATCTGTTTGTCCCGCCTGTGCCCAGCACAGTCCCTGGCACATACAAGACACCCAAGAAACATGCAGTCCAGGCATGAACAACCAATGACTCTCTTGGACAGGCTAAATAGTTTTCTCACCTCAAATTTTATTTGATCTGAAAAGAATCTGACGACTCTGGTCTTTCTTTCCTTGCCTTCTCCTGGCTCCCGGCAGGAGAGAGGTCTGTGTGGCTCCCATCTGTCCCTGCAGAGCTGCACTGTCCTCCGGGTGGGGCAGCACGGTCTCCACCCCGGCCACGCCTCCCGGCCCTCCTGCTCTGGTCCCGCGGGCAGTGGGGCAGAACGGAAGGAGTGCTGAGCTCGGAAGAGCGGCCAGCTCATGAAGCTGGTTGGGCCGGCTGAGAAAGCTCCTCTGACCCTCAGCTCCTCATCTGCTGCGAGGACAAGTGAGATAATGTGTGTGACACACTGTGCCTGAGTGACACTCCGCTGGCTGCTTTCCATTCCCACCTCTTACGGGAAAGCAACAATAAAAATGCCACCTGCCAGAGGTTGTTAACTGACCATGGGTGGGTCTGAGGTCTTGGGATTGTTGGCTGTTAAAGTGCCAAATGCTGCCCCTGGGCCTGGGAAGAGGACATAAGTGCCATCGTAGCACTGGGGACTGACCTGACACTGGGATCCCATGACTCATGAGCCCATTAGCATGTCAGGGCATCTGCCCTGCACACGGGTGGCAAAGTGACAGCAATGGTTAGCCCTCATTTTATCGTTGGGGATGAGGCTAAGAAGTTCGTCCTGTGTCACGCAGTGAGTCGGTGGGGGAGCTGGTTATTAATAACTTCAATTAACTCAGGGCCCTACTTTGGAGAAGCTCAATGTTCTCTCGTCTCTCCTAAGATTTCTTGTTTGCACCTGCATCATTGCAAACAGTGAAGAGACCTTCCACGTCTGACTCACGGGCTGCAGGTGTCTTGCTGCTTCTTGGGAAGAGGGGGACAGACCTTTTGATTCCCTTTCTCAGGAGGAAGAAACCCAGGCAGGGTTCCTGACTCCTCTGGGGTCCCAGAGGAGGGAGATAGTGTCAGAACTGAGATGAAGAGACCTGGAGTCTCAATTCTTGGGCCCCTCAGTCAGGCCCCCTAGAGTACAGAGCATTCTAATCCCCAGCCTCTTCCCCCGCCAGCCACTCCTGTCCTGACACCCCTGTCCTCAGGCCCCTGGATCTGCCCCCATGCAGCAGCCTCTCTGAACAGTGTGTTTCTGCCCTAACACTTAGAGAGTTAGGCTTCTCCTGTTGCCCGAAGCTCTGCCTGCCTGGCGAAGGTCAGGTTTGGAGCCCTGACTAAGGAGGGGCCTCTCTCTAGGCACGGTGTACTCAGGACTGTTCCTGAGGAGGAGGAAATCCCTGAACCCTAAATGGTGGTAGCCAAATTCAGTTTCCTTCCCCTCCAGCACCACCCATTCCATCTCCTTCCTTGCCAGCTGCCCCTTTCCTAGGCCCTGGATGCACCAGCCTACTCAAAGGCCAAGTACCTCGACAGCAAGCAGCCACTGTGCGTTTTCCACTTCCAGGCTATATTTATTCATTTTCTCGTGACTCCCTGTCTTGCAAGCCATAGCCTCAGCTCCAGAGCCCAATAGACAGATGCCCAACCAGAGCCCAGGGCAGCACAGGCTTGCTCTCAGCCCCAAGCCCATCCCTCCCAGCTCCGAGCAGCTGGGCCCAGCCTGGCCCGACCTGGAGGGCTAGGGGACCCAAACTTCGCTTCGCAAGGATTCCTGGCTCAGCAGCCACAGCAAATGTTGGATCTCAACTCCTCTAAAGTAAGAGGAATACTTTCTTGCTTCCCTGGGGTGCCCTGAGAATGAATTATTTACTATTTGTAAAGCACTTTATAGGGTTCAATATCATTACACAGGGACCACAGAGCTCAAGAGCTACCCTGGATGCTTGACAGGGTGGTTGTTACTATTAAGCATTTATATAGCACTTTACATTTGCTGAGTGCTTCCCAATCTTTCATTAGTTAATTCTCCCAGCACTCCGGAGCTGTCAGTGGACTTTGGTCACCATGTTTCCCACCTGGAAGGAAACAAGGTTGCTGAGGTCAGGAGAGGATGACGACCTTGTCCAGGGTTGCCCTACACAGGTGGCTTGGATCCCAGGCACACCTGTGCAGGCTGGAGCTGCTGCCTCTGACCAAAGAGCAAGAAGCAGATTTCATTTCTTATAATCTTTTCATCGACCTATCCAACCCCCCAGTAAGGTACCCTGCAGGGGTTGCCATAGTTTATGACCCATGAAGCGCCCTCCTTTACGACTTGCTGGAGAAAATTGAGAACTGGCTTTGGAGTCAAAATCTGATTGTGCAACTTCCAGAATTGTGACCCTGAGCAAACGTTTTAATGCTCCTGAAACTCCGGTCTTTGCTTATCAATTAGGGATAGAAAAACCAACCAGGCTGCTGTGGGGTTCGGAAGTATTAAATGGAGAGAACTTGAAACAAAATAAAAGCTTAATGTTGGTAGCTCTAAGCCTCTCATTACAGTCGCAGCACAAACAGACTTTAGCTTCAAAGTGATACAAAAAAGCCCATGGGACAGGATATAAAGGAAAGTTTTGAGTCAGAGTGATCCTTTGGTGCTCTACATATTTCCTGCCTTTAGTTTGGGAGCCTAGGAATAGAAAGACAAGGAAAAGAAAGAGGAAAGTGGCTGAAACTGCCACTATTTCCATTATATGTTAATAAGTCAAAATGGTGAGTGTCTGCACTGCTCTTCGATACTTTTCTTTTTTTAATTAACAAGTATGTACTAAACACTGACCATGAACCATGCACAGTCTTAGGAGTGAAAGATCTGGCAGTGAGCGGGAGAGACGGAGTTGTGGCTCTCGTTGAGTGGGGGCCTAAAGAGTGAAGGGGCGCCGGGCAGGCAAGAGTCAGAGGTGGCAGTGTGATGGGGAGAGGGACAGTGTGTGCAAATGCCCTGAGGAAGGGAAGACTCCAGAACGCCTGAGGGTCTGAGGAAGACCACTGTGGCTGGAGTCAGGGAGGAGGAAATGGCAAGATGGAGCTGCTCACACAGAGCCCTGGAAACCAGGGCAAGCGGGTGAGGTTTTATTCCCCATGTGATGCCGAGCCAAGGGCTGTAAGCGAGGCGGAAATGAGGTCACTCAGGTTGCTGTGGGGACCATCCGACCCTCTGCAGCTGAGAACCTGAGACCCAGCTCGGTTGCATTGTTAATCTCTCGGCTCCAAGAAACCCAAAGTGCGTTTTCTTAGAGGATGTCCAAGTACGCAGAGCCCAGTGAGGGTGCTCAGGAAAGCCCTGCAGATGGCTGCTTCTCGCCCAAGCCCTTGCCACCAGGCGGTCATTAATTATCCCTTCAGGGATGACCTTTTCCAAGCCCTCACATCCACCATCTCCGGTTAATTCTCATAAAAATCCAACAGGCTCAGTGAAATGAAGTGGCTTGTGTGGGTCTCACAGTTACCAAGCACTGATGATGGGAGCTGACTCTGGATCCTGAGAGTGAGAGGATCTGGCAAAGCCATGGGCTCTTCCCAACTGCAGTCGGTTGTCCCTTTCCTGTCGCCCTTTGTGGAATTTGCCCACAGACTAGCTGTGGAGGCTGGGCCATCTTTCTTCTCTTCTGTGTGGTCCAGGGAAACCATGCTACGTAACAAAGCAGTCCCTCATGTCAGACCTCAGACTGCCGCCCATGGGTCCCAGATCCCCTTCCTGGGGCTCTTACATGGACTTTGGGTGTAAGACAATCTGCACAGGAATCCTGGAGCTATCGAAGAAGTGCGTCCTGAACAGCTGGGAGCGTGCAGACTGGTTGGAGAAACAAGACTTCAGTGCCTTAGAAATTATATTTATAGAGTTGTAAAATGCTGTGGCTGGAAAGGACCTTAACGTGTCTGGTCCACCTCTCTTATTGTTGCTGGGATAATGGCTGCAATTACCAGGCCATGCTTAATTAACTGCTGGATGCCCCATTCTCACGATGTATGGCTAGGAACCCGTACCCCCAGCCCTAATGGTGGTTTCCTTGAAACCCCTGTAGTGGAAGAACCCGTTGTTGCGAAGCTTTTGAGAAAAATAGGGTTGAGGACTGAGGTCACAGTTGAACCCATAAAGCATTATACGTACATTTTAAAAAAATTTTCAATACAATAAAACAAAGGCAGCATACTAAATAAGGACAAAAGCATTGGCCTCTTACATATCATAAATTTGTAATAGCAGAGTGTTTATAATTAATTTCCATTTACCATCCCTTCCTCTCTAGAAACTTTTGATATCTCTTCCTCACAATTTCAGGAAGATGCTTGTGAATTCGCTTGGCTTGTATTCAGAGAACGCGTTAAAAGAGGATAATATTTTTGAAGGATTTTCATCTATGGGAACTCTTCATGCCCTGGGCTCCCCACCTGTGTTGGATAGAGTTTTTACTAGCAGGCAGCAAAATCCAAACTAGTTAGTTTAATCAAAAAGGGGATTTTAAAATCATATTTGTTTGCTTACAGGATCCCCAGGGAAACAAGGGAATGAACTTGGCTGCCACACAGCCAGGAAAATTGCCTAAGCATATGCAGAGCTGCCCCAGCAAAATATCACTGCTGCCACCGCCCGCTGCTCAACACCCAGGACACCAAGGCACTCAAAATCCCATTTCAGCTGCTGAGAACAGCCAGTTTCTTCTGCAATCAAGCTTTCTGGAAGATACCATGTCCTGTTGCATGTCCAGAGCCTCTTGTTGTTTACGTCATTTTCCAAGTCCTGAGGATGTGGGGATACATGCGGACCTTTATCTGTGAAGGAGCCCGGGAAATGTATGTGGAGCTCTACCTATCTGCGAAGGAACCTGAACAATGTAGCTTCTAGTCTCCTGATCTCCACAGAACAGGACAGTTAGTGAGAAAGGAGGTGGCTGAGGGGCCAGTTTACAGGATTTGCCACACCACCCACTGTAGCAATAGGTTTCAATGCTTCAGACAGAAGACAGATATTATCTTTTTATTATTATACTTTATTGAAACACAATTGTACTTATTTGTGGTGTACAAAGTTGACTATGAGTACTTGTGTGCAATATGTGACAGATCAAATCAGAATAGTTAGCTTAGTCACCACTACAATGCGTAGTTGTTCTTTGTGTCCATCAGCTACCCTCCCCCTTTCCACTCCTAGTAACCACAGTTACTAATACATCAGTGTATTATTGTGATGGCCCGCTCTCTCTCTTCCTCTCTTTCTCTCTTCCTTCCTTCCTTCCTTGTTTTTATTTATTTATTTATTTATGTATTTACTTTAGCTCCCATTTATGAGCGAGGACATGTGGTATTTCTCTTTCTATGCCTGGATTGTTTCATTTAACATAATTTTCTCCAGCCTCGTCCATGTTGCTGTGATTGGCAGAATTTCATTCTTTTCTATGGCTGAGTCCATCATATGTATATCTATATATATATATATATATATATATATACCACATTCTCCTTATCCAGGATATTTGAGTCCTTCTTGATAGATATTTAGGTTGGTTCCATAGCCTGGCTGTTGTACATAGAGCTGTGATAAATGTGAGAGTGCAGGTATCCCTCTAACATGATGATTTCCATTCCTTTGGGTATACACCCAGTAATGGGATTGCTGGATTCTATGGTGGTTCTATCTGTAGTTGTTTGAGAAACCACCATACTGTTCTTTATTTAAAGTCCCACCAACAGTGCAGAAGTGTTTCCCTTTCTCCACATCCTCGCCAGCATTTGTTATTCTGTCTTTTTTATAATAGCCAGTCTAACTGGGGTGAGATGATATCTTAAAGTGGTTTTGATTTGCATTTCCCTGATGATTAGTGATGTTGAGCACGCTTTCATGTACCTGTTGGCCATTTGTATGTCTTCCTTTAAGAGATGTCTATTCAGATCCTTTGCCCATTTTCAATCATTTTTTTTTTATTGTTAAGTTGTTTGAATTCCTTGTATATTCTGGATATTAATCCCTTACAGCAAATATTTTCTCCCATTCTGTAAGTTGTCTTTTCATTCTGTTGACTGTTTCCTTTGCTATGCAGAAAAGTTTTAGTTTGATGTAATCCTGTTTGTTTATGTTTTCTTTTGTTGCCTGTGCTTTTGGGGTCTTATTCATAAAGTCTTTGCCCAGCCCTAAATACTGGAGTGTTTCCCCTATGTTTTCTTTTAGGAGTTTTATAGTTTCAGGTCTAATATTTAAATCTTTAAACTATTTTGAGTTGACTGTGGTATATGGCAAGAGGTACAGGTCTAGTTTCATTCTTCTGCATATGGATGTCTAGTTTTCCCAACACCATTTATTGAAGAGACTGTCCTTTTTCCAATGTATGTTCTTGGTGCCTTTGTCAAAGATCAGCTGGCTGTAAGTATGTGAGTTGATTTCTGTGTTCTCTATTCTGTTCCATTGTTCCTTGTGTCTGTTTTCCATGCCAGTCCCATGCTGTTTTGGTTCCTATAGCTTTGTAGAATAATTTGAAGTCAGGAAATATGATGGCTCTGGCTCTCTCTCTCTTTTTTTTTTTTCTTTTTTTGCTCAGGATTGCTTTGGCTATTTGGGATCTTTTGTTTTTCCATATGAATATTAGGATTGTTTTTTATATTTCTGTGAAGAAAGTCATTGGTATTTTGATGGGGATTGCATTGAATCTGTAGATGGCTTTGGGTAGTATGGACATTTTCACAATGTTTATTCTTCCAATCCTTGTACATGGAATGTCTTTCCATCTTTTAGTGTCCTCTTCAATTTCTTTCAGCAGTGATTTGTAGTTCTCATGGTAGAGATCTTTCACCTCCTTGGTTACATTTATTCTTAGTTTTTTCTTTTTTTTGTAGTTATTGTAAATGGGCTTGCTTTCTTGATTTCTTTTTCTGCCACCGTGTTGTTGGAGTATAAAAGTGCTACTGATTTT
Source organism: Cynocephalus volans (assembly GCF_027409185.1). Classification (NCBI taxonomy): domain Eukaryota; kingdom Metazoa; phylum Chordata; class Mammalia; order Dermoptera; family Cynocephalidae; genus Cynocephalus; species Cynocephalus volans. The sequence goes on from NC_084461.1 coordinate 225,009,996, forward strand.
TGTATATTGATTTTGTATCCTGCAACATTACTGAATTAGTTTACCAGCTCTAAGAGTTTTTTGGTAGAGTCTTTAGGTTTTTCTATATATAGGATCATGTCATCTGCAAACAGAGAAAATATGACTTTGTGTTTTCTTATTTGGATACCTTGTATTTCTTTCTCTTGTCTGATTGCTCTGGCAAGAACTTTCAATACTTTGTTGAGTAGGAGTGGTGAGAGTGGGCATCCTTGTTGTGTTCCTGTTCTTAAAGGAAAAGCTTTAAGCTTTTCCCCATTCAGGATGATATTGGTGATGGGTTTATCATATATGGCTTCTATTGTGTTAAGATAGTTTCCTTCTATACCCAATTTGTTGAGAGTCTTTATGAGGGTTGTTGAATTTTGTCAAATGCTTCTTTTGTGTCTGTTGAGATGATTGTATGTTTTTTGTCCTTGATTTTGTTGATGTGGTGTATCACGTTTATTGACTTGTGTATGTTGAGCCATCCTTGCATCCCTGGGATGAATCCCACTTGATCGGAGATGTATAATCTTTATCATGTACTGACGTATTCTGTTTGCTAATATTTTGTCGAGGATTTTTGCATTTAATATAAGAATAGCTACTCCTGCATGTTTTTCTGTTCCATTTGTGTGGTATATCTTTTTCCATCCCTTCACTATTAGTCTGTGTGAGTGCTTACTGGTGAGGTGGGTTTTTTGTAGGCAGCATCTAATTTGGTCTAGTTTTTTAATCCATTCATCCAGTCTACATCTTTTGAGTGGGGAGTTTACACCATTTACAATTAGGTTTATTATTGAAAGGTATTGTCTAATCCTGGCATATAATTGCTTTTCTTTTAAAGTTTATTTATGAATATTATTTTTTTACATTCTATGATGTTGTGGAGCAGTTGGGGGGAAGGAGAGAGGAGAAGGGGGAAGGAAATAGGGTGGGAGAAGGAGGAAGGAGGAGGGGTGGGGTTGAGGACTGTGGCACCCCCCTTATTCCTATAGGGGAAACTGGGGGCCTTCCAGTGGTTTCTTTGTTATTGCTGGGCTGGGTGCAGATGTCAGGGGATGTGGCTGAAGCCCTAGCCTCCCCACCACCCCAGCTTGGGAGCCAGGGCACTTTTTGCAACAGCTCGGCGGTCATCACTAGGCTGTTTGTGGGTGTGTGGGGGGTGTGGCTGAGGCCCTTGGCCTCCCACCATCCCAGCTCAGGAGAGCCCAGGGCATTTCCTGTGGTGGCTTGGTGGTCATTGCTGGGCTGGTTGTGGGGGTGTGTGGCCAAGGCCCTCAGCTCCCTACTGCCCAGGGCGCTTCCTGCACTGGCTGTAGGTGTCAGGAGGGCATGGCTGAGGCCCTCAGACCCCCACTGCCCTGGCTTGGGAGAGCCTGGGTGCTTCTTGTGGCTCTCGTTCCCAGTGGTACCCTGCATGGTGGACCTGGCAAGAGGGGCCTTGGGCACTGCAACCTGCCTGCCCAGCCTCGCTGTCTGCCTGGGCCACCCATCTGAGCTGGGAGCCGGGAGGCAAGCCAGGAGCCAGTACCTCTGCCCAGAAGGCAACTCATTTAATTGCTTTTGTATGGTTGTTTTAGATATCGTTTGTTCCTTTCTTTCCTTTTTATTGTTTGTCTTTGGTGTCCATTGGTTTTTTGAGGTAGTATGATGTAGTTTCTTTCTCTTTCTCATTTGCATATCTGCTCTACCAGTGGGATTTTTTCTTTCTTGTATATTCATGGTGGTGATCACCATTTTTTGGATTCCAGTTGCAGGACTCCCTTGAGGATTTCTTGTAGGGCTGGTTGTGTGGTGGTGAGCTCCCACAGTTTTTGTTTGTCTGGGAAATATTTCTTCTTCATTTCTGGAGGGTAGCCTTCCTGGGTATAGTGTTCTTGGCTGGCATTTCTTTTTTCTTTTAGTACTTTGAGTATACCTTGCCATTCACTTCTGGGTGTTGCACTCTTTTTGTCCTCACATGGATTTGCCACCTCTCTCCCCTGGGTGATGGAGACAGAAAGGATTACTCATAGCCCATTTCCTCTGAGCAGTGAGACATCCTGAAGGGGTTAACTTCCTGGAACCCTTAAGAGAGAGGCATTCCTCCTTTGGGAAATTAACACTGAACTGGGGTTCTGTCTCAGTATTTATTCTCCAAGCCAGAAAGTTACAGAAAAGCAACATAGGTGGAGTTACGGCTAAGTATAGTTTAATAATAGAGGCTGGTAACATCAGTGAGACAACAAAGTGACATTCCATAATGAAATTTGCAAAAGGTTAAGTTGATCCACCAACAAAAGCTTATTCTTAGCAAATATTTTCTTTCCCTACAGCAATTTCTCCAGTATTTTTACATATCAATTGGTAGGTTAACCAAGGTCATCTGTCCTTGAGCCAGCAACTTTGCTGTGTTAAAGAGACTTTAGCCTGAGGAAAGTTTCCTCTCTTTTGCAAGGTTAACATTTCTATATGTAATTTTAAGAAGTTAGGCTTAACCTGAAACTATAGGGCTTTGGAAACTAGGCCCTGTGAAATACATTTGCTTTATAAATGTTAGTGTACTTCACATCTGGCCTGTAGGGTTTCTGCTTAGAAGTCTTCTTTAGTCTGATGGGGTATCCTTTATAGGTGACTTGACACTTTTCTCTTGCTGTTTTTAGGATTCTCTTTGTCTTTTGACAGGTGGTCTAAAATGTGTCTCAGAGAGGACCTTTTTGGATTGAATCTGTTTGGGGATCTATGAGCCTCTTCGATCTGGATGTCCATATCTACCAACACCTGGGAAGTTTTCCATCGTTATTTCATTAAATATGTTTTCCATGCCTTTTCCTTTCTCCTTCCCTTCCAGAATACCCATGATTCAGATGTTTGTGTGTTTAAGGTTGTCTGATAGCTCTCAAAGATTTTCTTCATTTTTTTGATTCGTTTTTCTTCTTTTTTATTTGACTGCTTAGGTTATTTTGAAAAAACTGTTTTTGAGATCAGAATTCTGAAAGAAAGTGAGCTGAAATTCTGGGTACCAATCAAGCTTTATTAAAAGAAAAGAATCTGCCAGGCTATACTCAAAATGGAGAGCAGCAACCAGCGTTGGGGTGGGAGGGCTTATATAGGCTGTAAGGAAGGCTGACATAATCAGGGAGGGGCTTGATGCTGGTTTGGAGGAATTTCTGTTTCTCAGGAACCATGAGGTTTCTCATAAGGGAAATGGTGGCCATTTTGTGCTGAGTGTGTGTAAAATGGCACTGGTCATGTCCAAGATCCATCAAATTCTTCCTTCTGTTTGCTCTAGACTGTTGCTTGAGCTCTTGATTACAGTTTTTATTTTGTTGAATAAATCCTTCAGTTTCAAGAGTTCTGCTACATTCTTTTTTATGGGATTTATCTCTTTGTAAATTTCCTCCTTCATGTCCTGAATTTTTTTTCTCATTTCATCGTGTCATCTTTCTAAGTCTTCTCATATATCACTGAGTTTCCTTAAGATTGTTGCTTGGAATTCTTTTTCAGACATCTCAAGGGTTTTGTGTTGTTTGGGGTCTGGTATTTGAAAATTATTGTATTCATTTGATGGAGTCATATTTTCTTGCTTTTTCATATTTATAGTATCCCTATGTTGATGTTTGGTCATCTGGTGGAGCAGTTGCTTCTTCTGTTGTTATGGGATGGCTTTTGAGGAGAGAGACTACCTCCTGTAGATTTGTTTTATATTGCATGTTGGGTAGGATGGTTTAGTTCTGATTCTGGGTAGACTCTGTATTCTCAGTAGTTCCAGGTAGATTGAGTAGTTCTGGGTGGCACTGATGGGTGTGGCTACTGCTGCTGTGGGTGACTGGGGCTGCGATGTGAGGCTCTGTTGGCTGGAGCTGTGTGGCATGGGACTTGCTCGGGTGGCTGGGGCTGCATGGGGTGGGGCTCCAGAATTTGGGGCTGGGGCTGAGTGAGGGCTGGGGCTGGGGCCATGCAGCATGGGGCTCTGGTGGCTGGGGCTGGGGGAAAGGCATGTATTAGATAACACACCATGCCATTACTCAGCTCTGATATTTCAAATTAAATGCTTTCTTGAGTCCATAACAAGACAATAGTCTTGCAAGCTAGGATTTGTAGAGAGAAAGCTTCTTACACATTCTTGAAACTCTCATCAACATGGTAGCAGCCAGGGCCAGCCAATGTGAATAATAAGGATACAATAAATTATAGCATAGAGAAATTCATGGTATAACATAACCACAGCCCCTGCTACACAGGAAAAGAAAGTAAAAACCCATCCCTTCCATCCTTGTGATCTGTAGAATGAGAAGAAAGAAAGAGGTGATAGATCAGTCAAATCAGGGTCTTCCTTTTCCCTCTCTTGGGGATACAACTTGGTGGGGTAGGAATGCTTAAAGTATTTCTCAACTCCTGAGATATCAAGAATTCCTAGTTCACTTTCCTGAATGGTGTCCTGGGAGGCCATAGACCTTGGCAGAAGACAGGTGTTAGTTCACCACTACAGTCAACCTGCAGTGGGAGCAGTAATGTGTCACAGGCAGAGGAGGCCCTTGGGTGGAGTCACCAGAGGCAGGATGCTTGGTTGGGGGGTACCCTAAAGTCATTAGGGGACCCAAGCTCTTGCATCTTGTGGCTCTGCTGTCACCTTGGCTCTGAGTTCTTGGCTATATCCTCTCCATCTGACCAGCCAAAATGAGCAAACAAAAAGAGGAAAGCCCACGGAGGATCACACAAGAGATTTCAGGGCATGGTGTGACAAGTAGTGTGCATCTCTTCCTTCTTCATCTCTGACCAGAACTTAATCACATGGCTCCACCTCCTTGTGGGGGAAACTGAACAGTGCAGTAGGGCTTCTGTCCATGCCAGGGATCCAGAAGTTTTGTGTGCCTTGGTGAGAGGACACTGGGTCCTGAGGGACCAGTGGGCAGCATGAGAATAATGTCCTTAGTGTAATGTTCAGCTGACTCTGGCCAGAGCCAGTGGTGTGGTTTAGAGGCAGAAGAAGGCCTCAGTCTCTGGAAGGCCCTATTGTTGGTGGAAGAATTGCTTGACTTAAGACACCTCCCCCATTCTCCATCCAGGAACCCCACTGGAGACACTTTCAGATGAAAGCTCTGCCTTCCCCATCAGCACTAACTTTGTCCCATATCAGTGTATGATGGTCTGGTAAGTATTGGAGAGATAGGAAATGGGGAAGAAGGGGCAAGACCTAGGCAGGTGGGAGACCCAGGTGCCAGGAGAAGAGGCCATCCACTGGGTGGTGGTCTGGCCAAACCGTACACTGACTCCTTATTGAGACAATTTGGGTGTCAGGCCCTACCTGGTGCTCTTTTTTAGTCAGTTTCAGGTTGAGTTATTTAGAAATCCACCCTGGAGAAACAGATCTACATTTTTCTTGTAGAAATAGAAGCTGTGTCACTTTTTTCCTTTGGGTTAGCTTTATTTGGCTACCATAATCTGCTTTTACTAATGATGAGATTGTCTGATTTGATTAAGAAAGCAGTGCAGAGACCACATCAGCCATTTTTAAAAGCTAGTTATTTTGATCAAGAGGACATAGCCAGGACCTTTGGTCTGTTTTGTAGTCTTCAGCAAATTATTTCAAGAGAAAAACCTTTTCATTGTAGTTTATGTTCTAGATAAACATAACTGTTTTGTTTTCTAAACATATGATTGCCTCATCAGGACATGGAGCTGTTCTTAGAAGGAACGTGAGAGGCAGCAAGCATGATGGCTTATAAGACATAGCTACACACTCTTCTTCCATTTAAAGTGAGTTTTTCAGGAAAACAATTGAGGCACACATGATATGAAAGGTAATGTCTTTATTGTTCAAAGAGCTCATGCAGATTTTGAAGAATGTTAGCTCCCCCCCACCCCCAGCAGAAGCATGGAGGTGTTACAGCTCACAAAAGAGAAATCAGAAAGATGCATGTAACACAACCCAGCACCAGTTAAAAAATTAATGCCACCTTCAATGGCTAGTCTCCTGTGGTGTAAATTAGTACTACTTTTTGGAAAGCAATTTGGAAAAATGCTTTAAGATTCATAAACACGATCCTGTCTGTAATACAGAAATCCCACTCTTGGAAATATTTTTAAAGAAAATTTCACAAATAAGGAAAAGTACTATATATTTGAGTGCGCTGTATAAGCAAGGTACAACTTCAATAAGGGAATGATTTCATTTATTATGTGGCCAGTGAGCTAATATGTAGCTATTGAAGGTCTAATTATAAAGACTCTAGTGACATGAATAGCAAAATGGGCAGAATTTAAATGGTGTGTACCACATAAAGCATATGCACCACTCCAAAGACCAGAAGGGAATACACAAAAATGATAATGTTAAGTACATGGAACCAAGAATCCCTTTTTAAAAGAAAAACTTTCTATTTTTTTTTGACCGGTAAGGGGATCGCAAACCTCGGCACAGTGTGGTCTGCACCACGCTCAGCCAGTGAGCGCACCGGCCATCCCTATATAGGATCCGAACCTGCGGCCTCGGTGCTACCAGTGCCGCTCTCTCCCGAGTGAGCCACAGGGTCGGCCTGTAAAAAAAACTTTCTATTACGAACATTTCAAACACATGCAGAGGCAGATAAGATAATAAACTCTCAGAAACCCACCACCTTAATTCCTCAATTGCACAATTAATACCTTTTTGCAATATTTGCTTCACATGTATTTGAAACATCTAACAGACAGTTATATTTTTTAAAAAAGTGTAACCAACATGCCATAATCACAGCCAGCAAAATGATTTCTTTCATGTGCGTACCTTTTAGAAAATTTTGGAGTAATTTTAGACTTACAGAAAAGTTGGAAGACTTGTACAGAGAGTTCCTTAGTCTAGAGCGTCCAAATGTTGTAGCTCATTAGCTATGTTCACCTCTCCCCACCCCATGTACACACACAACTTATTTTTTCTTAACCATTTGAGAATAAGTTGCAGACATGATCACCCCTAAATATTATGATGTGTATTTTCTAAAAACAAAGGCATTCTCTTGCATAACTGTCCAACAATCACAATGGGAAATTAGCATTGTACAATCCTGGGCATGTGGCCTGTGCCTCAGAAGGGTTCCATGCTTGGTTTAATGTTTTGCTGTTGGCATCTTAAAATTCTTGATAATTTTTGAAGAAGGACCCACATTTTTATTTTACACCTGGACCCACAAATTATGCAGCTAGATCTGGATATAATACGATTATGTAATATACAGGATTTATTCAGACTTTACCTGATAGTATTCTTTACAGCAAAAGGAAATCCTGAGTCATGCATTGCATTCAATTGTCATGTCTCTTTAGCTCCCTTTGATCTGGAATAATTCCTCAGTCTTCCTTTGCCTCCCATGATATTGGCATTTTTGAAGAGCATAGGCCAATTACTTTGTAGAATGTCCCTCAGTTTGGGATTTCTCTTTCCTCATGATTAGATTTAGGCTATATATTTGGCAAGAATTTTGCAAAAGCAATGCTGTGTTTTCTCTCAGTACATCACATTGGAGCATGTAATTTTAATTTGTACCATTACTGGTGATGTTAATTTTGATCAGTTAAGAAACTGTGAAGTTACTATTTTTGAAATATTATTTTTGTATAGCTTTGAAATACTATTTTTATATACCTTTGAAATACCATTTTTCCCCTGTAAATATCTTGTTACTCCTCAAACTTTTACTCACTTGTTTTTAGCATCAAGCGATGATTCTTGCCTTAATGAAATTACTGTTATGATAATTGCCAATGATGACTTTTCTAATTTCAAAATTCCTTCTATTTTTATTAGTTGGTTTCTACTGTAAGGAAGGGCTTTTTCCTTCCTATTCATTGATTGACATAAGCATGGACTCCTGAATTCCTATTTTATTTAGTAAGTTATTATGTATTGCTCACTGCTGTTGGGGTATCATTGCTTCCAGTGGTCCGTGCTAGGAAATATATGTATATAAACACACCTGCATCCATGCATCTGTCCTGTATAGTTTTCCACATTCTGAATTTATCTGATTTTATCCAAAAGGTGTCATTTAACAGGTTTCTCTAGCCCCAAGATTTCCTTGAGCTGGCAATTGAACCTAGATGTTGGCTCACATTCAGGTTCATTTTTTTTTGTTTTGTTTTGGAAAGAACCCTTGCTAGATGGTGGTGCGTTCTTCCTGTTGCATCATACCATAAGGATCTTGGTGTCTAGTGGTCACTATAAGTGATACTGATTAGTGGGGTCGGGTGACATCAGCTCCTATGATTACGAAGGTCCCTGCCAATCTTTCACCTAACGGACCTGCAGCCCTTGACAATTGTTGTCAAGATTCATTGCCTTGAGAGACAAAACTGATTTTCTAATTCTGTATGAATGGTGTTTTATCTCTGTCCACACTTTGTGTAATGTTATAATATACTTGTGATTAAAAATATAAATACATGAGAGTGACAGTTCATACCAATATCATTAGTAAGCTGAGGCCAAGTGGCGTTTTTCATGTGAAGAATTTTTAATCTAGTTTCCCAGATAGCCTCTTTACTAATTCCTCCTGAGAGTGCACTGAAACTTCCAGACTCTGAGGGGTTTATTTTGGGAATGTGTGCAGCCAGTTAAATCCCTTCATGGAAGAGAAGGGAATTAAAATGCATATACCCCACCAACGACAATTTCACTTTAGGTATCAGCCCCAGTGAAATGGTTATCTTGCGTAGGGCTGTTGCTTTCACAGTCTGAAGACAGAGACATTTGGTGTTTAAAGGTCAGTTTAAAGGTAGAAACCAGGAGAGATGTTCAGTACAGTCATGGCAGCAATGTGTGTAACAAATAAACTAACAACCTTAAACGCAATCCTTGCAGAAGTAAGAACACTGGACAGCGGACAAAAAGCATAGCTTTGTGACTCCCCCAATCAGCATGGATAAATCTCAAAAATCAACGTTGAGTGAAAAACACCAAGGTACAGAAAAACACATTTTTATGCCATTTATAAGAACAGAAACATGACAAATTATATTTATTTTCTATGGATATACATGCACCTATCTATGTACATAACCATAAAAATGAGTTGGAGGCAGCACAAAACTCGTAACACAAGTGACCACCAGGTTGAGATGAGCATAAAGGGCCTTAATTTTAGCCGAAGCACTCTAACATTGGTTTAAAAAATGTGCAATTTAAAAAAAAAGTGTATAAGCACAAAAACAGATGAGAAGAAATATGCCGAAATAGCCACAATGTTAGTTCTAGGGTCTGAAAATATGGGATTGGATTTTTTTTCCATTGGATATATTTTTTTTGTATTTTTCTGTTTTTTTTTTTTTTAATTTCTAAAAATTTAAAAGAAAAGGTGGGATGTTGCTCAGCAGCTACAAAAGCAGCAAAAACTCATCCAAGAAGAAACATGCAGCCGGTCCCTTGCAGCAGTGGGAGGGCTTTGTCGGGGCGGCTGCTCTCCCTGGGGCTGGAAGGTGGAGTCTCATGGGTTCCTGGCCGGCTCCTGCAGTCTGAGCCTCTTGATATAAACGTGATACAAACCTCTCTGCTGTTTTTCTAGTAGCAGCCCCTGGGCCTCTGTGTTCTTTCTTTCCCTTCTGCTCCTTCCTCACAGGCAGGGAGTCCCTGAGCCCTGCGATCCCATCTTCTGTCATCGCGGGTCACTCCTGCTCCCACCTCTGGTTCTCTCTTTCCGGTCCACGTTGCTCAAGGTTCCAGACTGGCCTTCCTAAGTACCACGATACCACAACACGTCTGTCACCGTCAGCTGTAAAGATACTCAGTAGTCACTTATTGGGGGTGAGACAAAATCTGAAGAGCACTTGTGGCCCACCTTCCCATCATTGGGCCTTGGTTTTGGGCAACCCCTCGCCTGGGTGACCTCCTCACCATCCTGGCTCCCTGGCTCTTGTGGAGTGTCTGCTGGCTGCTCTATGAGGGTCCCCTCGCTCTGGGAATCTGTCTGCTCTCTCAGTTCCTGCACTGTACAGTCCAGGCCTCCACATTGTACTAGGCCTTTCTTCCCTACCTAGTACAAAACAGTAATAAAGTGATCCTTGATGTCAGGTACAGATGAGGTTATGGCCAGGGCCATTGGTTTAATGGAGGGCCAGAGAAACGAGAAGCCAGGAAAGGGATGGAAGGGTCCCAGCCCTCAGGCCGTGGCCGTGGATGGGTTTCCTTTGCGTGCACAGTTCCACAAGCCCAAGAGAGCCAAATAGAAGGTCTATTTGAGATCATCTGGGGAGCCCAGTGGGGAATACAGGAAGAGTTCATTTTCAGAAGTCTAGAAGCAGGCCGGTTTGGACATTCCCACTGGCTGGAAAGTGTCCCCTTGAGGACCACTTCTGTGCAGGGCTCCCTGTCTCCAGTGACAGGGAGAAGGAACCAGACACCAGCATCGTCCCCAACTCTTTCCCCTCTCCTGGCCCTACTCCCCCCCCATGTGACTCCACCAGTCGTCTCTGGATCACCCACTGCCCCTGGTCCCACCTCAGTGGAGCAGGCCTGCAGAGCACAGAGTCCCGCCACCACCTTGCCGGCTCGTCCTGCCCCAGCTCCGGGCAGTGCCCCGCAGCCTCCTGCCCTCCAGCCACACTTCTTCTAAGCCTGTGGCTCCAGGCTTCTTGTCCATCTACATCCCATCTTCTGCCCCCAGCATCTCGAGGTGACTGTCAGATCGCTTCTTCCTTTAAGTCCCAGTCTGTTTCTCAAAGTGTCATCACGTTTCTTATCTCATGGCCCCAGATTCTCAGCAGTTTGCTGGGGCAGGGCTAAGGGACAGGCCCTGAGTCTGAGGCCTGAGCAAGCTCTTATTTAGGGCCCTCCCTATTTGTCTAGGTAGCTCAGATGTCCTTTGAGCTGAGACTCGGAGTCCTCACCACCAAACACCCTCACAGAAAAAAGCAATAGCCTAATTCCCAGATAAAGCTGGCAGATGCTCTCCCTGCATAGAACAGTGGGCACCCCAGGAGGCTGCAGGAACGTGTCTTGGGCTACCTCGGTATCGGACACCTGGCCTCGTGGGGTGTGGCTCCTTCCACTGTCCTCTGCCTCCCAGCAACTGGTGGCCTCAGCCACTTACCGGGAAGCTGTGGAAAGGCAATGCACTTGAGGGAGCGTTCAGAATGCCATCACCTTCCGGAATGGATGACGGTGGAGTGTGCACACGGCTGGCTTTATTTTTACCCCGCGTTTCTGGAGAAAGCCTAATGGCTTCTAGTGCTCCACTCTGTTCATGAAATTTAAAAGGGGGGGAAGAGCACACATAATTATAATCCCACAGCAGGCAATTGGCTTGCCTCTGACTGCTAGGTCCCATTAAGGATGTAATATCTGTGGTGTCTCAGGAGAAATTCCTACTTATTTATGCTTATATTAGGGCAAATATTAGTTAGCATCAAAACAGGATGCAGTTAAGTCTAATCTGATGTCACCAGCAGAGCTTGCCTTATAAACAAAATAAGTGGCAATTACTTTCAAGCTGAACTAATAATTTTTTCAAGTGATTCCATTTTGTGTTCATCAGAAACGTTCACGAAGGAAGGTGTGCTGCAGGAAATGTGCAGGCTGTGCTTTTTAATCACACTTTATTTAAACGTATGAACGAAGGCTCCGGGGCTGGCTTCCCCTCTCTCCTTCTCCCTAGGTTTTCCTCTGGGATGGTAATTGGGAAATACGGCCCAATATAGGAAATGAGCATTGCTGCTTTTACGAGGATTTTAAACCAAATGGCTTTGCTCCTGTAGCTGAGGAGCTGCTCTCCCTCAGAAGCCCCGGAGGTCACTCCATGCTGCCTGGGACTTCACGCCTTTTGGAAAATGACTCCTTGGCCTCCTGGAAAGGCATTTCCTGAGAGAAAGGTGGGAAGGCCTGGGGAGGGCCTGGGGATGGGACTTCCTGAATCAGGAGTGGGTCCCAGCACCCAGCCTAGCAGCAGACGACAGGCTGGCTCTCCAGGAGGCAGTTTGGGGGCACAGCCATTCTGCTCCTCACTGTAGTCTTCCCTAACGGCTGTGTACCCCGTTTCTGTGCCTTTAGACTCTAGCAGCTAGGCTTCCAGCACATTCTCTCAAGGCACAGGGTCCTCAGCCTAGGCTTGTTGGCCAAGAATTTTCTCAGGTTGTTAAAGCTTCCACCACCCAGCAGTCTCTCTGTGCCTCATGGAATGTGTCCTTGTAGCTTGAGCACATCCACACAGCACCTGGAGATCCTGCATGGCAAGCACATGGGGCTTATGGAGGACACATAATCCCAGGGACCCAGAGCTCCAGTCATTCCTGATATGGGGGCCACGCATCCTTCTGTTTGACTCTGTGGTCCTGCCCATGGGCACTTTCTCTGGAGTAGAGGGACAGCCCTGCCCCCTGCACTGGCAAGCACTGGTAGCCACGTGCCGAGTGTGGCTGCATACACACCTCCTGTGGGACCCTGGGTCCCCGTCCTTACTTCTGCCTGGCACAGGTCAAGGCTGCTGCAAGCTGCATGGACATCTGTGAGAACTTCAGCTTCATGCCCCTCTCCAGTGCCCCCACTTCATCACCTAAACCCACTGGGCATTTTCCATCCAGGCCTGGGGAGGCCCAGTGGTAGATTGAGAGAACCTACCCAGAACTTGCAATTCTAGTTGGTAAAAGATAATTACCTAAGACCACCAGATTGAGTGGATAAATGCCATAGGGTAGGTACAAGGAACTCCAGGGAGGGCACCCAGGGTGGAGAGACACATCTGCTTAGGAAGGCCAGGAAAATCCCAGGAAGGAGGCAGCGTCTGCCATGAGGACTTAGGGTGCAACCGATTACACCATGCAAAGGACTGGCGGCCAGGGGTGACTTCCAAGCAGAGGGGGCTGCAGAGGGAGGGGCTGTAAGTGGGAGCAAGGTTGGCATCTGAATTAGTTCAGTTTCTTTCACTCAAGCAACAGAAACTCGTCTGGCTGGAGAGGCTATCAGCGAAGGTGTAATGGGTGGCGAGTGAGAGATACTGAGAAAGACGTGAAGAAACAAGACTCAGGAGGTAGGAACTGTGGTGGCAGCAGCTTCTGTGACCTTGGCAGGACCTCGCTGGCCTTCCTTCTAGAGCCCGGCTGTGGGAGCAGCTCCAACCTCGACCCTTCTCTGAGTTCCAAGGAAAGGATGTAATTGGGCACGATCTGGTCAGGTAGGTGCCTGCCTACAGACCAGGCGCCTGTGTCAGGGAGGCAGGGTTGCTTCTGTGATGATGGTACAGGCCTTGGGGTGTCACCTCGGTGTCCCTGGAGATGGGGGAATTATAGTGATCTTGGTCACCCTGCCTGGCTTAGTCCACCCCACAGTGTCTGCTATTGCCAGGGGAAACCATTTGTAAAGGGTGATAGCAAGTGGGAGGTGAGGGTTGCTCAGGTGTGGACTTTCATAGTGTGCTAAGCAAGGGCGCTGGGACTTCCCTGTGCACAATGTGGAGCTCTTGGTGGAAAAGGCAGGGGAGAGACTTGAAGTGACTGTGCCCACCCCATCCCCGACAGCCCAGAGGCACTCACAGCAGTGCCCACAGGGGGCGTGTCTGCACTCTAGGGCAGCCCTGTGCCCTGTCCCCACACCTGTGCGCTGTACCCGCGGCCCTTTGCCCGGAATGCTGGCATGCTGATGTACGTCACAGCCTCACGAGGCTGACTTCCAACCACCGAGAGAGACTCTTCTCTCACTGAGGAAACCAGCAGTCTCTTGTGCCAACTCCATGCCTTTCAGCTGGCAAAGTTAAACCAACAGAATGAGGATTTCCAGGCAACTGTAAGAAAATATGCCTACATGTCCAGAGACCCAGAAGCTCTAACCCCATTGGAGGGCTCCCAGGCGCTGAGGAGGCCCCTCTGTGTGAGTCAGGCCGCCTCCTGCCACAGCATCCAGCACGCCCTGCTCCTGTCCCTCCCACTTCCCGCCAGGAGGCCCCGGCCAGCCCCCAGAGTCCTGGTTTCATTAGTAGGTCCAGTGACACTGGGACCAATGCACTCTTTCAACAGAAGTGTGAGTGATCCCTTACCCTGTGGACCCATCTGTCGGGTTTCTTTCTTTCCTCTGGTTCACAACTGGCTTCTTGAGAAGGCTGGGGGCACTCCCTGCCTTCCCTTCTCTCCTTCCACCCACTCTGTACCTCACTGGACTCTTCTGTCCCCACTCCGCTGAACCTGTCCTTACTAAGGAAACACATCCCCTCAGAGAGCTGCTTCGGCTGTCAGGGGCAGTCACCTTTGTGTTTGCATTCAGCTGACTGGGTGCCCCCTTCTTGCCTTCCAGGCATCTTCTCCTGCATCCTCCCTGACCCTCCCATCTCAGTCAATCTGTGGGCCTCTTGCCAACCCTCTCTATGAAGGCTGTTGCTCAGATCACCCCTTCCCCTGTTTTTGCTCTTTGCCGTTAGGTAACCCGTCCTAATGTCATTCTCTCTCTTCTTGTCTGATGTCCCCCAGTCTCTGTGGGGAACTACAGCTTTTCCCCGAGCTCTGCCCAGGCAGCTGGCAGCACAGAGGGCACAGGCCCACATGAAGCAGAGAAGATCCACTTCCTCCACCCCTTCCCTTCCTCTGTTTCATTTCAAAATAAATGGCCTCACCACCTCCCATGCACTTGGGCTGGTGTATAAGATATGTATGCACACATGCATACGTTCCCCACATTGTCTGAACGTGAGTGTTGCAAGGCTAGCACCTCACCCGCAATGCTCGGCAAGGTACCTTCTAAGAGTAAGCACTCTGGGCCACCTCATGTCGTGGGGACGGACTGGGACTGCTGTACAGGCCTGGCCTCCAGAGCTGACTCCTGCTGACCTGGCCACTCACTGGGCTCCTGTACACTCACCTGGAAATAGGGGCTCCCTCTGTTTCCCCCAATCCACAGAGAGTCACGGGACTCTGTTAATGCTACTCATCCCTAGGAGCTGATAACACTGCGTGGCTGCCGTGTCTATGCCCCATCCACATTCTTCTGCAGCTCATGTGGGGAGGCAGCGCATCAAAGAGCAGAGGGACGACTGGCTAAGTTAAGTACTATGTCCAGAAAATAAATGTTGTAAGAAGTCCTGGATACAGGTATGTGTGTTTGGAAATATTTTGCGTGCCTCGTTGGGTGGGTAGAAATAGAATGCAGTGAAATAGCAGAAACTGGTGGATTTCCACAAACACATCGCAGTCAGTCGGAGCATGTGTCTTGGTCAGCAAGAGAGCAAGAGACGCAGCGCCGAAAAAAGGAAGGGACTCCACAGATCCGAGGCTCTCGCAGCCTTGAGAGTGGGGAATGGACGGGGGTGGGGAGAGGTTGTGCAGGAGACAGAGGGCGTGGACTGAGTGACACTGAGCCCTCTAGCTGGAGACGGCCCTGAGCAGGTACCTGGCTGTGCCTTGGCCGCTGCATGTGGGTGGGTCAGTGACGTGAGTCCACGTGGGCTGCCCAGCCTGTTTGCAGCCTTGGCTGCATGGGAGGAGCCCCGGCTGGGAGCTGGGGGTGCTCACGTTCTGCAGGCTCCTCTGCGCTGGCACCTGCTGCCCACCCTCACAGCTCTGAACCCTTCCTGAGAGAGCGGGGTGGAGGAGCTCTCCAGTGTCCCGACACAGGCATGTCGTCCTCTTCATCCTTTGCCTGGGCACATCTGAGAGTCACAGCACCTACTTGACAACTATTTTAAGAGCCATCTGGTGTTATCAGAAAGCAGTGGTGACACAGTGGTGCTGCCTAGGATTTTTGCCCGGTGCTTTCACGGGAGCTGCGCTGGACAGCGTGCCAGTGAGCTGCCTCCCTGGAGATCAGCATCCCCAGGAGGGAAGACAAGTCAGCAGCAGCAGCTTGTGGGCTGGGTGCTCAATGCTCTTTGACTAGAGGAAGCTTATCAAGTATCCTGTTTGCACAGTAACATTTCATCAGTCACCTAATCTTAAGACTGGAAGGGCTTCCTTTAGAAATCATCTAGTCATAACTGGGCTCAGAGAGGGACATGGGCCTGCCTGGAGCCACTTAGCTAGGCAGCAGCCACGTCATGGCTCTCCCATTAGCCTGTGAGTCTGATGCTTGTCATGTCTGTCCAAGGAGGAGGTGACAAGGCTTCAGGGGGGCTCATTATGTCAGATGTGGCCAGAAGGTTTGGAGAGGTGAGTTGACCACCCATCCATTTTATGAACAAGGACGCAGGAAAATGCAGTGACTTCCCAGGGGCATGCAGTGTGTTAGGGAGCCATTGCACTAAAGCTATGAGCAGACGACACTCCTCTCATGACAAACAGCACTTTGGTGGGCAGGGGGAGGGACCATGGCTGGGAAGAATAGTGGGAACCTGCCAACTGAGGCAGGGTTTCCATGCCCTCCTGCTCTGGGCTGTCCTGAACTTGGTCCCTGCATTGCCCCCACCTCCCCAGGTCTGTGCTTCCCTGGGGCCCTGCCTGCATGCACCAGCCTGGCCATCTGGCTGACCAGGACCATGGTGGTCTGATCTTCAAGCTCTCCCCTCGCTGGCCACTCTGAGGCTCATGCTCAGCCTCCCAGGCCCTGGGTGTTGAGCGAGAGAGCAGCAGACGTTCCTGTTCTGCAGGAAGGGCATGGAGCTGCGGGGTCCTGGAGGGGTTTTGTAGCGTGGTGGAAGTAAGTCACCTGCACCAAGTGGCAGGAGGCCTCATGGCAGCTCTACCATGGAGGGCAGGCAAGAACAGATGGCTGTTTATCTCAGGGGTGTTGAGAAGTGGTGACCTAACCCTTCTCCCCAGACAGGAGGAGCTTTGGAAAACTGCCAGAGACTGGACGCTAGGGGGAAAGATGCGATGGGGAACGCTGAACCATAGAGCTTCCTGGCTTGTCATCTGGGTCTCCTTGCAGCTGCTCTCAAGGGGCTGGTTGACCACTCCCCCAACTCCTGGCCAGAGTTTGTCCCAAGCACCGGTCCCTCTGCCTGCCCACCATCGTCTTATGCTCTGGGGAGTACAGTTCATTGCTTTTGAGGGCCCAGAGCTGCATGGGTGGCAGGATAGGGGTCTGCTTCTGAGCATGGGTTACAGCATCCCATAGACGAGGGTTCCAGTTATGGCCCCACTATTGACTGCTGTTTGACTTGGGTGATCAGTAGTGGCCCTAACCCTCAGTTCCCCTGTGTGCAGATTGTGATAACCACAGTCCATACCACGTAGAGCTGTCATGGGGACTAAATGAGATGACGAACGTGAGGGCCCTGCACTGTGCCTGCTACAGAGTGCAGAGCCAGTGACTGCAGCAAGGACCACGACTGCTGTCAAGACTCAAGGAAAGTGGCGTGAAGGGCAAATGGGCTTAGAATCCTGCAGACCTGACATTGCATCCCAGCTTTGCCACGCATGGCCACGTGTTTGTGGGTGAGCCACTTCCCTCTCAGCCTCAACTTATTTAATAGCATTTGATAGCTGCCCAATAATATCTTCCCTACCATAGACGTTCTGCGACTTAGGAAAAATCCTGAGGATCATCGTAAATGCATAATTTAAAACACCCTTTTTATCTTTAATTTTGCCAAACTTGAGGCCAATGTTAACGTTAGGTAAGATTTGGCTGACTAAAATAAAAATGATAAATTAATCACACTGGCCACCTGTAATTGGAGATACTCATTTAAAGCTCATCAATGACACTTTTTATTTATTGATTGATATTTCTGAACTATTTATTGAATGTTCGTTACAAACAAGTCTTTGTACAAATGTTCAAAGGCAGAATTTCAGCCAAGTACATGAAAGATCTACTCTGTGCTGTTTCATTTCAGTAAGTTAAACTCAGTTCTGAATTGAGAATGATGTATAATTTGCATTTTACAAACTATCCAATGCCAGTTCCTTTTTCTTTTTTAATTGAAACGTAATTGATTGCACATATTTGTGGGCAATGTTCCTCATATATAATGAGCATGTTCCTCATTACAGAACGTAAGCATTTCTTTGTTCTGAGGACATCCGATCTCTCTCCTAGCCATCTGATAACATGCAGTAAGTTAATGTCCATTCTAGCCGTGCAGCTCCACCGTGCACCAATAGAACTTATTTTCCTAACTAGCTGCTTTGTGTCCATGAACCAATTTCTCACTCTTCCCCCTCCCCCTCCCCCGTCCCCACCTTTCGTAACCACAGTTCTGCTCTCTCCTTCTGAAAGTTCAATGTTTTATTGTGATTGTTGTTTCTTTCTTTTTTTTCTTTCTCTTTCTTTCTTTCCTGCTTTCCAATGAAACTTCTAAAATTCAGACTTCATATGAGTATGTTCTGATTTACTTATGTATTTGTTAGTTTTGGTTCCTGAGATATGAAATAAAATGGGAGTTTAAGGTTTGAACATCAGTAAAAAAAAAAGCAAAGCAAAGCAAACCAAACATAAAAAAGCCCTGGCATAGAGTTTGCGTTTTGTGCTAAAACTGAGGAGTTACTCTTCCATGGTTTTATGCAGGGGAGTAACGTGAGCTGTTTGTGTTTTTGATGTGTTTATGCATCACTGTGGTTGCTGGGTGGAGAAGGGATTGCAGAGAGGGAAGACAGGAGCCTGGAGAGCTGTGGGGGGCACTGAAATAGTCCTGGCAAGGAGGAGAGAGATTTGGACCAGGTGGCCACCCTGGAGAAGGAAGGTGGTTCTGGGATTTGTGGTGATGCGTGGAGGCAGGACATTAAGGAGCGGGTGTCACCATGTGCACCTCCCCGATAAAGGGGCAGAGCAGCTGGCTGGATGGGAGAGACTAAGAGAGCCTGCAGGGGGGGTGGGAGCCAAGAGTTCTATTTCCGTCCGGCTAAGTTACAGATGCCAGCTGGAAATGCAAGTGGGGAGGTCAGGAAGGTGGTTGGATGGAGGACTCTGCAGGTAAGGAGGAGGACCTGGTCGGCGAGTGAATATGAGAACCATCAGCATTTGGAGGAAGTGTAGATAAGACTCAGAGAAGACAGACAGGAAATGCCCTGAGGCGCTCATGTTCCTAGAGTGGGCATTCCAGGGCAAGCCAGCCAAGGAGGCTGAGAAGGCGAGCTGATGCAGAGAGGAGGAGAATGAAGAGGGTGTGGTATACGGGAGCCCAGAGCAGCTCGGCTTTGGACTTCCTAGCCTCCAGAACTGGGAGAAATGAGTTTCTGTCGTTTGTAAGTCACTTGGTCTGTGCTGTCCTGTTATGGAGCCCAAACAGACTTAGACATCTGGGCTGAGAGTTGCTTTGCCAGATTGTCACCCTGCTCAGACATGGCACTACCCACCATATATTAATACCCCCTTTTGAGAAAGACTCTAGAAGAGCTATTAAGATCCAGCTCCTGGATCAGATGTCTGGATTGACGTCCAACTCTGCCACCCTTTCCCCTGCTAGCTGTATGACTTAAGGAAGGTAATCCAGCAATCCCTCAGTTTCTCATCTGTAAAATGGGTGGCACTAATGGTGCCAGCTCACAGTGGCTCTGCTTCATAGTGAGTCTTTTGTTCCTTTGAATAGAAAATTAGTTAATGTCAAAAAGACATTATAATGTCTAATGAGAACAGTCTAATGAGAACAGTGTCCGGAATAAAAGCTTTCTGTAATTATGACCTGTTGTACCTGCTAGGGGAAGAACCCTGTCCCCGCCTGCAGAGTACACTGTGAGGGAGGCTGGTGAACGTGGGTGGTGACAGGTAATGCAGCACTACAGGGAGCCTAAGGTGGGAAAGGTTCAGATCAGAGAGTCTCAGTGACTGTGAGCCAAGTGGTGGCAGAGCGGTCTCCACACTCCAGCATGTGTGTGCAGCATGCAGGAGGGGGACCAGGCCACTCAGCCAGCTTGTCGGGCTCGATGGTGACCCACTTTAAAGGAAAGAGACTTCTGTTCAGTCCCGATGAGATTGTGGCACCAGAGGTGTGAGCTCGTCACTGTCTCGCACCAGTCGAGTCTCAACCAGACATGACAGCTCTCATTTCCCCTCCAGCAATGAACAGAGGAGACATCTAGAACTGCTTCAGGGAACATGAAGAGCCACTCAAAGTGGCCAAATTGTTAGTAGCATGCTTGGAAATACAACGTGGAAATAACACTCCACGCTACTCCACTCAACCGCCCTTGCAGGAGCACCTGGGAAACAGACATTCCCCTCAGGCTGACTTTCACTGACTTTGTTAATAGTGTTTTTACTATGGAGAATCATGCTGTTGCGAAAAGCACAGGCTTTGGAGCCCAGGTTTGGATTCTGGTTCCCCCTCATGTTAACTAGGACCAGTCCTACAGCCCTCCCAACACCGCCCTGCTGTCCTCAGCTGGTGCCTCCCAGCACGATTAGAGGACTTTAGTTGGGCTGGGCAGGGAAGAGGAGCTCATTGCCCCTCAAGCTCTGGGCAGGATGGCTCACTCCCAGCCCCACCTGCCATGAGCACCTTTCACAATTCCAGATTTTGATTTCCCAGGAACTTGCATTTTCTTGACCGCTTTTGCCTGCAGGTCCTGACTTCCTTTGTGTGTGGGGGGTGGGGGGGTGGTGGTCTCTGTGCATGACACTGATGCAGGTGTAATACTCTGTCCCTGCTCTGAGAACCACAGAACCCACTTACACAAACACTTTTGAGATGGGGCCAGGGGAGGAGGTCGACAGGACACCATAGTGCAAACAAGCTTATTTGACTCCTCTTCTGCAAAAGTTCCCTTCGGGTGTCCTGCACAGAGCCTGTCTCCACCAGTGTCCCCACCGGCTTCTTACCCCTCTTTTCCTTCTGCACTCCCTCCTCCCATCTGCACCAGATAGTACAGGGGACCCCAACTCTTCACCCCAAATTTCACATCAAAACCACTTGGGGCTCAGCAGACAAAGTGGTCTTTTATTAAATAGTGTTCGCCTTTCTGATGAGGCAGCCAAGAACAAAGCTCTTTATTCCATTGCTTGAGTTGCCTTCGTTCATGTTTTCCCCTAAGCAGAACTTGAGACAAATCCTTGGGTGCAAAGAATCCACCTGGGAGGTGCTGCCAGGAAGCAGAAATGAGGGGGTAAGAAGGCAGGGAAAAGCCCCTGAAATGTGTATCAGCAAGGCAGCTTCTACAGACAGCAGAGGTTGAACTCTGCAGGGACCTCTGAGAGGAGCCGTGCAGAATTGTTTGTTTAAAACTCATGATGTTGGGGCATGTATCTACTGGCTCCCGTCCGCCATCATTTGAGAGTTGTTTGGGAAGCAATGGCTCTCCAGTATTTGTAGGGTGTATATGAGTTGAAGGGGATGCTGTGCATTTAGAGAAAGCTCAGAAGTGGAGAAGCAAAGAGCCCGAGGCTCATGCCTTGGGATACACTGGGATGCATGTTTGGAGCTGTCCATCTGCTGTGGCTGAAACTGGAGGTGGCCAGGTTGATGTGGAGCGAGGCAGTTGCAGCATCTGCCACATAGCAGAGCACACGAAGTGCCCAGCACGGTGCCTGGCCCTCTGCAAGAGCTCAGCCAACCACTCTCCCCACTCCCCAGTCCATCCTTTGACTCTTCCTACTGGCTGGCTCCCCATGAGATGTTGACAGGGCCTGGATTCCAGCCGGGGCTGCCTGATTTAATTAAGTGCTCTCTTTCCATGACCTCAGCTTGTATTTGATCTATTTAAGAGCTGACGCAAAGCTCGGTTTCAGTTCTCAAATTGTTGGTTTGAGTCTCTGGGAATAAGATATTTGCTAACTCTGGTGAAAGGAGATTAGAGATTAAAGATCTGGCAAGCTAGTATCTGTCTGAAAAGGCATATCAAATCAAACTTTTCTGTTTTTAAGCTTGCAGTATTTCAGGAGAGAAAAGGAACAGAATGTGGGGCCAGGACTATGCATGAAAGGAGAGAAAGAGAGAGCGGCACCTAGCAACAAGGTGAGTCCTGAGGGACAGACAGGATCGGGGAGGGGCAAACCTGAGAACCACATTGTGTTGGTTGCTGCAGATACACCAAAGACCAGTTCCCCAGCGTGGCCTCTACAGAAATGAAGTTCAAGGGTAATAAACTGATCATAGGAAATCATAGGAACTACTCTTAACTCAATTGCCTTTCACCCATGACTTCTCACCTAGTTTTCCAGACTTGGCTTTAAGTAAACTTTTGCTCTTTTCCCCAATCAAATTCATTTTTAGAGTACGGAAATTTGCCTCCTCTGAAGTGCAGCCGAGGAAGCCATTCAGACATGGATTGATAAGAACACAGGGTGAAGAGAAGGGAGACCTGAGCTGAGCCACCACAAAGGTGTGACATGGGGGGGTCCTCTCACGTCCGTGGGCCTCATCTCTTCAAGGTGGTTGAACTCAGGTATTCAGTAAGGTCCCTTCCTGCCTGATCAGTATGTGAGTCCTCCCCTAGGAGGGTTTTCATGAACACGAATTGTGCGGGGACTAGACAGGCCAGTGGGTGATGGTGCACAGAGAAGGTCTTCAAGGAGTTGTGATAGGAGAAAAAAGCTTTGAAGGTGAAGAATGAAAGTTTGAACTACCAAGAGGTTTCCCCTAATCCCACCCAGCCTTGGGAGCCAGAATAGGTGTCACTTCTGTCCTTAAAGCAGTGGAAACCTCATGTTGTCCCCACCCTAGATTCACACCCAGAGTCCCTTGTTGCTCTGAACAGCACTCACAGAAATCAGTCCCACAGAAGGCTGATTCCTAACTGCTGACACAGACACACTGTCGCTTCTGGATCTACTCTTTCTGTGCAGTGTCTCTGCAAAAAATCAGAGCTCAAGAGATGTTAGACATCCCAGATAAATCAATATGGCAGATACTATGATGATTCCTTTTATGAACAGCCTTTGAAATGCTAAGTATCTTTCTAGCTGGGCTCCAAAACTCATTTGATCCCTGTAACCCCAAACTACTCTGAAGATCATAGCTTATCTGCTTCTTAGTCTAAATTCTATCATGGGCTTTTGGCCAAAAGCAATAAAATCTGACCCAACCTGCAAGCCCTTTATATAGAGAGAAATGTACAGATAAATTTCTTTTTTCTTTTGTATAGTTTGTATACTCTGAAAAAGAATAGGATCAAATAAAATCATTCTAGGCAGTGGCTTATATTAAGTCCATCCTGGAACTGTTATCAATTTCCTTGCTAATGGGAGAAATTGATTTTCGGGAAAGGTGAATGAGGCTGTGCCCAACATCTGATCTTGTTGTTGTGGATTGAGTCAAGTGTATAGTTTTCTTGCCCAGACAACTAACTTCTTAGTCTGCAATGATTGACTCCAAACCAACCAAAGACCAAGCTGCTACCTGCCTTTGAAATGGAAAGTAGTTTCTGCAGACCTGACTCAAAGGCTGTTGGGCAAAGTGATGGCTGAGACAATTATGTGGCTAAATTAAGCTAGTAACTACTCCCTCCCCATTAGTGGTCAGATTCAAAGTCACTGCTTCTGTATCACATCCATTCCAGGAAGAAAGGCAAGGCAAAGTCCACAATGGGGACTACTAACACAAGACCCAGACTACAGGCCCTGTGGGGTGCATAGGTGATCAGAGGAATTGCTGTAGGAGTTACATTCCCAGTACTGCCCCCTCTTGGTTACACTCTACTGCAGCAGCCCTGGCCTTGTGCTCAGGTTGTGTAGATTAGAGACTTCTTCCATGAGAACCATGTGGAGGATTTAAGTATGTGTTCCACGATCTTCCCAGTTGGTGGCAATAGCCATACAATGTCTTCTAGCCTCCGCAGGTATTTTAAATCTCTCACTACCCCATCAGGGGGCATTTACATCAAAGCAGCCCAGGAGGAATGATCCCCATAATGGACAAAGGATGCTTCCAGTCCAGAATGCCAGAAAAGCATTTCCTTCTTAGGTTTTCTACAGTGGGAGGAGGGAAGGGTATAGCACTAGGGAAATCCAGATTTTTCTCTGGACAGAGGAGTAATCCCACTTGTAGGGATAAGACAAAATCTGGGGCCACCTCTTGTCTCTAAAACAGCACCCAGATACCACGCTTTAGCCAAAATGGCCAAACTGGGCTGAAAGGCTCTTATAATCCCTGAATCCAACTGCATTACTGACCTCTGAGCTCCCTTGAGCACCTTCCATGAGAACCACGTGGAGGATGTGACCGTGTGGCTTGGGCTTTGGCATTTGGGTTTCTTCTCATGAGAAGATCATGGGCTTGGGAGTCAGGCAACCCGAGCTTCAGTCTTGTTGGGCCCATGCCAGCTGCTCCACTCTCTGTAAGTCAGTTTCCTTGTCTGATGAGGGTGGCAGGGTCCAGGGTCTTTGCTCAGTGCATTTACAGTGGCTGCTCTTATCAGTGATGTTTCTGGGGAGCAGCGAAGACAATGAGAGTGTGGGGTCTCCAGGTGGAGGCCTGGAGGAATGGAGAGTCCTCTCTGTTCATTCCCGTGAAAGCTTCAGGGAGAAGATGGAGGCCCAAGGGGCGTCTTTCTGGAATGTTCACTCGCTCAGACTTCCAGGGTAGCTGCTCTGGCAGGACAGGCCAAGGCTGCGTCACAGCTCCTCCTCGGGGGCAGGGGCTGTCTACAGTCCTGGGGGCTCCACGCCCCACCCTGCTCAGTGCCTGCACATGGCAGAACATGGTGAAGTGCCTGGAAGGATGAGAGGAGGGAGCAGAGGAGGGGTCGGCGAGGAGCCTGCACCATGTGGCCAGGGGGGTGGGGGCCAGCTGCATGCCCTACGTGCTGTTACAACTGCAGTTTCTGGGCATGGGGGAGGTGAGGCGAAGGTGTGGAGTAGCTGGGACCCAGGGTCTTTTGTCACTACCATTCTGCTGTCTGAGTCTGGAGAGAAGGCCGTTAATGCCCAGGCTGCAGCCAGCCCTGGTGCAGGGCTCCATGAACCCCTTATTTCTGCACAGTGCGAGATACAGGGGTATGGATGGGCCACTACGGAGCTAGAGCCACCCAGCTTGGGAAGGTGGCAGCTCAGGAGTGGGCCAAACCTAGGGGCAGCTGGATTTGGGGGCAGGAGGACCCAGGAGGATGGAACCACAGATGTGCTCTGCTTCTGAGGCATCTGGGAACTCAGTGAGGACTGAGGTGTTCCTACTGTGTGCCAGATGCCATTCTAGGTCAAACAGTGAACACTGTGTGTGGCACTTATGGGCCTGGCCACCTCGCAGGTGTCAGCTCATTCAGTGCCAGGCAGATCTTACCGTGATTATCATCCTGATTACAGAAGAAGAAGCTGAGGCCCAGGGAGGTTATGGGACAGGCCTAAGGTGACACGGTGTATAAGTGGGAGCACAGAGGCTAGGACCCAGGGAGTCTGGCTCCCAGGTGGAGCTCCTAAGCATGCACTACATGGCCTTCTTTCCTGGGCTGGCACAGCCTTGTGACAATGCTGTGAGGCAGCCATGGCCCTTCCTGCTTCCCCGGAGAGCCCTGCTCCTGGGCACAGCTGTGAAGGGATGGAGCCAGGACTCAGAGCCAGCATGCTCTGGCTCCAAAGCCTGGGACCCATGAACAATAGCCTGGATCCTCAGGGTCCGGGCCCCAGAAGCCTATGACAGGATCCAGCTTCCTCTGTTTCTTTCAGCAAGCTGCTCCTCCAGTGCAGAGCTGCTTGCTTTCCCCTGCCCGTCTATTTTTCATTCCAGGCTTCGCATCCTCCCTTAGCATCCCCCACCCCCACCTTTAATTAGAGCTCACCATCGACTCAGGAGCCCGGTCCGTGCTTCAGCTCCCCACACAGACTGCTCCGGGAGGAATGTCTGAGGTGAGCAAAAGATACCGTGCACCCAGAACCACAAGGCCACACCAGAAGCTGACATGGGACCCTTGAGAAAGCTCTTCCCAATGCTCAGAAGCAGGCAGAGCACAGAGCAGGATGTGACGAGAGGACTAAACTCCAGTGGAAATGACAGAGGATGAAGATAAGTGGAAGATAATTGTCCCAGCTGGGACCTAAGGCAGAAGTTTGACACAAATGGAGCCTCGGCGACTCACATAAAGTGGAATAAAATCTCAAAAGCAAGGGACAAACGCACAGCACGTAGTTCAGCCGTGTGACTTAGCGTTGCTGTGCATTTGCAAGAGGGTTGGATTCAGGTTTCTGTGGGCAGAAATCACCAAGGGGCTGACCCCAGAGATGGTTCCTCTGGAAAAGCCTCAGCGGACGGCCAGCTGCTCACTTGGGTGGAGACTAAGATGGACTGGGCCGAGGACTCTTTTAGAAGTGGGACCACTGCTGTGGCATTAATAAAAGTTTGGAAAATACAGAAAAGTTGGGGGGAGGAGATATTGATCCCCTCGTAGGCATATAGCCCAGACACAGCTATTACTGTCATTTTATTATATTTCATTACAGTCTTTTTACCCCATCTATTTTTGTGATCATGCTGTGTAAACAACTTTTGTATACTGTTTCTCCCCAAATGGGCTTCTGCATGTCACTACTTTGTAAAAATTACCTTATCAGTTGCACTATATCCCATCTAGTGTGTGTGTTCTGGTTTGGAATGTTCCTCTTCGAACATTTGGGTCATTTCTAATACTTCACTGTTTAAGTATGTTTGCATGTAGGGCTACTTTCCATTTTTCAGATTATTTTCTTAGAAAAGACCCCAGAAGTACAGTTTGGATGTCAAAGAGCATACACATTTTGAAAGCTTTTGTTAAAAATTATCAACTGGTTTTCCCAAGGAGAGCCCCATTTTCAGTGTCCAGGGCCAGCACAGCCTCGGTCGGATCCCACCTCACAGCACAGGCCTTGGCTTTGCTGTTCTCTGATTCATTCATTCATCCATCCATTCATTGAGCTCCGATTTACAGTGGCATTGCTGTGTGTGCAGCGGAAACAAAATGAGTCTGATGCATCCCTGCTCCTCAGAGAATGCTCAGCCTGGTAGCACGTTATGAAACAGCGTGATTCGTGCAGGGAGGAGGAGCAGCCCTGCACCGTGTGTCTCTGGGCATCCCCTGGGGAGACAGCTGCCGCTCTGCTCCGCAGCCCAGGTTCCTATGCCCTAGTCTCGGTCTTCCTGGGAGCGCCTTCCATGCTTCTTTCTCCAGGATCGCTCTCTTCTTGCCTCCTGCCCATGGATCCTTATATTCAACGTGCAGAACTCTCAGCTCTCCTGAGTCCATACCTGTGTCTTCGGCTTCCTACCCAAGCCACCCCAGTTTCTTCAGACCGGCTGTGTAGTGGGATTGTCTAACCCATCTTATCTCCTGGGGTTTCTGTCTTTTTTCTCTGCAGCCTGGGGCAGGGCCCCAAAAGGGCTCCCAGAGCCTCTGGGCTCTTTTCTCTGCATGTCTCAGTTAGTCTTGAGTTTCTCAGTCCCCAGTCTGGGATGCAGAGAGGATTTCTGGGTCAAGACAGCAGTAGCATAGCAGAGACACGGAATCCCTTTAGAGCATCTGCACTACCACCATGTCACTTGGGTGGTATTTGGGAAGAGACAAGGGCAATGGTCCTTCACAGAATTAAACAAATGCAGGTATTTCAGGGAAGATTGTTTCCTTGTACCTTCATTAGGTGCAAGCTGTTGGCCTGAAGTTTTAATGTTCTTTCCATTTTTTCTCTGTTATAACTGTTTTTTGAGGTCAGAACTGTTCGTTCAGTTTGGTTCCTTTTTTTTTTCTTTCCCCAACTCTTGCACAGAGGCAAAGTTGATAAGGAGGAAGTAGTTTCTCCCTAGTCCCAGAGGACTGTAATAGTAACACTTTAGCTTGCCTCTAATTACAGCCACCATGACAGTTCATATGTTGTAGCAATAAAAATAACCATAAACCTTACATAATCATTAAAGTTAAGCAAACAGCCCCTCACTGCATCATAATGTACAGGTAGTTGCTAATAATCCAGGAACAGCATTGGGGCATTCAAGGAACATCTTTCCTATCTCCACAGTTTCTTAAACAACTTTAGAGACATATTTTTATTAAGTATATGCAAGGCAGATGATCTTAAACCTCAAGAAGAGTGTGCATAATAATTGTGCACTCTTCTAATGCTCTCCAAAGACCTATTCAGAGTCCATTCTGAAAGACAATAATATATCAAGAAGTTCTGCAAACTTCCTCCTAATGAAGACATGCCAATTTGAGACCAAGAATGTGGCCTCAAAGGACAAAATAACCACTGCTCTCAGTCTCTCGGTGTTTTGCTACTTTATTTCAGAGTGATTCAAAATCTAATTAAATTTCTAAACTCTAATGAAATTACAGAAGAAAAATCATTTAGGATTATATTATGCACAATTACTCACGGCTGAAAATTACAGTTACCCTCTTTCACCAGGACAGAGTCTCCTGGGAAAACCCTTGTTATTTATCCACCACATGGATCTGACACTTCTCCCACTACTTACAGGTTGGAGGTAAAGCTGGATTAATTAAATGTATATATCCTGAGCTGCAACAGATAGGTGGGGAGGGAATTCAAGGAGAGGGAGAAAGCATGTGGGCTGAGATCTCCTTATGCAAGAAAGCCTGGGATGGGTGAGGAAAGACTGACACTTTATTCCTTCTATCAGGGCAGATGCTCTGAGTCTGGGATCTTTTGGGAGCAGACATATGACAGTGAGCTTAGGTGTGGACATGTGTTCCAGCCTCTGCTTACTTTTCTATAGGTCAGAGAAGGACCTGCCACCAGAAGATTGCATAGGGACCTTAGAATTTCTATTTTAAAGGCCTCAATTTCTATTTTAAGGAGCTTTGATGACTTGACCAATCCATACTAATATGAATAATCAGACTTTTTAAAGTATTCAGTAGCTGGCTAGCAATTTCATCAAGTGCATCTGGTCTTTAATCTCTGAGGATAAAGAGCTTTGCAGGTGCTGCGTAGTTACAAGTGTTACAGTGTTCTACAACGAGGTCGGCTTTGAGGCAATTGGACCTCTAGGAATATAGATGAGGTAATTTGGACCTTTCTTTCCATTAAGACTGACTAGAAAAGCTAGACAAAACATGTTTTTAATTTTCTAAAATACTTATTTATTTATTTATTGTGAATTTAAACATTGTGTTAGCAAGACTGAAAATGACGTAAAGGTCCATCAACAATGAAGTGGAAAATATAACGCATGGAATGCAATTCAGCAATTAAAAAGAATAAACCAAAGCTATGGTCGTAAGTGTAGGTAGATCTCAGAAATACATGTTTCTAAATATCTGTTCAAATGTTTCAGAGAGTGAACAAGGCAATGAGGAATTATGAGAATATGATTGGGGAGATGAAACCCAAAAATGAGGCTGGTATTTGAAAAGTTTTTCTGCCAGAGACATCTTTCAATCCCAGCAGAGGTGGCAGGTAGGCTGGGAAGGAAGGGAAGCTGTGAAGAGATTGGAGGGGCTGGAACTCAGAACCTGCCAGCTTTGGGTCAGGATGCTGAAGGACCAGTCCCTAGGAGAAGTGGTGAACCAGAAATAAACCAGCCCTCAAAAAGACTGAAGTCCAGCTTTAATTCATCATAATCTCTGAAATTATATTTAGGTGTTGTAGTTTGCTAGGGAAACCTAGAAGATTATCAAAACATGAATCCATTGGGGGAAAAATAATACCATCCTAGGATTAAAATTATTTTGCTTCTGTAATTTTTTCTTTACAGTGTCAGGGACTCATTAAAAAAACACCAGCCAGGCCCATGAGAAGAAAATAAAGTGTGTGTGAACAGAAGCCAGAATCTAGTCTGTGAAAAATTCTCTCAAATCTTCTAGCATAGATATAAAAGAAACTTGACATGGGTTTTCTCAATTTTGGCAACAATCATAAACATTTTTTTTTTTCTGCACTACCAGTAAAGAGTGATGCTAAAGAAATTTTTATAAACAATCAATAACAAAAAACAAATTTCAAACATGTTAAAAACTTTCCCTTCTCTCTCTCTCCTCTAAAAAAATTGCTACATGAAGAGACGTGAGAGAACATGTAGCAAAAAAAAAAAAAAAAAAAAAAAAAAAAAAAAAGGAAAAGAAAAGTAAAAAAAAAAGGAGGGAAAGTATTATACAGTTTTGTCAGGCAGTTAATTCCTAAAAATATTTTTTAAAAAGCTCTTTGATGTTTGTAGTATTTTTAACTTTTGGTAAATTTGTAATTTTTTGTGATTTTTTCCCTCTCCTTCTAAATAAATATTTATTTCTGAACCTAATTTTATATTCTCTTTCTTAAATAATCTGTCCTAAATTTTATAATCTTTGGACTACACGAAACGTGGATTTTTCACTGCTGACAGCTGACTTTTAAACAAGAAAAATTAAAGTTAATAAAATAATATTTTTAAAGTGGTGAAGAAAAATTATTGCCTATGTTTAATTCCAGCAATATCCAGCAAAAAAAGAAAGTGAAATAAAGGCTTTTTCAAAAAAAAAAAAAACAGAGAGAACTTACCAGCAGACCCACACTGAAAAACTGATAAAAGGTCTTCAAGAAGGAGGAAAATGCTCCCAGATGGAAGCTTAGAAAGGCAGGAAGGAGTGAAGGGCGGTGGAAGGCTGCTGGACGGCATGAAGTGACCACTGTCGTCGCTGTCATCGTCTTCTCATCACTAGCACTATCACTTAGCAAGTACTGATACCTGGTAGGGTGAGCTCCCCTCTGCCGACAGCCTCATTCCCACCCTACCCCCATGCCCTCCTTTAAACAATCCTCTTAGCTATTCATGGCCTTGCATTTGTCTATATAATGTTTAAAATCAATATAGGAAATTCCTAAATATTTATCTAGAAGTTTTATTGTCCTTGGGTCGATTCTATACATTTCAGACAAATATGATCTTTTTCATGTTAAATTGTCCCATATATAAGTGTAGTGTTCTTTGCACTTATTCAGGTCTTCTTTAATGTCATTAATCAGAGATTTATACGTCTCCATAAATGATTTGTGCATTCTTCATTAAGTCTCTAGATAATATGTAATTTATGTTGTTGTTGTGAATGGCATCCTAATATTTGAATATATTTCTGAATTTATTTTTGCTACTATAAAAGAAAGCTATTGCTTCATGCAGTTGCTTTGTGTTCAAGCAGCTCCTTTATTAATTTTTGTAATTGTATACTAATTCTGTTGAGATTTCTATTCGGATAATCATTTCATCTGAAAGCAATAACAGTTTTGTTTGTTCCTTTTCAATACCGAGGACTTTTTTGTTTTTAAAAATCATAAACAGGTTTTGAACTTTGTTAAATGCATTTTCTACATCTGTTCAGATAATCATATAATTTTTCTTCTTTGGTCCACAGATATGGTAAATTACATTGATAGATTTTTTGATTTTAAGCCATTCTTGGATTTCTTGAATAAACTATATTGGTATAGTTTATTAGCTTTTTAAAGTAAGCAGTAGAATTTGATTTGTTAATATTTTATACACACACACACACACACACACACACGTGAATGTCTCTTTTTGTACTTCTGTTATCAGATTTTGACACCCAAGTGACATGAGCTTTTATTAAAACTAGTAGAAAAGGTTTTACTCATTTTGTTTACTGTAAAAATATGTGTAAAAATTGTTTGTATCTGTAAAATGTGGTAGAACTCACTTCTAAGGCCACCTGAACATAAACTTTTTAAGTGGAGAATGTCTTTGATTACCTTTTCTTTGATGGCTATTGTATCTTTAAATTGTCTATTTCTTCTTCTAATTTCAACATTTTATGTTTTTTGCCAATTTTTGCCCATTTGTTTGAAGTTTCTACTTTTATCGATGTAGATCTTTATAAAATTCTTTTTTAAAAAGTCAATTTTGTCATAGTTTATTTATGTATATGTTATTTCTCCTTTCCTCCTTGATAAGTCTTGCTAGTGGTAGATCCATTGTATTAATCTCTGTGAATAACTAGTGTTTTGTTAATCATTTATATTGTATGTCTTTTCCCTCCCCTTTTACCTGAGTAATAAATCCCTCAACTTTATTCAGGACGTACGGATGAAAGACAACACTTCCCAGCCTCTCTTTGCAGTCAGGTACAGTCCTATGAGCAAGTTCTTGCCAATGAGATGTAAGAGGAAATGGTATGTCACAAAATTTGTAATTTCTTTATTGAGTATAAACGCATTAGGATGACATTATTTATAATGTTGTTCAAGTTGTCTAACTCTTGCTTATTTTCGTCTACTTGATGTCTTAGTTTCAGAAATAGATGTCTGACATTCTCCAGCAATAATTGTTTGTTTATCCCTGTGGTTTTTTCTGTTGCTGCTTTATATATTTTGAGATTGTAATTTTAGGTGCCTACATCACATGATTTTTATTTTTTAACTTATTTTTTTTACCAGCATATATAATGTCCATCTTTCCCCCTCATGTAATTTAAAACTTAAATTTTGTTTTGTCCAATATTAAAATTGCAATACTCTTTTTTTGTGTTTGCTTGCTATATTTTTTATTTCTTATTTTCAGCTTTTATGACTGTCTTTTAAAGATATGTTTTTGTTTAACAATGTTGTGGATTGTTTGAATTGTGTTCCCCAAAGTTCACGTATTAGAAGCTTAATTCCCACTGTAACTTTTTTTTTTTTTTTTAAAAGATGACCAGTAAGGGGATCTTAACCCTTGACTTGGTGTTGTCAGCACCACGCTCACCCATGTGAGCCATGGGCCCCCCTCCGCTGTAACTATTGAGAGTGGGAAATCCTATTATGGTAATTGAAAGGTGGGGCCTTGAGGAGGTGATTAGATTGTAGGGTCATGCCCTAATGAATGGACTAATTATGGTTGTCAGGGGTGTGGTTCTGAGGGCTTTAAAAGGCGAGCATGTGAGAGTTTCTCTCTTTCTGCTCCTCCATTTCTGCCATGTGAAACCCCTGGGTCACTGTTGCTGTACCAAAACCCTCACCAGATGCATTCCCTGCACTGTGGACTTCCCAGCCTTCAAAACTGTAAGGAATAAGTTTTGTTTTCTTTATAAATTACCCAGTTCCAGATATTTATGCTATAAGCAACAGAAATGGACTAATATGAACAACATATGGGGGGGGTTATAAAATGCAATATTAGTTGTTTCTATATTATATTTAAATATTTTATTGAAATTCAATATACATGCAAAGAATGCACATATCAAAAGGATACTGCTCAAAGAATTTTCACAAAAAGAGTGCACCTGTGTGAAGCCCCAAGTTCATTACCAGCACCCCTCAAGTGTGCCTTGTGCCCCCTCTCAACCACCACTGCCCCAAGGGAAACCACTATCCTGACTTTAAAGAGCATAGATTATGTTTTTATACTTTACATAAATGTATCTGACTTCTTTTGCTTATATTATGTTTGTGAGATCCATCTATTCTGTGTGAAGATGTTGACTGTGTTTATTATGTTAATAGAATTCTACTGTGTAAATATATACTTTATTTATTAACTTATAATTTTTGGGCATGTGATGATTTCCAAATTTTTGCTACTTCTGTTTGGGCTGCTGCGAACATTCTAGAGCATGTTTTCTGGTCAACATATGCATGCACACATTTCTCTTGGGTAAATACCTAGAAAGAGAATTGCTGAGTCATAGCATGCATATATATATATAGATGTATCAAGATATATATATATATATATATATATATATATATATATATATATATATATATATATATATATATAAATAAATGTTTTTCCTGGAAATGAGGCCTGAGTCAAATACATGTATTATGATTCATGCACAGAAGTTCTTAACTTTAATTTATCAATTTTCTCTGTTAGGTTTTATGTGTTATTTAAAAAAAACACATTGTCTACTCTAGCATCACAAAGGTATTCTTTCCATTTATATTTATTTTATTTTACTTATTTTGTAATTATAGCTTATTTCTGTCATATTATTTTTAATTTTTTCTTTTACCATACTTTCTGCTGTTTTTTCTCTCCCTCTTTTCTTAGTTTTCATTGATCAGAATGAGTTTTCTTCTGTTCATTAAAATTTAAGCAGCTTTTTTTATTATTCTGATGTTTGTCCCCAACCTATAAGATCCATCCCTATGATTTTCTTCCCATCACTTTGTGAAGCTTATCAATACTCATGTCTTTCTTGGAATAAGGGGACTACTTTGACATATGCTAATGTCCATCCGCTATCCTTCCAGTCTTCTATCCCCCGTCCCATATTAATATCATATAGAATTTTAATTCTGAAAATATGCATGTGTATCCATAATTATTTTAAGAATCAAAAGAGTGCAGAAAATAAAAAAATGAAGAAAAGAGATTTTTAAAAAGAAATATATATTGTCTTCATTCTTTTGATAATGCCACATTTGGGCAATGGACTTTTAAAGTTTTTGGGTTGTGTTTTTTATTTTTGCATTTAAGTGAAAGTTTAGCTGGATATAGAATTCTTGGTTTCAAGTTTTCGTACTTCAGCGCTCCATTTTATGGCCACATCCATTGTTTTGGTTAAGATATTGTATAGGTCTTGATTTATTTTCCTTTGTCAGTAATGTTTATTTTCTCCCGTAGAGCTCTTAAAATTTTCCTTTCTTTTGTGATATTATTAAATTTCAATAAAATATACTCAGGTTTTGTTTCCCCTTACGTCCTTTTCCTTATTTCTGAGAAATTTCATTTTTTTCTCCAAGTGTTGCTTCCCTCTCGAGTTCTCTTCTTCCAATAGTCAAATTATATCAGTGTTGACACTTTCACTCCACGTTTATTAGCATTTATTCTATTCTTTTCATATTCCTTTTTTCCTCTTTTTGATGTTTTCTGGGTTTTTCTAAGTCTCATCTTTCAGAGCTCACTCATTAATTTTTCCGCTGCATTCTTTCTTTTGCTTACATCCTTGATTGTGTCTCTTAGTCCTGTACTTTCCTATTCAGTGACTCCATTTTTATTATTTTTCACAACAACTTGTTCCTGCTTAATTTTTCCAGTATCCTCTTTTATCTCTGTGGGTATTTTGTGTGTGTGCTTATGTTACATTGCTGGGTTCCCCCCCACCGCTCCTCTGACTCTGATTCCTCTGTCATCATCTGTTTGGTTTTCTGCTTTTCACACTTGGCTGTGCACGTTTCTCATTGTCTCCCCTGTGAGCTCCTGTGATCTCAGGCCAGCCAGCTGGGTATCCCCTGTGATACACGCCAGGGGAGCTGCATAGCCCCAGCTCCACTCGTGCCTCGTTGAAGGAACTGGGGGGTGTGCTGGGGGCACTTCCTCTGGCTTTGTGATCTGGGTTCAAGCACTCCTGGCTACACAGCTTTTCCCACCCTCCAGCTTTAGAGTTTATCAGCCCTCACGGGATTGCTTAATAGCTACGCTTGGCCCTACTCTTCGTTGTTAGTGCCTAGTGGCAACAAAAGCTGTGGGCACGTGTGGCCGGAGTGTAGCAGGCTGGAGATCAGGTTAGAAAGTGCCCGGGCCAGGCCACTTGGCATCGCCTGCTGGCACTGGTCGCCTGCTCCAGAGTCTCCTGATATGCATGCACTACCTTCACCTGGCCCTGGGCTGGGCTTGCTGCTCTGTCACGTTGTCCAGGCAATCAAGGTGAGAGATCAGGCAGAGAGCGCCCCACCAGCCTACACCTGGTGGGTGTGCCCAAGCCTCTTCATCTCCAGGCTGCCGATTCCTACAAGCGCACACTGAAACCCAGGTGCCTTCTCTCTCCACAAGGGTTTCTCATAGTTATCAATTTAGACCACAGGGATTAATGAATGGATCTTCTCACTTCTCTGCGAGAAGCCCTGTGCTGGTCTACTAGGGACATGATGCCAGTCTATTCAGGAACATGGGATCAGTCTCCATTTATTTAAGTCACCCGTTGTATCTCCAAGTATTGATTTCCAGTATTCATTTTATAGGCCACTCAAAATTGAGTTCATTTTTGTAAATCAACATAACAGAAAATACCAATAGCATTGACAACACACACTTTACTATGTGCCAGGCATTGTTTAGGAGGCTTACCTGTATCAATTCAGTTAATCCTCATAACAACCCTGTGTGTACATTTTTATATCTCTCTTACAAACGAAACTAAGATGCAGAGAGGTTAAGTTCAGGGTCAAGGTCATCTGACCCCAAGTCTACACTAAATTATAGCTGACTCTAAATATCTTTTTAAAAAGACAGACTCAACCCCAATACTGTTTTTCTCTCTCTCAAATGTTTGCCTTCTTCCTACCCCAAGTCTTAGTGCTTAGTAAACAATATGTCTTGGTGGGAATATCACCCATGTACATAGGCCTTTGGGTTTGTGTAGGTAAGAAGAGATATTTTTATGTAGGTCCATTTTCAAAATTTTTATAAAATGACTTTGTTTTATACTAAGAAATTATTGTTTGTACTTACCTCTTGAGATTCCAGGGCAGAATTCCGTACAAACTGAGAATTTGGAGATGATTTGAGGCTCACTTCCTGGGCAGAGAAGCCAATAAAAATGTTAATTCCTCCTGAGAAAATGAGATGGGGGTGTGAGACCCCCAATAGTTGGTAGTGCTCTCTGTGAAGCTCCCTGCATCATGGAAGATGCCCAAATAGCAAGTGATCTTTACTCAAGGTTAAAGTCAAGAAACAAGGCATCTGGATGGATTGCATTTTTGCTGGTGTTCAGATTTGATAAATGCTAACTTTCGCAAACTTCTAAGACATACGGGCTGAGAGTGAAGGTCCTCTTATCAACAGTGAGGGAAATACCTAATTCTCACACAGCCTTCAGATGGCTAAGTTCGGATGAAACTGAATGCGCAGTTGAGAAAGCTGCTCTTTCCTCTGAGCTCCCTTTGGACTGGGCTCACAGCAAGTCCTGCCTGGGTTTCTTTGGCCAGAAGCCCCTGAACCAGGTCTCCCTGGCTTTAGCTCATTGTACCCTTGAACATGGGTTTGGTCCATGGCGTCCCCAAGGTCAAATCAGTGGACAACCAGCTCCTTAGCTCCCATGGGGCAATGGTAAAAATTAAGGGTGAAAGTTGCTTTTGGATTTTGGTGGTTTCATTATTTCTAGATGGATTACTTTAATAATAAAATTTGCATTAGTACCTTAATGGACTTTATACTTTTTATCATGACCTGGCCATATTTGAGAAAATTTAGCATCACAATATTATTCTTGGGTAGGGAACAGAAGTGTGCACAGCCACACAGAGATGGGGAAGGAAATTAAACCATGTGTATGTAAAGACATAAGCAGAATTTTTAGAGCCAGAAAATAATATTAAAGAAACAACACATATATATGTATTTACAGTAAAATTGGATCACATTTGTATATAGGATTCTCTCTGGCCTTCTCCTAAATGCACACATATCCTTACTTTACCTTATTACTTTTGCTAACCATGGTCCAAGGTTGCACTGTTCTTTAATTGCAAAAGGTCTTGGACAAGTGGGCTGCAACCTCTGACCATGTTTGCTTACAACCTTTATCTTTCTTCTTTCCCTGGAAATAGGTATCTACAACAATTTGCTTACTGAAACTCAAGAGAGGGGGTGAAGATAAAGGAACTCTTGTTTGCTGGTGTAGCCCTCCTGGTTGCTTGCTGTTTCATTAGACATGTGCCAATTTAGGTTAGTTCCTGTCTTACTTGTTGTTTTGCCTTTTAATTTTCAATGATTCTCTGGCAAGCATCTTTACATATGAGTCCATGCACATTTGTTCAATGATTTCTTTAAACTACGTTCCTTAAAGTGAGATTAATGGGTCAAAGCTTACGTAAACTTTGAAAGCTGCTGATACTTATTGATAGAATGTATGAAACGATTTGAATTTCTATCAACACAACCTTGCTGCTATTAGTATTTGTTTAAAGTTTATTTTAATTATGCAATCTTTAATAAATATCAAATTGTTCATAGTGTATGTGGGTTATGCATAAGGAGAGTATATAATTTATTATTCAAACCAGGATCTTTGTTAAACCTTCGGGGGTGAAAAGGGATGCTATTGTAATGGCACTATCCATTATAATGGATAATGGGTATAAACCAGGACTTACCTGGGGATAAACAGCATATGATCTTCCTGTTAATGAACCATAATAATGAAATACCCATGTACCTACTTCAAATCAAACAACTAGAATGTTACTGCTGCTCCTGTGGTGGGCTCCTTCTCTGTCCCCGCCACCTTGCTAAGAGAGACCGTCCGCTCCTTAACTTTGTCTTTATCAGCCTCTAGATTTTAAAAAATACTATTCAAAGATGGGCCGAGCCCGTGGCGCACTCGGTAGCGTGCTGCGCTGGGAGCGCGGCGACACTCCCGCCGCGGGTTCGGATCCTATATAGGAATTACCAGTGCACTCACTGGCTGAGTGCCGGTCACGAAAAAACGACAAAAAATAAAAATAAATAAAAATAAAAAATACTATTCAATAAATAAGATATATGTATCCCTAGACTCTTTATTCTTTAGTTTTGCTTGGTTCTGTGCTTTATGGAAATGGTATCATTGTGTTTGTCATCTTTTGCAATTTCACTTTTCACACAATATTGTGTTTCTAAGATTTATCCAAGTCGTCCTAGGTTGCTGTCACTTATTTGTTGGTTTAGGTATGTAATATTTCATTGTAAAAATCTATTTATAAACTTCTGTTGATGGATGTCATAGTTCTTCAAGGTTTTTTTTTTTTTTGCTACCACAAACCATGATAAATATTCTTTTCTATATCTCTGAATGTACACATGTAAGAGAGTTCCTGGGTATATTTCCAGGAGTAGATCTGTTGGATCGCAAGATATGCTAATCTTCAGCTTTACCAGAAAATAGTAAGTTGTTTTCAAAGATGTTATGCCATATTTTTTTACATTCTCACTTAACGTTAGCATTACTCAAGATTTTTATTATTGCCAGTCTAAAAAGTGTAAAATGGTACCTCACTGTGGTCTTGATTTTCATTTCTCTGATTGCTAATGAGATTGACTTTAAGACTGCACTGACACTAGAGGTCAATTTGAGAAGATTTCATATTTTCACAATTTTTAAGTTTTCCTATTCACTATGACACACCTTTGCTTGTTTAGTTCTTCTCTAATGCTGTGCACTAATATTTTCTTCATGTGAGTCTTGAGCAACCTTTGCTAGATTCATTATACACACATACATAACAAATGCATGATATATTTATTATTTTCCATATATATATTTTGTTGTTGTTGGTATTAGTGGTACTGTTGTTATTATTATTATTTATTTAATTGAAAAATAAAATTGTACATTTTTATTGTGTACAACATGTTGTTTTGAAATATGTATACATTGTGGAGTGACAGTGGTGTAATTTTAATTTTTTAAAAAATGTTTTGTTATTGATGTATAGAAATTCAATCGATTTTTAAAATATTGACAATATTCCTTTGTAGAAATATATTATAAATTAGTTTTCCATTCTTCTGTTGGTGGTTCTTTCTTGTATCTAACCACCTTATTATTTTTAACAATTAGTCTTTGGGTCTTAGAGGCTTCCTCTGTAGACAAACGTATCAACTGAGAAGACAGTTTATTTTCTCCTTCCCCAAACTCATTCTTTGTATTTTCCTTCTTATCTCTTTTTAAAAAAATCTACCCTAACTAGACCTTCAGACAATATTGACTAGACATAGTGATAAAGGACGTCTTGTCTTATTCCTAATTTTGAAGAGATAATATCTGTGTGGTTCACAATAACAATGATGTTTGCTGTTATATTTTGGTCGATACGTTTTTATCAAATTAAGGAAGTTCTTTGTCTATTCCCAGTTTATTAGGAGTTTTTTTCTTTCTTTTCTTTTTTTGTCATGAATGAGTGACGGATTTTATCAACTGCTTTTCTGTATCTATTGAGATAATTTATTTATTTTTTTCTGTTTTAACCCATTAGGAGGTAAATGACCTGGTTATGATACATGAGAGTTATATACATAACAAATATAAAATACATATTTTTATATATTGTACATATTTTTATATATATTTTACATAGAAGGGGGCCTTCAAAAAGTTCACGGAAAGATTCATATTATCTTTGAATTCTACTTTTTCACAAATTTTTTGCAGTAACCTTGTATATACATCACTGGGTTTGATTTGCTAATTTGTTTTAAGGATTTTGGCTTCTATATTCATGAGTAAGGGGATGAGGGTGTGCTAGCCTCACAGAAAATGAGTCACAGAATATTTATTTTTTTCTATTATCTGAATGAGTTTGTTAATATTGGCATTTTCTAGTCTTTAAAATTTCTAAAATTTTTGTGAAATTCTATAAAAGTTTTTCCTGGTATTTACTTTGTGGCAAGACTTTTAACTATTTGACTTGATTTTTTGAAAGATATTAGGACTCTTCTGGTTTTCTTTTTTACTCAAGTCTGTTTCAGTCAATTATATTTTCCTGAGATTGTGTCTGTTTCATTAGTTTTTGAATTTATCGGCATAAGATTGTTAATAATGCCATTATTGCTACCTTTTTGGTATTTTTGCTCCCTTTTAATTCTTCATATTATTTATTTTTGTCTTCTCTTTTTTTTTTCTTAATCCATTCTGTGAGTTTATCATATTATTCATTTTTAAAAGAGAAACTTTGGCCATTTATCGATCCTCCTATTCTCTCTCTGCTATCTGGCTCATTCATTTCTTCTCTCATATTTATTATTTCCTTTCTTCTGCTTTTTTCTTCTAATTTTTTTCCAAACTTCTCAGACTGGTTGCTTAGCTCATTCCTTTTTCAGCCTTTCTTTTCTAAGTATTTAATTCTACGCATTTTCTTCTAATTATTACTTTGCTGGCATTCTACAAAACCTCATATACCATGTCAAATCTTCCCTACCTTTAACTTCTTAAAAATTTCCCATTATAATGAAGGATTTGCCAGTTTCTCCTGGCTTGCATTAAAGGCACACACACAAAGCGTGAATCCTGTGAGTTCTATGGCTGGGGCTGAGGGTGCTGGGGGAGGACAGAGAATTCCCCAGCGTGACAGCGCTGGAAGAGCACACTGTACCCTGAATGCAGGGCAGAAT
Source organism: Cynocephalus volans (assembly GCF_027409185.1). Lineage (NCBI taxonomy): Eukaryota > Metazoa > Chordata > Mammalia > Dermoptera > Cynocephalidae > Cynocephalus > Cynocephalus volans. Next base: position 225,050,732 of record NC_084461.1, read on the forward strand.
ATCAGAGCTCCTGGGGCAGGGCTCCTTCTCTTCTGATTGGCAGTACAGGTGACCTCCCCAACCACAGCTAAGCCCGGTGGGTGGAGGCTGGGCTGGCTGGGCCTGGGTGTGAGCTAGGTGAACCGACTTCCATTCCATAGACACTACTGGGAGCCTGCACTGTGTCAGGTGCTGGGCAAGGAGCTCTGGAGTCATCCCAGAACCTGCTGTGCCAGGTGCAACCTCAGGATCAGAACCTGGCATTCATCACAGAAGCATGGAGTAGAACGCCAGTGGTGCTGGGGGCATCATGCCACACCAGGAAGACAAACGAGCCACCGCCCCGAGGTGCCACGGCTAGGTGTCAGGTCATCTTGTGAGACTCTGGCTTTGTGGGGCATTTTGAGATTCTGTATTTCCCTCTTCTTCATTCAAGTGGGTAGCAGACTCTATGTTTTCCAGACTCGGGTGGTTGTAGCAGGGTGAAAAGCAGGAGTTGCTGCAGACACTTTCCTTCCTGGGTATATGTGCAATGGGGTGAGCCCAGCAGGAGGTTTCCAGAAGGATTCTAGAGCAGAAGTTCACTCTGCTGTTCACGTTGACTCACCCCATGCAGAAACATTTGACAATTAATTGCAGACATTTGAAAATTGGTGGTTTCACATGAAAATGGAGCCGCCTGGAGCACCGGGGGCCCTGAGCGGGTGTGAACGCAGCTCCGGGTCCCCAGCCGCTGCCCGCAGAGCGCTGCCTCTGCCGCTTTCTTACTGTTCACTTGGAGGAAGACTTTCCCCTGCAAGGGTTTCCATTAACTGCACGTTTCAGGAGAACCGAGAGGGGGAGAGTGTTTCCTGACACAGGTGAAGTCTGACCTCAGTTTCACAGAGTGAGTGGAACAAAGCGTGTCCGGGTGGAAGAAGGGAACCTTGGGCAACCAAAGAAGCAAAGGCTTTTCTCATCATCAGCCTTTCCAGGCACGTCCATTGTTTACGTGGGACTCAGAAGGAGCAACAGCAGCCACGCTGGAGGACGCAGGGGCATCGGGCCACCAGGGCAAGCTGACGCCTCTGGCTGCTCCTCAGCAGGAGGCGGCATGAGAGGCACAGGCCACCAGCAGCCTGGGTAGGGCAGCTCTTGCAGTCACCGCTGGGTGACCCCTCCTCTGCGGAAGGACGGCAGGTCAGTAACTAACTCATGGGGCTGTGGCGGGGGTCAAACAGAGGTGACATTCTAAGATAGCGTGGACGGGGGGAAGAGCTCAGTGGGTCTTTGAGGGAGACCTCGGGGACAGGAAGTGCTCAGCCTCGGCCAGCCCCGCTGGGGGGCTCAGGCTGGTCCTCAGGTGGGCGGTCAGGACTAGTTGAGCGCTGTGATCACGTGCGAGCATGACGGGACGGGCAGGAGCTCCACACCTGCGGCTGGGCCTGCGTTGATGACCAAGGGTCCTCCAGGCCGCAAGCGTGACCTGAGGTCTGTGAGCTGGGACGGGAAGAGTTACATCTGTTCTCACCTCTAACAGAAACTTAGCATTTCCTTCCAACACGAGTGCAGCAGACAAACCCCAGTGACATCACCACACGGTGACTTTACTACTAGTAGGAATCACAGGCATTTCCACCCACATCCCAGCAATTACAGATCTCTCTAAATATCATTTTCATCCATCCCACCTCGAGATCGTGGTAGCTGTTTCATCTGCCACTAGATGTTGCTTTGTACTGTGTTGATGTAGATAAAGAAGCACATATATTTCTGTATCAGAAGTTTGTTTTTTAAATTTTTTGATAACTATGTTTCAACAGTTATTTCTTTTATAATCCCTGTATACTTTATTTTGGGCACAGAAAGATGTTACTCTGAAGAGAACTATAGGTCTTTGCAGGCTTGGAGGGGTCCACAGCATGGGAAGCAGTGACTGGGCAGAGCTGTGGCTGGGTGGGCACTTCCTATCCCTGCCCTAGGGCAGGAGCTGCTGCGCAGGCTGCAGGGCAGAGCAGCTGTGCACACATCTGCCCCCAGGACTTAGCAGCCTGGGTCTTTGGGCAAGAAACTGCACCCACCCACGGTTCCTGCACTCTGGGCAGGGTTAGAGGAGCAACACCCTGGTACTCCACAGTGGGCCCTAATTGCAGACCAGCTCCCTCCACCGCCAGTCAGAGGGCAGAGTGCCGAGAGGAACTGAGCGGCTTTCCGGCTGTGGCAGTGGCTTCCTTCCCCATCAGTCACGTGGGAGGCTTGGCTCCTGTCCCCTGGCACCTCGGGTCACACAGCTCCCGGTGCCCACCCTGCAAGGAGCCAGGAGCAGAGTGCCAGCATGGGCTTGGGGGTCCGCATGCTGAGAGCCCTTCTCTTCCTCCTGGGTAAGTGGGGAGAGTGGAAACGGGGCAGATGGTTGGTCTTCTCTGGACTGGGGACTTCAGTGAGCAGGATACTGGGAGAGTGTCAGCTGTTGGACTCAATTCCTGAAGCATAAATATGTGCCTTTGGACAGACATTTTTTTCTCACTTGGAGCCAAAAGTGAAGAATGCTCCTGTTTGTTTCATTTCAGCTGCAACTCACAAATGCTCTGGGCTAAGGAGGATAGGAAAAGTCAAGTGGTGGAGAGAGCTTCACGCTTGGGATCCTGAAAAGTCTGGCTTTAAGCTGCTGCTGAACTGGGACAAGCTTCTGAACCTCTCCATATCAGTTTCTGAACCAATGAAATGGGAGATAGTAATGTTTACTTTTCAGAATTGTGAGAGAAGTTAAATTTAGTTAAGTCAAATCAAAATGATAGAATGAGAAAATGTACATATGTAGAAGCTATGGCACAGTTAATAGTGAATCAGTGTTATTATGCAGTGAGGTGGATGGACTCATATCCAGAGGTATCTTTAATGCTGTGCACCGAAAGAGGGAAGAAGGGAGAGAGGCAGAGACTAACAGAAAACTAGGGCTGGTTGGGGAGGGAGGCATATAAGGCCAGAGAAGCAGACAGAGAGGAAGAAACCCAGAGAGACAGAGAAAGAGGCACAGAGAGATAGTTAGAAGTATGCATAGATAGAGACAGACAGAGATCAAGAAAGACAATCGACTTTGCAGAGTCCCCTTTGACATCAACTATTACTTCCTAAAAAGACAACAGACGTGCCTCATATACACAAAGATGCTCTTTTCCAGGACTTGCAGTGGGCCAAGACTCAAAGGCAAGCAGTCTGTCTCCAGATGTAATCTGTCTCTGGAGCCATAGCCTGTATCCTGGACATGGGCAAAATTATTCCCAGAACTGGACTTGACCTGAAGCCTGCTCTAAGCAGGGGAGAGCAAAGACCTTGGCCCCCGGGGGGAGCATGTCAGACAGATGGACAGTCACAGCACCTATCAGTTTGTATGTGGAAATGGGTCCCTGACAGTGGCCTCGGGGGATGTTGGAAGCAGCAAGCAAGGATTAAGGATATGCAGGAAGCTAAAGGCAGCGTGTCTGCCCAGCGCTGTGGCAGAGGAAAGAGAATCTTCACCCTTGTTTCTGCCTTTGCCCTACCTAGATACACAAACCAGTCTGTCCCAGGGTGAGGAAGGAAGTTAAGTGTAAGAAACCCAATGAAAACTGTGCAAATTATATAACAGGCAATTCACTGAAGAATTATAAACAATAAATCTTTAAAATGCTCAAGCTCACAAACGATAAAAGAAATAAGAACACCTAACATTTTGGGGTGTCTCCAATGTGCTGGGTACTCTGCGAAACATTACATTAGCTCATTCAGTCCCCACAACAACTCTGTGAAATAGGTACCACTGTTACCTTTTTGGTATGGAGGAGGTCTTAGTTACCTGTTCAAGGTGTTACAGCCTGTTGGTGCTTTCGTGTACTATGAGTAGAGACACACTTCGTTAGGAGTGGGTGTCTAGTTCAACTCCCTGAATGTTAATCCTTGCTCTGCTATTTACCAGCCTGGGGAACTTGGGCATGTCATTCATCCTCTCTGTGCTCAGTTTTCTCATCTGTGAATTAGGGATAGTGATTGCACCTCCCTCCTAGGGCTGTGGAGAGACTTAAATCCATTACCACATTTAAAGCACTTAGCACAGTACGTGACACATGGTGAGCACGGATGCAATGGAATTAGTGAGCATAGATGCAATGGAAGCCAGTCTTTCCAGAGGGCAATTTGACAATGCATAGCAAAATGTAAGCTGTTTACAAACACCTTTTACCCAGAAATTCCACCCTCAGGAATTTATCTTAATGAAATAATAGGGTAAAAGCCCCCCAAAATATTTAATAGGATTTTGTTCAAAACTGCTGCAACCATAGTCAAAGTGATTATCAGTAGGAATCTGGCTAACTCAGTAATGCTCAAAGGTTTCAAACAACCTCCAACATGTTCAGATGAAAGATATGACTTTCTATGAACAGACATGGACAGAACAGAAGTGACAAAGTGATAGTTGTAGAGTTAGAGGTATGCAGTTACATAGCTCTAACTCTACATGTAAAACATGTTACATGCAAAACACGTGTTTTGCATGCTTGCTTAGCTATCCAAAAATTGACTGGAGTATAATAAAACAAAGGTTTGCTAGTATCCTTTACTCTTCTTAGGAAGAAGGATTATGGTTTCTCTGTATTGAAATTTTTCATAATGATCACATATATTCTTAATTCCAGTAAATACATTTCTGTGCACAAAAAAATAGCATAACTGCCCATTGAAAGCAAGTTAAGAAAAAGTTGGGCTTTTCATTTACTCACTGGTGACAGGGGCCTAGGAACTTATCTAGTATAACTTACTAACAGATAGCCTGTGAGGGTGGGACCCGGCCAGTCACCCCAGAATGTATGTGACCTATGCCTGAGAAGCCTTGAGGGGACATGGAGGCAAGCTCTGCCCATTCACCCTGTGACACCCAGGCTCCCAAGTGATACCAGAGGAAGGGTCTGGGAGGACCGATGGCTGGCCTCAACTCACTCCATCCTCTTCCCAGGTTCTTGGCTCCACCACAGGAAAGAATTCAAGAGCAGAGTCACAGTAGAAAGTGAGAACAGGTTTAATATAATGAATAAGAGACACAGATTTCACAGAAAAAGTGTGGCTCAGCTCCAGAGACTGAGCAGGGCCCATGACAAGTTTAATGCAAAAGTAAGAAAAACACACTTAAAGTTCAGTACAGAGTGCAGGCGGGCTCAGGAGTGAGCAGCCACCTGCTAAAAGTAAGCTTAACACAGAAGTAAAGCACACACACCTCAGCCAGCGAAGTATGGATTGGTCCCAAGAAAGTGAGCAACAACCCTGCCTTCTGCTGGGATTCGCCTTTTATAATTTTAGTCTAATGTGTATTCAATTAAGGGGGTGGGTTCCCATTTATGTAACATAGTCTTGCACGTGCTCAGTTGGTCTCTTCTTGGAGCATGTTCATTGGTCAAATCCCATCACATGCACTGAACATATTCAAGAAGATTCTTTGCTCTTTAGCACCTCTAGTGGAAGGTCATTCAAAGGATAAACTCCGCTTTACTGAGTATGCTCAGTTACTAGGGTTATATAACCCCTCTCTATGGAGCATGTCCAGCCACTGGATTTGCAGAAGCCAGTCCCTTGTGGTCTCATTTTCCCCGTGTTGATGCTGAAAATAGGTCTAAGTAGCAACAGTAGCTTTCCTCTAGGGAAGAGACTAAAGGAGGGGCCTGAGACTTTGGGGAATGGCTTGCAACCTAGAGGTGTGTCCTGTAACCTGAGCTCATGGAAACCGAGCACCACCTATCTCACAAGTGTGAGGGGCTGAGCTGGGACCCTGGGATGAGAAGCCAGCCCACTATTTCCCATACACAGAGTAATTGGAGAGTAGTAGTTCTGAGTATTCTAAAACTGTTTTTTAAAACTGAGATCAATATAACAAACATTCATGAAACCAACACTCTGAACTAACAAATAAAATTTTGTTGTTTTTTTAGACACATGTATTTAAAAGTAGTTAGCTAAACCAACTTATCCATCAAAGACATAGGGCCTTAGAGAGGGAGTTAAAGCCCTTTGGCTTCCTTCTTCTGTCCTGTTTTCCTCCCTCTCTCTCCAGAGAAAACAGAACCCTGGTTTGGCTGTGCTTCCTTCCTGTGTTGCTCTCTAGGTGTTAGGAGCTTTAGAGCAATCCGTCATGGCGTAGTCAACATGTGCATTATCTACCCATTGTGATAATGTAGGGCCAAATGCATTCATTTCAACCACAGATGCTCCTTGACATATGATGGGGTTACAGCTGGTAAACCCACTGCACGTTGGAAATATTTTAAGTCAAAAATGCATTTAATACACCAAACCTACCAAACATCATAGCTTAGCCTAGCCTACCTTAGATATGTCCAGAACACTTACATTAGCCTGCTGCTGGGCAAAATCATCTGGTAACATAGCACAGTGCAGTGAATGTGTTGTTTATTTATTTATTTATTTATTTATTTATTATGAATATTCATAGATACAAATTACCAGAAATTGCTTTTGTACCCTGTGTCCCCACCCAATTATCCCCCGACCTCCCTCCCCCTCCCCCACTCCCCCCTACTCCGCTTTGTAGCCCTAGGAATGTTCCCTCCCTCTGTTGGATCATGGCACTACTGTGGTCTTTATTTCCTTCCTTCCCTTCTCTCTTAGCTCCCACATATGAGTGAGCACACGTGGTATTTATCCCTCTGTGCTTTGCTTATTTCACTCAACATAAGTTTCTCCGGGTTCATACATGTTGTTGCAAAAGGAGTATTTCATTCTCTTTTAGGGCAGAGTGGTATTCCACGGTGTGTATATACCACAGTTTCCTTATCCAGTCATCCGTCAATGGACATTTAGGTTGGTTCCATGTCTCAGCTGTTGTGAACAGAGCGTGTGGGTTGCTTACCCTCACGGTCACATGGCTGACTGGGGGTTGGGCTTGCTGTTGCTGTCCAGCATGGCCTGAGAGTATCGTACCACAGGTGTACTGTTAGCCCAGGCAAAGAGCAAAATTCAGAATTCAAAATATGGTTTCTACTGAATGCGTGTCACTTTTGTACCATATAAAGTTGAAAAATCATGTCAACCACTGTAAGTGGGGACCATCCATACTTGGTAAGCTTCTGTTGAAACCCTCTATCATTTATTTATTTATTTTTTAATCCATTTCCTTACTGATGGAATTTAGGTTGTTTCTAGCTTTTTGCCTGACCACCAGTGCTTTGATGGGCCCTCTTGGTTCTATCCCCTGGAACTCAGGTGCAGCTGTTTTTCTATCAGACACCACTGGAAGGAAGGTTGCTGTGTCCTGTGGGTGTGCACAGTCCTCTGTTTATTGGATTTTGCCAAATTGCTCTCCACTGGTGGGTGTGTGGACATATCTGTTTCCCTACATACTCAGTAATACTTGCTATTGTCAAACTTCTCAGTTTTTGCCAATTAGAGGTGTAAAATATTATCTTGAAGTTTTTAGGTTGTGTGTTCCTATTTACTACTGAGCATAACTATTTTCCATATCTTTATCAGACAGCAAGATTTTTTTTCTGTAAATTTCCCATTGTATACCTTTAGTCCAAGTTTTATTTGGTAATTGGTCTTTCATGTGTTTTTTTGTTGTTATTATTTGTCCATTTCAAGCATTGCAAGTATCTTCTCTCAGTATGTTATCTTTTATCTTGTGGTGTCCTTTGTTGTGCAGAAGTCTCTAAATGTGATATAATCAAATTGATCAGTCTTTTCCTTTTTGGTGTTTGGTTTTTCTGCCTCGTCTAAGAAATATTTTAAAAAGTTTTTAAAGTGGTTGTATTTTTCATGGTTAGGTCGTCAGTTTATTTGAAATGTATTTTTGTGTATGGCCTAAAGGAAGGATCTAATTTTATTTTATTTTTCTATGTGGAACATTAATTGTCCTAATATCATTTATGAGGGTACTTCAAAAAGTTATGGAAAGATTTGTATTGTCCTTTAATTCTATTTTTCCATGAACTTTTTGAAGTATCCTCGTATTTAATGATCTTTCCTTTTTCTCCTGCTTTGCAATGCTTCCTCTAATCTATGCACGTTTAATACGTGTTTGAATTGCTAATGGGCGTCCCATTCTGTGCCACTTTGTGCCTCTGTCTCTAGTTGAATCACGCACACCATTTTATTTACCGTAGCCTATGAGTCCTGATAGCTTGTAAGATCTCCCCTTCTGTTGCTGCTTCTGCTGCTGCTGTTGTTAGAACAGTTCACCTGACTCTTGCTCTTGGCTCTCAGTTCACCTGACTCTTGCTGGTAGAGCTCTTTGCCTGAAAGCACGATCAAGTCCACGTCCCAAGAGCCGGCCCTGGGTGTGGTGCTGTGCTCTCTGTGCTCCACGTGGGTCCCGTTCATTTCTCAGCCTGAAAGATGGATGCTCCTCCTATAATCATGCCCATCTTTACAGATGAGGAAACTGAGGCACAGGGAGATTAAAGCATTTTCCAGAGGTCACATAGCAGGCAAGCGGCAGAGCTAGCGTTCAAATTTAAGCATTTTGAAGCTATGCTTTTAGCTTTAATACCTAACTGCCTCTCGGTGGAGAATAGAAAGGGAGATCATCATGACATGACTTTGCAAACTGTTTTCTCAATTTTTCACGTCAATTCAAACTTAAAGAAAAGCTGCAAGAATAGGAATAGTAGAAAGAACACCCATATGATTTGCTTATTTTTAACAATTTACTTTATTTCCTTTCTCATATGTTTCTCTCTCTACAGACACAGACACGAGGGATCACCAAACAGTTCATGGAAAGATTATCTTTTAATTCTAAATTTCTAAATTTCTTTTAATTTTCCACAAACTTTTTGAATTACCCACATATATATGAGTCTCTCTGTGTGGATATTCTTTTTCTGAATGATTTGAGAGTAACTTGTGTACGTCAAGGTTTTTCTTTAATCCCTAAATACATCAGTGTGTATTTCTTAAGAATAGAGATATTCTCTTACATAACCATAGTACAGTCATTAACTTTAGGAAATTTATCATTGACAAAATACTTTTATGTAATCTACTGCTCATATGCCAATATTTTCATTGGATCAAATAATGTCCTCTACAGCCTTTGTTATGCTTCCAGGACAGGATCCAGTCTAGGGGCAGATATTGCATTGGGTACCCATGTCACTTTAGCCTTCTTTAGTCTGGAACATCTCCACAGCCTTTGTTTGTCTTTTAAGACAAGGACATTTTTTGAAGCATACAGCTTCCTGTCCCTTCCCTTTTCCCCACAGAACAGTACTCATTAGGGTTTGTCTGATATTCCCTGATAATCAGATTCAGGTTATCCACTCCCCACCAAGAAGGCTGCATAGCTGACATCCTTCCCAGGGTTTCACATTTGGAGACACAGGACACCTGAGAAAGGCTGATGCACTTTTGACATAATGATAAAGCACCTAACACTAGGTTTTAGGTTATGGTTGTCATAATTCTAAATACCAACCAATCAATATTTTTGAATTTTGCTGAAATATTGATCTAAGAATAGCTATTGAAAATATCTGGTGAAATTTCTAAGCATTTTATTAGAGGTCTGAATCTCCCTTTTAAAAATGCTGCCATATAAAACATTCCTATGGACTCTAATTCCGGCCAAAATGTCAGCCATCTGTCTCTGTTTTAATTCTGTTGGAAAGCATCCACTGACATCTATGTATTATACTCGTGATAATAAAAGAAATACAATATCACTTTAATTACATTCCAGGGCCTAAAACATTCTTCATTGAAGGAGCCAGAGTTATTGAAGAGATCAGAGTATTTTCTCCCTTAATTTATAATGAAAAGATGGCAGAGGCCGGGATAAAGAGAATTAAATTCGTTTTTATCTTACAAGTCAAAGTCATCACTTTATTCCTTGGCTCCTGGTCCCTGAGATCTTTTGCAAAAATCTCTCCTGACAGCTTTTCCCCTGTTCCAAGTTCTTGCCAAGACCATGGTTCAGAATCACGTGGTGTGTGGATTTTAGTGAGAAAGAATTCTTGGAATGTTAGTTTTCTTTTGCTGGAAAACAAATCACCACAAATGTAACAAAAGAACACTAACATATCAGGGTCTCTTGGCGAGTCAGCAGAGGGTAAAGGAGGAGTCTGGGACCCCGAGTAAGCAAGAGAAATTTCTTGATAGAGCAAGAATTCTCTTCATGACTTTTGCCTATTTTCTAAGTGGATTGCTTGCTTTTTTCTTTTACTGTTGAATTTTAAGAGCTCTTAATATATACTAGATAAGAGTCTTCTGTCAAATATGTGCTCTGTAAATATTTCCTCCTAGTCCGTAGTTTGTCTTTTCATCCTCTTAACAGGGTCTTTCACAGAACAAAAGTGTTAATTTTAATAAAGTCTAATTTATTGGGTTTTTTTTCTTTCATGGATTGTGCTTTTGATATGTCTGAGAAGTTTTCACCAAGCCCAAAGTGCCCAAGATTTTCTCTTAAAATTTATATAGTTTTTTGTTTTACATCTAAATCTCTGATACATTTTGTGTTCATTTTTGTACAAGGTATACATTTAGGTCAAGGTACTTTTTTCTTTTCTTTTTAACCTGTAGGTATCTAATTACTCCAGCACCTTTGGTTGAAAAATCTATCCTTCTTCCACTGAGCTGATTTTGCTCCTGCGTCAACCATCTGTTGGTCATACTTGTGTGGGGCTGTTTTGGGGTTCTCTTTTCTTTTCTATTGATGTACGCGTCTGTCCCTCTGCCAGTAACACACAGTCTTGATTTTGGTAGGAATTATATTAAACCTATAGATCAATTTGGGGAGATTTGACATCTGTATTACATTGCGTTCTCCATGAAGTTGGTTATGTGTCTTTATTTGTTAAGGTCTTCTTTGATTTCTCTCTTCAGCGTTGTGGACTTTTTAGCATTTGAAATGTTGTACATGTGCTATTAGACTTACACATGAGCATTTTTTGAGTGATTGTAAATTGTATTATACTTCAATTTTTTCTCCCTGTGTGTGGTTGTTAGTATATAGAAATACAATTGATTTATGTATGACTGTGTTGATCTTGTATCGCATCACCTTGCTGAAGTCACTTATTCTAAAAGTTATATATTAGATCTCTGGATTTTCTATGTAGATCGTCCTATCATCTGCAAACGGGGTCAGTCTTGTTTCTCTCTTTCTGAACGGTATGCCTTTTATTTTCTTTCCTTGCCTTTTTGGGCTGACAAGAACTTCCAGTACTATGTTGAATAGGGGTGGTGATGGTGGATATCCTTGCCTTGTTCCTGATCTTAGTGGGAAAGAATCTTGTTTCTCCCCATTAATATAATGTTCACTGTAGGTGTTTTTGTATATATTTTCTACCAAATTGAGGAAGTTTCCCTCTATTCTTAATTTTCTGAGAGTTTTTGTGATGAACAGGTGTAGAATCTTGTCAAATGCTTTTCCTGCATCACTTGATATGGTTATGTGATTTGTCCTTTTTTAGCTAATACGATAGATAACATTGCTTGATTTTCAAATATTGAACCAGCCTTGCGTCCCAGAAAAAAACTCCACTTGTTTATCATATTTAATCTTTTTATATATTGCTGAATTTTACTTGCTAATATTTTGTGAAGGATTTTCATACCTATATTCATGACTAATGAACATATACTAATCTATAATTTTCTCTTTTTGTGTTGTCTTCATCTGGTTTTAATATCCGGGTAGTGCTGGTTTCAAAAATGAATCAGGAAGTATTTCCTCCTGTCCTATTTTGTGGAAGAGACTGTATAGAATTGTTGTTAATTCTCCTTTAAACTGTTGCTAGAATTCTTCCATGAAACTGGGCCCACAGTTTTCTTCTTTTGAAGTTTATAAATTGCGATTCAATTTCCTTAATAGTTATAGGACTACTCAAAGTATCTACATAATACTGGGTCAGTTGCAGTAGTTTATACTTTTTTGAGAAATTGATCCATTTTTCTGAATAGTCAAATTTTTATGTGCATTGCTGTTCATAGTGTTCCCTTCTTACGATTTGAGTGTCTGTAGAGTCTGTAGTGATACTCCTGTTTCATTTCTGGTATTATTATTATTATTATTATTTTTTGTCTTTTTTGTGACCGGCACCCAGCCAGTGAGTGCACCGGCTCATTTCTGGTATTATTAACTGGTGTCTTCTCTGTTTTTATTTTTTTTGGCTTTGTCAGCATTGCTAGAGGTGTTTCAATTTGATCTTTTTGAAGAGCTAGCATTTTGTGTTACTGATTTTCACTCTTTTCTGTCTGTTTTCAATCTCATTGATTTCTGCTCTTATCTTTATTGTTTACTTCCTTCTGCTCGCTCTGGGTTTGTTTTTGCTGTTCTTTTTCTAGTTTCTTGAAGAGGCATGTTAGACTATTGATTTAAGACTTTCCTTTTCCAGTGTAAGCATTTCTCTATAAATTTCCCTCTCACCGCTGTTTTAGCTATATGCCACAAATTTGGATGTGTGTTTTTATTTCACTCAGTTAGTAAATTGATTTCCTTGGGACTTCCTCTTTGACCCATGGATTATTAAGAAGTGTTGTTAGTTTCCAAGTGTTTGCAAATTTTCTGGTTATCTTTTTATTATTGGTTTTATTATTGCTTTCATTGTGATTAGAGAATACACTCCATATGATTTCAATTCTTTTGAATTTGCCGACATGTGGCCTAGACTATAATCTATCTTTATATATATCTCATGGGGGTACTTGAAGAGAATGTGCATTTTGCTGGTGTTGGGTGGAGTATTCTATAAGTGTTGCCTGATAGTGTGGTTGATTTTTTCCTATATTATTGCTGATCACCTGTCTAGTTATTCTATTAATTGTTGAGAGAGGGATGTTAAAGTTTCTAATTAGACTTGTGAATTTGTTTGTTTTTCCTTTTAATTTTGTCAGTTTTTGCTCCACGTATTTTGCTGCTCTGTTGTTTGATGCATAGACATTTAGGATTACCATGTCTTTTTGGTGGATTGACTCCATCAGTATGTAATGTAATATAATGTCTCTGTCCTTGGTAATTATTTTGCTCTAAAATTTATCTGATATTAATATAGCCACCCCTTTTTTCTTTTAATTAATATTTGCATGGGCAATCTTTTCCCATTCTTTTACTTCCATCCTTCCTATATCATATTTGGAGTGAGTTTTTTTGTAGATAGCATATAGTTTGGTCCTTTAAAAAAAAAATTCACTCTGTCCATTTCTGTCTTTTAGTTGATGAATTTAGGCTGTTTACATTTAATGGAGCCACTGATATGTTAGAGATTTAATTCAGCCATTTTATATTTTGTTTTCTCTTTGTTATTTCTATTTTTTTATTTCTTATTTTCCTGTCATACTGTGGGTTACTTGAACATTTTTCAGAATTTCATTTTGATATTCATAGCACTTCGAATATATTGTTTTTCATAGATTTTTGAATGATTCATCTGAGTAATATTATGTATACATAACTTATCACAGTCTACTGATGTCAACATTTTAACAGTTCAAGTAAAATGTAGAAATTGTGCCACTATGTCCCCTTATCTTCCTTCATTTATAATATAATTGTCTTAAATATTTCTTCTACATGTATTGAGAACTACATCAGATGGTGTTATAATTTTTTTTAGCTTCTACTATCATGTATAATTTAAATACATTAAGAGGAGAATGAAAGTCTATTTTATTTACTCATATTTTTACTCTCTGAAATTTTCTTAGTTTTTGTTTTTTTTTTTTAATCTGAGAATGTGTTGATTGCCCCTTGTTTCCTGAAGGGTATTTTCACTGGATATAGAATTTGGGGGTGATAGTTTATTTTTTTCCCCTTCAACACTTGAAAAGTGTTGAATCACTTCTTTCTGGTCTTTATGCTTTCTGATAAAAAACCTGTTGTCAGTCAAATTGTTTTTCCTCTATAGGTAGGGCATCACTTTTTACTGTTTTCAAAGTTTTTACTTTGCTCTCAATTTTAGAAGTTTGACTATGATGTGTCTTGGTATGGAATTATTTGAGTTTATCCTGTTTAGAGTTTGATTAGCTTCTTGTATCTCTAAGTTTATGTCTTTTGCCAGGTTTAAAAATTTTTCAGCCATTATTTCTACAAATACTTTTCAGTCCCACTCCCTTTCTTCTCTCCTTCTTGAACTCTAATGGCATAAATGCTTGATTGTTATAATCCCACAGGTTCTTGAAGCTGTGTTCATTTTTTAAACTTTATTTTCTCTCAGTTGTTCAGATTGGATAATTTTAATTTTTCTGTCTTCAGGTTTACTAATAATTTTCCTTGTCCTCTTCATTCTGCTATTGGATCCATCAACTGAATTTTTATTTCAGTTATTGTATTTTTTATTTCTAAGTTTTCATCTGGTTCTTTTTATCTTCTATTTCTTTGCTGAGACTTTCTGCTTTTTCATTTGTTTCAAGCATTTTCATAATTGATCATTGAAGGATTTTTATGATAGCCAGTTTAACATCTCTGCCAGATAATTCTAACATCTGGGTCATTTTAGTGTTGGCATCTGTTAATTATCTTTTTCTCATTCAAATAGAGATTTCCCTGGTTCTTATTATGACAAGCGATTCTTCAACCAAAACCTGGATGTTTTGGGTATTGTGTTATGAAACTTAATCTTTTAAAAATCTTCTGTTTTAACAGCCTAGTGAGACATCGTTCTGGTGGGAGAAAAGGGACATTTTCTCATTATTGCTAGAAGGTGCAAATCCAGTTTCCTCTCCTGGCCTCCATTAACAGCAGATAGCAGAGAGGCTCCTTGTTATTCCTGGGTGGGGTAGGAGTGCAGACTCCCCACTAGGCCTCACTGGTACCAACTTGCTGGGAGGGAGGGGGTTTCATTACTGTCCCCCACCTATCCCCCACTGGCACTGGGAGGTGAGGGAAGCTTTGTAACTGCTGGGCAGTGGTGGAAGTTCCAATTCTCCACTAGTCCTCCTCTGACACCATCCTTGCAGGCAGGGTGAGAGGTACCTTGTTACAGCCAGGTGGGGGTGGAAGTCCAGGTTCCCCACGTGGTTTCCACTGAGACCACCTGGGGGTAGAGATTTTTTTTTTCATCTGTTGGGGATGAAAGTCCTATATCCCCACGTGGCTCTCTGACACCACCCCTGGGTGGGGAGGGGGTTTGGATTCTTCGTTGTAGTCCAGGGAGGGTGGAAGTCTAGGGCTCTACCTGGTTTTTGTTGATGAGGGTGGGATGAGGGTGAGACCAGAGTTTCTGATGCTGTTTGACCATAGTGGAGTGGTTATGTCTAAAAGTTCTGTCTTTCTAGGCCACCTTTTTCTGGTCCTTTGACTAGTGAGAGACGGCTTTTCTTGGGGCTTCTGTATTTGTGCCCGGTGGCATTTCTGAGTGGCCAGCTTCTCCAGCACCCAACCTGTCGTACATGAGGCAAAAAGAAACCCCAGGAGATTCATTGCCCTGTTTTTCCTGGGGCCCCAAGGTCCCTAGCCAGTCTGCCTTCTTCTCTTCACTTTTTTTTCAGGGGGTTCTTTTCATATTTGTTTGTTTAATATAATGTCTAGGGGTTTTTAGCTATCCTCAGTGAGAGGAATAGGGAAAAATAAGCCTATTCCATCTTTTCCGGAAATGGAAGTCTGAAATGAGTTTTTAAACTCCAGCGTGGTGGATAATTTAGAGTAATGCTCTTTGGGGAGGGGGCCTGATCCTAGAGGCTCCTGAAGGGGGTGGGAGAAGTGCCCCATGAGGTGAAGGCAGCAGGAGCCACCTAGGCAGACTGCCCACTGGGGAAACCTCCCGGTCTTCAGCCCCATGATGGCCCCACTGAGAGGCCTGGAAGCTGAGCAGACCTGGCTGACACATATCAGCAGACATTTTCACCAGCCCCAATCAACCATCTGTGCTTCCTTTTTAAAGTCACTGTGAGCATCTCTGTCACATGCAGGCCCTTGTTTATCCACCAGAATTGCTTGAACTGCTCCTTTTATTAAATTTGATTTCTCTAAATAACTGGCTAATGGTTCTCAGTAAGAAAAACCAGTCTGTCTCCTGCTTGTCTGAATGAAACAGATGAGCAGCTGGAGAATTTCTGCCTGGATCCCGGCTGTACCCACCTCTCAGGCCTGGTCAAACCTGTGCAAACCCTCAGGCCGTGTCATAGAGAAGGTGCTGTCCGGGGGAAGAAGTAAATGGCCTGGAGCTGGCCTGCAGTCTGTCCCAGAGGACAGGGGCACACAGACATCTATGGGGAGGACAGCTGCAATGCAGTGTGTTAAATGCTGAGATGCAGGAAGCACAACAGCAGACAGAGGAGAAGTCCCTGATCCAAACTGGGGTGTCTGGGAGGGCTTTCTGGAGGAGGCGTCCTCTTGAGTGCAGACTGATTATCCCTCTTCCTGGCTGAAATCCTTCAGCAGCTTCCCACTGCTGCCAGCACAGACCAAAGCATTTACTGCATCCATAGGGCCTCCCAGCCCCATCACAGGCCCCACCCTGGTGTTCCTTTTCCCCAGCCCCATAGACCATCTGTCGTGCTCCTGTCCAGCCTTAGGGGCTCCTCAAGTGTCATCTCCTCTGCATGGAATGTGTGTTGTCCCTCTCCAGGGCTTCAGAGGTGCTCTGTTTCCCATTGTAGAGGATTGAATTATGTCCCCCCAAAACTCCCTGAAGCTTGAATTGTGTTCCCCAAGTTTTATGTATTAGAAACTTAGCCCCACTGTGACTGTTAAGAGGGTGGGAAATCCTATCAAGGTAATAGAAAGATGGAGGCTTGAAGAAGTGATTGGATTGTAGGACCGTGCAGTAGTGAATGGATTAAAAATGGTGGTTAGGGGTGCGGCTCTGAGGGCTTTCAAAGTAGAGGAGAGTCTGTCTTTCTCGCTCTCTCTGCTCTGTCTGCTTCCACCATCTTGCAGTGTGAGACCCCTGAATCACTGTCTTCACCACCAGATGGACATTGGACTTCCCAGCCTCAGAAGCTGTAAGCAATAAATTTTGTTTTTCTTTATAAATCACCCAATTCTGGGTATTTTTTCATAAGCAACAAAAACAGACTAATACAGCCATGTACTGCCACCTCTTTTGGCGGGAGACCCAGTCTCGCTGGCTGCCACCCCAACACCTGTGCAGTGACTGGCACAAAGTGGAACCGCATGCAGGAATTAATCTGGTTGGGATGGCAGGGGTGGCATTCTGAGAAGAGAGGACAGCCTCTGCTGAGGCACGGGGTTTGGGGACGTGGGAGAGGTGAGTGTGATGATGAGCAGGAGCCTGCCAAGAAGGAGGGCTTGGGGCATGTGGAGGAAGTCAGGCCTTATCCTGCAGGATTTTAAACAGGCTTGGAGAGAGAGTGCCCTGCTGTATGGCCCAGGCAGGCTGGAGGTAGGGAGACTTCCTAGGAGAAAGCAACTGGATAGTCCAGGCAAGAAAAGGCTGGCTGGATTTGTCCAGGGCCACGCCAGTGGGTCTGTGCTAGCTTCTGAGGCCCCATAGCACCCCCACACCCATTGCCCTGGGAAGCAGAAGTGGCCTGAGGTCAGATATGTGGCCGGGCAGTCAATGTCTGTCACACCTGTGGCCAGCCCTTGCTTGGCCCCACTGGAAGACAATGCTGGACAGGGCAGGTCCAGGGCTGTGTGCCCTTGGCAGCTAAGCAGACCCAGGGGAGGTTGTGGAGACACTCAGAGAGGGTTTCTGAGCTGACCTTGGGGGAGTGGAAAACAGAGAGCCTCACATGCTGCAGATGAGCCCTTGTCATTTAGATACTTTGATAGCGAATCTGCACCCTCCATACTGATGAGAGACTTCCTTGAGCCCAGACTGGCCCAGGTTCAAGCCCCAGATCTCTCATATTCAGGCACGTAAGCCTGAAGAGATCACATCACCTCTTAGGACTTCCCCCTGAAATGAGGGTTATGGTCCCCAAGAGAGGCCCCAGCCCTGACCCTGGCTCCAGGGCCCCACATATACACACATATCCAAATGTAAAGATCTTTTTTCTTTTTGATCTTGTCAGCAAACTTTTTTGAATGTTCAGGAGCTGGGTCAGCACACAGGTAGAAGGGAGAGGGAGTCGTGTGTGCACTGGGCCCCTGCAGCTGAGAGCGAGGGCTGTGTTTGTTGGGGCAGAGGAAACCACAGCCTGGAGGCCGCCCTGGGAACTGGAGAGGCAGGAAGTGAATGCTTTCGTTTCAATTACCCACAGACCAGATTTCCAGGTAACTGCACTTCCTCCCTCCACTTGGTGATCTCCTTTGGGGAGGTATGACTTGGCACTGCCCAGAGTCTAGGGAGAAGCCAGGGCTTGGTTAGGAGACCCCACTGGGAAGTCTGGCTGGGTCGGGCCCCATTCCCCAGTCCTGGGGGCTCTGATGGTTCCAGGTGGCCCAGGCCAGGCCTAGATTCATCCTGCTGTACCTATAAAACCCTGCCACCACTGGGGGAAGTCAGCAGGGCTGAGCCTCCCCCTCTGGAAGGAGACCCCTGGGGAGTGGACTAGAGGGCCCTGAAGGGGGGAGGTGGGCTGGGCTATATGCGTGTGTGTTGCTGGATTTATAGTGTAAATGTTTGGACATGTGGACTGTCCTGGACTCTGCAGATGTCAGGAGCTGCCTTAAAAAAGATAACTATGGTGGAAATGCCCAGCACAGACCCTGGGACACAGCAGGGCTCAGGGGGTGGCCTCTCCTGGTAAACAGGGGCAGTGGCTCTGTGTGGCCTCCCCAGGCTGGCCAGGGGGCTCTGGCGTTGACCATGTCCTGCTGCTTCCTCTGCAGTGCCGTGCCACCTTCCCCGTGGGCCAGGCCAGCTGCCAACCCACAGTCCCGCTCCCTGGGCAGGTGCTCCCCTTGGCCAGGTCCCCCAGGACTCGGCAGTGAGACTTCCCAGAGGCTGAAGAGCATGGGATGAATATTGCATGAATAATAATAACCCCACCACTTAGTGGTTACACAGCGCTTTCCTCTTCCACAGTACTTTACCATCATTAATTAGTTATTTGCGCTGCTTCCAGCCTCCCTACTCTCCTGGCAAAGGCAGGCCCAGAGATTCGCTCTTGAAAACAGTCCTGCTCTGGTCTGCAGCACCAACGTTGAGTAGTCAGGCCCTTCTCTGCTGGAATCATGCAGGCTTCGGGAGGCCTCGGCTTGGCTGCTTCTCTGAACAGAGACTTGTGCCCTTGCTCGGGCCTTCTGATCTGAGCCCCTCCTAGAGCCGCCTCCTGCGTGCTCTGCTCCCTGCCTCTTCCGCGGTCCCTGGGAAGGTGGAGAACACCCGTTGCAGCAGGTGGTGTGCTGAGCCACTCTGCACACTCACCTTCAGGGGGTTGCCCGGCCACACTCCATGACCAGCACCATTGCAGAGGGGTCCACCAAGCTCGTGGCCTTGTCATGTCTGGCCCAAGGCCACTGGCTCAGCAATGGGTGGCAGAATGGGGACTCATATCTCCTTGTTCCAAACATCCTTCCCTCCCGCCCACCATGGGGTCTGAGGGAGGTTTCAGGTCCCCACAAAGAGGTCTGAAGATGGAGCAAGCCTGCCCTACAGTGTGTGTGGGCTGGCAGGTGTTCAGCTACGGGTGCTCTCATCTGGCTCTCTCTGGACATCACTGTCCACCCCACAAGGACAACCCCAAGCTCCTCTCCTTCCTGTACCCCCATCTCCTTTGAGGCTTCAGCAGCTTTGCCAGGCATGGCTTAGTGTTCCCACATGTCACCACCTTCTGGTCAGAGTGGACCTGGATACCCCGGGAGTCCCTGCCCCTTTGGAAGAGCTCCCAGCACCCAGAGCGCCCCCGCCAGGCTCTACCTCACGCCGAGCCGTTCCCGACTCCAGCCCCTCCATTAGCCTGAAAAGATATTGATCAGTTTGGCTTTTGCGAGCTGAGTGTTTTAATCCCAGTGTGTGAATCTTTAAGAATTAATTAGCAAAGATTGCTCAGGAAAAACAAAGTGGGCACAAGCTGGATGCCGTCTGGTCACCGTGCTGTTGTTTTCCTCCTCGTTCCGGTGCTATTTCTGGAAGCTGGAGGCTCTCCCTCTGCGTCCCTGCCTCGGCCGGCCTCTCCGTCTTCCCGGTGGCCTGGCGTGGCCTACTGCTTCCAGTTCCTGCCCAGGACAGTGGTGTCCTGGCTGGCTTTGCCCTCACTGACTCTGGAGAGCATGGAGAGCCTCAGCTTACCCAGGCCTAAGGTGGCGTGGGGCCGGGGGAGAGTGCAGAGGCCTTGGAGTGGGCAGAGTGTGAGCAGGGCCAGGCCCTGCCACCCCCGTGGAACAATGTGGCCGGCTTGGCTACAGCCCTTGAGGCCGGCCATGGGACTCTCCCCTCTGCTTGTCCAGGACCTGTATCTGCCCACAGTGCCCCAGGCTGCTCCAACCCCTCCGAGCCGGCTTCTTCATAACCAAGCCCGCTGCAGGCCTCCTGGCCTTTGCCCGTGCCTCTTCCTCTGCCTGGACACCTTCCCAGCCGGACCCCGTTCCCACCCCTCCTGCCCAGCTCATCTTGTCCTCATTAGCTCCTAGTAGTCCTCTCATTTTTAATTTAGATTATGATCTCTCCAGGGCAGCTTCTCTGACACCCTAGGCTGTGTTAGAACCCCCCTTGGTCCTCCTGGCTGGCCAGTCACTGTGAGCTTCCGTGCATCCACAGGATGTGGAATTCTTCACTGGCTGCCCACTTCCCAGGCACTAGAGCAGGGGCCACTAGGTGTGCAGAGCACGTGGGCTGCTCTGACTCCATATGTGTTCTCTTTCTGTGGATGGGGGTCTAGGAAAACCAACGAGGTACCAAAGGCCCCACCGTCCCCTGAGCCCTCCCTGCTTTGTGCTCCGTTCTCCCGTGGTTTGCTCTGGCTCGGACCCACGAGGCTCTGCCACGTGGGCTTGGGTTCTGCCCCAAGTCTAGGTCTTTTCACAGAAAGAAAGGAGCACAAATAGCCACGGGAGAGGGTGACAAACATCCTGTTTACTTGATGGTTGGCAGCTAGAGTCGAGCTCTTATGAGACTACAAGAAGTTGACCAAGGAGGAGCAATTTCAGCTGGTTTCTGGCCTTGTGATGGGGAGTCTGAGGTTTCTGCAAGTTGTGGCCATGCCAAAGAAGCTCTAGGCTCCAGCAGAAGCCTAGTGGGCACTGGGAACAGGAGGACCAACCGAGGCCAGCTCCTCTGTCCCCCGATGCTCTGCTGGGGAGCGCCACTGCATTTGTGGTAGACACACTTCATTTCCAGCTTTCAACTGCCCCGTGGAGGGCTGGAAGGGCCAAGGCCAGGGCCCTGCTTTTCTGAACTCTGAGGACGGGAAGGGCAGCCGGCACTCCCACCCCCAGACCAGCTGCATCACAACAGTGTGACCTGCAAGGTCAGCCCACCTTGTAGGGAGGCTCAGGACACATGGGCAGAAAAAAAGGCTGTCTCTGCTGAGTCCTTTCTAGACATCAGGGTCTTGCACCCCCATTTTCAGGTGAGGAAAGCAGGATCTGGGATCACACGGTGCTGTGAAGCGTGGCTGGACCATCTGCTGACTCTGCAGATCCAAGTCCTTTCTTGAGCCCCTCTCGCACACTGCTGGGAAGGTGGAGGCTTTCACAGCGGCAGCAGCCACACCTCGTGCTCGGACTCCCGGAGTCATGCGTGCAGTGCTGTCACGCACTTTGTTTCTCTGTGGCTGACCTTTACTGACTCCGGAAACCCCACATCGCTCAGTACTAGAAACTTGACCTTACCACTTTAAGCCACTTCTGGTTTAGTGCTCAGTAGCACTGGGGTAACCACTCAGTTGGTTCAGGACTCTCTCTTCCCATCTTTTCCTGCATCTCCCAGGAGAAGAATCCAGGTTCCAAGGGGTCTCATATACCATCCTGGTGCTGGGGAGAAACAGCTCACCCTGGGCGTCCTTCATGCCACAGAGCAACATGCAGACCCTTCAAACAGCAGAGGGGAGAGGTACGGCGAGGTGGCAGGGGTGACCCTGGACTAACGGAGAGCAAGGGAGACTCCCAGAGGAGGTGGCTTTTGTGCTAAGGCTTAAGGATAAGTAGGAACTTTCCACAGGGACAAGGGAAAGGAATTGTATCAAAGAGAGCAGCAGACGCAGAGGCCCAGCGGTGCCCAGGGCCGCCCCGCTGCAGGTCCTACTCAGCTTTATTCGGGGCTGGGCTCTGTCACTTCTTGTTCACAGCCAGTATTCTCCGCTCCCACCTCTGCCTCACCAACCTGATTTCCAGTGATTCTCTATCAGGACCTGCATCAGATTCTTCGGATTGCAGATGACAGTTGCTTAGCTCAGATAAGATCAAGAAAAATAAGGCATTTCCTCACTGAGGGGACTGAAAACTCCAGGGGGAGAGGAGAGGTGCTTCAGGCATGGCTGGATCCAGGGGCTCAAACACCATTTCTAGGATGACCCTCTTAAGTGGGAACTTCAGCCTCAGCGGGTTCCCTCCACCCAGTGGGCAGCTTCAGGCCTCCCTCGGTCCCACAGTGCTCAATTCCAGAATATACTGTTTCTCAGTGTTTTCCCCACAGCCCCAGGGTTGAGTCTTAACTGGCTGAATTAGATCACTCGCTCCACCTCTCGACCAATCACTGCTGACGGGAAGAAGAAATATGTTAACTGATCAGCATGGTTCACACGCCCATTCTGGAGCCAGCCCTGTAGGAGTCACATGGAGGTGGCTCCCCAGAGGAAAACCAGGGTGCTGCTAGGAGAAGAGGGATCAGGGTGTGGGGAGGGGTCAGGCTACACAACACGTGCCGGCCACAAGCTCCCGGTTCAGACCCCCTCCAGCTTGTAGAGACAGGTTTGCCAGAAGGTGCTGAGCAACACCTGTGACACCCTGATCTTTTCTTCAGTGGAAATCTTGTGTCCCCTCTTGCCCTGTGAGCTCCTTCATGGGGAACATGGGTCTTTGGTTGTTCTTAGATCTCCCCTGGGCACCAGCGTCCCCCAGACCACCCCGCAGGTCTTTCATTTATATGTGTTGATTCTCATAGGAGATGCTGGATGCCCCCTCTAGACATTTGAAACCACTTCCTCTAGCTGAGAATGTTGGAATTCATGAGGTCTAAAGTCAGGAGCCATTCTGCAATATTTAAGTTCCAAGATGAATGTGGCCAGCATCAATTGGTAAACACTTAGGGCAGCCTCTCCCTATTTTTAGTTCAGATACTTATAGAATGACATCTGAGTGCATGCACGCCCACTGGCCCACAACTGGGAATTGCACAGCCTGATTCTGCCCAAATAAGGATGGCAAAGAGTGTCAGTCCCCTGTTGAGGGTGGGTCCAACAGATGGCCAGCCCAGAGAAGTCTGGATGCCAGGGATGGGCTCTCAGCGGTCAGATTCCAACCAAGATGGGGCAAGGCCATGCTGCGCCTTCACTCACTCTGCTTGCTTGGAGGAGTCCTGCCGTCTTCCTCTGAAGGCAGCATGTGGCTGCCCACTCGCATTGCTGGGGGCCACAAGGCCTCAGGGCCATTTACTCTTGCAGGAAGCTCTGTGCTGTGGGGAAGCCACTTACAGAGCAGGCCTGAGGTGGGAGGGGCTCTGAGAGGAGGCTGGAACCCACCTATTTGGTAGGGAGGGGCAGAGTATCAGGTCTAAACGGGGCATCAAGGAGAAAGCAGGGACTCTAGAATCAAGAGCCCACAGAGTGCTTTTGTGTATGGTGGAAAGAACTCCTGTGTTCAGGGTCCGGCCGACCACACGTGGAGTCTGTGCAGGGGAGGCTGCAGAGCCCGCAATCTCGGCAGCCCGTCTGGAGGCAGCCCCTGCTCTCTGCTCTAGGCAGCAGCCAGGGCCATGCTCAGGCTTCAGGCTCTTTGTACCCAGACGGTGTGGATAGTCAAGGGAAGGGGGTTGGGTCAGCCGGGCTCACAGGGCTGGTGATGGCATTTGGATGGGGTCGAGCCAGACTTGGCCAGCGCTGTGCCTCCTACTGCCTCAGAGAATCTGCTTTTCAGAGGCTGCCTGCATTCACCCCTTCCACCCCCAGAGAGACCAGCTTTTGTACAGCTGGCCCCTGCTCAGCCCCCTTGGTCTGAGAGCCCATCCTCCTCTGAGTGCCAAGCTCCCTCCTCCTTTTTGCCTGAAGGCCCAAAGGATTCCAGCAGAGAAAGTGCAGCATGGCTCCTGCTGGCTGGCGTGGCTTCTTCCCGGGGTGTCTTGCAGATCTGAACGGAGTGTTCTGGACCCTCTGGCTGTGCTGGCAGGTGAGCCCTGCTAGGGCATCCATCCTCCAGCTACTTTGCAGAGCCGGGGGAGATCAGCGCAGGGGGCTGGCAGGGGTCTAGGGCCCAGGAGGGACTCCCCCAGCTTGTGACCCGGGCAGGAGTCGGAGTTGGCATGTTCAGGGTGAATCCTCACCCAGGGGCTCATTAGCGCGCAGGGTCAGAGCTGGAGTACGGGAGGGCTGCAGGGAGGACTTCCCTCCCTGAGGAGGGGCAAGGCTGCCGCCGAGTGGCCATGGGGCTGGCTAGCAGGGATTACTGGGACATCGCCTGTTTGAGCACACAGCACAGCTTGGTCCATGGCCCGCGTTTGTCTCCCTGCAGCTGGCCCCATGGAGGGCGTTCCCTCGGTCCCTAACTCAGACCCGAGAGAGCAAAGCCAACGGCCCAGAGTTCCCAGATGGGGCTAGGGATTAGGGAAGCTTCACAGCTCGGAAGGGACACATATGGAGCTCAGAGGGCGGTGTCTCAGGGGCCTGCCCCTGTCAGGGGGAGCTGAGCCCCAGCTGTGGGTTCCTGACACAGGGAGGGGCAGAAAGAGCCGAGTGCTGGGACAGCATGTTTGCTGGGCGAGGCTGATGAGGAGGGGAGCTGGGCAGCCTGTGAGGACAGGGCCAGCTGCTGTTGGGACGGGGCCAGGCTGGGCTTTCCGATACTAAGGGCTTTTGCGCCTTTCTTTTTCCTCCTCACACCGATGGTGTGAGCTGCTAAGGCAGAGCCTCTGTGTGCGTCCTTGTGTGTATGTCTATGTGTGTGTCCTTGTGTGTATGTCTACGTGTGCTTCTCTCTTGTGTCTCTGACTGCTTGTCTCTCTCCCTCTTTCTAATCTTTGTCCTTTCTTCTTTCTCTGTTCAAGTTTCTCCTTGGGCTGGTATAAAGTTTTGTGCTGTATGCTCCACGTGGTGGGCAATGGTCACTAAGGGTGACAAGGGCAATGATCACCCCTGAGGTGCAACTGGGCAAGATGTTAGTGTGTGAGGGACAGGGATGAGTTGTCTCTTAGGGACCTGGTCCAACTGGCTGATGCCCTGGCCTCCCCCATCCCCCTGCCTCTGCCCAGTCAAGGCAGAGAGAGGCCAGAGGTGTCAGGAGAGAGTGTGGTCCAAGGTGAGGTTGTAGCACATGCGGCTCTGAGTTTAGGGCGTCAGGCTTTGCCCTGTCTCTGCAACAGTTTGCAACCTAGCTGCAGCAGCAGGATTAATTAAAGAAAGCATGAGAGACCATACGATGAAGTTCACTGGGGCTGCAGAGGTCTGACAAGATCAGGGTCATATTGTGAGCGGTGGTGTCTGTGTGTGTGTGGATGTGCCCTACCAGGGGGCTTTCTTCAGGAAAGAGAGAAGTCATCAAATTTCCAAAAGAACCTGAGATTAGAGCAAGATTATGGCACACAGAGAACAAAGCTGTCCTCTGTGGAGCTGCAGTCCAGCATGTTACCTAGGCATTGTTAAGGTGGCCAGCAGACAGGGTTGTCTGGAGGACGTCTTTGCTGCTTTGGCGAGCAGGGTCCCCCACTATCATAAAACCTCTGGGAGGTCAGGACTCGGAGGTGGACTCCTCCTGGAGCTGAGCTGAGAAAGAGCCGGTCTTTCCCAATGAAGAGAAACAGGTTGTGGTACTTTCTCCTTCTGCCTTTGCCTGGAAGTTTGAGCATGAGGATGAGGGCTGGGTCTCACCGTTGGCCCAACCCAGCCCGAGCCTGTACAGCCCTTGGTTTGGGTGTTATTATACTCCTTAGCTTCCTCGGATTCATGTTTGTAGCGCTTTGGGGCTCTTGGTGCAGGTGGCTGGGCTCAAGCTCTGGCCTTGCCACGTCCCGCTTCTCTTGGGCTTGGGCACTTTACCAGATTCCTGATGCCTCTAGTTCCTCATTCCTCAAAAGGTGATGATAACAGTGCCTGTCTCACAGAGTCCCTGCTGTGAGCATTAAGTATATTAATGCCAGGTCTGCACCCAATGTCAGTCCCAAAGTAAGTGGCCCATTAGTGTATGCCTTCCTCTCCAAGGCCCGCAGCTCTGTTGTAGCTCTTCTGGGCTCATCTGTGGGACCACGGGCCCTGATTGTGAGTGGTCTCTCCTGTGTGAAGATTCAAGCTCTGGCTAGAAGTGCAAGGCACCCTGCAGCATGCTCGATCACCGTCATTCATTCAGCAGATGCTTATTAATACCTCCTATGCGCCGGGCACTGCCCCAAGCCCTGGACACCATGCTGTACAGCTCTGTGGGGAGACCAGCAAGAAGACGCATTCAGTGGGCTAATAACTGAGAAGCTCTGTGCCGGGTGCACAGAAGGCGATGTGAATGTTGTTAAATAAGCATCAGTGTGGTCAGTTAGGATGCAGGGGTCAGGGAGGAAGTGACACGGAACTAAGAGCAGGTACAGGAGGAGAAGAGAGGAGATGGGGCCAGGCAGAGGGAACACCCCAGAGGCAGGAGGGGCCCCTTCTGGGTGGGGAGCTAGAAGCAGGGCCGGCCACCTAGACTAGGAGGGCTGTGGAGCAGGCTAGGGCCAGAGTGTGGGTCTTGGAGACCATGTGAAGAGCTGGCTTAACTGAACTTGATGACACCATGTTCCTGGTCAAGGTTTTGAGGAGGGCCCTAACATCCCAGCAAGGCTTCAAGACATGGTGTGGCAACCAAGAGCCCACTTCTGTGCTCCTCAGGGTGGCCCAGACCTGTGGGGGTGAGTGGTTGGGGACACGGGTTTGGCCTGTGACCCCAGCCTGATAACAGCCCACGCTGTTCTAACCAGGCTCTGGGCTTTCTTTTTCTGCAGATGTTGGAGGAGCTCAAGTGTTGGCAACAGGCAAGTCTCCTGAGACTGAGATCGGTAGGTGGCTGCCCAGCTTATCCTATGAGCAGGGTTGTGGGGCAGGAAGGAGGCCTTCAAAGAGCACAGGCAGGTGGGTGGGGTGCTGGTATTGATGTCCTAATGGTTAGCATAGAACAAGGGCCACGCTTACCTGCAGGCCCACCTGCATGGCTAAAACAGCTTTATCCTGGGCGAAAGGGCCTGCATTACAACCTGTCTTCAAAGTGGACGTGAGATACCAGGGCCACTTCTGTCTGCTCTCAGTGCCAGAGGAGCAGCTCCAGCGCACTCAGTGCCCTGCACTGCAGCTGGGAGCCCCCAACAACAGGCTCTGCCATGCTCCTGGACCCTCTCACATGCATATCCTCCAGCCACACAGCCCTGGCTCCTCCCCAGCTCAGGGCTCACCTCGCCAGCAAGGTGCAAACTGTGGGTCACCTCCTCAGAGAAAGCTCCTGACTCCTATGACTCCCACAACAGCCCAGCCTTATGTGGCAGTACAGTGAGCTCTTTGCCTGTCTTCCCCAGCTGACTGCAGGCTCCTAAACACGGGGTCTTATTCACCTGTGCTCAGCCTTGGCACAGAGTAGGTGACTAACACGTTCTCAGTAAATGAATCAATGAATCGATGAGGGGACACATGCAGAAGGGCTGCTGGGGCCAGTGACATGAGCCACCTGCCTCCTGGGGATGGGGGAAGGGGCAGGTCCCATCAGGGCCGAGCTTGTATGACCTTCAAAAGGTGGAATGATTTCCACAGCTGAAGGGACCAAGAGAGCATTGCAGGAAGAGGGGACGGGGCGCGGGTGAAGGGCTGGGAGGGAATGGGCTCCTGGGAGAGTGGAAAATAGGTTGGCTTCAGCGATGCAAGCATGGAACTTTCAGGTGCATGTGCATGACTTTGGACTCCATCCAGAATGTAGGGGGAGCTGTAGAAGACCTTGGCGGGTGGGGATAGAAGCCCTTGTTCAGGTCGTCCCTGTGCTTCAGATTTCAAGTATGCCATCATTGGAACTGCGGTGGGTGTCGTCATATCAGCTGGTTTCCTGGCCCTGAAGGTCTGCATGATCAGGAGGAACCTGTTTGATAACGACTCTTCAGACCTGAGACACACACCCCCGGGCTTCAGTGGTAAGGCACCTGGATGCTCAGGCCCGGCTCTGTCCTGCCTGAGAAAGGACAGTGCCCCAGGCAGCTGCCCAGCAGGAGGTGGGGGGAGCTCCACAACCCAGGCTAGAAAAAGGAAAACAACCGGCACAGAGCCCAACAGACTGCCAGCTGAAAAGACATGCAGCGACCTCTGGCATCTCTGTCTCTGATTCTCTGTCTCTCTGTCTCTGTTGTGTCTCTGTCTCTGCTTTTTTGTCTCTATATATTTCTCTGTGTCTCTTTCTCCATCTTAGTTTCTCTGTCTCTCTCTCTCTCTGTGTCTCTTTCTCCATCTGTCTCTTTCCCTCTGTCTCTGTCTGTTTCTGTTTCTCTTTTTCTCGGACTCTGTCTCTGTCTCTGTCTTTGTCTCTCTCTCCCTCTATCTCTCCCTGTCTGTTTCTCTGTCTCTGTTTCTCTCTCTGTCTCTATCTGTCTCTTTTCCTCTCTTTGTCTCTCTGTCTCTCTCTCTGTACTTTTCCCTTCAGTTGCTCTTGCTGTTCCTGAGAAAGGTGGGACAAGGAGTTGACCTTGGTTTCCAAATGGTATGATCAGATAAAATCAATCCAAGAGATGACGCAGCAGGGGTGGGTGATGGGAGGTGCTGCTAATGTGGGCCAAGTTGCTTTTTTCTTTTATAAATCACACAAGTCCCACTCAGGGCGGTGCTGAGTGGACCCTCATGGTCCAGGCAGAGCTGGGCTTGTGTGAACCAAGGCATGGCTCTCGAATCCCATAGCACCTGCAGGGAAAAACCTCCAGAGCAGACACTGAGCAGTTGGCAAGTTTCAACAGTGAAATGCAACTTTGATCTGTCTCCTCCCTCTCTTGAGGAGTCTCCACCAAAAACATGGGATTAGACTGCTGAATGCAGTGAGAGTGCCGTCCTCTGTGTGGTGTTTCTGGGATGAGGAGGAGGGAGCCTCACTGTGTTTCTGGCACGTGTGATTGTGATCTGTGAAGCTATGCAGAAGGGGTGGCCTGGAGAAGAGGCACAGCACTTGGGGTTTACTTGGTCACAGGAGTTTGCTGATCCTCGATTTCACAGCCCTACAGAAGAGGGGGAAAGCAGCCTCTTCACCACACAGCAGTAGGCCTGGATCTCTTGAGGACCTCAGTGAATGAGAGAGCCCGGGAGCTGCACCTGGAGGGGGCGTGGAGGGAGACAGGGAGGGCTCTAGGGGTGGCTCAGTCCCACCTATGTGCCCAGCTAAAGGGATACAGGGACAGGACCTGAATAGGGAAGCTCCAACAGCACCAAAGCTGGGGGCAGAACATCAGCCAAAGACCACTTCCCAGCAAGCACCCCTGACCCAGGGAGCTTCTCAGCACTGCCCGAGCCTGGTTGGTTTTGACCCCCTCCTGCTTGTCAGCCGGGGCACTGAGCGAACTGCACCACGGGCACAGAGTCTCCCTGCTAATGCCCTGCTTTCTCTGTGTAGACACCATCCTGCTGAAGAAGAGAGCCCCAAGGTAAGGCTGCTGCCAATGCGGTCGGTGAGGGGTATGTTCTCCCTTCTGTCATAGCCATTCCACTCCCTTGCCTGTCATCCCAGCCCTTCTTTGCATTCTGGCACACTTTCTAGAGGACTATAATGCATGCTACAGCCCCCTCCTCTCACTCTCCCCTCCTTGGACCAGCATGCAGGTGTCATGAGAATGGGGGCTACAGGGCACAGTAGCCAGGGAGCTCAGGCTTGCCTCTGCACATGCTGGGTTAGATTCTGTCCACCCTCCCACTCAGAACTCTCCAGTGCATCCCCCTGCACTCAGAATGAGGTCCCCAGCCCCTGCCATGACCTCCTTGGAGGGCCACACATGGTTTGCACAGGTTACAGGGCTTCTGTGCTGGCATCCAGCCACGCTGCTCTTCTGCATATGCCCATGTCCTCCATGGACAGTCCTGCCCCAGAGCCTTTGCACTTGCTGTTTTGTGTCATGCATAATGCTTGTCACCCAGGTAGCTGCAAGCCTCACCCCTCATTTCCTTCACATCTCTGCTTTAATGGCACCATTTCATTTCGGATGGTCTGTTTAACACAGAACCTCACCCTCTGACCCCAGCCATCACTCTCTTTCCCTTTTCTGGCTTTATTTACTTATAGTTCTTTCCACTAGTTGACATTACATGACATATTAATCTGTCTTTTTTGATCGTTTTCTCCCTAAAATGTAAATTCCTTGGCAGTGAAGTCTTCCTTTTCATACCTGTAGTCCCAACACTCAGCACAGCACCCGGCATACAGAGTGGGCACTCATGTATGTGTTAAATAAATGAATGAACGTATGGGCGTGAGGCCGTGGAATAGGTGCGGGGAGTTAAGAAGGGAGAAGTAGGACAAGCTCCCTCAGTCTACAGAAGAGACTGGCAGGTCACAGGGGATGGATGCCCAGCAGGGGGAGGGTGTCACGAGAATGCTAGGATGAGGCTTAGCGTGTGTTGCCTTGTGTCTTGGGGTGCAGAGGGGTGCATGGCTAGGTGGGAAGCAGCATGTCTAGGGGGGCAGGTGAACCACGGTCTGCATGTGGAAGGACGTGGAGAAGCTCACACAGGCAGAAGGAACCCTGGTACGAACAGGGGCGCACAGGCAATTGTGGAAAACATTTGGCCAGCAAGCTTCAGCCAATGAGCATGCGTGTGGCAGGAGCAAATGCTTTCTTCATGGGCAGGTGTGAAGAGAAGCACAGCAATGCTCCCTCCACATCCAAACTGCCCACACGCATTGAGGGGCACTTTGAGTTAAGGCGCTTTGCTGTGGAAACTGCAGTGTCCCTGGAAACCTTAAAACTTGATGCAGACCCTGCTTCAGGGACATCTCAGTCATGGAATTCACACAGAATGAAATTTCACAAAGCCCGATTCTTACTGTTGGGGCATGTGTGTGTGTGCATGTGTGTTTGTGTGTGCATGTGTGTGTTGTGGTGCATGTGAGTGCATGTGACAATTCCTAATAAATGACTGTGACACACACACGTGTGGGAAGATGCTGCTGGGAGCAATACGATGCAAACCAATTTAAGAGCATCACTGAACAGTCACTATGTTTTTTATGTCCCTATGCACGATCATGTAAGATGAGTGTCCTTGGTGTACTTAGAAGTCCTGGGTTATTTTGAGGCTTCCGGGCTATAGGAGGCATTTTCTATAAGCCAAGCAAGGTGGCTGCAATAGCACAATAACCGTTTTGAAGGTGAAGTACAGGAAAAGGGACGTGGAGGGGTGCAGGAGGAAGGCAGGTGGGCGGAGGAAGGGAGGGAAAAAATGAAGGGCAGGGGAGAGGTGGGTGGCTGGGCGGTGATGGCTGGGCAAGGAGTTTATACCCCTGAGATGCAGTCCTCTCACAATATGCAGGGAGCTGTGCTTAGCAGCTACCGTCCTAAGCTCCTCTGCAAACAGGAGGGAAGCACAATCCAAGTTTCCGAAACTAACACTAGATGGAGTCAGGCTGAATCATGAGGAGGTTAGACCCAAAAGAAAGAGCTAAGGACAAGCAAGCCATTCTCCTGTGTCCAAACTTTGTATGTGTTTTCTGTCATCCAAGACTTAGTTAATGAGCATCCTGTTATCTTGTTTTGCAGGCTAAACCTCAATTCCTCCAAAAGGTGAGTTGCAAGAGTGATCACCTGTATTGAATAAGGAAGGAAGACAGTCATTTCCCTGCAGTGGCTGGGGGTTCTTCTGCACACCTTCCCGGCCCCGCAATGCAGGACAGGCCGAGGATTGCTAGATGTTGGCCAGAAGTCTTGTGCCAGGACGATACTAGCAATCAGCATCACTTTGGGACTTTGGGGAAAGCTCTAATAACAGTGGTACCTTAGCAAGATTTAATGAAGCTATAGGGCATTTGCCCATGTAGAACTGAGAAAACTGGGTCTTAACAGCAGGATAGTTAACATTTTTTTTTTTTCCATTTACCAAGACCTTCTCTTCGTGACCAATCTAGCCATTAGCCAATTTAGTCCATTTGATGGAAAAAAAAAATATCCAAAACCTTTCTGTATCATTGCACTATGGGTTTGTCTGAGTGTTTGCTTCTCGGCTCTGCTTTCAGGTCTAAGTGTGGACACAGCCTGTGTGTGTAGGGCGTGGTCTGCAGTGGGGAACGGGACCTCACACCCCACCCCACCCCCAGACTGAATGAGCCCTGCTCCTAGGAAAGAAGGCATTTCTTCCACAATCCACATTCCCTAGCCCTACTGTCCCTCAGCTCACACACAGCTCATGTGCTGTACCCAGAGTGGCTGGGAATTTGCCCTGTCTGACACAGGCCTGGGCTGGTCTCTTGTCTTCTCTCTCACCCTCCTTCCTTTTGAAAAATCTTCGAATCCACAGAAAAGTTGAAAGAGCAGTGCAATCAAAATATACACACCAGGGGGCTGGCCCGTTAGCTCAGTTGGTTAGAGCACGGTGTTATAACACCAAGGTCAAGGGTTCAGATCCCTGCATGGGCCAGCTACCAAAAAACAACAACAAAAACAACAATGACAAAAATACATACGCCCTTCATCTAGATTCACTAACGTTGGGCCTCATTAGCTTTATCTCTGTAGGTACAACCTTTTTATGGCCAATCCACTTAGAAATCAGTGTGGATATCATGGTATTTCACCCATAAATACACCACCATTATATCTCATAATCACAATACCACACCTGAAAAAAATAATGCTAATTCAATAATATCATCTGTTATACAGTCCATATTCAAATTTCTCTGATTGTTTCAAAATTATCTTTTTTCCAATCCAGGATCTATTGTATTTGATTTTGCCTCTTTTTAGTCTCTTTCAGCGTGAAACACCCCTCTGCCTTTTCCCCCATGGCATTGTCATTTTTGACATACCTAAGCCAGTTGTCTTGTATAACGTCCCATTCTCTGGATTTGTCTGATGCTTTCCTCCTGAGCAGATTCAGACTGAAATTCTTTTGTCATGACGTGTCTATTATTGTGCTGTCTCAGGAGGACTTGATGCCAGGCCTCGTCACTGTGGTGATGCTTTGTTTGATTGCTTGGTAAGGGAAGCGAAGGCTAGATCTTTGCCTCGTAGAGACTAAAACTTTACCCTTTGTAATCCGTAAGTAATCTTGGGGGTGGCACTTTGAGACCATTTGAACGTCCCGATCCCCTCCTCACCCAGTGATTTTACTCCTATTCGTGATCCATGCTTGGATCCGTTCCTGCTGTGGGTGGTGACGTAACACTGTGTCCGGTTCCAGCATTCCTTCTGTATGTCATAGCTGCCATTCTTCTGGGGACAAGGGCTTTTTGCTTTCCCCTTTCTTCTCTTACTTGTTGAGCATTATTGCTATGGCCTCCAATGCATTTTAATTCACTACCATCATGATTCTTTCTGATGTTCAAATTATCCCAAATTTGGCCATTGCAAGTCACTTCTCGTTGGCTTCTGCGCCCTTTTGACAGGACCCAGTATGTTCTTGAGCGCTTGCTAGACTTCTGATGCAACACAGTGTCTCAGGCTCACCTTGAACTGCCCCAACCTGGAATCACCAGTTTTTCTTTTTCTTTTTTTACTGCTGAGTTATTTTTAGAAACCTGCTCTGGGCACGGTGTACACTCATGGCTCCTGAGGTGTCACTGCTTCTAGGCCCTTTCAAAGGATGGCATCAGGAATGTAATACATTTAATTTATGAACTCAGGACCACAAAGTTCCTCCTAAGCTTTCCCCATTCTATTTTCCATCTTGCCTCCTCCGAAGTGAAAACTCTCATTCTCAACCGTATAAATATTTGTACTCATTTGCTCTATCCTGTGCGACACACAAAAAACCTCCAGAAATCACAGCACTGCACAGCTACAAACCTCCTTGGTGAACTGGAACATTTCTTCACAGTGCTTTTTGCACTTTGGTTTAGCCCCCCACGTGTGTACAGAGCATTGCATTCAAACCGAAGTAATTACTTTCTGTAGTGCTGTCGATTGGATATAAAGTCAGAAACGCTTGTTTTAGTGCATATCCTATTTTACTGTTTTCTTTTAAAACATCCTTTTGATTCAATTTTATTTTTTGAATATGTAAAACATGTACATGGTTCAAAGGTAAAACGGTGTAAACAGATAAAGTCAGAGAAGTCTTGCTCCTGTAACTGTCCACTCTGCCCTGTTCCCACCCACTACTTTGAAGTTACTATTTTTAATGGTTCCTGGTTAATCCTTTCTGTGTTACTTTTACAAAAATATATTTAATTAAAATTATTTTTACATATATACAATTTTTACAAAATTAAAAAATGTTTTTATATATTGTGTATATATATGCTTATATATTTTTTCAAGTACTTGTATATTTTCATTTTTTTTACTTAGACATTTGGTCCATTTGGCATTTATTCTGGTGTGTGGTATGAGCTATAGATCCAATTTCCTTTTTTTCCCAAATGGCAATACAATTATTTCAATACTATTTTAAAAAACTGCCCTATTTCCCCAGTGTTTCATTTGCCACCTTAATAACGTTTTAAATTTCCATATGTACTAGGACTATTCCTAGACTTTATATTATTCTCCAATGGTGCTTGTGATTATGCATGTGCTGGTACCACACTCTTTTTGACAAAAGCTTCAGTGTGTCCTCTGCCATCTGGCAGGGCTGGTCTCCCTTCCCCCTCCCCCATTGTACTTCCTTTTCAGGGGTGAATTCTTGCTATTCTAGTCCAGCTATTCTTGCATATTTGTTGTTCCGTATGAACTATAGAATCAACTTCAGAATCTTTCTAAGGAAACAAACATCTTGGTATTTTCATTGGAGTTGCATTATATTTATATGTTAAATTGAAGATGATTGATTTCTTTGCAATGTTAAAAGTAGTCCTCCGTGCAAAAGAGATATTTTTTACAAGTCTGTTTTTGTGTGTTTTAGGAGAGTTTTCAGATTTTACTCTTATGGTGTCCCACATTTCTTATTATGTTTATTACCAAGTACTTTATATTTTTGTTGCTTTTTAAATGGAGTTTCCCATTGTGTTTCCTACCTGGTCATTGATTGCATACTGACTTTTTTTTTGTATGTTAACCATATAGTCACTGCCTCGTCAAATGCTTTTATTATTTGTGTTTGTTTTCTTTTTGCTACTGTTGAGTTTTCATGATGTTATGTCATCTGCTAAAATGTAGATCTTCTTTCTCAGTTCTTAAGCCTCTAATTGTTTTCTCCTCTCTGATTGCATTGGCTGAATCCACCAATATTAAATAATAGTGGAAACAGTACACATACTTGCCTTGTGCCTGATCTTGGTGGGAAATCTGATAGTGGTTTCTGTTAAGTAAGAAGCTGGATTAAGGGCTAAAACACACATATTTCCTCATGTTAAGGAGGCATCCATCATTTCAATTTTATTGAATTTTTTAAATTAAAAAATGGGTGTTGGATTTTGTCAAAAGTCTTTTCAACATTAGCAGGCATTGACTCATCTTCAACAGATATATCCTGGGGCTGTCCTAGGCAAACCAGAGTATATAGGTGTACATAAGTTTTAAGTATTTATTTTTCCTTCTCTCCTTGTTGGTCTATATAATTTTTGGAGGATGTGGTGAAAAATTTAGGTTTACCAGTCACTAAAATCAAAGTCTTTTGCTCTTTCTTCTTATACTATCCCAGGGTGTCATGCAGACTAATTCACCTACTAGTGCAGCCAGATGCCATCCCAGCTTCTGCCCAGCTTACCTTGTCCTGTAAGTGTGCCTGGCTCTCTCGCAGCTAGTGATACACCCATCCGCAGGGGTATCACTGCCTGTCAAAGAACAACTTCATTCATGAGGTCGCTCAACAGGTGCCACTTCGTCCACTCGAGCTGCCAGGGATGGGAAGAGGCTGCTCTCTGGGGCTGCCTGTCCACTCTGGGCATCAGTATCCCAGGTGCAAATACGGCCAGGTCCAGCAACTTTAGTTCCCCTCTGTAACAACACTTGAAGGGGCCTTTTAATGCAAGGCTTGCTAAAGACAGTAGGAGGTACGAACTCTCTGCTCAGTGCTGGGCCTCTAGACCAGCCGATTTAAACTCTATGTTCTTCTGGACCCACTATCCTTTAAAGGAGAAGCACAAACACCTGGTGGCATCTGAGAGCCTCACTGGATTCCCTTCTCTACATCTCTCTGTACTTCACCTCCTGAGGCCTTGCTTGTTTCCAGTGTCTTGCTTGTCTTCAGTGTCGGCTCTACTGCCATCAAGCTCTGTAACGCTGACCTTGACCTGTGTCCTTGGTCCTCAAATATCAGGTAGGTAGGTATGAGTAGTTCATTTTATGGCCTGTGATTTGGCTTTTCCCAGTGAAGCTTCTCTATGCTCTGTCTTTCTGCTGTGGCTGCCCCTTCTTCCATGGGGAGGTACAGTTGGAGGTCAAGAGATTGTGACTGAAAGTGCACAATGGAATGGCATAAACAGGTGCCCACATTCCATGTCAGCATAAACACACCACTCTACTAGAGCTGTAGACAGCGTTCATGTGAAACCACAGTGCTGCTGTGAATTTGCTCTCCACGCATGGGGGTATTGGCAAGGCCCTCAGCCAAGGGTGGCCACCAGCTTTCAGCCTGAGCTCTGTTGTATAAAGGCCTGGCTTGGTTATCTCATCTTTTCTTTGTTCTTTTTTTTATACATCATGCTGCCCTTCCCTCCCATCAAAGCTGGTACACTAAGTACGGAAGAGTCTTACCCTCCATAGCAACTTGCAGTTCAGACCTAACAGCATCATTTTCTAGTTACATTCCCATAGGTCTATCTACCTTATTCCTTGTAGCATCTGCCTAGATCTGTACAAACTCTACAGCCACAGAAAGTGACACTTTCCCCCAAATATGCCTAGTAATCTTGGAGAATAACTTCTTTTTTTATCATCAAATTGGATGAGGTTTTGTGCCTCAGGTTTGGTAGACAGAAAACAACCTCCAGGTTGCACTCTTCGCTTGACTTAGAAGCCACTGGTCTTCAGATCCCTCTCTACATTGCACAAGGAAATGCCCTAGCTGGCTGGGATTCACAGGTGCACACATTCATACCTGCTTAATTGTGTGTCAAGTCAGCACATGCAGTGATTAGTCACAATATAGTCACTCTGGCAATAAGTCTTCTAGATGGTTCCCTTCCTTTCCAGAGATGAACAAGTGATTGAACTGTGAATGGCCACATCAGGAGGGGTTCAGCCATCTGGACAACTGCCCATGGTTGTAGTCTCAGGATGCCTTGAATTTGAAGGCCCAAGGCTGCTGCACGGACTCAATATAGGAGGCAAATTACAGAAGGAATAGAATTGTCAGTGCCTCTGTCCTGAAGGAAAATACTGCTCCTCTTCTGCAAGAAACTGGCTGTGTAGTGGGAGGCATGAGCACATTAGCCAGCAGTGGCAAGAGAGGGAAGACACTAAATCCGTGCTACTTGTCTGGTGCCCAGGGTCCATGTCAGTGGAACCTTCCCATAGCAAATGGCTCACGGAAGTAGAAAGCAAACCCAAGACACAGCATCCTTGGACTACCATCTTATCAACCGTTAAGCAGCGCCTTCTAAAATTGTTGACCTCACCTTCTTGGTTGTCGGGAGAATCCCATATTAAAGACAGACCCTATGAAATTCAGGGGCCCTGAAGCATGGAGACCATGGGGCAGTCTCCAGTCCTTTTGTGAAAGACTGGGGACTGGGCCTGTAGCTCTGCAGATCTTGAAATAACGGAGCCAACAAAGGATTAACTGAGAAAGCAGATGCTGTGCCTTGTGGAGAGCTATACAAATGTGAGCTATTATTGTTATATAACTATTTCGGGGTTATTATTACAATGTGCATGACTTATGCACAGAAGACACGACTGGCAGAGGCTTAGGAAACCCATGTCATTCTATTATTGTCATTAATCTGGGGTTCTGTGGCACAGGCCCCATGAACATTTCTCTGCCCTGTAATATTAACCCAACTGGTCTGGGGCTGCATTACGGAATACTCTTTGCCTTTCCGTTCATCAGTCATTGGGGTGGTTGTGAGGAGTAGGTCTCCTGGGATTGGGTTGCCTTCCTCATGTGTGATGAAAGATGAGCTATATTGTAAAGTAAAGTGTTGTGTTATAATAATTTGCCTGGATTCCCAGGGTGTCTTTTATCTGACTTGATACCAATGTTATTCATTAGCAGCATTTGTTAACTGATAACCTAAAGCTGTAATGTAATCCTCATAAGCAATTTTCTGTGTGTAAGATAGAATAAACCATCTTGTAAGGGATCTGTTAATTGATTTGATTCTTTTAGCAGCATCTTAATTAAGACATCTAGTTTGTGAACGGCAGAAACACTTGTGAATGGAAAGTGAGTGCTTCTGGATTCTCTGTCATGGCTCATATTCTATACACACAACAGAATGGTGGGGTCCCAGCATCACCACTGGACTCTGGTTTTGTTTAGACTGCACACAAGGTTCCCTGAAGACCAGCATCCTCTCCTCAGGTATAAAGGCTGACATCACCCAAGAGGCAGAATGGGCTGGGGGCCCTTGGCCGTGGGGTTAGGCTCAGCAGCTTCCTTCTGGAAGTCCTTCCAGTTCTATTGGAAGCTCTCTGAACCCACTATGAACAGCCCCTCTCCACATGAGCTGCTTCTGGGGATGGGGGCTCCAGTGGTCAGTAGCTCCTGAACGTATCTGGAAGCGGTCACAGCAGGCCATTGTGCCTGTTGGTGCAATGTCGAGTCAGGGCCATTCCCATGTGGTTGCCTTACCCTCTGGCTCGGGAGCATACTAGCAGAGGCCAGGGGCAGGAATAAACCCTGCCCTTCCAGCCCAGTGGGCCCTGGGGCCCCCAAACACATGCAGGGACCCCAAAACACATGCAGTGCCCCCAGCAGCTCACCGCAGCATGAAGAGCACCACACCCAAAGGCAAAGGGATGGACACTTCTCCAACACTGGCAGGGAGAGCCATCCGTACCTGGGTGGAGAGGCTGCAGATGGCAGCAGCCAGCAGGGGTCTGAGGGTATAGTTGCAGTTTGGGGCCTTCAGGACGCATGCATGGAGGAGGAGGTGAGAAGGGAGAGGGTTAGCTGGCAAAGGTCAATAAATTAAAAATCATCTAAAGATGTGTCAATCTATTTATCTATAAACACACATATTTACGCTGACTTTATAAATTAAAAGCAATTCATAAAAAATTAAATGTGTGCGTGTGTGTGTATATCTCTCTGTGTGTTAAAAGTACACATATCGTACAATTCTAAGACATAAACAGAAGTTCGGAGGAGTTAATAAACAACATCTTTTTCATTGAAGTTGGGAAACAGCTGAGAGGCAGACAAACAAGTTAGGCAGGTGGACATGAAAGTAGCAGGGTTATTGTGACAGTCAAATGAGTCATGACATGTCAATGTCCCTCTGTGGCCACTTGAGTCCCCTTGGCATCCTTGCCCTAGTCCAAGCAAGGGGTGAGTATGGCGTGGGCTGGGGCGCTGGCAGCAAAGATGCAGGAGATGGATGGACCTTAGAAGAAGGGATGCCTGGACTTGGTGATGGTAGTTCTGGGTGGAGAGATGGAGGGAGGCCCAGTTCCACTTGCAGGATTGTGGCTGTTGACCAGGCAGTGGAGGGCCTGAGGAGCACCAGTCTTGGGAAGGGTCTGCAGCTGGGTCTTGGCTCTGTTTCGTTGACTATTTAGGAGCCAAGGATGGGCTGCATTTGCAGAGTAAACCCCTAGTTCCTGCACATGTCAAGCCTGCACATTGGAATTCAGAGCATGTGTGTTGAAGATGTCTAGAAGGTCAATACATGTGTCAAAGGTCTAGAAGGTCTAGAAGATGCACAGGGATCCACAAAAGAAGATGGGAGAATTGGACAAGGCACCTTTCTCCTGAAGTGGAGCATGCCACAGGGCTGCTCAGGTGGGGAGGCTGGGCTGGGCAGAGCCAGAAGAGGCAAACGAGGGGCCCCTGGGGCCTGTGCCAGGAAGCCCAAATGGGGTGGTTTGGTCTTGCTTGGAGCGCAGCCTGCTGACTGATTCTTTCCCTTCTGGATCGTTTGTCATCATTTCAGACTTATCAGATTAATTAATCATTCTTCAAAGAACATGATTTTTCACGAGTATGTTGTTATCAGATGACAAATGAGTGACACATCTTCCAGGCTGTATATGCGGAGTGTGGGGAGGTTGTTGGGGCCATGAACATCCCAGCTTCACTTATTAGAGTATTTTGGGTTTGAGTGTTCACAGTCCGGGAATTTCAACTGATTTGTGATTTTTTCAGAATTTGTGGTCCCCCCTCTCCACAGTACAGAGTAGTGGTAGAGTATACGGGCTCTACAGCCAAATGCTGCTTTATGAGCTGGATACATTGTTTAACCTTGCTAGGCCTCAGTTTCTTCATCTGTACAATGGGCTAATAGTTGTTTACCCCATTCCAAAATTTGGAGGAGGTGAGATTAAGGAACTTTTCATTCTTAGAGATTAACTTCTTTATATATTTCTAAATAAAGTTTTTATTTTAGAACAGCTGTATATTTACCAAAAAGTTATGAGGGATAGTTCAGAGAGTCTTCATATGCCCCACACCAAGCTCTCCTATTATTAACATCCTATATCAGTACAGTACATTTGTCACAATTAATGAGCCGATAGTGCTACATTATTATTAACTGAAGTTCATACATTATTTGGATTCCCGTAGTTTTTACCTAATGTCTTTTTCTGGTCCATCTGGGGTACCACACAACACTTAGTCATCACATATCTGCAGGCTCCTCTTGGTTGTGACAGTTTCTTAGACATTCCTTGTGTTTGGTGACATTGACAGTTTCGAGCCGCCCTGGTCAGGTATGCTGCAGAATGTTTTCAACTGGGATTAGTCTGATATTTTTCTCGTAAACCTAAGTTTCTTTTAAGCTAAGTTTAACAATAAAATTGATTATAATCATACAAAAACCAAGTATTCACTAATCTTTATTATTGATCATAAAATAAAATTAGTCAGATAGCTGAAAAATCTCACTTAAGTTCCAACTGGGTAGCATAGTAAAAAGGAAAACTTTTCCTGTTTAAATGAAGCAAAGCAGGTGTTTCTGATGAGTGAGGGGCTGCGCCAGGTGGCATCTCCTGATCACGTGCTTCAGGAAGCAGCAGGGAGCAAGTGAGAGCGGGGCCCATCCGAGCGAGGGCAGGTCAACGGCTGTCTCCCTCACCAAGAGGGGACAAGCTGCCTTTGCTCTCTCTGTGGACAGGCGGGGCGCTCTTGGTGGTGTGGTCCGAGCTCTCCAGGGAAGTCGGTCAGAGCTGCCCACTAGTTTTCTTAGCAAGAAAGACCTCTGTTAAGCTTCTGAAGTCTGATCGTGTCAATCACTCCCACTCCTGTAAGGCCTTGGTCTGGGTCCATTTAGTCCAGGTGTAAGTGAGACTGAGGGTCATAAGGAATGGCTGGTCTCAGAAGGAAAATAAGACACAGCAGAACAGGAGAAAGCTTTCTCAGTTAGAGGGTGGTGTCAGACACCTGCTGCTTTCATCATACCCTGTGGATGCTTTATTCATTTAAACTCTGCACCTCCATCCTAGACTCTTCAGACCTAGTTGCTCTCACCAGAACAAGCCACCGCACCTACCAATGTGCTCCTTTG
Organism: Cynocephalus volans; assembly: GCF_027409185.1. Lineage (NCBI taxonomy): Eukaryota > Metazoa > Chordata > Mammalia > Dermoptera > Cynocephalidae > Cynocephalus > Cynocephalus volans. The sequence goes on from NC_084461.1 coordinate 225,092,409, forward strand.
TGGATGGAATTGCTCATTCAGCACTGTTAAGAGTGTGGACTCTAACTTGCTGGCTAAGGTCTACTGCTTACTATCTGTGTGTGACTTCTGACGAGTGACTCAGCTTTACCTTAGTTTCTTCATCTGTATAATGAGGATGGTGACTACAAAGGGTTGCTGTGACTTTCCAATGAGTTATTGTATGTAAAACACTTTAAACCGTGCCCAGACTTGTAAATGTTCTATAAATGTTCCCTATTCTAATGCATGGTACTAGACACTGTGGAAAAACACAGAAGACAAAGATATGGCCCTTAATCAGAGGAAATCACAGGCAAGCAGGGTAAGCAAGTGTTATTTTAGCAGTGCGAACAGGGTACTTTTGGAACTCAGGAAAAAAAAAAAGAGAAAATTGTAATGGCCAGCAAGTGATGTCTCAGCCTGGACATGGAGGAGCTTGTTAGTCAGGGAAGGGGGCAAGGCATTCTGTCACCTGGTATGACAATACCCAGAAGTATAAAAGATCATGGTGTAGAGGAAAGATCCAGAAATTCTCACATTCATTTAATAGGTACTTTGGAAGGAAGGTACAGACAGAACAATTAAAAGGGTGCATCAAAAGAGAGAGAATAAAACTTACCAGAGCTGCAGAAAGACACTAGACCTTAGCTTAAAAGGAAGGATCTTGTGAGATAAATGCAAAGCCAACTGCATCCAGAAAAATCCAAGTAAAATTTGAGTGTACTGAGAACAAAGAAAATCCAATTACCCACAAAAATGAGACTGTTACTGAAATTAGACTTTTTATTGACAGAACTGAGTGAAAGAAGATAAAAGAGCAGTATTTTCAAAAGTCTCAGGGGAAATGATTATGCCCTATGGTATTTTATACCCAAACACCGAACTATCATTCAAGTAGGAAGGCAAAACAAAAAACAAACAAAACAACAAAACAAATTAAAAAAACCTTATAATATGCAAAAACTCAGAAAATTTACTGTCCAAAAATTCCTTCTGAAAGAATGACTAGAAGATGAACTTCAGCAAAATGAAAGATAAATTCAAGAGGAATATGTGAGAGGAAGGAAATGGAAGTGAATAAGGAAACCAGTAAAATTTATATTTGTTTAAGAAAGTGATGATTGTTTTGAAAATGTAGTACGAATACTATACATTAAAGTACCACATGATCTCAACATTGGAGTCTGAATAGGAGATAAAGCAGAGAGAGAAGTAAAAGCATTCTATTGTTCAGGAACATAATGTAGAATATTGGTTAATTCTCAATATTGATAGAAAAATGTAGCATTGAATTTGAATAATTCAAATTCAATAGAAGCCCCAAAATTTTAAAAAATGAGATGAAAAGCTTACAAGGAATTATATATCAAAGGAAATTTTTTTTAAAAAGTAGAAAAAGAAGAGAAGAAGAGGGAGAAGAGAAGAAACAAATAAGAAAACACCTAACTAAAAAAAGGAGAGAGAAGGCCCAAATAACAACAATCAGAAATAAAAAAGGAGATATCACAACTGATACCATGGAAATACAAAGATTCATTAGAGACTACTATGAACAACTATATGTCAACAAATTTGAAAACCTGGAGGAAATGCATAAATTTCTGGACACATCCAAACTACCAAGACTGAACCAAACTGAACAGTCCAATAATGAGCAATGAGATTGAAGCAGTAAGCAGAAATCTTCCAATAAAGAAAAGCCCAGGACCGAATGGCTTCACTGCTAAATTCTACCAAACATTTAAAGAGAAATTAACACCAATTCTTCCAAAACTATTTCAAAACATTGAAACAGAAGCTATTCTCCCAAACTCATTCTATGAGGCCAGTATCACCTTGATACCCAAAACAAAGATACAACAAAAAAAGAAAACTAAAGGCCAATATTGTTGATGAACTTAGACACAAAAAGTCCTCAACAAAATGCTAGCAAACAGAATACAGGAACACATCAGAAAGATTATACACCACAATCAAGTGTGATTTGTTCCAGGGATGCAAGGATGGTTCAACATATGCAAGCCAATAAATGTGATACATCACATCAACAAAGTCAAGAACAAAAACCATAGGATCATCTCAATAGATGCAGAAAAAGCATTTGACAAAATTCACCATTACTTTATGATAAAAACTCTCAACAAATTAGGTATAGAAGGAAGTATCTGAACACAACAAAAGCCACATACAACAAACCCATTGCCAATATCATCCTGAATTGGAAAAACTGAAAGCTTTCCCCTTAAGATAAGGAACAAAACAAGGATGCCCACTCTTACCACTCCTATTTAACATAGTATTGGAAGTACTTGCCAGAGCAATTAGACAAGAGAAAGAAAGAAAAGTTATTCAAATAGAAAAAGATGAAATCAAATTGTCCGTGTTTGCAGATGACATGATTCTATATATAGAAAATCCAAGAGACTCTATCAAAAAACTCTTAGAGCTGATAAACAAATTCAGAAAGGTTGCAAGATACAAAATCAATATACTCCAACCACAAACTAGAAGAAAAAGAAATCAAGGAAGCAAACTGATTTGCAATGGTCACCAAAATAAATAAAATAAAATAAAATAAAATAAATAAAATAAAATAAAATAAAATAAAATAAAATAAAATAAAATAAAATAAAATAAAATAAAATAACTAGGAATAAATCTAACCAAGGAGGTGAAAGATCTCAACAATGAGAACTACAAATCACTGTTGAAGGAAATTAAAGAAGACACCAAAAGATGGAAAGACATTCCCTGTTCATGGATTGAAAGCATAGTGAAAATGTCCATACTACCCAAAGCCATCTACAGATTCAATGCAATCCCCGTCAAAATACCAATGACATTCTTCACACAAATAGAAAAAACAATCTTAACATTCATATGGAACAACAAAATACCCTAAATAGCCAAAGTAATCCTGAGCAAAAAAAGTAAAGCTGGAGGCATTACACTTTCTGACCAAAACAGCATGGTACTGGCATAAAAACAGACATGTGGACTGATAGAACAGAATAGAGAACCCAGAAATCAACCCACGTGTTTACAACCAGCTGATCTTCAACAAGTGCACCAAGAACATACATTAGGGAAAGGAGAACTTCTTCAATAAATGGTGCTGGGAAAACTGGATATCCATATGTAGATGAATGAAAATTGACCCATACCTCTCACCATATATCAAAATCAACTCAAAATGGGTTAAAGACCTCAGTGGATATAAGACCTGAAAATTTATTTTATTTTATTTTATTTTATTTTTATTTTTATTTTTTTGCCACCAATTCTATTTTTTAATTTCCAAAGAAAAACAAATGGCATATAGCATTTAGTGCCAGTTTCCAGGTCCAAAGTAGCTGGAAGGAGTGGTAGCTGGTCCCTGAATTGCTTTTTGCAGTGATGTAGAGAACAAGTCCTTGAGCTAAAATCATGACTCATCTTCAGCTCCAACAGATGGTTTCTTTTTCTTTTTTTTTTTGGGAGGTGGGGCTGCTCCCTGCCCCCTTCCATAATGTAGCTCCTACTGCTCCTGTGGATCTCACCCCTCAGGCTTGGTCATGTGTGGCTTTGGCAGCCTGGTACTTTTGCTTCCTTCTGAGTTGTGATTATGTGTTTGTGTGGTTAGTTGCTAAATGGCCACTGCCCTACCAGAACCTACTAGATACTTTTCTTTTTCTTTTTTTAAAAAAAATTTATTTTGTCGATATACAATGTGGTTGATTATTGTGGCCCATCACCGAAACCTCACTCCCTTCTCCCTCTCCCCCCTCCCTCCCAACAATGTCCTTTCGGTATGCTTGTCATGTCAACTTAAAGGAATTGTGATTGTTATGTCTTCTTCTTCGCCCCGGTTCTTTTTGTGAGTGTGTGAGTATGAATTTATTTATTTATTTATATCTCCCACCAATAAGTGAGAACATGTGGTATTTCTCTTTCTATGCCTGACTTGTTTCACTTAATATCATTCTCTCTAGGTCCAACCATGTTGTTGCAAATGGCAGTATTTCACTCGTTTTTATAGCAGAGTAGTATTCCATAGTGTAGATATACCACATTTTCCGTATCCACTCATCAGATGATGGACATTTGGGCTTGTTCCAACTCTTGGCTATTGTAAAGAGTGCTGCGATGAACATTGGGGAACAGGTATACCTTCGACTTGATGATTTCCATTCCTCTGGATATATTCCCAGCAGTGGGATGGCTGGGTCATATGATAGATCTATCTACAATTGTTTGGAACCTCCATACCACTTTCCATAGAGACTGCACCATTTTGCAATCCCACCAACAATGTATGAGAGTTCCTTTTTCTCCGCAGCCTCGCCAGCATTTATCGTTCATAGTCTTTTGGATTTTAGCCATCCTAACTGGGGTTAGATGGTATCTCAATGTGGTTTTGATTTGCATTTCCCGGATGCTGAGTGATGTTGAGCATTTTTTCATATGTCTGTTGGCCATTTGTATATCTTCCTTAGAGAAATGCCTACTTAGCTCTTTTGCCCATTTTTTAATTGGGTTGCTTGTTTTTTTCTTGTAAAGTTGTTTGAGTTCCTTAATTATTCTGGATATTAATCCTTTGTCAGATGTATATTTTGCAAATATTTTTTCCCACTCTGTTGGTTGTCTTTCTTAATTGTTTCTTTTGCTGTGCAGAAGCTCTTTAGTTTGATATAATCCCATTTGTTTATTTTTCCTTTGGTTGCCTGTGCTTTTGGGGTCGTATTCATGAAGTCTGTGTCCAGTCCTATTTCCTGAAGTGTTTCTCCTATGTTTTCTTTAAGAAGTTTTATTGTTTCAGGGTGTATATTTAATTCTTTAATCCATTTGAGTTGACTTTAGTGTATGGCGAAAGGTATGGGTCTAGTTTCATTCTCCTGCATATTGATATCCAGTTCTCCCAGCACCATTTGCTAAAGAGGCAGTCTCTTCCCCAGTGTATGGGCTTGGTGACTTTGTCAAAGATCACATGGCTGTAGGTGTGTGGTTTGATTTATGGATACTCTATTCTATTCCATTGATAAGTGTGTCTGTTTTTATGCCAGCACCATACTGTTTTGGTTATTATAGCTTTGTAGTATAGTTTAAAGTCAGGTAGTGTTATGCCTCCAGCTTTATTTTTTTTTGCTCAGCATTGCTTTGGCTATGCATGGTCTTTTGTTATTCCATATAAATGTCTGGGAAGTTCTTTCCATTTCTGAGAAAAACAGCATTGGAATTTTGATGGGGATTGCATTGAATTATTATATCACTTTGGGTAGTATGGACATTTTCACTATGTTGATTCTTCCAATCCAAGAGCATGGTTTATCTTTCCATCTTCTTGTAACCTCTCTAATTTCTCTCAGCAGTGGTTTGTAGTTCTCAATATAGAGATTTTTCACATACTTGGTTAACTCAATTCCTAAGTATTTTATTTTTTTGGTGGCTATTGTAAATGGGCAGGCTTTCTTGATTTCTCATTCTGCATGTTCACTATTGGAGACTAGAAATGCTACTGATTTTTGTGTGTTGATTTTGTATCCTGCTACTGTGCTGAAATCATTTATCAACCCCAAGAGTTTTTTTGTAGAGGCTTTAGGCTGTTCAATATATAGGATCATGTCATCTGCAAACAGGGACAGTTTGACTTCATCTTTTCCAATCTGGATGCCCTTTATTTCCTTCTCTTCTCTGATTGCTCTGGCTAATACTTCCAACACTACGTTGAATAGGAGTGGTGAGAGTGGGCATCCTTGTCTAGTTCCTGTTCTTAAAGGAAGAGCTTTCAGCTTTTCCCCATTCGGGATGATATTGGCAGTGGGTTTATCATATATGGCTTTAATTACGTTGAGATACTTTCCATCTATATGTACCTTATAGAGGGTCTTTGTCATGAGTAAATGTTGAATTTTATCAAATGCTTTTTCAGCCTCTATAGAGATGATCATATGGTCCTTGTGTTTGATTTTATTAATATGGTGTATCACATTTATCGATTGGCATATGTTGAACCAACCTTGCATCCCTGGGATGAATCCCACTTGATCGTGGTGAATAATTTTACATATTTGTTGCTATATTCTGTTTCCTAGTATTTTAGTGAGGATTTTTGCATCTATATTCATCAAGGATATCGGCCTGTAGTTTTCTTTTTTGGTTATATCTTTACCTGGTTTGGCATCAGGATGATGTTTGCTTCATAGAATGAGTTTGGGAGATTTGCATCTGTTTCAGTCTTTTGGAATAGTTTGTAAAGAATGGTGTCAATTCCTCTTTGAATGTTTGGTAAAATTCTGCTGTGAATCAATCTGGTCCTGGGCTTTTCTTTGTTGGGAGCTTTCTGATAACAGCTTGAATCTCCTTTATTGTTATTGGTCTGTTCAGATTTTCTACATCTTTATGGCTCAGTTTTGGGAGCTTGTGTGTGTCCAGAAATTTATCCATTTCCTCCAGATTTTCAAATTTGTTGGCATATAGTTGTTTATAGTAGTCTCGAATGATTCCTTGTATTTCAGATGAATCAGTTGTAATATCATCTTTTTCATTTCTAATTTTTGTTATTTGAATCTTCTCTCTTCTTTTTTTGGTTAGCCATGCTAATGGTTTGTCAATTTTCTTTATCTTTTCAAAAAACCAACTTTTTGATTTATTGATCTTTTGAATTGTTGTTTGGGTTTCAATTTCATTAAGTTCTGCTCTGTTCTTAATGATTTCTTTCCGTCTGCTAACTTTAGTTTTGGATTGTTCTTGTTTTTCTAGTTCTTTAAGGTGATGAAGTGTTAGGTTGTTCACTTGCCATCTTTCCATTCTTCTGAGGTGAGCATTTAATGCGATAAATTTCCCCCTTAGTACTGCTTTTGCAGTATCCCACAGGTTTTGGTATCATTATTTGGTATCATTATAAATATGATGTATCATTATTTTCATTAGTTTCAATAAATTTTTTGATTTCCTGCTTGATTTCTTCTTGGACACATATGTCATTAAGAAGAATGCTGTTTAATTTCCATGTGTTGGTATAGTTTCCAGAATTTTGTTTGTTATTGATTTCTATTTTTAATCCATTGTGGTCTGAGAAAATACATGGGATTATTCCAATTTTTTTGAATATGTTGAGACTTGATTTGTGACCTAATATGTGATCTATCCTGGAGAATGATCCATGTGCTGATGAGAAGAATGAATATTCTGAGGTTGTTGGATGGAATGTTCCGTAGATATCTGCCAAGTCCGATTGGTCTAGAGTATTTTTTTGATCTTGTTTTTCTCTGCTGATTCTTTGCCTAGATGATCTGTCCAATATTGACAGTGGGGTGTTCAGGTCCCCTGCTATTACGGTATTAGTGTCTATTTCCTTCTTTAGGTCTAATAGAGTTTGTTTTATAAATCTGGCTGCTCCAACATTGGGTGCATACATATTTATGATTGTTATGTCTTCTTGATGGATCAGTCCTTTTATCATTAAGTAGTGTCCCTCATTGTCTCTTTTTATGGTTTTTAGTTTAAAGTCTATTTTGTCAGATATAAGAATAGCTACTCCAGCTCGTTTTTCTTTTCTGTTTGCATGGTAAATCTTTTTCCATCCTTTCACTCTTAGTCTGTGTGAATCTTTATGGGTGAGGTGGGTCTCTTGTAGGCAGCATATAGTTGGGTCCTGCTTTTTGATCCAGTCAGCCAGTCTGTGTCTTTTAATTGGGGAATTTAAGCCTTTTACATTAAGAGTTGTTATTGAAAGGTGTTGATTTATTCCTAGCATTTTATTGGTTGTTTGGTTGTCTTAGGTGTCTTTTGTTCCTTGCTTTCTGATTTACTGTTTGTTTTCTGTGTTTGTTGGTTCCTTAGGTTGTAGATAGTGTTTTTCTTAGGTTGTTTTCTCTTCATGAATGCCATTTTTATTATACTAGCGGGTTTAGATTTTTCTTAGGTTTTTATGGCAGTGGTAGTTATTTTTCAGGAACCAAACCCAGTACTCCCTTGAGGATTTCTTGTAAGGGTGGTCTTGTGGTAGTGAACTCCCGCAGTTTTTGTTTGTCTGAGAAATATACTATTTGCCCCTCATTTCGGAAGGATAGCCTTGCAGGGTAGAGTATTCTTGGCTGGCAATCTTTGTCTTTTAGTATTTTGAAAATATCATCCCATTCCTTTCTAGCTTTTAGGGTTTGTGATGAAAAGTCTGATGTTAACTGGTTGGGGCTCCCTTATAGGTGATTTTACGCTTCTCTCTTGCAGCTTTTAAGATTCTCTCTTTATCTCTGAGTTTTGCCAATTTGACTATGACATGTCTTGGAGAAGGTCTTTTTGGGTTGAATACATTTGGAGATCGTTGAGCTTCCTGGATCTGAAGATCTGTGATTTTTCCTATACCTGGGAAGTTTTCTGCCACTATTTTGTTGAATATGTTTTCAATGGAATCTCCTTTTTCCTCCCCTTCTGGAATACTCATGACTCGGATATTTGAGCGCTTATGGTTGTCTGATATTTCTCTCAGATTTTCTTCAATGTCCTTGATTCTTTTTTCTTTCTTTTTGTCTGCTTGTGTTATTTCAAACAGCCCATCTTCAAGTTCAGAGGTTCTCTCTTCAACTTCGACAAGCCTGCTGGTTAAACTCTCCGTTGTGTTTTTTATTTTGCTGAATAAATTCTTCAGTTCGGCAAGTTCTGCTACATTTTTTTTCAGGGCATTGATTTCCTTGTACCTTTCCTCTTTCAGGTCCTGTATACTTTTCCTCATTTCCTCATGATGTCTAGCTGAGTTTTCTTGTATTTCATTCAGTTTCCTTAGAATTATCACTCGAAATTCCTTGTCAGTCATTTCAAGGGCTTCTTGTTCTATAGGATCTAGAGCTTGAGAGTTATTACCCTTTGGTGATGTACTTTCTTGATTTTTCATATTTCTGGTATCTTTTCTTTGATGTTTATTCATTGTGGCAGGCGGTTTCGCGGTCCACGGGTTTGACACTATTGTCTGACTAAGATGTTGCTGTGGTTGCCAATTTGGTATGGCTACCTCAGTGACTGCTCAGTTGGCCACTAATGCTTTGTGTTTGTGGTTGCCTTGGGTCTTGGGCCTCTCCGGGAAGCCACCTCTCTGGTCAGCTTGGACTCTGCTGGGCTTCTGGGTCACGGGGCGTTACCACACAGTGTGTGGTCTCTGCTGGGCTTCCACCTCCCGTGCTGGACTTCTCCCTGTTCTGTGTGCTCTGGGCCAGGCTGCTGGGATGCGCAGAGGCACCGCAGAGTGTGTGGTCTCTGCGGAGCTTCCCCTTCACCTGCTGGATGTCTCCCTGCTCCGTGAGCGCTAGGCCAGGCTTGGGATGGAGCCAGGTGGTGGCGGTGAAGCCTACCTGCTGCTGGATTATGTGGCGGTGGCGCCCCCACAGGTTGTGTGGTCTCTACAGAGCTTCTGCCTCCCCTGCTGGACGTCTCTGCTCTGTACGCATTGGGCTGGGTTGCTGGATAGCGTGGCAGTGCTGTGGTCTCTGTGGAGCTTCTGCCTCCCCCACTGGATGTCTCCTTGCTCTGCGCGCACTGGGCCAGGCTGCTGGATCACGCAGCGGTGGTGTGGTCCCCGTGGAGGTCCCACCTCCCCTGCCAGACGTCACCCTGCTCTGTGCGCACTAGGCTAGGTTGGGAATGGAGCCAGGTGCCTGCTGTGAAGCCCACCTCCTGGATCATGCAGTGGCGGCCCCACAGGGGGTGTGGTTTCTGCGGAGCCTCCACCTCCTCTGCTGGACGTCTCCCCACTCTGTGCACTCTGGGCCAGGCTGGGAATGGAGCCAGATGGTGGTGGTGAAGCCTATCTGCTGGATCATATGGCGGCGGCCCTGCAGGGCATGTGGTCTCCATGGAGCTTCTGCCTCCTCCGCTGGCCATCTCCCCATTCTGTATGCACTTGATTTTATGTTTTCATAGTTTAAATCGGTTGATTTGTGGGAGAGAGTGACGCTAGACCATCTATTCTGCTATCTTGACCAGAAGTCCCAACAGATGGTTTCTTGAGGTCCTACAATGTGCTGGATGCTGTGCTAGCCCTGTGTGTAGCGCAAAGGCTGCTGGGACTTGTTATGCTGAGTCTCTGCTGGAGCTTCCACAGTTTCTGAGGCTAGGAAGTCCCAAGTCCAAGGAACACATCTGGTGGTGGTGACAGTGACCCCTCACGTTGTGAGATGGTGGAAGCAGAGAGACCCTGAAACTTTAAAACTCCTAGGAGAAAACACAGTGGAAACACTCCAGAATGTAGGACTGGGCAAAGACTTTATGAATAACACCCCAATAGCATAGACAACAAAAGAAAAAATAAACAAATGGGATTATATCAAACTAAAAAAACTTCTGCACAGCAAAGGAAACAATGAAAAGAGTGAAAAGACAACCTACAGGAGAAAACACTTGCAAACTATACATCTGACAAGGGATTAACATCCAGAATATACAAAGAGTGCAGACAACTTTACAGCAAAAAACCAAATAATCCAAATAAAAAATGGGTAAAGGAGCTGAATAGACATTTCTCAAAGGAGGACATACAAATGGACAACAGGTATATGAAAAAAATGCTCAACATCACTAATCATCAGAGAAATGCAAATCAAAACCACACTGAGATATCATCTCACCCTAGTTAGACTGGCTATTATCAAAAAGACAGAGAATAACAAATGCTACTGAGGATGTGGAGAAAGGGGACCCCTCCTACACTGTTGGTGGGATTGTAAATTAGTGCAGCAGTTATAGAGAACAGTATGGACGTTCCTCAAACAGCTACAGACAGAACTGCCATGTGATCCAGCCATCTCTCTACTGGGGTATATCCAGAAGACTGGAAATCATCATGTTGAAGGGATACCTGCACTCCCAGGTTTATTGCAGCTCTGTTTACAATGCCAGAGGATGGAACCAACCTAAATGTCCATTGATGGATGACTAGATAAGGAAATTGTGGTGTATAGAGAGAACGGAATACTACTCAGCCATAAAAAAGAATGAAATCCTGCCATTTGCAGCAACATGGATGAGCCTGGTGAAAATTATCCTAAGTGAAACAGCACAGGTACAGAAAGAACACACCTTCTCACTCATAAGTGGAAGCTGAATCTATAAATAAAGAAATAAACAATAAAGAGAGACACAGAGAGAGAAAGAAACAGTAATTGCAGTAATACATTGAACTTTTAGAAAGAGAGAAAAGAACTGTGGCTACTAGAGGTGGAAAAGGGAAGGAAAGGGGGAGAGCGAGGGTGCTAATGAGGAATTGGTTAATGGACACAAAGAATGATTATTGTAATGATAACTAAGCTAACTCTTCTGATTTAACCATCACACATTGTACGTGACTATTGAAAATCAACTTTGTGCCCCACATGTATGTATAATAAATTATCTTAAAAAATTTTAAAAAATAAACTAAAAAAACCCAATTATCAAGAAAAGAAAACATAAATACATATCAAGTTAGAATGGCAAAAATAAGTTTAATACATAAATACAAGTGAGTTGCTTAAATTCATTAAATTCAACTATTTAAAGCATTTATTTTGATTTTTAAAATTCAGCAACATGGTATTTATAAGGGACATCATTAAAATCGTTATAATGAGATTGAAAATAAAGTCATGAAAAAAGTTACTGGACAAATGCTAACAAAAATTAAAACAGATGTAGAAATTGTAATATCAGAAAAAATTTGATTCCAAGTAGAAAGGACAGAGAAGAATATTTGACATTGATAATCCACCAGGATAACAGAAGCATTGTGAACCTTTATGTATCTGACAACACAGCTCTGAAATAAAGTAAACATGATATGCACACAAGGAGAAAGAGTGGGAAGTTTTAGACCAGCTCTCCCAAATATCAACATTCTAAGTTTGGAACTTCCATTAGGGAGGCCACAAAGGAACGAAAATAATCTCATCAAATGACAAAGGATTGAAATTATGCTCTCTACATTGACTAACTGACCGTGATGAAGTAAAGATTTAAAAAATTTTAAAATGCTAGTAAAAAAATATTTCTTTGCTTGAAAATCTTAAAAAAATAACAAAGTAACTTGAGGGATCCTAAAGCTGGTAATGTCAGAGTAGAGTCTCATTCTAACCCTCCTACCATAACAATTTTAAATTCAGTACAAAATGCAGTAAAACAACTGTTTGAAGGCACCAAAGAGCCACAAAAGCAGGCATAAAGCAGAGGCAAATTAACACTTGAAGGAAGAGAAGTTGACGAGCTTCACATTCACCCCACTCTGCTCCCAAGGACATGCCCATACCTATGTCCTGAAGTGTTTCCTCTATGTTTTCTTCTAGAAGTTTTATTATTTTGAGTCTTACATTTAAGTCTTTAATCCATTTTGAGTTGATTTTGGTATTTGGTATAGAGATCTAGTTTCATTCTTCTGTATTTGGATCTCCAATTCTTCTGGCACCATTTATTGGAGAGATTGTCCTTTCTCCAAAGTGTGTTCTCGGCTCTTTTTTTCAAAAATCAGTTGGCTGTAGGTACATGGATTTATATCTGAATTTTCTTTTCTGTTCCTTTGGTCTATATATCTGTTTTTGTGCCAGTACCATGCTGTTTTGACTACTATGGCTTTGTAATATGTTTTGAAGTCAGGGAGCATGATATTCCCCACTTTGTTCTTTTTGCCTTTTGCTATTTGGGGCTTCTTGTTTTTCCATATAAATTTTGGCATTTTTTTTTTCCTATTTCTGTGAGGTACATCACTGGTAGTTTGACAGGGATTGCACTGAATCTGTAGATCACTTTGGGTAGTATGGATATTTTGATGATATTGTTTCTTCCAATCAATAAGCATGGGATATCTTTTCTATTTTTGTGTGTTCTTTAATTTCTTTAATCAGTGTTTTATAGTTTTTATTGCACAGATCTTTCACCTCCTCAGTTAAATTTATTTGTAGGTATTTTTTTTTGTCGTTGTTTCTATTTGTAAATGGAATAGGTTTCTTGATTTCTTTTTCTGCAAGTTGTTGATGGTGTATAGAAATGCTACTGATTTTTGTATGTCGATTTTGTATCCTATGACTTGCTGAATTTGTTTTTTAGGTCTAGGAGTGTTTTTTGTAGAGTCTTTAGATTTCTCTATATAAAATCATTCATCTGCAAACAGGGACAACTTGACTTCCTCCTTTCTCATTTGGATTCCCTTTATTTCTTTCTCTTGTCTAATTGCTCTGGCTAGGACTCCCAGTACTATGTTGAATAGAAGTGGTAAGAGTGGACATCCTTGTCTTGTTCCAGTACATAGGGGGTAAATCTTCCAGCCTTCCTCTATTTAATATGATGTTAGCTGTGGGTTTGTCATATATAGCCCTTATTGTATTAAGATACTTTCCTTCTGTTCCTAATTTGTTGAGAGTCTTTGTCAGGAAGGGATGTTGAATTTTATCAAATGCTTTTTCAGCATCTATTGAGATGATCATATGATTTTTTTTCTTACACTCTGTTGATGTGACATATTGCATTTATTGACTTGCACATGTTGAACCATTCTTGCATTCTTGGTATAAATCCCACTTGATCATGGTGTAGAGTCTTTTTGATGTGCTGTTTGATTCAGTTTGCTGGTATTTTATTGAGGATTTGTACATCTGTGTTCATTAGGGATATTGGTAGTTTTCTATTTTAGTTGTGTCCTCACCTGGTTTTGATATCAGTGTAATGGTGGCCTTATAGTATGAGTTTAGGAGAACTACATTCACTTCAAGTTTTTAAGATAGTTTAAGAAGTATTGGTATGTGTGCTTCTTTAAATGTTTGGTAGAATTCAGCAGTAAAGCCATCTGTCTGGGGGTTTTCTTTGTTGGGTGACTTTTATTAAGGATTCAATCTCGTTGCTCTTGTTATTGGTCTATTGAGGTTTTTTATTTCTTCTTGGTTCAGTCTTGGTAGTTCATATGTGTCCAGATACTTATCCATTTCTTCTATGTTTTCATAATATCGGCATATAGTTGTTTCTAATAGTCTCTGATGATCCTTCATATTTTGGTGGCATCTATTGTAGTGTCTCCATTTGCATGTATGATTTTATTTATTTGGATCTTTTCTCTTTTTTTCTTGGTTAGTCTGGCTAATAGTTTGTCAATTTTGTTTATCTTTCCAAAGAACCAACATTTCATTTGATTGATCTTTCGTATTGTGTTTTCAGTCTTAATTTCATTTATTTCTGCTCTTATTTTTATTATTTCTTTTCTTCTACTTAGTTTGGGTTTAGTTTATTCTTGCTTTTCTAGTTCCTTGAGGTGCATTGTTAGAATATTTATTTTAAATCTTTTTGTTTTGTTTTGTTTTACAAACCTGATGGCACTGAGCAGGAACTAGCCTGAACACAAACACCTCCAACTCCTGTGTTCTCATAAGGGTGTGGTTTTAGCTGCCTGGAGTTCTAGCATTATCACCTCTACTGCAAGTCAAGAATTCTAGGCTCCAGACTGGTTTTTCCTGTCTCTTTGATCACTGATATGCTTTTCTTCAGAATTCTGAATTAATTTAGAAGTTTCTTTGAATATAAGTGGCCAAATTATCTTCCTTTAGTCAGTGAAATACCTTGTTTCTGTCACCAATGCACTGCTAGGGGACATGAAAGTGGCCTTCTTTCTCTGTTGTCTGAGACTGTGAGGAGTGCCCTGAGATGGCTGAGCTGCCCGTGCAGAGTCCACTGGCTAGATTATTATATCAGTGGGCAGTGAGTTCTGTAAGGGCTGGTCACCAAAGTGCCACCTTAAAGTTGACAGATTGGCAGGCAAAGCCTCACTGTGTAAGAAGCAGAGACCTTGTAGACCGGGCCATGCTAAACATAATAACACTTCCCAACTTGCTCTCCTAATTCATGCACTCTACTAATTCCAATGTAGATGTTTTGGAAGACAAAAGATTAGCATTAAGCTTGGGGCTATTTGACTGAATATGTCAGGAAGTCTTTAAATTTAATGAAAGTAGTAGCCATATGACCTTAAATAAATTAATTTTCCTTCCCTGAATCTTAGCTTCTTAATTTTTTTTATTGGTTATGAATATTCATGAGAAACAAAGCTGATTGTCACCACTTGTGCCCATGATGTGAGGGCCAGATTGCTACTGGCAGCATACCCATTACCAAAAATTGCATTTGTACCCTGTGTTGCTCACCCAATTATCCCGAATCTCCCTCCCCTTTCCCTTTCCCCCCCACTCCACTTTGTAGCCCAAGGAATGTTCTCTCCCTCTGCAAGTCCAACGCACTACTGTGGTCTTTCCTTCCTTCTTTCTCTCTTAGCTCCCACATATGAGTGAGTACACATGGTACTTATCACTGTTGATGTGATGTATCACTTTTATTGACTTGTATGTTTTGCACCACCCTTGCATCCCTGTGATGAATCCCACTTAATCATAGTGTGTAATTTTTGTAATATGTTGCTGTGTTCTGATTGCTAATATTTTGTTGAGGATTTTAGCATGTACATTCATTAAGGATATTGGCCTATAATTTTCTTTTTTTGTTGTGTCTTTATCTGGTTTTGGTATCAGAGTTATGTTGGCCTCATAGAATGAGTTTGAGAGAGTAGCTTCTGTTTCAATTGTTTGGAATAGTTTGAGGAGAATTGGTATTAACTCCTCCTTAAAAGTTTGATAGAATTCAGCAGTAATGCCATTTAGACCCAGACTTTTCTTTTTTGGAAGATCGTTAATTACTGCTTCAATCTCCTTGCTTGTTATTGGTCTGTTCAGTTTTTCTGTCTCTTCTTGGTTCAGTCTTGGTAGTTTGTATGTGTCTAGAAACTTATACATATCTTCCAGATTTTCATATTTGTTGTCATATAGTTGTTTATAACAGTCTCTAATGAATCTTTGTATTTCTGTGGTATTGGTTGTAATGTCTCCCTTTTCATTTCTGAGTTTTGTCATTTGGGTCTTCTCTCTTCATTTTTTTGTTAACCAAGCTAATAGTTTGTTTATTTTATCTATTTTCTTGAAAAACCAACTTTTTGTTTTGTTGATCTTTTCTATTGTTTTTTGGGTCTCAATTTCATTTAGTTCTGCTCTGATCTTAATTATTTCTTTCCATCTACTACCTTTAGGTTTGGATTGTTTTTATTTTTCATGTTCTTTGAGGTGTAGTATTGGATTGTTTATTTGAAGTCTTTCTGTTCTTTTAATGTAAGCATTTATTGCAATAAGTTTGCCTCTTAGTACTGCTTTTGCAGTATCCCACAGGTTTTGGTATCATGTATCTTTATTTTCATTAGTTTCTAGAAATTTTTTGATTTCCTGTTTAATTTCTTCTTGGGCCCATAGGTCATTCAGGGGCCTATTATTTAGTTTCCATGTATGTGTATAGTTTCCAGAGTTTTGCTTATTAATTTCCAATTTTAGTCAATTGTGGTCTGAAAAGATACTTAGAATGATTTCGATTTTTAAAAATTTGCTGAGACTAGATTTGTGACCTAACATGTGTTCTATCCTGGAGAATGTTCCATGAGCTGATGAGAAAAAAGTATATTCTTTAGTTGTTGGGCGAAATGTTCTGTATATATCTGCCAGGTCCAGTTGGTCCAATGTGTAGTTTAAATCCTGTGTCTCTTTGTTAATTTGTTGCCTGGAAGATCTGAACCAAACTGAGAGAGGGGTGTTCAGGTCACCCATTATTAATATATTAGGGCCTATTTCTTTCTTTAGGTCTAAGAATGTTTGCTTTATATATCTAGGTGCTCCAGTATTAGGTGCATATATATTTATGATTGCTATGTCTTCTAGCAGGATAGATCCTTTTATCATTATATAGTGGCCTTCTTTGTCTTTTTTTTTAATGTTTTTTGGTTTAAAGTCTATTTTGTCCAATATAAAAAAGCTACTCCTGCTTGTTTTTGGTTTCCATTTGCATGGCATATCTTTTTTCCATCCCTTCACTTTTAGTCTGTGTGTGTCTGTACAGGTGAGGTGGGTCTTTTGAAGACAGCATATACTTGGGTTTAGCTTTTTAATCCAATCAGTCAGTGTATGTCTTTTGAATGGGGAGTTTAGTCCATTCACATTTAGGGTAGTTATTGACAAATGTTGCTTAATTCCTGTCATTTAATTGCTTCTTGTTTAGATGGTTTAAATATCTTTTGATCATTATTTCCCATTTTTTTCTCTTCTTCAATGTTAATTGGAAATTGAAGGTGGGGTGATTTAGCTTCTTTCTTTTTCTTGTTGGCATTTTTGTTTTAACTGTGGCTTTTGCTCTTTCTTGTGTATTTGTGACAGTGGTCACCATTGTTCAGATTCCAGATGAATGACTCCCTTGAGAATTTCTTGCAAGGCTGGTCGTGTGGTGGTGAACTCCCACAACTTTTGTATTTCTGAGAAATACACTATTTCTCCCTTGTTTCTGAAGGAGAGCCTTACTGGGTAAATAATTCTTGGCTGGAAATTTCTTTCTTTTAATATTTTCAATTGTCATTCCACTTTCTTCTAGCCTGTAGGGTTTTGGTTGAGAAGTCCGCTGTTAGTCTGATGGGGGTTCCCCTATAAGTGACCTGATGTTTTTCTCTTGCTGCTTTTAGAATTCTCTCTTTGTCTTTGAGCTTTGCAAATTTAACTATAATTTGTCTTGGAGAGGATCTTTTTGGATTGAATCTGTTTGGGGACCTTTGCAATTCCTGAATCTGAAGGTCTGTATCTCACCCTACACCTGGGAAGTTTTCTGTTAGTATTTCCTTGAGTAGGTTTTCAATACCTTTTCCTTTCTCCTCCCCTTCAGGAATACCCACAATTTGGATGTTAGAGCACTTGAGATTGTCTGCTATCTCTCTTAGATTTTCCTCATTACTTTTAATTCTTTTTTCCTTTTTTTGTCTGCCTGAGTTATTTCAAAAAGACAATCTTCAAGATCTGAAATTCTTCTGCTTGCTCTACCCTTCTGCTCAAGCTCTCAGTTGTGTTTTTTATTTCATTGAGTGAATCTTTCAATTCTGGAAGTTCTGCTACACTCTTTTTAAAGGTATTAATCTCTTTGTAGATATCCTCCTTCACATTCTGGATATGTT
The DNA here is from genome assembly GCF_027409185.1 of Cynocephalus volans. Classification (NCBI taxonomy): domain Eukaryota; kingdom Metazoa; phylum Chordata; class Mammalia; order Dermoptera; family Cynocephalidae; genus Cynocephalus; species Cynocephalus volans. Next base: position 225,110,413 of record NC_084461.1, read on the forward strand.
TTCTTGTTTCATTGTATTCTCTAACTGACTCTTCCTTTATTTCTTTAAGTTTTCTTAAGATCATTACTTAGAATTCTTTTTCAGACATTTCAAGGATTCCCTGTTCCATGAAGTCTGACATTGGAGCATTACTGTATTCTTTCAGTGGTGTCATTTCATCATGTTTATTTGTATTTCTAGTATTTTTTCATAGAAGTTTGGTCATTTGGTGGAAGGTTTGCTTCTTCTCTTATACTGAGGTTGGGTGTGGAGTGGCCCTGGTTGCTACTGTGGTAGTGAATTGTCTTTGCTTGACAGTAGGTATGGTGGTGGTCTGTTCAAGAATCCGTGGTCATAGAATTAGCCCCCAGTGTTGTGTGGGTCTGCTAGGCTCACCTCGGTGGGTTGAGCCATGGGAGCTGGCTCTCCCTACAGGTCCAAGGGGAGGTGAGGGGTCACCTCTGCCACATGGGTCTGCTGGGCTCACCTCAGCAGGTCACACCCTGGGGGCTGGCACTCCTCACCAGGTCCAAGGAGGGGGTGGGGTCACCTCTGCTGTATTTTTTTTAATGTAAGTGTTTATTGCTATAATTTTTCCTCTTAATACTGCATTGGCTGTATCCCATAGGTTTTGGTATGCTTTGTTTCTGTCTTCATTAGTTTCAAAAAACTTTTTGATTTTCTGCTTAATCTCTTCTTTGACCCGTTTGTCATTCAAGAGCATGTTGTTTAATTTCCATGCATTTGTGTAGTTTTTCAAGTTCCTCTTGTTATTGATCTCTAGTTTTATTCCATTATGATCAGATAAAATACTTGATATGATTTAGATTTTTTAAAACTTGTTGAGACTTATCTTGTGGCCTAACATATGGTCAGTTCTGGAGAACATTCCATGTGCTGATGAAAAGAATGCGTATTCTGCAGCTGTTGGATAAAATGCTCTGTAAATATCTGTTAGGTCCGTTTTGTCTATGGTGCCATTTAAATCCAATGTTTCCTTGCTGATTTTCTGTCCAGATGATCTGCTCAATGCTGAGAGTGGGGTGTTCAAGTCCTCAACTATTATTGTTTTTGTGTCTATCTCTCCCTTTAGATCTGATAATATTTGCTTTATATTTTTGGGTGCTCCAGTGTTGGGTGCATGTATGTATTTATTATTGTTATATCTTCTTGCTGTATTGATCCCTTTATCATTATATAGTGCCCTTCTTTGCCTCTTAGTACAGTTTTTGAAATCAAGTCTATTTTATCTAAGTATAGCTACTTCTGCTTGCTCTTGTCTTCCATTTGCATGGAATATCTTTTTCCATCCTTTCTCTTTAATTCTAAGATGTGTTTCTCATAGGCAGCATATATATGAGTTATTTAAAAAAAAATCTATTCAGCCAGTCTATGTCTTTTAATTGGGGCATTTAAAGTGTTTATATTCAAGGTTATTATTGATATGTGAGGTCTTACTCCTGTCATTTTGTTGGTTGTTTTCTGATGTTTTATGCATCCTTTGTTTCTTTCTTCCTCTCTTATTGTTTGTCCTTGCAGTTTGGTGGCTTTCTCTATTGATAAGGTTTGATTCTTTTTCTTTCTAATTTGTGTATCTACTCTACCCATAAGTTTCATATTTTCATGATGGCTATTAACACTCTTTCTCTGCTAGGTGTAGGACTCCCCTAAGTATTTCTAAATGCTTAAGAAATGTAAGGCCAGTCTGATGGTGATGCATTCCCTTAATTTTTGCTTGTCTGAGAAAGACTTTATTTTTTCTTCATTTCTGAAGGATAGCTTTGTTGTATATAGCATCCTTGGCTGGCAGTTTTTTCTTTCAGTGCTTTGAATATATCATACCATTCTCTATTGACTGTAGGGTTTCTGCTGAGAAGTCTTCTGTTAGTTTAATGGGAAATCCCTCGTAAGTGACTTGACATTATTCTCTTGCTGCTTTTAGAATTCTTTGTCTTTAGCTTTGGATAGTTTGACTACAGTGTGTCTTGGAGATGACCTATTTGTGTTGAATCTATTTGAGGACTTCTGAACTTCTTGGATTTGAGTGTTTGTATCTTTCCCAATATTAGTTAAGTTTCCAGCTATTATTTCATTAAATAGGTTTTTAATATGTTTTTGCTTTCTTCTCCTTCTGAAATGCCCATAATTAAAATATTTTTTGCTTCATAGTATCCCATGGATCTTGTAAGCTTTGTTCATTATTTTTTATTGTTTTCCTTTTTTCTTTTTGTCTTTCTGTGTTATTTCAAAACTGCTATCTTCAAGATCAGAAATTCTTATTTTCTGCTTGATCTAGTCTGTTGTTGAGACCCTCAGATGTATTTTTTTATTTCATTCAATGAATTCCTCAATTCCAAGATTTCTACTTGTTTTTTTAAAAATGATATCTACCTCTTTGTTGAATTTTTCAATCAGATCATGAATGGTTTTATCTGATTTTGTTGAATTGTTAGTCTCTATTCTTTTGTATATCAGTGAGTTCCCTTGAGATCATTAATTTGAATTCCTTTCCTGGCAAGTCAGCAATTTCTGAATCTTTGGGATCAGTTATTGGAGCATTATTTTTGTTGTGTTAACCTTGTTTTTTCATGTTTCTTGTTTCCCTGTGTTGATATCTGTGCATCTGGTGGAATAGTCACCTCATTGAGTTTTGTAGAGTGGCTCACATGGGGAAAGACTTCCACCTGTAAACGTGTCTTAGGGTATTGATTGCATAGAGTGCAAGGGCTTTGTTCAGAATGAATGCAGTAGTGTAGACTCTGCATAGTTTCTTCAGCTGTAATCCACTTTCACTATGTCTGTGAGTGACTCAATGGCATATGCTTTGGAGGTTTGTGACAGTAGTGGCACAGCTTTGCCACAGGAGGTATCACTGGGTTGGTTCATAGGCTTGGGGTGTGCACTTGCACCCTGTGGGTCAGTCATCTCAGGAGCTGACTCACTGGGGCTGCAGTTGCTGGACTGATTCTCAGGCAGGGGGTGTGAGTGTATGGAGTTTCAGGGTCTCCAGGACTAGTTTATCAGTGGCAGGGTCACCATGCCGCTCTCTGACCAGGGGTGGGTCTGCCAGCGATGTGTCAATCAAGCTGTTTCTAACTTGAATACGTGTGTGTGATGGCTCAGAGACGGCTCAGTGGCAGGTCTTCCAGGGCCATGACAGCTGAACTGTTTTTCTGAGCCAGGGGCATGGGTGTGCTTTGGCTCAACGAGCTGAGTGCAGGCCTGCTGGTGGCCCTTTTGCTGTGCCAATTCTTGGGGCCTGATGTGAGGTTGGGCTTCCCTCAGTGGTTCATGAGTTGGTCTGCCAAGGGTGGTGTTTCTCAGGAAGTGGGTGAGGTCACTAGGCAGGGCTGCAATAAGGGGTCCAGCCACTTCCCAGTTAGTGGGTGGGGCTGTTAGGCAGACCCCCAGCGAGAAAGCCTGTCCAGCTGCTTTTCAGACTGCCGGCAAGACCTCTAGGTGGGACTGTTCTGGGTGCAACTGCCTGGCTGCTTCTCCAGGAGGGACAGATGCACTTTATTTCCACCGGTCTGAGGTTGTATTCATTTGGATGGACTCGTGAGATGTTTTTCTGGGTTGGGAGCTCAGGCTCACACAACTCAGTCAGCTGGTGGGGATGGGGGTAGGGGGAAGAATGGAGTGCAGTCTGCCTGAGGAAAGTCTGTGTGTCTGATCTCTGGCCTGGGATGTGAGGATGCATCAGTTCAGAAGGACTAGGGTTGGCTTCCCAGACTGCAGAACTAGATTCACAGCTACCATGCACCCAGGCTTCAAGGTGCTGGGATCAGGGCATCATAGCCTCTTGTGTGAGTGCACTGGGATGACAACAGAGCCTTAAGGCTGGGGAGGTGCCATGGCTACTGGCCCGAGGACAGGCTACACTCCTGCAATGACTTTGGTTTCAAGCTGGTGTGGTCCTGCATTGGTTTGGGTCACGTGGGTGGGGGGTGGGGATTTCACAATTTGTGCTCCTGTTCTAGAGCAATGCAGTTTGTGTTTTCTAGGTTTCTCCCCAGATTTGGCTCCTGGCTTCTTCTGCCAAATGATCTGCAGGCCTCTGTGGTGAGGCTGGGGTTAGTGTGGGTCCTGTGCCTACCTGTTCACAGCAAAGGAAAATTCCTCCCTCACCAATCCTAGTGTCAGAGATGTGGCAGCTCCATTTCTAACTTTTTGTTACTATAAACTGTATGTAATAAAAATGTTTATGGATATTCTTTTGGCACAGACATGAGCATTTCTCTGGGGGCAGATAGAATTTTTACTCCTAGAACCACAGTTTGCACATGGCATAGCCAGTGTGAAAGCTCTGAGTAATGGTATTCCTGGGAAGCCTGATCTTCAGGGCTCTGGAGCTCTGACATTGGGACAGAAGCACGTTCCTCATGGGCCTCTTCATCTGAGTTTGCAGCTCAGGCTTGGCTCTGGTGATGCCAGGCTGCCCTTGGAGAGAGTGAGACAGACAAGAGCTGCTTCTGTTGCTTCTGCAGGTGGTCTTCACCAGCACAGTCCCCAGGAAAGGAAGTAACATGGACAGAATGAACTGTGAGACCAGAAAGGCAGAAAAGGAAGCTCCGTGGTGGTAACATAGGGAAAGTAGGATGAGGGATTAAAGGTAGCCTTGTGCCTGGGTGAAGTGGACAGTGGAAATGTGGTGGCCACAGCTGCAGGTGCGGGTGTCTGTCAGGCTGAGGGGACCTGTGGGTGCATGAGAGGTGGAGTAAGCAGGAGGAGGGGAAAGGGTCAGGTCTCTTCTCTTTCTTGGGAGTAGCCAACTTAGTGATGGCTTTTATTCCCATTAGTGAGAGGAATAGGCACAGGGCAGGCCTTAAAGCAGAACAGAAACCTCTAGGAGCAACTGCAGGCATTGAACCCAGAAACTTCTCAGCTGTTTGTGGTGGCTGTGGATCTGCTATAGGTCAATTCTAAAAGAATGTTCCAAGTTGTGGAGAACTCCATGGAGAGTTTTATGCACCCAGATTGAAGGGGTACCTACTCTTGCAACAAAGTTCAGGATGAGGGGACTGACCCCATTCTCCTGGAGAAAGGGATGGACAGAGAGCAGGCTTGCAGGAAGAAAACTGACCCTTGAAGAGAGTTATTTTAAGTTCCACAGGAATGAAACTTTTAGATATGTAATATCTAAAGAGGATTTTTCAGAAGTTTTGCCGTGTAGAACACTTGCTATCATTGAAGATAGATGGACGCCAGCCAGGACCAGCATGACTTGGTCTCAGGCAGGCTAAAATCACCCCTTTCAGCAACTTTCTAAATGGGGGTGGTAATGACTCACCCCAGACAGGGGAAAAGGGGTAGAAGAGAGGAAGCAATGGGCATCACCTGAGAGCAGTGACAGCAAGTGGCTTTGATACCTGGAACCTGCAGGTGGGGCCTGGCCACCTTCTCAGACATCACCTGGGGCCCACGGGGAACCCCTCCACTGCCTGTCCATTCTGAGCAGGGAGCCTGCATCTGTCATCTAAAGCACTGAGGGAACACAACAAAAGGTCGTATTTGGGCCAGGCCAATTGAGAAAACGCCTAAGTGTACTGTAACTTCTAAGCTTCAACTATTGTCCATTGAATCAGTGAAGTATTTTATCTCCCAAAGGGAAGCATCTCTTTAGTAATGATAATTTACAATATGTGCATAGCACTTGCCTCGTAAGCATCGTAAAGCTGCTTTAGCCTTTACAGCACTGAAATAATGCAAAGTCTGGAGCCTGTACTAGCTCTTTAAGGGTCTCAGAAAGAGGGATGGATGGGAGGGTGTTGGGCATGGTGGAAGAGGGGTCCAGAGAAGGAGGAAAGGGCATGGGGAGGGATCTGGCGGGCACTCATGACAGTTGCTTGCTGCGATGGGGAAAGCTGTGCTGTGATCCGTAGATGGACATGGGCCCTCAGCTCTGAAGTCTGCTCCACAACTCAGCAGCTACTTGACCTTGGGAAAATTAGACTGGAAAATGAGGGGAGGGAGCAGGGCATGTGGGGAAAGTCAAACGCACTTCTCGGGACTTCCATAAGGTGTCGATGACATAATGAGATGGCTTGTTCTCTGCTCAGCATGTGGTCAGTGATGGACAAACGCGGGGCTGGGAAGAGAGATCTGGGTGGGCCTTTGTTCCAGCAGCTGGAAAAGATCATTTAGCCTCATGCATGAGACCCCATCATACCCAACTTCCCCAAGCAGTGCTTGTGTTCTGGGCCATGTCACTAGAGGAGCTGCCCTGGCCTCCCCCGGGGTCCCCACAGCCAGGCCTTCCTGGGTGTCTCCCTCCCTGAAGCCCTGCCCTCTCGCCCAGCTGGCTTTGATCAGGCTCTGAACTGTCTTCATTTGTCCTTGTTTATGTTTCCTTGCAAACAAATGTCACATCTGTCCCACGCAGCCTGTTCTTAGTCGGCTAGCTTCTAACCCCATGTGGACAGGGGCAGGTTTCTACTCGCCCCAGCCCCGCTTCCTGCACCCGGGGAGCCAGAGGCTGCCATCTGACCCAGAGGCTGATGCTGGGTCTGGGGCTCCAGGCTGCAGAGCAGGCTAGGCACAGAGTGGCCGGGAGGTGTGGGGCCTATAGGGTTTGTTCCAGACTCATTAGCATTTAAATAAAACTAGAAGTAATTTATTGCTTATATTCCCACATGATTATTGTAGAAAAATTAGAAAATCAAGGTAAACAGAAGGCTGGGTGACCACTTTCTCACATGAAGATAAGTGTTAAAGCTTTGGTATGTGTATGTCAGACTGAGTGCGTGTGAGTGTATATACAGGCATATCCTAGGGTTTACATGAAGAGTTATACGGTGTATATTTACTCATGATATTGTGAATATATTTTTTCATGTTCTTTATTAACTGTATTGTATTCTATCATGTAGCGGTCTCTTAATATCTAACTCAGGATTTATCAAACTCTAACCCAGCCAACTTAGCCCAAGCTGCAGCTCCAACACTCAGGCTACTTCTGCACTCACTCACATAAACAGCACTGCATGACAACGTGCTGTGGGGTCTTGGGGTGCTGAGATGGACGGTGTCATAGGTTTAAACTTTTTGCTGCCTATTGGCAGAAAATTTGTTTCAACTTACTTTTCCACCAGAAGATACCAGTTCTGGACCTGGTGTTGGTTTAACTTTTTTTAAAAATGAAGTGCTCCATCTCATCTAGCTAATACAACCGAGAACACTAGGCCCCCAGGAACTGGGAACCAGGAAGCTGTGCTCGCCTCCCTGTGTCTCTGCCTCTTCATCCAGAGGAGGGGAAGAGCCCTGCCATGCCCACCGTTCTGGGTTTCTGTGAGATCATTTGATGGTGGAGTGCCCCTTTCTAAATTGGGACGCACGTGCAGGTGGGAGGGCTCTGAGCACCGCCCTGAAGGATTATGGAGCAGCCCACACTGTGGGAACTGTTCCAGAAAGCTGGAATTACCTCAGGAAAGGTGCTTAAGGGCTTGAAATCACAGCCAGGACTGTGGGCTCTGGCCGTCACCTGTGGGTGCCCAGTAGTGTGATGGGGAATTCTTAACAACCCGACGCCTGTGGAGGAAAGGCCTGATTTCAGCCACTGCGGCTTACCATGGTGTAAAGACGCCCACCAAGCCCTCTTACCAGTCACCACTGGTTGCAAAATGTAGAAAAATCATAGGGAGTGGAGAGTATTGAGTATTTATTACTTCTATGTTTAAGATAATTTATTGAATTGTAAGTTTATATGATTTTAATTTTGATAATGGCTGTGTTCAACAACTGGCCTGCAAAGTCTTTGAAAGATTTAGCACTGGTACTCCCAAGCCAGTACCAGCTGACCCCAGCACAGCGCTGATGCCCTTCTTGGGTAGGAACTCATTAAAAATGTGAGTCATTTTTCCACCTTTGCAGAGGAATGGTTATACCGGCTACCCTGACTTTCATTTTGTACATGCAACTGAGGGCTACACAATGGAAATCTGAGCTGTTTTGATTCCAAATGTTTGGCACATATATTTTTAAAGTGTCCAGTATTAGACTTTGCAAAGACTGAACCTGGGGGTTCTGCTAAAACATCTGGTACGTGGCCACGCAGCCGAGGCCCCGCCACCAGGGCCCCCGCACACATCTCGTGCAGAGACAGACTCTGTTTCCACAACCTCTTCACTGAGGTTTCACAGATCCGTTCTCAGTTCCCTCTCTTCTTGCCTTTAACTATCTTAGTTTGGCTTTATTGTGATCAATTTAATTTGTTGTGGGCTGGGTGGTGATGTCTGCAGTGTGACTGTTCCTATCATGTTACCCATGTTTGTTGCCTGCAACTTCCCAATAATCTGATTTGAATTTGTGTATCCATTGTGGTTCAAGTATGAACCATTCATATTCTTCCACTAAGCCAGGTAAATAATATAAAAAACTTATCTTTTGTCCTTTTCTGTTATATTTCACTGTAACATACCACGACCTGTGAATTTGTGGTATGTAAACAGTCTATTCCATGTTGTATCTGATAAAGTAATAATACATTTGCTGAGTTCTCTTCAAGTTTATAGAAAATCATTTTATGACTATAAATCAAAATATAAATAATATGCAAATGCTTGTAGTCTTGTTTTATAAATAATAAATAATTCATATATGCCCCTTCCAATCTTTACCATATTTGTTGAATTTCTGACAGCCAGTGTGGGTTTGGGATGGCTTCTAAATACTCCCTTCATGCACTGGATTGAGGCTGACTTCCTGCGTCCCACCTCCGAGGGCAGGGCTTCTCTCTCTCCGCAGACTGTGGGCGCCCGTGGTGCGGCTGGTGCAGGTGGTACGAGTGGGTCAGGCGGGAGGTGCACAGCTCCCGCCACTTCTGCCCACTCCCTGTGCATGGTGGATGTGCGAGAGCCTAGTTCTGCCCTGCTAAAGTTATTCCCCCTGACCATGAGCTACTCCATGGACAAGCTGAGCACCTGGAGTGGAGGGGGGCCCCAGAGCCAGACCTCCCCACTGGACAGAGCTCAGGAGCCTGGGTTGTGAGATGTAAGGGAGTGGGAGGGGGTGCGCTTGGAGCCAGTGTCCCAACCAATATCTAGACAGTCTCATTGCACTGCAGGGGACATGGCAGGCAGCCCACGAGCATAGCTGGATGGACTTCTTCATCTTCTGGTCCCTAAGCCTTGGCCTCAGGCTTCCTGGGGATGTTCCTGTGGAATTTCGTGTAACCAGATGCAGCTTTCCAGAAGACCCCCACTCTGCCCCTGCTTCATCCCAGGAGGTACTGGGATCCACTTGAGACTTTGGGTGGCGTGCTGGGGAAGGGACAGTCGCTGGCTTCCCCGTTTGTTAAGTATCATCTCTCTGAAGGATGGGGTGAAGAGAAGCCAGTGTTAAGACAGGACTTCGCAATAGCTGTCCTAATTGTGGGGATAGAAATCAATTATCCCAGGTCTGCTCAGGGGTTCTCTGTGAGAACCCGTGCTGCCTTCCAGCAACAAGACGTCCACATGCCTTGGATGGTAGTTGAAGGGTGCACAGGGGTAAGCACAAGCGTACTTAGCAACTGAGGCAATTCACTGTCCGCCTTTGGGGTCCCGGGATCTCACCCTCCAAGTCGGAGCTGTGGGCCATGCTGCCGGAAGGTTCACGCAGTTTGAGTTAGCAACTGTGGCCCAAGAGCTGTGGCCTGTGGCAGCCCATTTTGGACATAGAGAGAGAAAAAACCTGGCCCTTTCCCCAGAGCTCCCAGTGAGGCTCTCTAAGAACATGCAAAGGGGGCGGCTAGTGGCTGGCACGCTGGAGCTCCTGGGTCATGTGTGTGTCGTCCCCCTCGGATGTCCTCCTTCCCATCTGAGATTGCCCTTCCCAGGAAGTGTGGTTGGAAGAAGACAATCTGCATCCAGTGACCTCGTGGGACACTCGCATTCACACAGAGCCAGAGCAGGAGGGAGGCAGGCTCTGGGCCAAGGAGGGGCCCTGGCCTGGTCCTCAGCCATGGACTGCCTGAGGACCCAGCCCCAGGGGCGGCCCCGTCCCTGCTCTCTGATGACAGAGAAGGCCTAGGCTGTTTGTGTGGGCGCCCGGAGGTGAAGGTCAAAACCCGGAGACAGCGGCAAACAAACCACGCTGAAGGAGCAGTCTGTTATTAAGTCTAAAGGAAAACAGCAGATCTCCGTCCCAATGTGCCTGAAGGAGCGGAGGAAGAGCTCCTTGTGCTGTGTTTCTCTGTGGCTGGGTTCTTTCTTATGTTGTCTACTGACTCACTGAGTTTTAATAGTTATAAGCAGCAACAGAAAATGAACTCAAAAGATATTACTTGCTTATTCTAATCCTCAACTTGTCTGATAGCTTCTGGCACTTTCTCTGCAGCCTGAGCACCAGGATGAGGTCATCCTCAGTTTCTGGGGATTAACCTTTGCTGGGAGACATTCCCCATTCCTGAGTCCCCTGATACATGTGCAGCATCCTCTGGGGCGGCTCCCCACTTCTCTCTGTTCTGCAAATGTTAAGTCCAATAATAGTAGTACCTTGGGGAGGGTGGCAGGGTAGTTGCCCCCTCCCCTGCCCCCCGGGTCCCTGTTTTCAGTGGGAAGAGACCAGCACTGACCACTTGAAACACCTTTACACAGCGGCTCGGCCATGGAAATACCATGACCAAGACCAACGCACCATCCTGGGAACGGCGGGCTCCTTGGCCAAGTGGACAGGCTGTTTCCAGGCTCTTTGACCCTGAAGTGAATGATCTGATTCTCCCTATAGCCTGGATCTCTGGAATTAGAAGTGAAGGGAAGGGAGATGTGGCGTCTCCACTTCCCGTCGTAGCTGTGGCTCATTTGTTTCCTGTTAACCTTCTTCCTCGCTGAGAAAAACAGAGGCTGGGAAGAGTGGGTTTTGGAAGGAACGTGAAGACTGGAAAAGACTCCAGGCCTTCCTGATGAAGTCTGGGGCTCACATGCAGTGTGTGAAATGAATTGGCCAGGAGTCAGAGCTCCAAGAAAGTGCTGTGTTCGTCCTTTTGGGGTTTTGCACACAACCCTGTTGGCTGCAGTGAAGCAGGGAGGTTCCTGGCAAGGCTGGAAAACCAGCTGGAAAACTGCAGGGGCTGGGATGCAGGGGGATGGGCAGGAACCCTGTATGGGTGGTCTCAGCTGATTGTCTGCATGGAGCAAGCAGAGGAGCTGGGACAGAGCCCTTCCCAGGGACTGAGGCGGCCCAGAGGCCATGTGAGGGTGAAGGACTATTGCACACCCGGGAAGCAGCCCATGGGGACAGCTCAGGGCAGCCTGGACAAGCAGCCCTGCTTCCCAGCTTGAGATGGAAGCCCCCAACCTCAGCCCTCCCACCTGTGCCTCACCAAGCCCCTCTGAGCCTCCAACTTTCTTATTTACCTGGCAAAATCATTGAGAAGATTGGGAAGAACATACGTAGTTTCTGGGGGGAAAAGGAGCTGACTCAAGGGACTTTTGGTGTTTTGACCAGAAACTGTAAGGCTACAGACAAAAGCAAGTGTATGGAAACACTGTAATCTCGTTGGTAAAGTTTCTTCCCATCGTGGAAAACACACTGTACTGTAGTTGGTAAAGTAGTTTCCCATGGGAGTGAAAGTTAATTCCAAAGCTGCTGTACATGAGCACTGGGCTTGAACAGTAGGTAAATGAATAGGGTGGTGGGAAGCATCTTCCCAAGTTGCCCTGGGAAAACCACAGTGCCCACTTCACCCTTGGGGCCAGGAAGGCGCATGGAGCATAAACACTGGGATGAGCTGTCCCACTGGAACATATTCAAACATTACAGGGAAAACCACAGTCCACTGAATTACCATGGTATGTAACAAACTGCCCCCAAACCTATGCTCGCAGTTTCTGTGGGTGGGAGTTCAGGCTGTGCACAGAGGGGATAGCTTGTCCCCTCTGCCACGACCAGGGCCCCAAGCTGGAAAAGTCCCAGCCTGGGAGGCAGAAACTTCTGCAGGCGCCTTCTCTCCCACGTGTGGTGGTTGGTTGAGCTCTTCACTGGGCAGTTGCCCAGAACACTCCATGTGGCCACACCACGTGGCCTGGGCTTCCTCACAACACGGCTGAGTTCAAAGGAGAGTAGAGAGAACCTTCAGGAAGTCATATTATCTTTTATGGCCTAGCACTGACGGTCACAAAGTATCACTCCTCTGCATTTGTCAGTCGAGGCGACTCCAAAGCCCACCCAGATTCAGGAAGAAGGACCCTGTCATGTGGGGTGGAATATAGATTGTCATGGCCATCTCTGGCAAACTCCTTCTCCGCAGGCTCACCTTACCCTTCTCTTCCCTGAGGTCAACACTGTTCTCAGTTGGGAGCAATTATTTTCAGATCTCTTCTGTGCCTTTACATACATAGAAAACATAGAACTTGGTTTGTGCCTTTGGGGGAGGGGTAGCATGTTTAATTTTTCCATAAGTGGAATCATCTATGTATGCCCTTGCACCGTGTATTTTCATTTAATATGAATTTATTTATTAGCACATGTAGGCCTCTTTCTTTTTATTGTGGTGCAGTATTCCACAGTTTGGTTATGTTGTAATTTATTTAACCATTTCTTTATTTTGATGGATCTTAGGAGTGTTTGCTGGGTTTTTTTTCCCTATTATAAATAATGCTGCAATAAATATTTCTCTGCATGCTATTTTATGCACACAGCACAAAATGTGACTGTTCCCCAGGAAAGAGATGACAGTAAAGTGCTTGCTAAAAGAGCATGTCCACTTTTAATTTTAATGGGTACCACCAAACTTCCTCTGAGAAAGGTAAGCGACACAGTTCCCAACCAGTTATAAAAGTGCAGTCATCACACAAGGACGTGTCGGATTGCATATACGATGTGGTCTTGCAAGATTATAACTGAGCTGAAAAACGCCTATCGCCTAGTGACGTCACAGCTGTCGTCAATTGTAGTGCAATGTGTCACTCTCGTGTTTGTGGTGATGCTGATGTAAACAAATCTGCACGACCAGTTGTGTAAAAGTCTAGCACATACAATTACTGCGTGTATAGTACCTAATACTTGAAAATGGTAATAAACAACTATGTTACTGGTTTATGTGTTTACAATACAATACTTTTCATTGTTATTTTAGAGTGTATTCTTTCTACTTAAAAAAAAAAAGTTAACTGTAAAACAGCCACAGACAGGTCCTTCAGGAAGTGTTCCAGAAGAAGGCATTGCTGTCACAGGAGACGACAGCTCCGTGCGTGTGATTGCCCACGGAGCCTTTCCAGTGGGACGAGATGTGGAGGTGGAAGACAGGGCGTTGATGAGCCTGACCCTGTGTAGGCGCAGGCTAATGTGTGTGTTTGTGTTGTCTTAGTTTTTGACAAAAAAGCTTAAAAGGTAAAAAAATTAAAAACGAATAAATAGAAAAAAGCTTACATAATAAAGATAGAAAGAAAAAAATTTTGTACAACTGTACAATGTTTGTGTTTTAAGTTGTGTTATTATAAAAGAGTCGAAATGTTAAAAAAATTGAAAAGTCTATAAAGTAAATAAGCTAAGGTTAATTTATTATTGTAGAAAAAACCTTCTATAAATTTGGGGTAGCCTGAGTATGCAGTGTTTACGAAGCCTGCAGTGTGTGCAGTGGTGTCCTAGCTTACACCTTCACTCACCACTCACTCGTGACACACCCGGAGCCACTGCAGTCCTGCAAGCTCCGTTAATGGTAGGTGCCCTACACAGGTGCACCCGTTTTCTCTTTTCTACAGTATTTTACTGTACCTTTTCCATGTTTAGATGTATTTGGATACACAAATACTCACTATTGTGTTACAATTGCCTACAGTACTTGGAATAGTAACATGCAGCACAGGTTTGCAGCCTAGGAGCCATAGGCTACGCCATATAGCCTAGGTGTGTAGTAGGCTGTACCTTCCAGGTTTGTGTGAGTCTACGATGTTCTCACAAAGACAGAATTGCCTAGTGATGCATTTCTCAGAACGTGTCCTGTTGTTGAGCAATCCATGACTGTGTTCGTTTCCCCGTGTCCTCACCAGCACTTGGTATTTTTAACTCTTGCCTATCTCATGGGTGAAAATGATGCACTGCATATTATGTATTTTTAAGTCGTAGTTCCTTTATTACAGTTAGATGGAGCACCTTCTCATACATTCATCAGCTGTCTGCGTCTCTTCTCCTGGGACTGCCTGTTCATTTCCTTTACTCATCTGTCTGTTCAGTTTCACTAAAAGGCAGGGAAATGCAAATTGAAACAGTTCATTTTTTTAAGCAATAAAGTTAAAAAAGGTGGATGACAAAGCTTCTCAATGCTCGTGAAGACTGATATCATTTAAGTGGAGAAAAACCACCCTATAATTACAAATGCTAACTTATATTTTCTTTCTCCACATTTTTTATTAAAACATGACCTCTGAACCATATGAAAATATTCATAGTTGTTTCATGAGAACGAAATTGATTTTTTTTAAAACAGTGAATAAAATTTTTCAGCATCATTTATTGACTGAGTTTTCTTTTCCCTCAAGACATACTGTTTATTTCACTCCTTAACAATCTCAAAACATAATGTCATCTATTTCTGGACTACCTTTTGTCTTCCACTGATCTACTTATTTTTCTGCCGGTAACCCCCCCCCCCTTTTTTATAAGTCAAGTCTCTGTATTTATTTGGTAAGAAAGAACACATTTATGATATTTTCTCTTCCAACCAGGGAACGTTGTCTCTGCTGGCACAGGAGTGACTTTTTATCTCTCAGTAGAGCTTTGTAGTGTTTTCCTCCACGTGGCGGCCTCACCTTCTGGAGAGGAGTACATTCCTAGGTGCTGGATGTGTTGGTGATGTTGGTGTTGCTTTTGGAATATTGGGATTACTTTCAGGCCATCACCTTTTTAATGTTTGGAATTTGGAATTCAAAGGAGGAGAGGTGGAGACTGAGCAGGGGCTGGGAAAGACCAGCGGCAGAGGGAATCTGTGAGGAGCGTGTTCAAATGCTAGGACATCCTGGAGCAGAGGTGGCGGGGGCATGTGCAGGCCGATGGTGGCTGGGGTGTCTGTGCACATGGAGAAGGACAAGGGGACTCTCAGAGCCACAGTGTGAGAGAACCAGCCTGTCCTGGAGCCGCATAGGTCTGAGGTGCAGAGAGGAGCTCTGCGAGGTAGTGGCCCCTTGTCAGCCCAACACGGTCATCTTGTGTGTTTTTACTGATTTGACAGAATGCTCGTTGATGTGTCGAATGTTATTCCAGACCCTAGGACATCTCTACCCTCCTGAGCTTACACCCAGGGACGCAGGGCAGAGCCGGGAGCAGGCACGAGGGAGAGCATGTGTGAGAGCCCGGGTGTCTGGGGAGCAGCGAGGAGGCTGGAGCCGCTGGAACTGAGTCAGGGGGAGGTGGGGAGGGCACGGAAGGAGCTAAATGAAGCCTGGGTGGTGACTTTGAGATCGTGGGGTGGAGGCGGGATTTTTGGTCACTGGCTGTTTCCACCGTGGAAAGTAGGCTCACTTAGATGTTGGATGATGACTGTACATATGTGAGCAAATGTGTGGTTAAGTGAAGGGTGTAAGTTTGTGTGCACATGTATGTGTGTGGTTAAGTGAATACATGTGTGAATTTGTGTGTGTGAGTGGGTTGTGTGTGTGTGTGTGTGAATATGTGTGGGTATGTTTATGTTATTGTGTATGTGAGTGTTCATCTGTCCCAGTGTATGTGTGTCTTAGTGATCATGTATGTGTGTTTATGTGTGAGTATATGCACGTTTATGTGTGTGTGTTTATGTGTTTGTGTCTTTATGTGTGTGTTTATGTGTTTGAGTGTGTGTTTTGTGTTTGCACGTGTCCCTGACAATACACAAAAGAAAAGGTCCCGGGGGAAAATAAGCTCATCTTGGGAAGCCTCTCCTGGAATCTTGGCTGGGTCTCTGTCCTTGCCATGAGTCACAGAACAGAATGGTGTCACTGATGAGGTCAAAGAATAAATCCAGGATCCTAGTGACCACAGGGAGCCCGGCGACCACTTGGGCTGGGACCAGATGGAGGGCATCAGCACAGCCAAAGCCAACTCTTACCAAACAGCCAGAACACTGAGACACTGGGCCCTGTTTTCAAATCATGAAATGCCACTTCACAGACCACAGGGGAGAACAGTCAACAACCGATGGGACCACCCTCAGCTCGACCAGCTCTGAGTCTACAGAGGAGAGTGTGAAAGTGTGCCGGCCAGGTGGGCCAAAAGCAAGGGTGGGAGGGCGCAGCCAGGTGTGTGCCTGGGGAAGGAGGCTGGGGGGGAGGCTCCTGGTCGACCCATGATGCTGTTACCAAAGGGATGTGCTGATGGTAAAAACGGGTGGTGGGGGCCACGGAAATTGGTATTTATGGGATATTGGGCATGGCCTAGACGGTTGT
Organism: Cynocephalus volans; assembly: GCF_027409185.1. Taxonomy (NCBI): domain Eukaryota; kingdom Metazoa; phylum Chordata; class Mammalia; order Dermoptera; family Cynocephalidae; genus Cynocephalus; species Cynocephalus volans. The sequence continues at coordinate 225,126,726 of NC_084461.1, forward strand.
TGTGAGTATATGGGTTATTTCAGGAGATGTGTGGATGAAAATGTAAAACGTTAATCATTACGTATTTATTTTAATGTGTTCAAAAAAATAAAATTAACGTGTCAATCCTGTGATTTTAGCAGTGATATAAAAATTGCTTCATAATAAATTGATGAAAGTTAATCCAGAGCATGGGTTTGAAGACCACTAGGGTGTGTCCGTGGGCAGCACCTAAGAGTAACACCCGTTCTCGGGCTGAGTGGCTCCACCAGTCATTTAAACTCTGTGCCTCAGTTTCCTAATCTGTCAAATGGAAATCATAACCATGCAATTTCTTAGGGTTGTTTTGAATATTAAAGGAGTTAAAACATAGCAAGCATTTACATGGTTATGAGGACATAGTAAGTGTTCAAAGAGAAGGCAAGATGCCCCCAGTGAGTAAGACAGAGACATGTCACAAATGGGGAAGGGGGCATCGGGTGGCCCGCCAAGCACCTCCCATGCGTTGTTTTCTAAATGGGCTTTACTGAACTGTCATTTATGTACACAAACTTCACCAATTTTTTTTTTTTCGTGGCTGGTTGGTACAGGGATCAATTCCTGCACCCTGGTGTTAAAAACACCATGCTCTAACCAACTGAGCTAACCGTCCAGCCCTACCTACTTCACCAATTTTAAGTGCACAATTTCAAGATTTTGACACGTGTACATTTGTGTAACCACCACTATAATCAAGATACAGAACATCTTCAGGATGCCTATCATTCCCTTTGTGCCCTTTAATCAGCCCCCCACGTGCCCCCAGCTCTTAGCAACCACGGATCTGTTCTCTATCCCGATTTGCCTTTTCTAGAATGTCATCTAAATAGAATCATATACTATGCAGCCTTTGTAACTGGCTTCTTGTATTTGGGATAATGCATTAGAGGTCTCGTCCCTTAGGCTGCACATATCAGCAGCTCATTCCTTTTATCTGTGAATAGGATTGCACCGTATGGATGCACCACAATCTGTTTAGCTGGTCACCAGTTGATGGCATTTCTGAGTTGTCAAGTTTCTGGTGATTGCACTCACACATGATTTGATCTCTATCATCATATCCATAATTTATCGATAAAATCTCTTGGTCTTCAGCATTTCATGGCCTTTCTGAGTTGAGTCAGGTGTTTGGTGATTGCATTCACACATTATCCCATTTTTAAAATCACCCCACGCCGTAGGCACTATCACCATCTCCACTCTGCAAGCGACAGGCACGGGGAGGTGAAGGAACGTGCCCGAGGGCCCCCAGAGCCTGCACCCTTCCAGAGCTCACGGCTCATGAGGGTAGGCTGTGGCACTGACCCCTTGGGGGACACTGACGAGCATGTATTTCCGCTTCTCAGGGACAACAAAGAGAGAAGAGTCATCTGCGTGGCGGGGGCCTACCATTCCCCTGGAGGAGGACTTCTGCGTGGCCACCAGGGCTCGGGGCATGCTGAGCTGGACCAGCTCCCCGACCTCGCAGTCGTCCTCCGAGTACCAGTCCTACTCCCGGTACCAGTCCTGCTGCCCCTGCACGTGCGACGCCGAGGACGCCGGCCCGCAGAGCGTGTGCGCCTTCTACACCCGCGTGCAGACCGTGCGGGGCGTGGCGGTGGCCTGGGAGACCGAGGCCGGCTTCGAGCCGGTCAGCAAGAAGCCCCGCATTCACGAAGCCCCATTCGTCAAGAGGCAGCGGCGGACAGGCTCCTCCTTCGAGACGGCGTCCGACGCCGACCTGCGCTGGGAGCTGGAGGCCTGCGAGCACGGCCGCCGCGCGGAGCCCGACGACGCGGAGCCGCTGCAGCGCCGCCTGCACGAGCTGCGGGCGCCCCCGGACTGGCTGGTCACCACCGCCTGCGGGCTGCGCTGCGTGGCCTGCTGCAGGGTCTTCCCCACGCTGGAGGCGCTGCTGGAGCACGTCCAGCACGGCGTGCGCGAGGGCTTCAGCTGCCAGATCTTCTTTGAGGAGATGCTGGAGAGAAGGCGGGCCCAGCGCCAAGCGCAGGACCAGCAGCTGGAGCAGGAGGAGCAGAGCCCTTCGGACCACAGCGCGGGTTCCAGGCCCCACGACACGGGGCTCCAGCCGCCGCCACCGCCGCAGTGAGCCGGCGGTGACGAGCCCAGCCCTGCGCTCACCGCCAGCACCCGGGATCAGAGCCACCAGGGCAGGGGGAGAGGACCAGGGCTGCGTGGGAAGGCAGCGAAGGGCACGCAGAGCAGCGAGGGCCGTGGCACAGGACGGAAGGAGCCCTTCCCAGGGGCTCAGCGGGCGGGCCAGAATCCAAGAGGGCTTCAAGTGTTTCCGATGGTGGGCACAAGACGCGCAAACGTGTGGCCAGGGGGATTTCTATTTTTGCTGGTGGAACAAGCCGGTCCACGCTTGCTGTGTAAGTCGTAGACGTGACTCACAAGAGAGCCAACAGCCAATGAAGCTTCGGCCCTATTTTTTTCATTGTTAGAATCCGTCAGATGCCCTAGTTCTATGTCTTATGTTATTGAGATTAAACTTGAATAACTCAACATTGAAGGCGGTGACTAATTGAGTGAACCATGACATCAGGTTGGATGCACAGTAGATGCCATTTCTGCAGGTTGCAAACTAGACACCAGGAGACAGGTTGTAGTGGTCTGTTTTGTGTTGTTATAACAGAATTCCTGAGACTGGGTAATTTATAAAGAACAGAGGTTTATCTGGCTTGCGTTTCTGGGACAGCTGCATCTGGCACAGGCCTCAGGCTGCTTCTACTCATGGTGGAAAGAAGAAGGCAGCCGGTGGGTACAAGCAGGTCACATGGCGAGAGGAAGAGAGAGAGGGGAAGAGGGGGCAGAGGCAATGGCAAGGCAAGGGGGGCACCACATCAGGAGATTTGGGGAACCCAGATGAGGGGCCCCAAGCTCAGCTGTTTGATCAGGAGGAAAAACTTTCCAGAAAAGGTGATGCTCACAGGGCTGGAGGACAGACAAAGTAAGCTAGACCAGGGTTTCTCAACAGCTGCACTGTCGATATCAGGGCTGAGTGATTCTTGGTTGTGGGGCTGTCCTGTCTGCTGCATCCCTGGCCTTTACCCACCAAATTCCAGTAGCATCCTCTCCCCCACAGTTGTGACAATCAAAAATGTCTCCGGACACAAACAAACATCCCCTGGAGGGAGAATTGCCCCTGGTTGGGAATCACTGAGCTAGACAAAAAATGAGGATCTTAGAAGCGGGAATGGCTCAATATGTTTGGGGAATTGTCCTCCACTGACCTGGCTGGAGTGCTGGAGACATTTATCTCTTCCTGTACTCCATTTGTGTGTGTGTGTGTGTGTGTGTGTGTGTGTGTGTTTAAGGTTAAAAATAATTACGAAAGTACCCATTTTGTGACTGACAGAGCCCTGTGTGGCCGGCTTGGCTATCTCTTCCATTCCATCTCTTAGTCTTCTCTGCTATACTCACTATTCCCCAGTGATCGCCTACCCTGTTTCCTTAAATAATTCAGGTTTTCATAGGGCCTTTGCACTTGCTGTCTCCTCCAAATGGAAAACAACCCTTCTCTGTCTCTCTTTTGGCTGACTCTCTGGCTCATCTTTGAGGTTTCAGCTTAAATGTCACTTTTTCAAAGGGGCTTTCCTCAACCATGCTGCCTTTGCATGTGCTCATTCTAAGTGCAGTTGGTTTTAAGGAGAGAAGTGGCATGATCAGATTCACATTTTGAACAGCCCACTCTGGCAGTGTGTGGAACACAGCTTGGTACAGCAGGCAAAGAAGAAAGCGAGAGTGGAGAGATCACTTGGGAGGCTGTTGCAGAAATCCAGGCCAGGGATGGTGGTGACTTGGACAACGCTGGCCACACTCCAAGAGGGAGAAGAGAGGATGCATTCAAGACATATTTGGGGAATAGTATCCAAAGGACTTTGGGATGGGTGCATGTCAGGGTGGGGGAAAGGAGTTTGTCAGGGTGGATTCCCAGGTTCCTAGCAGGAGTTAATGGGGGGGGGGGGAGAGGTTGTACATTAACTGAGGAACTTTGGAGGAAGATCAGGGGTGTGAGTGTGTTTGCACATGTGTGAGAGCACGTTTGTGCATGTGCATGCATGTGTGTCTGTGTGTGAATGTGCCTGTATGAATATGTGTCTGCATGTGGACATACAGGCATAAGTGCTGGGAGGCGGGGTGACAAAGATTAGTTGGGACACAGTCCCTACTGAGTGCTAAGGGCACGTCCAAGTGGAGATGTTGAGAGGGAAGAGGTTTATGATTTAGAACTCAGAAGACAAGTTTGGATTGGAAATGCAAATTAGGAAGTTAGCAGCATGTGGATGGAACCGTATTGAAAGCCACAGCAGGAGGCGGATGAGACTCACTAGGGAGCTGGGGTAGAGTTAGGGTGTGCCTGCGAAGTAAGGACAAGTGGGGGTGGGTTGGCGGGTGTTTCCTAGGATTTGTCTTCAAAGTCGACAAAAGTAAGAAAAGATCGTTTTTAGAAGTGGTGAACAGTGTTAAGCGCTAGAGCGAGCTGCAGTGAGCCGAGGATGAAAGGTTTTTATTTCCTTTCTCACATGGACATTGCTGATGGCCTCGGTGGCTGAGAAAGGCAGGGTCAGACGAACACTGGTCAGTAGCCGACATGAGATGCACACTGGAGAGGAGTATTAGACAACTGTGCCGGCGAGCATGTTTAAGAAGGAGACAGCCATGGCTGTAACTGGACAAAAAGAAACTAAAACAAGGGACAAAGATGAGAGAACAAGTTGATGTGTTAATGAGAATGATCCAGGAGAGAGGGAGAGACTGATAATGCAAGGAAAAAATGGGGAAGTCTAAGGAGACGAGCAAAGCAGGAGAGAGGGCTGAGCAGAGAAGGAGAAACTGGCCTTGAAAAGGCTGCTCTCTGCTCCCTGCCCTGTTGTGTGCAGATGGGTAGGTTGGTCCATCAGGGCTTTGGAGCCAGAATGATGGAACCTGAACTTTTCCCCCTGAATCTACAAGGTGCTCCACAGGGATTCCAAGCAAGTCAGACCTGCACTTGTGAAAGGTATGTCTGGAGAACATGGGAAGTGTGGGAGCAAGCATGGCTGGTGATGGGAGTCCAGTTAAAGAGCTGGTGGCAGGGCGAGTTCACAGGAGGTTTAGAAGACTGATGCCACAGAGTGTGGCAAGTGTTTGATGTGAGTGGTGAGATTCAGGTGTTCAGAATGACCTCCAGGTCTTTTCCCTGGTGGCTGGTCAATGTTGGTGCCATTTGCAAATAATGGAGCACTGCAGAAGGAGGAGATTTGCTGGGATGCTGCTAAGCCCACTTTTGAACAAGCTAAGTTCGAGATAGAAACCCTCAGAAGGGAGCTAGATAGAAGGATCTGGGGCTTGGAAGAGTGGTCACTGGGGTGGGGATAATAGCTAATAAATTTAAGAGAAATAATAGCTAATCAAATTTAAGAGAATATAAAAAGAGTAGTTCTACATGACAGTGTTTGGATCATTTCTTTACTAAAGATAGTTAAAAATTATTGCATCTAGCAATACTTCCTACTGAAAGAAAAATCTTATAATTATCTCAGTAGATATTAAAAAATGTAATAACAAACTCATGCATTTATAGTCATTTGATTTTTCAGCAATGGTGCCAAGATAATTCAATGGGGGAAAGAATAATCTTTGCAGCAAATGGTGTTGGGACAACTGGATATCTACATACAAAAGAGTGAAGTTGGATCCCTACCTCACACCAGGTATAACAATGAACTCAAGAGGGATAAGAGCTAAATGTAGGAGCTAAAACTATAAAACTCTTAGAGGAATCAAAGGTGTAAATTCTGAGAATTGAAAACATGTCCACACAAAAACTAGTGTGAATATTCATAGCAACATTATTCTTATACAAAAATACAATATGTGAAATCCAATACAAAAATATGAAAACATTCTACATGTTTATCAAATGATTAATGGCTAAACAAATGTGGTATATTCATACAATGGAATATTATTCAGCAGTAAAAAGGTATGAAGAACTGATCTGTGCTACACATGGATGAGCCTTGGAAACATATGCAAAGTGAAAGAAGCCAGACACAAAAGGCTGCATAATGGCTTTGGGGACTGCCCAGGGACCCAAGACATGGAGAAGGGGACTGGACCCCCCTCCCACAACCAAGCACACTGCACCAGTGCCACAGGGCCCACCTAGGGACCCAAGTCATGGAGAAGGGGACCAGCCCCCCCCCTCCCACAACCAGGCACACCACACCAGTGCCTCAGGGCCTGCCTGGGACCCATGGCATGGAGCTGGGGACCGGACACCTCTCCTACAACCAGGCATAGCATGCCAGCACTTCAGGGCCTGCCCATGGTCCCAAAGCATGGGCCAGGGACCACACACTTCCCACAACCAGACACACCACCAGCACCAAGGAGCATGCCAAAAACATCACCTCCATGTGGGTGGCCCACCACAACCACCACAATAACCATGGCTGCCACAAAAGTAGCCAGATGCCACAACTACCACACAGATGGTCTGCCAGCCACCAGAATGCACTGACACAAGGAGAGTCACCAGCAGAGATAAAGAAGAGGATGTCTCTCTCCACAAAGCCCATTTCAGAGTGAAAGAAGAAGCATCTGCTCTATGATAATATTGGGGGACCTGATCACACCTCTCAGCGTTGGACAGATCATCTAGGCAACAAATCAACAGAGTAACCATTATCCTTTCAGAAGGAGAGAAGAAATCTAGGGTAATTAGAGGGGGTAGGGGGATGGGGATGGGGATGGGGAGAGATTGGACGAGGGGCATAAAGAATAATTATGATTTGTAATAATATATATGCTAGTAATATTGATTTGATCAACATATGTTGAACCCCCAAAATGTGTATAATCAATTTTGATTCAATAAAAGTTAAAATAAATAAATAAATAAATAAATAAATAAATAAAATTCTGCATAATGTGTAATTCTAGGTATATGAAATAACCAAGTAGACAAATTTATAGAGACAGCAGATTAGTGGTTTCCAGGGATTCAGGGAGAAATTGGAGTGATTGCTAAGAGTCTGGGGTTTTTATTTTGGGTGTTAAAAACATTCTGGAATTAGATAGTGGGGATGGTTAACTAAGTTTGTAGATATATTATAAACCACTGAATTGTATACTTTAAAAAGCTGAATTTTATGGTGTGTGTATTATATCTCAATTTAAAAGATATGTAATAAACACAACAATCATTCCTATTACAAATTTCTTAGAAACTAAGAAGAATAATTTTTTCAGATGAAATGAATATTTATTTAAAATCAAAGAGCAAAAAATCTATAGGAGCTCCCATTGAAAATAGGCAAAAAACATCATATATTTCAATTTTTATTTGACGTTGTTCTGGAAGTTATATATATTCATGTTATATATAATGTTATTATATATAATTCATGTTATATATAATGTTATATATAACGGACAGAAAATTATAATTTTCAGAAAAAGACAATATCCTTTGAAAGCTCAAATGGGTTAACTAAAAATTTTTCAAAAAAGAGTTAATCAAAGGTTTGCAGTATAAGACAGATATCAAAAGCTTTCTTATTTATTAGATATGACTAATTAGGAAATAACATAGAAAACATATCCACTAGGTAAACTGAGACTTATGGAAATATTGCAAGAGCAATGAAATGTCCAAGTTATTATCTCTAGTTGAAAATTGTTGATAAATTTTATTTTTCCATAGTTTGCATTATTTTCTAAGTTTTCTATATTGATCAAGTATGGCTTCTAGAATAAAAAGGCAATAAAGCACTTAACTAAACATTATCTCGGTTAGAAGTGACTTTGAGGGCCTTCCTGGTTCACATTTGTGGTCTAAAGTCTAAACTATGAGAACCCCAGTTCTTAATATCTTAATCTTTGGTCCTTTGGAATTAAATTAGCTTTAATTTAAAGAGCATTTGATAATGGATGAGGACCCAGACATCTCAAGGCAGTTAAATTACAAGGTTCCTTTGGGGCTGTGTCCTTATTTGTCGTAAAGGTTGTACGCTGTAAGTGAGAGGGAGATCTCGAGAGACAACTATGGTGGTGGCTCCGTTGAGTGGAAGGGTCAAGAGGTGGAGTCTGGGGAAGGAAACAGGGTCTTGCGAAGAGGGCCGTGCAAGGAGAAATGCAGGGAGTTGAAGGAGGATGAAGGAAGGATGAGGAAGTTGGATCAAAGATGTTAGGAATAACATGTAACACATTGACCAGGAACATGACATCACAAGAGGGCCAGGTAGGGAGACTGTGGGGAAGACAAGCGTCCCATCAAAGGTGGTGAAATCCTGACTGACCTTCCCATGGAGTCAGTGGCCTCTGAGATGCCCAGTAATGGGTGTTGTTATAGGCTGAACTGTGTCCTCCCCAAACTCATGTGCTAAAGCTCTAACCCCCAGTTCCTTAGCATGTGACTGTATTTGGAGATAGGGTCTTTAAGAGGTAATTAAGGTAAAATGAGTTAATATGAGAGGGGACGAATCCAACATGAGTAGTGTCCTTACAAGAAGAGGAGATTAGGACACAGACACACAGAGGGATGACCATGTGAAAACACAGGGAGAAGACGGCATCTACTGCCAAGGAGAGAGGCCTCAGGAGACACCAACCCTGGTCCATCAAGGTGTCAATAGACACCCTGATCTCAGACTTCTAGCCTCCAGAACTGTGAGACGATAAATTTCTGATGTTTAAGCCACCGGGTCTGTGGTACTTTGTTATGGCAGACCGAGCACACAAATACATATTCTGAGATCTGGAACCGGGGTCAGGAAGGTAGCAGCCTAGAGGGCTGAGGTTGGCGCATGTTTTATGTAGGGAGCCTTCCTGGCGGGGGGTCCATAGGAGCACACAGTGAATGCCTCAGAAATATTTGCTGCTGTAAATGCTGGGAATAGCATAAATGCATTTGGGAACAAGCAGCTGATTTTTGGTGGCATTCTCTAGCCCTGAGCACACAAAGTGGGCACCTATCAGAGGGTGTTGCAGAAGGAACTGGGTATGTGAGTATGTGGTAGGTGGCACTCCAAGCCTCTAATGCTTCCTGTGCCAGTGTGACTGATCTGAAGGCCTCAAGGGGAAATGAGATGCGCATGGGGAAGACTAGGATGTGCTGAGCTGTAGGAAAGATGGAACAAAGAGGTTCATGCACATGTCATGTCTAGAGCTCAGAGCCTGGTGCCAGAGCCAGAGACGCTATGTGTGCATGTGTGTGTGTGTGTGTGCATGTGTGGGTGTGGTACCTGCTGTTCTGCACTGGGTCATGCTGACACCTAGCTTAAGACAGAGCACAAGGACCTGTGAGAAGATCCACAAATGCACCAGCTCCTGAGGGCTTATTTCCACTCCTGCACTTGCTACCCATCCAAGCACACATCCAGAAACCACTGAGTAGAGGTACCAGCACTCTCAGGAGAAGACAATGAGGATTCCCCATGGCAGTGTTTGGCAGCCTCGAGTAGTACCCTTTTCAAAGGCCAAGAACATTCTTACAGAGCACGTGCTGACTTAAGTTATTGCTGTTAAAACAACTTAAATAATATAAAAAATATTCAAGTTTATAGTTGCTTTACAGCTGCAAAACAAAAACAAATTTATAAATTAAATACACACACAATTACAACAGAAATAAAACTCAAACTGACCACATTAGTTTTAAGTGACTGTTGAGCTTGATGTTTCTGAAATCAAGTTGCCTCTTATGTGAATATGGAACAATGCGACTCACGTTTTTCTGGGGTGATGGGTCCTCATGGCCATGGTTCTACCAGCAGCAGTGAGTTGATAGAGGAGTCAAGCTGCCGTCTGGGTCAGGCTGGTTCAGCCTGGACTTCTATTGCTTACCATCAATTGCTTCAGTGGCACTTTTAGTCTACACTTGCTCCAAGCTGGGGACCTTTGTGTCTCTGTATGGGGACTTAGAGAGAGATGTCTTATTCCCTCATTTCTAAATTATTAGGAGTACAGAGTGGGAACTCCCCCAAAGCCCAAATCTTTTGCTTAGATTCATGAAACATCCCAACTGAATGTCACTGAAACATCTCTGAAATTGGGAGGAAGCACTGTATAATAGATGAAATATGGTAATTTGTATGATATAGATATTAAGAATTACATGATGCTTATAGTCAGAATATAAAAGAAAATTTAGATGTCTTAAAGTTTATAAACAGATTTAGGTTTTTAAATTATATATTTAAAAAAACCCTAAAACTTAACAGAATTGCAAGAATAGTACAATGAATTCCATATACTCTTCATCTAAATCCACCAACTTGCTCCTCTCTGCTCTCCACCATGAGAGGATACAATGAGAAGTCAGTAGTCTGCAAACTGGAATAAGAACCTCTCCAGAACCAACTATGCTGGCACCCTTGTTGCTTTGTGTTGCTTCACGCCCCATGGATTTGTCACCCCACTTCCCTTGGGTGATGGAGATGAAAGGATTACTCAAAGCTCATCTCTTCCGAGCAGTGAGAAGCCCCGAAGTGGTTAACTTCCCCGGAAACACTCAAGCGAGAGCCAACCCTTCCATTTGGGAAATTAACACCAAATTGGGGTTCTCTTCCTGCATTTATTTTCCAGACCAGGAAGTTACAGGAAGAGACATAGGTGGGGTTATAGTTTAACAGTATAGGCTGGTAACTTTCAGTGAAACAAGCCAGATGACATTCCAGTAGACAATTAAGTGGTCCTATCAACAACAGTTTGATCTTAGCAAACATTCCTTCCTATAGCAATTTCTCAGTTTCTTTACATAACAATCAGTAACTAGTCTGTCTTTGAACCAGCAACCTGCTGTGCCACAATCCTTATCTTGCAACAGAGACTTATAGCCTGAGGGAAACTTCCAGTCCTCTGCAAGGTCAATAGTTGAAACTACAAGGTTTTACGGAGAATAACAAATGCTGGCGAGGGTGTGGAGAGAAGGGAATACTCCTACACTGTTGGTAGAACTGTAAATTAGTACAGCCACTATGGAAAACAGTATGGAGGTTTCTCAAACAACCAGAGATAGATCTACCATACAATCCAGCAATCCCATTTCTAGGTATATACCCAAAAGAATGGAAATCATCATGTCAAAGGGATACCTGCACTCCCAGGTTCATCACAGCTCTGTTTACAATAGCCAAGACATGGAACCAACCTAAATGTCCATCGATGGATGATTGGATAAGGAAACTGTGGTATATATATGCCATGGAATACTACTCTGCCATTAAAAAAATGAAATTTTGCCATTTGCAGCAACATGGATGAGCTTGGAGAAAATTATGTTCAGTGAAATAAGCCAGGTACAGAGAGAAAAATACCTCATGTCCTCTCTCATAAATGGGAGCTAAGAGAGAAAAAAGGAAGGAAAGAAAAACCATAGGGGTATGTTGGACTTGCAGAGGGACAGAACATACCTCAGGTTGTGGAATAGGGTGGGGAGGGGCGGTGGTTGGGGATTAATTGGGTGGAGGGCATGGGAAATAATCGCAACTTGTGGTAATGGGCATGCTGATAGTGTTGATATGGCCATCACATCTTGGGCACAAGTGGTGACAGTCAGCTTTGTACCCCATGAATATGCATAACCAATAAAAAAAAATCCACCAACTCTTTCCACTTTTCCTCTGTCTCTCTGTATCTCTTTCTATATATACATAATATAATACATAGTATTGACATTCTTCTTATTTTTTGATGAATCACTTAAGAGTAATTTGCAGACACCCTGGTTGCTAACACTGAATACTTCAGGGTGGATCTCCTAAGAACAAGTGTAAAGAAATCTCTTCCATAAGCACACCCAGGAAATTTAACATTTATATAGTGTACAATACAGTCCATCCATATCCAGATGTTGCCAATGGTACCAATAGTGTCCATTTTTGGCAAATTTTTCCTTATCCCAGTTCCAGTACAGGATCCACATTGTATTTAGTTGATAAGTCTCTTTAACCTCCTTTATTCTGGACAGTTTCTCAGTCTGTCTTTCACTCCCTGAATGTTTCATTCAATGAAAGTAGTTGGTGTGGACTGACAGGATTTTTAGTCTTGCACATGAGTGGTCAGTTCTCAGGTAAATTTTCTTTGTGGCCAAGTAGAATTAAAGATAACATTTCCATGAACTTTTTGAAGACCCCTTGTATAGATAACCTATCCAGTTCCTAGTGTCTCCTTCATTTCAGTCCCCTCCTCTGGAGCCTTCTAGAAATCTGGGGGAATTTCCTTCCATTTCCAGAGAGCTTGCTCAGGTTGCAGAAGTCCTTGGCACCAGACTCACAATTGCTGCTAAAGTTGTGAACAACGCCCATTTCTTGGGGTCACCAATGAGGTTGGTTAGGAGAAGCTGTTTCTACCTTGACATCCTGTCAAGGTGGCTTCACATTTCCTTACCTTTAGGGGGAACCCTCCCAAACAAACAAACAAACAAAAAAATCCAGTGTGCACCATACCCATTCTCCAGTTGTGCAGAATGAAGATGCTGCTGCACGTTTCATGCAAATTCCACCAAAAGTGGCTCTAGGCTTTGCCTCCTGATTGGACGGGCACACCGTCTGTAACTACGGTCTCTCTGTTTTGTCCTCCTCCTGCCCCATCAGTCACAGCTGAAAACTTCTTTTATCCTGAGTCTACACTTTGTCCACTCCCTTTTAGTGGCAATTCAAGCGTGCAACTAGCTGCTCTTAGCTGCAAAATGCCTGTGAGCAATTTGGAGGAGGAAGTCTTAAAAACAACTTGCATACATCCAGGCTGGAAAAGCGACACACAGAAATCTGCTGACCACCTTAGAAGGCAGGTGTTTACTCTTCCTTGGTGCTCTTAGTTTAGGGATACGTTTGCTGTACACAAAACCAAGTTGAGTGCAAAACCATACTACACTGTTCTACCTCTGACCCAGGTTCTAACAAAAAACTGGGCGATGAAAGAGGAAAAGCCTTGGCTGTCAGGCGATAGCAGAATGCATAATTTGGAAAGAATATAGATTCTTAGATTCTTTCAGGGGTGACTGGTAGAATCCAGGATTAGCTAAGTAGAACCTGCATGTAGTTTAGTGTTCACAGGGACCTGGATGAACTTTAAAATGGTCTGAATGCCTGATCACAAACCCCAGATGGGGATTTTTAGAAGTGATTTTTTTTTAAATAATTGGATTGTATTATTCCTCCAATTCAGAACAAAGTCAGACCTGATAGAGCCCAGGAATAGACAAATAAGTCAATGGAGGGTTTTCAGATCATCCTAAGCCTGTGAGTGAGTGGACAGGAGCAGGGCAAAGGGAGCTATCTGGAAGGCCTTTGTGCCGGAGACCAGCTCCGCAGGATTCGTTGGACCTGAGTAGGTGGTGTGGCGTCGGCGAGGAAAGGAAGAGACGGACCACAGATGTCTAGTGCAAGTGTGGACAACAACCACAAAAATCTTGCTTTATTTATATGTTTTTACCTAATCTTTTACACATTGATTGATCTTTTAATCAAAACAGTTTTTATTTTGTTTCTATTGAAAAAGAAAGGTCAAAATGTTCCAAGGCACTCATGTTGTGACAAAAACCCCTACTCATGCATCCATAGTTCCCCCCAAAGCCTGTGGCTTGTGGCCAGGAAACTATACAATAGCAGCATGCTTGGCATTAGAGAGCATCAGACTTTTGGTCTGAATCACAATTCTTGACCTTTTAAACTTACACATAAACTTATATTCTAAATTCTTATAAAATCTTACTTATACTTATATTTAACAATTTAATGTCTTATGTTTATATTTATTATTTTAATTTATGACCAAAATCACAATATATACAAGATGATTTTATATAATAAAACTTGATTATAACCTTTTTTAATATTTTATACTACTATTAAAAACAATTATACTATAAACTAATTTAAACAAAATCTATTAATATGAAAAACCTTATTATATATTTTTACTATTTTACCTATGTATCTTTATAGTAAAACTTTCTAATTACCAATTAACTCTGGGAACAGTACAAGGAACAGAGTGAAAAATTAAATGATCCTACTCAAACTAACAAAAACGCAATATATCATTCTTATTACTACTAGGGAAACAACATGTACTTGGTAAATCAAGTGAGACTGTGGGAGTGGGGAGAAACAAAGAAATCTGTAACTGGTTGGTGATCAGTTAGTTGTGAGCACCACTGCACTCGGACCCACCATCTTCCTGGGGGAATGTAAATAGAAACCTAACACAATAGCTTCATTCCACAGGTACAAGAGCATGGACCACAGCCACAATGGGTCCATGCACACATCACTAACAAGGAAGATTAATGACAAAATTAAATGGAGCCAACCCATACCAGGAACATGCACCAAAAACACCTTTAGTACTGACGATGCCCTCTAAATGAACCAGTTAATTTTGATGTATTTTAACATGTCCTTTGAGAAACACCAGGGAATTTCCCAAAGCCATACTAAGCCAAAAGGTTAGGCTGTTAATTCTGGGAAGCCTTGTCAAGCAACCAAAGGTGAACAAACAAGAACTTCCATGGAGCCGTGCCACACACAGGGGACCCCCTTGTAGCCTGCAGAACAAGGGGTATCACTCCTCAGGCTCCCATGCCGTTCCCTATAGCAGGACAGCTCACGGCATCTCCCCCTTTCTTATTTTATTAAAAGGAAAGCAAAAGCTATAAATCAGGTTGGCACAGTTAAGACAAAAAGCATTTTGTTAAAACAAAATTAGTATCAATTAGCATGGCAAGTCCTTTTAATTTACTTCAGGTGAGGACTGGTGATGTCATCGTCTCTCAGGGCAGCTGCAGCGGCATCACTCCAGGTGCTGTGAATTGGGTGCAGTTACCAGTTGTTGAAACTCCGGAATGGGACTTTTTGTTTCGTATAGTAGTTGATTTTGAATCCAAAAAGTCTGTTAATGTTAAAACTGTCCAGGACATTACTGTCTCCGGAGCATCTAGTCTTTTGTAAAATTTTTGATCAATTACAAATCTTTTGTTTAAGAATAGGATGTCTCATCCAAGTTACAAACACCCTCTTTAAGGCCAGGAAAATTTAGAGAGCTGCTTTTGTAGAGAAGACGTAATTTCCCCCTTATGATCAAGGCATTCCTCATAAAAGCATTGATGATCAATATCTAGATTGAAAAAGTCTTACTTTTCTTTGCATAAATCTCTCCATGTTGGGAAGGCTCTTTCCCAGGTGGTGAGTGAAAGAAGCATCTCAGCTCACCTTCTTTCAGTGATCTGTCTCACGTTGCTGGGAATGCTGCTTCCCAGGTGAAGATCCGTCTGTCCCACGTCGGGGCGGGGGAAGATGAACAGCAGGATGAAGTGGCAGTTTTGGCCAAATTTACGGCAAACATAAAGAAGATCAGCAACTTGGAAATGAGACATGCTATCCTATATCCAAAGTTTTAAATTATATCCTGTTATAAAGAAAGAGTTAATTTTCATTGAACTTATAAAAAATAGCCACATAGTCATAATAATAATGAGAATACTCAAAATTACTAAATTTTGGAGGAATCAAATAAAAGGAAAACAAATGCTTTTATCTCTGTTTTAAATAACATTTTATCAAACTGTTGTTAGTTATAAATAGCTGAAGAGAGAGAGAGAGAGAGAGAATTTTTTTTTTACATTTGGAAAAACATTAGGAGAACCAACAGTGTTTTAAAATAAGGAAATTGCAAAAACCTATAAAATTTTAAATTAATTTACCAATTAACTTTTGTTGTTTTGACCTTTGTGAACAATTTCACAAACCTATCAGTTTCTTTATTAGAATTTTGGAACTTCAGTTTAAAGCTATAAACTTAAAGTTTGTCAGGAAACTGTACCTATCAGAGTTTTTTCATGAAATATTTGAAGACATAACATTTTAAAATTATAATTAAACCAAAATTATGACCGGTAACATTTATATTAAGACAAAGATATTTAAAAACCTTACAAGATTTTGGAACACATATCCATAACACCTTCAGTATTGACAATGCTTTTCCATATAGTCAAATTTGTTAAATAAGCCAATTAGTTTTGATACATCTTTTATATATCCTTTGAGAAACTCCAGGGCCCTTGGAATTTCCCTAAGTTATTTTAAAGTTTCAGAATTTAATGTTGGAAAGCTGTGTTAAATAACCAAAAGCTTAAAACATTTAATTGAATATAATTACAAATTACTACAAAAAATAAAACCAAACTGACAAAGGCTTTTAAAGGCAAAGAGCACAAGAACTTATCATGAAATAAATTGTTGAAACCAATTATCTGAGGGACAAAACAAACAAAAAACAAACAAAAAACCCATTACAACTTTGCATCAAGAACAGTAAAGTGAAAAAACCTTTAGTAGTCTTGTTTGATTAATAAATCCAAACAACAATGTGTGTTGAAAAGAACATCTTTATACATTTAGGTTAATAAGTGTCCAATTATCAGAGCAAATTACATAAAACCCAATTTTAGTTTTAGCTAAATTAACCAAATACATATTTATGGTTTCCCAGCCAAAAACTTGGTGTATTAAAGCTATACTCTAATTAATTAATGTTAACCAAGGCCCATGCAATATTTGGCATAGGTTTCTTTTCACTAACCATTCTTAGTCCCAGGTTTCCACGTGGCATTTAAAGCCAAGTGGAATCCAGAGAAACAAAGAGCAGTATTAACTATCTATGTCTAAAAGATATTGTTTCTCCCAGCACGGCCAGGAGGCAAAGCTGCAATAACGAGGAGACATGTTGACCTAGAGACAAATTTAGGTAGAAAGTTTGAATCACCTTTGCCAATGTAGTTCAGAACAACTGAAATCTGGGTCATTGGCTGTGTCTCCTATGGGGACCGGGTGTATCCCCCCATTCCTGCGTCATGCAGCAAAGGACTTACCAAGATGACCTTCTAGATTATGTGCAAAGCTGAAAAATGCCAGCAGAGCACACAACAGCACAGTTATGTATTAGAGAACTGCAAGAAAAGCACTTTCTAGCCCCAAATATCCAGCACAGCACCAGTTTTGGCAAAGAGAAAGCAAGGCGAGGAGTGGCCGGGTTGAATGCCTGCTCAGCTCTGCAAGGACAGACCGATATTTAGAAACATACAATAACCAAAGCAGGAGTTGGCTGCTCCAAGTGTGGCCAAAATGCCTAAGAAGTCCCTTCTGTTTCCTGCTAACTGGGAGGGTAAATTGCAAGCACAAAGGTTGCAGTGGGAGGTCACATAGGACACCACATAGCCCTGCCACTTCCTTAGCTCCCCTCAGTGAGTCATGCTGACATGCTGTTTTACATGCCACCTTCATTTGAAAAATGACGTTCAGAGAGGTTATATTGGACATGCATCTGTGGCCCAGGGTGGGACACAGGTCTGCTTTCAGACCATTGTTTCACTTCTGATACCCTTTCCCCAGTTCCACCAAGCACTGCCCCGGGCTCCAGGACCATGCTGACAGTCCACGGTCAGAATCCAAGTTCCCAGTTCAGACATTCTGTGGCCACAGAACCCTGGACAGGTCTCCAGTTCTCTTTGAGCCAAGGTGGACTAATCTGTAAAATGGGGCCTGGGACCTCTTGGGGACAGGACGTGAAGATCACTAACTCAGGCGTTCAAAGCAGTTTTTCCAAGCTCTGATCTGGGAGCCTCACAGGAACGTTTGCATTCCTGGCCTGTAGGATTCTGACCCAGGCTTTTGTCCTCACTTCTCGTCCTTGTCGTCAGACCCAGGGACCTTGCAGACAGCTCACTATTTGCTCCTCAGGCCCTTTAACCAACCAAACTGAAAGTTTCTCTCCAGTCTGGCTGCCTTGGTGGTCTTCTCAGCCCAGTCCCTTCCTGCAGGGCTCTGCTCTGTGGAGGGTCTCCCAGCCAGAAGATCCCATAGGGCTCAGAGACCCGGCAGAGTGCTATACTAGGATTCAGAGAGATCACAGAGCCCTCGCACCCACTGGCCTGGGCTGCAGGGGTAACCGGTCCTTCAGGGACATGCCTGGGCTCAGAACCAGTGAGTAGCACCACTGCCTCTCCGGAGATGGGGACCCTGTTCTTTTCAAGGGACCCACTCCCAGACGGGGCTCACCTTTTCTGGAAGCCCACAAAGATCCCCCTTGTAGACACATACAAAAGACCCGTAACATACACTCTTCTGGCATAGAGATCCCAGACTTAGCACATCAGTCAAGCTCAGACCCCAAGTTTAGAACTGTGCTGAAGAGACCAGGCATTGGCTCAGAGATATCTGAGCCGAATGGCCTTGTCCCCACTCTCTAGCTGGGTGATCTGTGTCTTATCCTTCATCTCCCAGCTTCTGCGTCTTTATCTATAGTAACAGTAGTGATGACAGCTGACATGTGTCAGGTGCTGGGTGCAACGCCTTGACTGCAATCATCTCCTGTGGTCTTCTTCAATCCCCACGAGAGGTGGGCCCATTTCCCCTTTGTACTGATGGAGGAAACTGAGGCACATGGCGATTAAGAAGCTGTCCCAGGGTCTCACAGTGGCACGACTCAGTGACATGGTTCAAATCGCTTAGCCCAGGTCTGGCTAAAGGTACCCCAAGTGATCATTATTGTTAATAGTTTCCACATATTCTGAACCTGCCTGTGGATCCTCTCAATTCCTCCCCCCCCCAAGTTCAGGGCAGCAGGGGCTTCTCCCCCCTCAAACGTTCCTTGGCTCACAAAGGTCCCTGTGAAGTGAGTGCAGGAGGTCCACTGGCCAGCAGGTTAGTCTCAGGTTAGGCGTTTGCTAGATGCACCCCCACCCCTTATAGCCAAGACCCTCTCCCCATAGGAGTAACGGTGTCCGCAGGGCAAGGAGACCCCCAGGCCCACCACTGCACCCACGTGTTCTCTGAGGCACGAGCGATCGCCTCTCGGAGCCTCAGTTTTCCCATCTGGGAGATGGGGGTGGTGCGAGGAGACGCCCACAGGTCTTTGAGCGAATCGGCCGAGGGACCCAGAAGCCCTGGCCCCGGCGGTGGCAGGCAGCCGAGGGGCGGGGCGGGCCGGGCGGGGGCGGGCGCGGGGCGGGCTGGTGGCGGCCAGGCGGGCTGCGCGGCGCTGGCCCGCGTCACAGCGCCGGTCGGCGGTGGCTGCGGCGGCGGCGGGGAGATGCGGCTGCTGGCGCTGGCGGCGGCCGTGCTGCTGGCGCGGGCTCCGGCCCCGGGTAAGCGCGGCGGGCGGCGGGCGGGCGGCGGCGCCGGGGAGGCCGGGGAGGCCGGAGAGCAGGCGGGGAGGCCCTGCCGCCTCCGTCGCCCCCTCCCCGCCCGCCGGCCGCGGGCCGGGGCTGCGCTGTCACCGTCGCCGGCGCGCTCCCGTGGGCGGGTTCGGCCGCGCGCGGCGGCGCCCTCCGGACTTTCCGCGGATGCCGTCCCGGGAGCACGGTCCCTGTCCCCGACCCGAGCCCGCCCCCTCGCTGCTCGCCCGGGGCCCCCCACCGCCGCGGTGTCCTTCCCAGGGACAGGCCTCGAGGGAGGCAGGAGCACACGGCCAACCCCCGGTGGGCGCGTCTCTTTTTTTCCGCCACAGTCAGGACCCACAGCTGCTGGCAGGTTCGCCTGGCAGCGACTTCCCTTTAACTCCCTTTGGAGAGTTACTCAGGAGGCAGAGTCAGGAGTGGCTGGATCTGCCCTGCCTGGGCGGTGGGCACTGGGGACTTGCTCATAGGCCTTTTGAGGTGACCAGGCCTGGTGAGATGGGGTGTCCGCTGCTGGACGAAGCAGGGTCCTTTCCCACAAGCTCCCTGATTTGGCGGCAGCCCCTCTGCCCAGACTACTGGCTTTCTTTCAGGTTTTACTTCTCACTTGAAAATTGCTGAAGAATTTTCTCTTTTGATTCCCCAGGGTACTGCCAGACTGCCTTGAGGGCTGTAAGGGCCGTGCTGGCTAGAGCAATAGTAGTGGTAAAGCCATCCATGGCTCACCCTTCCTGGGTGCCTATGGGGTGCCCACAGTAGGCTCCCTGTTCTCATTTAATCACAGCAGTCTTCAGAGTAATAATGACAATAGCAAACACTCATGTGTCTAAGTGCTGCACAAAATATTGACTCGCTTAATCTCGTCAGTAACCTTTGAGGGAGGTGCTGTAAGTATCCCCATTTTCGAGATGAGGAAACTGAGGCACAGGCCCATGAACTCACTTGCCTTAAGTCAAGGCTTGTACGTGGTGGAACTGAAATTTGAACCTAGGAAGTCTGGCTCTCGGCTCTGTGCTCTTAATCCCTAAGCTGTGTTGCCATTGTTTTGTAAATTAGGGAACTACTACTCAGAGTTAAGTAATTTTCCAAAGGGGACCCAGCTACCAAGTGGTGGAGCTGGTGTTTGAGCCGGTGCAGATCAGAGCCTGAGGAGGAGGGACTTGGGTGACAGTGGGAAGAAATCCATCCATTGTCCCCTGGCTACCAGTGCAGCAGGGCTTCCGGGGAACCTCAAATCGGCGCCTTGGGAAATGTTCCTTTTCATGATTGTCACTGTCTTGGCTGGGAAGGGGGGAGGTTTGACTGGGATCATTGGCTCAGGCCAGCTCTCAGGCCTGTGTGGAGTAGCCAGCAACCAGGAACCAATGGGATATAGGGTGTGCAGGGACTTCCTCCTGCAGGCTCCATGACCACCTTCCTAATGGCAGGTGCTGTCAGAGTGGACGTTCCAGAGATTGGCTTTTTGGGGTGTCATGGACACTTGCAAGTTTCCAGGAGCCCTCAGGAGCCTTGAGAGCTGGAATTTGGGATCCTTTAGAGTCCTCCCTGGCTGCACCTAGGGCCACCCCTCAGACAATAACAGTTCCTGCTGTGGCCCTCCCCATGTGCCACCCACTCTTGAGTTCTTCACCTGTGCTTGACCTGCAAGGAAGGACCTACAGACCCATAGTAAATGAGGGGTCTTCAAAAAGTTCATGGAAAGATTCATATTATCTCTTAATTCCATTTTTCCACGAACTTTTTGAAGTACCCTCATATAAGGGTAAGTCTAGACTCATAACTGCTTCATCTTTGTATCTCTCCATTTTGGGGCAAAATGGGACCTCAGTGGTCACCTGACCCCACCTCTCATTTTATGGAAAAGAAAAGTGACAGGCAAAATATTTACTAAAAGCCAAGCTGTAGCCCAGAGTGGTGGTGAAGAGTTGTCCTTGAAGCCAGATTGCCCAGGTTCCAATTCCAGCTCTGTCACATGCTGTGCAAGCTTGAACAAATTGCTTAGCCTCTCTGTGCCTCAGTCGTCTTGCCTATAAAATGGGAATAAACAGAGTTGAGGATAAGCTGGGAAAATACAACTAAAGTGCTTAGAAAGGTACTTGGCATAGAGTTTGCACTTAGCAAAGGTTAGCCTCTATATGATAAGCAATGTGGTATTTTTGTCCTGGATAATAGCCATTTTCAGGTGATGGTCTTAACATAGGTGAATCTCCTCATGGTCTAGGTTTGGTAGCACCTTTGCTTAGTGCTCTATACACACTGTCTAGGTGTTTAAGTGATACAGTTGTATTTTGCTCAGAGATTTAGTTGTCTTGAACTCAGACTACTCTTTTAACAAGTTTTTCACTGCTGATGGGTACTAACAGTTTGCATTGCTTATAAACTTAAGGGTTCCCAGCTCCCTGAAGTGAGTGGGGGCAGTTTCTTCAGGCAGAGAGGAAGTATGGGGTGCAGAGCCGCCAGCACATCCCTGGCCAAGGCAGAACTGATGAGGGGCCCTGCCGTACCCACCTCTGCACCCTGGGCAAGGCTGGCACTTCATTTCTGTTAGAGGTCCCCCACCATCCTGCACCTGGAAGTTGCCATCTCCTGCTCACAATGAGTGGGTTGTGTACTATTTGGCATCATGGAGTCCTTTTAGGCTGTTTTCAGAGCTGCGTTAGTCTTTTTCATAACATTATCTGAATGCAAAGAGAGGGTTACACCCCCTAACTCTTATCCACAGGTATTTATTTAATTTTCACATACAAGCATAACCAGCTCCACCATTTGTGGGATCCAGTGCAAAATGAAAGTGCAGGGCCCCTTGCTAAAAGTTATTAAAATTCCAAGAAAGCAACAGCAGAGATGAAACCAAGTGGAGGGCCCTTCCAAGCATGAGGCCCTGTGTGCCTGCAGGTCGCCTGCCCAGGAAGCCCACCCTGCTTTCAGGTCAGTGTGCAGATCACTACCCTCCCCAGCTGTCAGGGCATGCAAACTAGTATTTGTATTTTAAAGATATTTTTGCATTGGAGCCTTATGCTCACCATGAAAGACATATTTTCTCATTTTCAGATGAGGAAACTTAGGCTCTGAGGGCCTCACACCTAACAGAACCAGGTTTTCAGCCTGGCTCTGTCGGATGCCAGCTGCTAGCTCTGTATCCAGCCCCACCAAGCCATTGCTCTGTGCCTCATCGTTTTTCTCCAGCCAGCAGGGAGGCCAGAGACCATGAGCATCCTGGTGCCCAGCCCACGTAGGGCTCCCAGGGGTCCCAAGTAGCTTGTACTTGTGGAAGGAATGGGATTCACTGCAGCGGGAATCCCGTCCTCTGCTTGTATCAGTCTCTTCCCTACCAGTGTTGTCACATTTCTTCTGTAAGGACTGACCCTGGGGGCTCTGATTGCAGTAGAGAGTCCCCTCCTGAGGCCATATACAGACAGGGGTGGCTGTGTGGGCCATGGTGGGGTGCAGTTCATCAGAGGACACCAATCTCTCCATTTTCAGCCTGCACAGAGTTCATCCTGCCTCAGGGCCTTTGCACAGGTGGGCCCTCTCTCAGAAAGGTTGCTCTACACTGCTGCCCTGATTGTTATTACATTAACTCTGAGACTTCTGCTCAAGGTCACATCCCCAGGTCCTTTTCCTGGCCCTGCAGCCTAGATCAGGATCTGTCATTTTCCTAAGCCCTGCACTTTTTCTCTGTAGTATGGGACACTAGTTACCTTCTCTGTGTCTTTTTGCTAATGAAGGGCTACCTTACCCTCTGGACTCTTACCGCTGTGAGGAATGCTGTCTTCTTCTTCATATATTGCCTGGCACATGGGGCATAAGCTGGAGGAAGCCAGAACTCTGAGCGGGCGGGTGTAATGTGTGTGGGGAGTCTGCCTCCCACCTCAATTCCCTGTAATATGGGGACACAAAGCAAGAAGTTAAATTTTCTTTGGGCCAGAGTGACTTCAACAATTTTTCCTCTTAGACCAGGAGAAAGGAGGTTCTGGTCTGCCTGGACTCCCTGTCACCTTACCTGGTGGAGGAGGGGTGAGTTGACACCCGTCTTGTCCTGTTTTGTGGCTGGCGTGACCCTGCCAGGTGTGTGTGCTCTGTGGCTTACACTGAGACCCCACAGTGAAGGGCCTGGCTTCCACGGGCCCTGCGCTCTTGGTGGCCTGCCTCTTACATGAGTGTTTCTTCTTCCCATTGTCCCAACTCCCACTGGTGCTTCCTCTGCTGAGCCATCTGGGCCTGGCAACTGCAGTGGGGCAGATGTCCGACCCTCTGTCCTAGTGTCTAAATGAACATTCTGCTGGGCTGACGCTTGCCAGGCCATGCGTCTCTCCCGGCATCTCTCCCCTCCCTCTTGCCACTGCCACCTCTCGCTGCTGCATGCTCATGAGGAGCCTAGCCACCGTGCTTGCTGGCTTTAAGGCAGCTGCTTGCAGTACTGGGAAAGCTCGTTGCAGGCTCGGGGACCCCCACAACCTGTGTCCTCTAGCAAAGCTTTCAGGCTCGAGGGGCCCTCGGCCACCACAGTTTCAATCACACCACCCACCCCCTTGTGTGGAAGGTGGGTGTGAATATTTGGGTTGGTGGCAGGTGCAGGGCTGGCATGAACCTTCCCAAGCACAGGGTTGTATGAGTTTGCTTGACTGCTAACAAAGGCTGGGGGCCTTAAACAACAGAAATTTATTGTCCTCCAGTTCTGTAGGCCGAAAGTTCAAGGTCAAGGTGTGAGCAGGGCTGGTTTCTTTTGAGGCCCCTGATCTCGGTCTGTAGATGGCCGTCTTCTCCCTGTGTCTTTACATGGTCTTCCCTTTGGGCATGTCATGCAAATCTCTTTTTTTTTTTTTGTCTTTTCGTGACCGGCACTCAGCCAGTGAGTGCACCGGCCATTCCTATATGGGATCCGAACCTGTGGCGGGAGCAGGTTTTTTTTACGTGAAATCTCCCGAGTGCGCCATGGGCTCGGCCCCAAATCTCTTTTTCTTATGGGTACCCTGATCATATTGGATTAGAGCCCACCCCAATGACTTTATTCCAACTTACCTCTTTAAAGAGCCCATCTCCAACCAAAAATATTCTGAGGTACTGGGGGTCAGGATTTCAATACATGAAATTTGGGGGGACGCCATTCAGCCCCTAATAAGGGTCTTTGCATTTTGGTGGGAAAAACAGATCTTGGGCCATTTGTAAGAGAATATGGGGCACAATGGAACAGAGAGGTGTGGCATGAAGAGAGAGAGGCTCTTCCTGGGGGGCTGGTTCAGCCCATCTCCTATCCTGGGCACCGCTGTGGAAGGGTTACTAGCTTGCCTCCAGGATGGAATCTGGCCTGTCATGGGACTGGAGCACCTGGCGCATTCTCCTGGTTTCAGTCACTGTAAATAACCCCTCCCTGAAGCAGTGTTAGTCGGAGGGGCCTGGGCGTGGGGTCACTGTGCACTCTCACCCCTCCTGTATCGGTTCCATTTCCTGCCTTCCCGTGCTCTCCTGGACTCCAGTGGGGAGCTCTTTGGGGTGGACGGGCTGAACTTCAGTTCTGGAAGCCAGCTGCTGCGTCTCTGCTCTCTTGCCTGCTCATCCCAGGTAGCTGTGGGGGGGGCGAGGGGGGCGCTCAGCCTGGTGTCCCCAGCTGCTCACTGCTCACCAGTGAGCTCCCACCATGGGGGCCATGGGGACTTCTGATGGGGCCTTCGTAGTCAGGAGGAAGTGCTGTCCACCTAATTTAATATGGTGTGTGAGCATGGTGCCTGACAGGTAGGAAAGATGCAGGTGAGATATGGAGCTAATTCCTCTTCTTTTGCCCTGTGCAAGTGGCTTCTGATGACAGCAGGACTGTCACTAGAGAGTGTGGCCTCCTGGGGCTACCTGATGACCTGTATTTCCTGAGTATCTCCCTGGCGGGCTTCATCTCTCGTTGCTGTAGACCTCACACTTGTCCACAGGAGCTCAGAGTCCAGCTGAGCATTAACTTTATCTTCTGAGTTTACGTTCACCTATTTATTTTAAGGTAGCAAGAGAGTGTTAGGGTGCTGATTGCTGAATAGCGGCCCCCAAAGTTGTCTCTTGTCTTAATTCCTGGGAACCTGTCAATGCTACCTTGTGTGGTGAAAGACACTTTATGTATGTGATTAAGTGAAGGCTCTTGGATTATCCTCAAAGAGAAAGAAAATGGACCCTCAAATCATCTCTCTAGAGAAGTTTAGTTTATTAAATCAATAGTGAAAACCATACAAGGGAATGGCCTATTGCCGGGAGTCTTAGAACAAAGATTATTTTTTATATGAGACCCACCCTTGCCTGCACTAATACCTCACCTTTGTGGACCCACAGCCTCCTCATTGAATGTTCAAATCTGTCTTGATCTCTCTTTCCTCCTTTCTTGCTTACCTGGAGCATGGATGTGAGACCAGGTGAGAAGACAGCCCTAATTGGACAGAAATAGGTCCTGGACATCCTGTGCATCTTTTCTTGGGCTCAGCCTGCTGGGAGAAGGCTCCGTCCATGGGCGACAGGGCAGCGTGGCCACACTGCTCTGTCTATGGTGCCCCGCAAATAGCGGCTCCTGGGAGAAAGTACCAGCGCTCAACCTCTCTGAGGTGTGCTGGTCTGATGGTTTGGTGGGCATTGGGGTGGCTCCACCAAAGGTCAGCTCAGGGGCAGCTGGGGGTGGGCAGCCCTTGGGCTGGTTCTAAGAAAGCAAAGGGCAGGAAGTAGTGGACTGGGCCTGGAATTCTGAAGCATCTTTTGGGTGTGGGGAGAGTCTCTCATCCCTCCCTGTTCCTGGGGCTCATTCCTTCTTTATTCCTGCACTTCAACTCTGAAGTCACGGCTCCTGATCTCAGACAGCAACCCCTGTTGCTGGCACTAGTTTAACACCCTGCCTGCCGTGACTGACAGTCTTCTCCAGCTGCAGGTGAAATAGCTGAAGCAGGGAAGGGGCACAGCCGCTTGGTGCACAGACTGTGAGAGCCAGCAGCTCGCTG
Source organism: Cynocephalus volans (assembly GCF_027409185.1). Lineage (NCBI taxonomy): Eukaryota > Metazoa > Chordata > Mammalia > Dermoptera > Cynocephalidae > Cynocephalus > Cynocephalus volans. The sequence goes on from NC_084461.1 coordinate 225,152,874, forward strand.
CCCACTGTATTGCTGACACTGGCTGGTGACAAACCTGATTGAAGGAGGCCTTGGGGAGGGGCCGGGAGAAGGGGAGCATGAGGTGTGGGCTGGTAATTTTCAAGAGATTCCCCAAATCCAAATTTTTACATGAAATCTTCTGAGTTTTAAATGTCAGCAATTAATTAAAGATTTTTGAAAAGTACACCTGGGCCAGGTTGTCAGTATTTGGCACTGCTCATGGACCAGATGGTCCCATAGAAGAGAATGTGGCACCCACCAAGGCACACCCAGAAGAATGCCTCCTTTGGCCATCCTGAGGATGGGGGGGGGGACAGTGGCAGGGCCGGGGGCCGCCTGCCTCTCTGGTCACGCACCTGGACACCAGACAAATTGAGTCCCTGACTCCTCGACTGAGGACCGTCTCCAGGGACACAGAACACAGTCTTCCTCATTTTTTCCCCTTTTCCTCTGCAGAGGTGTGTGGGGCTCTTAATGTCACTGTGTCCCCGGGGCCCGTGGTGAACTACCTGGAGGGTGAGAATGCCACTCTGCTCTGCCACGTCTCCCAGAAGAGGCGGAAGGACAGCCTGCTGGCCGTGCGCTGGTTCTTCGCGCGCTCCGACTCCCCGGAGGCCCTGATGGTGAAGATGACCAAGCTCCGGGCGGTGCAGTACTATGGCAACTTCAGCCGCAGCACCACCCGCCAGAGGCTGCACCTGCTTGAGGAGAGGCAGGGGGTGCTCTACAGGCTCTCGGTCCTGACCCTCCGGCCAGCAGATCAAGGGCATTACGTCTGCAAAGTCCAGGAAATCAGCAAGCACAGGAATAAATGGACGGCTTGGTCCAACGGCTCCTCGGCAACAGAAATGAGAGGTAAGGGGGTGCCCCACCTCTCTGGGACAGGCGTGGGGGACAGGTCAGTGGCCCTCCCTCTGGTTGCCATGCAGGGCAACCTCTAGCTGTCCGCCTGTGTGGGTCATAGCCATGTGACTCAAGCGGGGGCGGGGGGTGAAGCTAGGTCTTTACTTGGACACTGGAGTTGACCTGTGATGTAGACATGGAAGAGAGGACAGAAAGGAGCAAGGGCCCACCCCATGCCACCCAGCCCACACTCTGGGCAACACCTTTCTCATGTCTGAAAGACTGGGCTGGCTGTGTGCTGTCAAAGATAAAACTGGACGCTAGTCAAAGGGGTCAGGACAGATTTTATTCAGTGACAGCTATTGCAATAGGAGTCCCGTGTGAACTGAACTCAACTTGGACTTGTGCAGAGGTGACTGGGTGAAAGATTTAGAGAGATCATGAGGGAGGGGGGTGAGTGGGGGTTCAGTAGAGTCAGGGAAGTGTAAAAATTAGAAAAAGCAGCAGGAACGGCTGTTTGGTCCATGTGGAACTCATCTGGGTTTGCTATGGAGCTTATCGAAGTTAGGTTCCTACTTTCCCACAGATACTGGGAGACAGGGTTCTGTCTTCAGGTGTCAGCTGGAACAACCAATAACTTTTGGGCCAGCCTTGAGTTTTCTCAGGCAGGCACTTTAAGGAGGGTCAGGCTGTCCTAGGCATGCAGCCTTGAGCTGTTAGAAACTATGTTAGTGCTTGTTCAAGTTTTTATAGGCCAAGGTTTCTACTTGGGAAAGGGCCCGGAGGAGCCTGGCTAGACTTGGGTTAAGAAGAGAATCTTTGTCCGTGCCCAGCTTCCAGCTCACGTCTGTGCAGCCTTGATCACGTTGGCTGGGGGACACTGGGCACCCACAGAATAGCACACTTTGGGAGGTCCTCATGTGAGTTGCCAGGCATGGGAGCAGGGTAGGCTGGTGGCTGTGATCTGATGCCCAGTGGAACCGTTCCAAGCTCAGGCAACAGCTCACTGAGAAACTCATCAGGAGGTGGGCAAAGGACCAGAGGTAGCTCTGCCTTCCTGGAGACAGACGGGAGGTGTGGGCCGCATTTCCGGAAACTCTTAGTTACCAAATGCCATATCTGAGGGTCATTCTTCTTCATCACCAATGTCCTATTCAAGAAGACACCTCTTGCAATTCTAGTAAGCCTTTCTGTTGCTCACTAAAATTATATCTTTGATTGCTTTGAACTTGAATTGAGTTTGACACAAGATCAAGAGGATCACGAAGTAAAGCCTACAGTTCCAAATATGAAAAAGAATCTAATTTTACTATATACATGTAATACAGTATTAAAGTCTTAGTGATGCAGCTTTGTTAAGGTTTTTTAAGGGATACAACTCAGTTGTGAAAGGTATTTTTAATGTCCTATGGGAATAAGGGATATGTTAAAGTAAGATAATTGTATGGGTCATCTTTAAAGTAGTCCAGCTTTACTTGTCTTTGGAGTTTATTTATTGTCATGGTTGTAAGCACAGGATGATGTATTAAGCAAAACATTGTGCACTTTTTCTCCTTAAGCAAATTAATTCAAGAAAACAAATGACTATTACTATACTTATGTTCTTTAGCACAGAAAACAAAAAATATATCAGATGACCAGAGGCTGAGGAGGAAATCCACTCCTCCAAATGTTACTAGGCTGTAAAGCACAAACAAACAACACAATGAAATGTTCTGCAGGCAAATGCGTTTGGGTTGGCACATGAAGTAGGAACTCTCAGAGGTGTCTGGAATGTCCTTCCTCGGGCCCCGCAGGCTGTCTTTGCTAAAGTGCTCACACTGCTTCCCTCCTTTCTGCAGGATTCTCCAGCCATCCAGGGGAGAGGGCACTTTCCTTGGGATTTGCTTTCTAATACTACCCCCATCGTTTGCTCTCACCACAGACTTAATCATGTTGTCCTTCTGCAGTGCTTTAATGTGAGGTAAAGTTGCTTGTCTTTCACTGCAAGCTCCCAGAAAGAAACACTGGTGCCTGGTCTCTTTTAATCTCCCTGTTATGAACACCTTGCCCAGCAAATAAGAGAGACTTGCACTGATATATTTAAGGAATGGTTTCTGGCACAGGGAGGTGCCACAGCCATGCTGGCTCTTATTATTTGTCCTGCTTTCCATATAGTGGGTGTTTTCTACTGCAAAACAAATATAGTTCAGTTACAGAAAACATGGAAAAATACTGAAAGGGTTTAAAAAAGAAAGTAAAAATGACTTACCATATCTTCACCCACGCATAACTTAACATTTCAGTGTAGGTCCTTCCAGTCATTTTATGTAAATAAAAATTTTAAATCTGATTTCAATATTACCACAAATACTGTTCTGTGACTGGCTTTTCTGACGTTACTGAATAGTGTGCTCATTTTTGCTTGTTAAATATGCTTCCATAACATAATTTAATGATGGAATAGTATTCCATGATGTAGGTGTACCACAATTTAGCTTCCCAGTTATTGTTACTGGACATTTAAGCTGCTCTAAATTCTTGTCAGTAAATCTCCATGAATGTCCCTGTTCATAACATAAAGTCCTGGAAATAAGATTGCTGGGTCCAAGGGTATACCCAATGTAAAGGTGCATATAATTTAAAGAAGTGAATTGACTTCTGGAACAGTTAGTAAATTGATATTCCCACCAGCATTGAGAATGCCTTTCCCTCATGGATTGTGGTGGTTAATTTTGTGTCAGCTTGACTGGGCTAAGAGGTGCCCAGATAGCTGGTAAAACATTATTTCTGGGTGTCTTTGTTTTGTTTCTCTGGACAACCCTGACTGTAATGATATATATTTTTCGAAGATGGTGATGATGATGATGATGAATTCCTGGGACAGTGCCTGGTACACAGTTGACTCTCAGTAAACACTTGATGAACTCGTGAAATGCCGTTTGTTAGGTGGCGTTAGCACCTCTTGCTATGGATGACTTTGAGGGAGGCATGACCTGGTGGGTGTAGTCACTCTCTCTGGGAGACCTCACTTCTCATTCCCTTGCCTGTTCCAATTCTATTCTTACACGGGTTCCCCCATCCATCTTCCCTCTTCCATCATGCCTTCTTTGAGCATGCCAGCCCATGGAGAGCTCGCCCACCTATGACATCGTGTAACTTCTGTTTTTATCACTGTTGACATAACATTGTGTTGTCATTCCACTGTTTCTGTAAGCTGCTGTGGCAGAAGGATGATGCAAAAAGATTTATATGTGAAAGAGTCAAATGATGCAAAAAGTAAAATATGAAAGTCTCTTTACCCCACAACCTAATATCTCCTTGTATTAGTCCATTTCTATTGCTTATAACAAAATACACAGAACTGGGTAATTTATAAAGAAAATGAAATTTATTGCTTACAGTCTCAGAGGCTGGGAAGTCCAAAGTCCAGGGAACACAGCTGGTGAAGGCCTTGATGGTGACAGTACCTCAGGGGTCTCACATGGCAGAAGATGGTGGAGCAGAGAGAGAGTAACCTCCTCATGTGTTATGCTTTTAAAACCCTCAGAACTACGCCCTTGACCACCTTTTTTAATCCATTCACTACTGCACGGTCCTATAATCCAATCACCTCTTCAAGGTCCCATCTTTCAATAATCATAATAGGATTTCCCACCCTCAACAGTTACAGGGGGGTCTAAGCCTCAGTGAGGTAGGAGGGGCACCCGATCTACCGACTTCCACTTCCACTCCCGTCCCAGCGGTAATCATTGGCAATGATTTGGTTTAGATCTTTCAAAACCCCTTCCTATTAACATTCATGCATGCTCCCACATGTGGATTTTAACAATAGTACACGTATTGCTTTATAAGTATTGTTGATGATATTAGATATATATTTTTTGCAGCTGATACTACATAATGAGTCAATACCAAACTGCATCCAGTCATCCCCCCGGTGATGGGAACTTCCAGTTTTTCACTAACACAAACGGTGCTTCAGTGAACATCCTTATACATCCTTATAGATCCAAGTGTTTTTGCTGGTTAGATTCCTGGAAAGGGAATAGCTGGGTGTAAGACTGAGCATATTTAAATTTTAATAGACAATGCCAAAATGCTATATAAATTTATACTCTGACCATCATTGCATGATAGTGTCTATTTACCTGAAGCCTCATTAACAATCAATATTATTAATCTTTTCCATTATTTATCAGAATGATGGGAAAAATATTTCATTGTTGTTTTAATTCCTACTATCATATTCAATATAACATAATTTAATTTCTGTTGCTGTATTCAATTATTAGTGAGGTCGAGCATCTTTTCATATATTTATTGACTGTTAAAAAATTTCTTCTGTGAGTTGCCTATTACCATAATTGTTCATAATTGAGTTGCTGTCTTTTTCGTGTGTGTGTATGTATGTGTGTGTATTTCTGATTATTAATTTTTTAGCTGGTATATATAGTGCAGAAATTTTTTCCTGTTCATCAGTTGTCTTTCTACTTTGTTTATGTTTTCTTTTACCATGTCGATATTTTACATTTTGGGGATATTTATGAAGACAAATTTGTCATTTTTCCTTTATGGTATTCCTTTTTCTAGTAGTCTGTTTTTATTGAGGTGTAATTTACATTCAATAAATTGCACATGGTAACTTGGTTTTGTATCTAATCTTGGAAAGTATTTCCCTGCCCCAAGCTTATAAAAGTGTTTTCCGTGTTTTTCTCTAATATTTTAAAATAACTAAAAGAAAGCTTTGTTCTTTTATCTCTTTAGAATCTGTTTCTTTTTCTTCTTTTTAAAAATAAATTCTATTGTTTATATGAGGTTTTCAACCTGATGTTATGGGATACACGTAGACAGTAAAATGGTTACACTGGTGAAGCAGATTAACTTATGTATTATCTTATGTCGCTACTTTTTAATATAAGTACGTAGTAGCTATTTTATTTTTTGTTTTCAGATGGTTAACCTGTTGTCCCTACATTACCCGTTAAACAGATACTACCTCCCTGTCTTGAAATATCACATTTCATAAGTTAAATTCCTACATTTAAATGTAAAAAGTGTATACTTCACCAATATAGCACTATTTTAATTTTTACAGAATAGGGCAAGTCTCTTCTTTAAATTGTCTCAGCTATTCCTATGCACTTAGTTTTTCTTTTAAGATGATCTTGAGACTCAACTGGTTTTGTAAAAATTATGTTGGGTTTTGACTGGGATTTCATTGGCTTTATAGATTACTTTGTGGTGGTATGTGTATTTCAGACATCTTTACGATTTTAATGTTTCTGTTCAGCAACGTGTTGCATTCCTTTATGTATTTGGGATTTTTTTTTTCATGTCTTTCAGTAAAAATTTCCTCATGTGACTCTTGAACATTTTTTATGTGTTTATGTCTAGGTATCTTATAGTGATTAGTATTCCCCCCACCCCCACCCCGTCATACACACAGCTTTCAAATTGATTACTGCTGGTACATAGAAAAGTCTGACATTTCTTGACTTGTATCTGGCAACGTAATGAGTCACCTTATTATTTCAGAAGTAGTCTTTTCCAGTTGCTTCTCAATGATGTCTGTGAATCTATATCTCATTACTTTTTCTAACTGTATTGCCCCGGCCAGTACTTCAGAGATAGTGTTATCTACCTGCACTCTTTTTGTCTGATACTACTACGAATGTTAACTTTAACATTTGGATTTTTATCTTGACCACATTTTTCCATCTGGCTCATATGGCTACCATTAGAGACTGTCAGTTGCCTTACCAGAAAGCCAGCTTTGAGCTACTCATGACTTTTTCATGACCCCCATTAGTGACCCTGTTAGAAAAGATATTGAGATCGCCCTGACAATGCCTCTTAGTCATTTACCTTTTCTTTTTTTAATTTCTTAAAACCCTTATTTAAAAATCCATTCTAGAAACCTGTCAGAGACAGGTGAAAATCACACCAGCTACAGTTTTTGTATCCCACTTTCCTGATTTGTTAAAAAAAATTTTAAGCAAGACACTTGCATACCTCTAGCCTTTTGGCACCTTTCCTGTTTTCCGGGATTTCTCACTTTTCCTTAGCTGGAGGCCCTTCTGACCTGGGGATGGTCACCATTTAAGAAGTTAAAGGAGGGGCCGGCCCTGTGGCGCACTCGGGAGAGTGCAGAGCTGGGAGCGCAGCAACGCTCCCGCCGCAGGTTCGGATCCTATATAGGAATGGCCAGTGCGCTCACTGGCTGAGCGCGGTGCGGATGAGACCGAGCCAAGGGTTGCGATCCCCTTACTGGTCACAAAAAGACAAAAAAAAAAAAAAAAAGAAGAAGAAGACTTTAAAGGAGGGAAGGGATGGGAGTATGGTGAGTGAGCCCACCAGCTACAGAAGGTCGCTGCTGGGAAAGCTGCTTGCCAGGTTGTTAATAGGTTAAGCCCGTGGATGTCATTGGGGCACCACAATCAACTTGTCATTACACTGATTAAAGTCTCCCAGCTTGGGGATTTCAGTTGTTTATACATGTTACAGTGGAGTCAAGTCTATCATCATAACACCTGCCCATATGGCTTGTGCTTTGATTTGGTCTTTTGAGTGGGAGAGACAGGGATGAGTTACAAGGGGCGTCCAGGGGATTGTGCACGACCCACAGCCTGCTGCAGCCCTAGGATGGTGGCCCCTGACACAGTCCTGCTCACTAGTCATGTGCTTGCGAAATGCTTTACAAACATCACACAAAATAAAAAGTCAGAACAAAGAATCCAAATAATGAGCCCAATGAAATACCTGCAGTGTTATTTACTTTATTTTGCTCTGCATATTTTTGGTCTTCCCGAAATCCGAGTATGTCCTTGAGCCTGTGTGTATGGTGATAAAAAAATAAGTAGGAAATTGTTGGAATGATAAAAAAAGTAAGTAGCAAATTGTTGAAATGAAATTAACACTAATAAATAAATTCCTGGAGACACTTGTGAAAGTGTTTGGCTAAGAAGTGTAAGCTGCATTAATTTGGGGCAAAGTGTAAGCTGCTCTTTTATGTTTTCACTGTGCAAATTATTAAAGTATGGTGGAGAACTGGGGATTCTGTAGAGCGAGGAAATACTAAATTGGGGTTTATCTGCAAATTATGTGCATGTGGGATTAATGGGGTGCTCCTGGGTGCACCAAGGGTTTTTAGTGTCAAGTGGCACAAAATGATACAACAGAAATGAAGAATGAAAGCATGTGAGCCTCTAGAGGACAGTGGAGCCACGCCTGCTTACTGTAAAGCATCTGTCACACCAGATGACGGTGTCAGTGTCATGTTTATTACACAAAGGTGAAAGAAAAGGCAAAGACGGAGATGCAGTTTCTTCGGTTGCCTGTGCCATGAGACGGTTTCACTGGGTGGGAACCCTCCTTAGAGAGGAAATGGATGGAAAAGTCTCAAGTGGCCTATGGCGTTGGAACCCCCTGGGGAGGTTTCAGGGGGAATCATAAGGGTCCGTGTTAGGTTTGATTTCATATAATTGCTCTATCAATGACATTGATACACCACCCTAATGAACTTTATAGAAAATGCAAAATTGGGAAATGTTCTTATTTCATTGATGAGTAAAACATAATAAAAACGATTCTGGAGAGGTAAGAAATATAGGCAGGAAATAACGAAATGAGATTCAATTTGAAAAATGGCAGAGTAGTGCATTTGGGGAAAGCAGATCGCAAGCACTGTCGGGTAGTCACAGGGAGGCCAGGGGGCTGTCCCTGTGCGGGGACTGGAGTGACAATGGCGGGTGGCCTAGATGAGCCGTTGCCATGTGAGATGCCCTGTGCACAGCCGGTGTTTCCGGCCACGTCCCTGGGAGGGAAGGCCATCGCGTCATGTGCGCTGCACTGGTGATACTCTAATGGGGACCACATAGTCAGCTCTGGGAACTTCATTTTCAGAAAGACAGATTCAAACTAGAGAAGAGTGGTAAGGGTCACATGGTTAGGAAATGAGCAGCAGCCTTCGTAGACAGGATCCGTTCATTCAAGGAAGCTTTGCTCAGCTCAGTGAAGAAATTGCATAGGAAAGTAATACGGACTGTGAGGTTCAGCAGTGCAGGGTGGATTCGTCTGTCTCTTCTCTCGGTGGGTATGTCATTAAACACTACTCTGTGCCAGGCCATTGCTATCATGGAGACTGGGAGTACACGGGTGGATCTGGCTATGAGGGCAGCAAAGACAACCAGATGGAGTGTCCCAGTGGGAGTGCAATGGAAAAGGTGCACACAGGACACTGTGGGATGCATGGGAGGGTCCCATAAGGGCTGAGGGAGATGTATGCTGGAGCTGATGCTGCTGGTTCCTATGGAGGTGGTGTGGATAACTAGAGGGCAGGCACTGCTGATCGTACAGGGGCTTGTCCCAAATATTGAGGTGTTTCCACTTGATTTTGTAGGCCAGTATTATCCACCTGGCCCGATTATAAGAATCCTCAGGATCATTGTTAACATGTAGATTCCCAAGCATCCATCCAGGAGATTCTGGTTCATTAGATCTGGGATGAAATCTGAACATTTAACAGACAGTCTAGATGATCTTACCAGCTGCAGGTTTCAAGGGAATCTCCACTTTAGGAAAGCTTGTGAAGCATTTCAAGTCTTGATGGATCTCTCTGTTGGCTGCTTGGGGACATGGGTTTGGGGGAGGTGGAGTTCTTTGTCATTGCACAGGCGTGAAATGATGGAGGACCTAATTTGGCAATAGGAATGCAGAGATATTAAGAGATCTCATGAGGAGTCTTCACTGACTGGATGTGGGTGAGGGAGAGAGATTTGGGATGACACCCAGGGTCTAACTCAGTAAGTATGTGTGGGGTGACAAAGGGACCACAAAAGATGGAGCAGGTCCATAGGGGAAGTTTAGGATTGAGAGCAGGAGAGTGGCATAGCTGGAGACACCCTGCAGGGATGTGCTGTAGGCACATGGACATGCGGGTCCTAAGTGCCTTCTGACCTTTCTAGTGAGACCTGATTTCTGAATCAGGTAGGTGGGTGGGTGAGATCCCCAAAGGTCAGGGGCCACAGATAGAGCCCTGGGGCAGCAGAAGGAGCTGGCTTGGCTTGGTGTCCGCTGTACGGGCCCCTCCAGGCCAGCCCATTGACTCTCTGGAAGAGGCACAGTGATCTCAGCAGAAGAGCAGCCACTGGAGAGTGCAGGGCAGCAGCTCCTTCCCGGGAGCCAGAGCATCAGTGTGGGAGACACAGAGGTGCACATTGCTCCAGGAGGCGATGAGGTGCATTTGCCTGATGCTGCAGTCCTGTGAGCTCTGCATCCTTCATTGCGATGACAACCACCTCTGGGTACAGCTTTTCCCTCATTCATCACAAGCAGGGGAGATGCAGGTGTGGACCTCACTGCAGGTGGGACGTGATGAAGTGAAGCCCTGCCCAAGTCCCGTGGGCCCCGTGCCTGGCACTGTGGTGCATAGCCAGGCTGGAATGGGCAGCAAGAGGAAAGCAGGGGGGAAAGAAATGGATGCAAGTAGATGTGTGGGGAGAGGAGACTGCTCAGCTGTGCCTCTCTCCTGGCAAGAGGATAGCTATTTATGTTGGGGAGATTGAGAGGATTCTAAATTGGAATGAGTTTCCTACCTGGCAGGCACCATGGCCCAGTGCACAGATTACCAGATGCTCTTGGTTCTTCGACCCTTAGGCCAAAAACAGAAAACAGAAAAACAAACAAAAAACCAGCTAAGTGTTGCTTTTTAAGTAGCTGGGTCCAACAATTTTCTATAAGTATTTCTGTCCTAAAAACTGAGAGCATCGTGTGTCCCTAGAGACCAGGACAAGTAGTTCTTGTCCTCTTCAGGGTAAATTCCAAGATCACCTTTAGAATGAGGTGAAGATTTCGTATTTTGAGGGCCAAATTCTCTCTTTACAGGAATAATAATATGTAGCTAGTTGTGGTGTGGACTTTTTCAGATAATGTTACTTTCTGAGAAGTTCACTTTACTTTGCCCCGTAGATGCAAAGGTGGTGCCTGCCCCATGCATCTGCACAGTCAGTATTGCTGGTGAATTGCTGGGCATGGGGCATGCGCTTTACATAAGCCCCAGATCTTCCTCTCACTGCCTCATCGGGGTCCCCATTGCCCTTTTTCAGGCCCTTCACCCTCTCACCCCATGTCCCCCATCCAGGCCGCTGATGTTCATGTGTGTGTCCCTTGCTCTCCTTGGCATTCCCTTCCCCTCTCTTTCTGCTTCTGTCTTCCCCATGCCTTGGGAATCTCCCCACCTTGGTGCTTTCTCCATCCTGCTTGATGTCCTGTTAACCCCAGAATTGTCTCTGTAGGGTGCGCATCTGGCCTGGTCCCTCCCAGGACATGCAGATTCTGCAGAATAGCCAAGCCGGAGGATGGCCTCTGGTGGGTATGGAGAGCTGGACTAGCCTCTAAGCCTGGTTGCTCCTCCAGATGCCAACAGGAAAGTTGCCAAGAAGCCTGAGGGCCTGTGGGCTCCTGGTCAAGGACAGGCCACACATCCTTTGGTTGCTAGGTGAGAGTTTTATGATGGGCCTGTTTGCAGGGGCTCAGCCTGAAGGCACTGCATGGGCCTTTCCCACTGGGAAGCATGAGACCCCAGTGTTCACAAGAGTGACGTTGGCACTTATTTCAGCCATCTGCTGTTAGGGCTGCCCCGGCTTTGATCCCAAGACCTCATAAAAAATGACCCTCAATGGCCTCTCAGCCCAGTTCTACAACCCACAGATTCAGAAGCAGTCTAACATTCTGAGGCAAAATAAATCTTCATACTTTTAGATGGAGATACCTTCATCAAGAGTGAACGTGCTAATAATAGAAGCAATTTGCAACAGCTGTCTCCTGCTATTTAATCAGTATTTCACTCTAACCCCAAATAGCATATTTTACCAAACTGAATTGTTCTTTGACTTAAGATTATGTAAGTAAGATTTAAATGTGGGGAGTGAGCCAAGTGAACGGGAGACTCTCTGTCACCCTAAAGTATTTGGGGTGAAGGTGGAATCATAATTTATCATCTATTTAACCCCAAAATGTGAGAGGAAATTTAATAATTAGATCTGAAGTTACTACCCTAGGGAACTGATACTTCAAGTTTCAGTGGAAGAAATTAACTAAATAATTCTTTTTTCTCTGGAGACATAAAGCAGATAATTAGGAAAGAGATTTACTAAACATTTAGTGCCGCTGTTTAATTAAGCAGGCACACATCATGGTGTTTAAAGTGTCAGCAGGTCCAGACACTCAAAGGGAACAAATTGACAACCGGAGTGTAATTTCAACATCACCTGAAACAGTTCTTCATTGTACTGGGACAGCTTGGCAAGTGGACCCGATCAGGACCTCACACTGGGGGCCCTGCCAGACTCTTCTTAATTGCCCCTCCCTGGTGACAGTGCGTGGACACAGCAGGGACTTGGTGGCAAGTTTTTGGATGGGAGAATGAATGAGTGACCCGCAGTGGTTGGTAGATGGCCAGTGAAAACAGCAGCAGGGAGTGGCAGGTGATGGCAGGTGAACACGTGGCCCTGTCTTGGAGCAGCATGTGGAGAGGCCAGTCACCAAGTCCTCGGTTCAGTACTTCCTGGGGACATAAAGATGACCTTTATGTTCTGTAGCTGGTTTCCTTTCCGAATGTGAACTTCTTTTCAACTGCCTTGTAGTAATGGGACATCTATTTAATATTTTGTTTGTCTGCTCTTTTGCTTTGTTTGGTTTTTTTTCTAGAATTTGTCTTAGGCTGAATGTAGAAGGACAGAGTGGCTTAAATTAGACAAAGCTGGAGCTTTACTGTTTCTCATCAGTTGCTCCGGGCGGGTCACTCAGAGGTCCTACTGACATATGTGGCTTTATCCGAGCCCCAGGAGAGACTGCCTTTGACCCGAGCCTGGCAGAGGAAGAAAGGAAGCCATTGGTGGGCTTCCGAGAGCAGGCACAAGGTCTCTGTGTGTCTCTGGGGCTGCTGTTGCCACCCTGAGAATACTGATCCACTTATAAATAGTGGGGACACAGCTACATTTTTAACAGCTTTTTCCTTGGGAGCTATCCTATCGCTGAATAAGCAGGGACTTGAACTGAGTATATTAACTTTAAGTCTAGAGCAAAGGCATTGACATCTTTATTTTATTTAAGGCCCTTTTCTTATGCTTATTTCATATCACCTCTTCTGGTCTCGTTATGTTTTTCTTTCCTATTGATTTGTAAAAGATATTGCCTGAGGAAACTGAGGCAGAGTGTGTCTGCTCTCCCCTGGGTGCAAATTGCCAAGGCCCACCTTCCAGGGATCAGGGCTTTAGACTTCTGACCCTCTCCTTTCAACTGGAGAGAACCTGCGAATCATTTTCTGCTGGAGGGTTTCCTGCTTCTATACTGTCAGACACTAAAAACTCAGAGTCCATGAAATAAATCGTAGAAGACGCAAAGCATGCAGCTCCAAGGCCAGGGCACTGTGAAGTCCTCCTCGATGTCCTGGTATGCTGGCGCATCCCCATTGCTTCTGAAGCCACAGCTGAAGGAAAGGGGTGGGTAGGATGGGGACCCCTGCCCCAGCCTCCCTTCCCAGCCTTCCAGAATGTAAGGGTGTCATCATCCCGGCACCAAATTCCCTTTGGGAGGCCTTGACCCACCAATATGGTACCATGTTCATTTCATCGTTCATTCATTCACAGTAATTATATCTTGAACTATGGGCCAAGAAGGATTCTACAAAGTGGAGACGACAGATGCAGATGAGAACCAGATGAGAGAGTGGAGTGTAGGCTCTGGTGGGCAGCGGTGCATTCAGTAGGTAGGGAGGGTGGGGAATGTTAGCTAATCACTGGAGGAAGGCTTCTCTGACTCAGATTGCCTCTGGTTTCCAAGTTTGGGAGTCAGTCCCTCAGGGAGACACATCCGTCCTTACAGATGTCCTGCTCTTTTGAAAGCTACTTTTTCTTGAAAGCTGTGTTCTGCACAGCATGTTTTTCTACACTGAGACATGCTATTTAAAAAGACCCTTTTGGAGTCGTCTGTAAATAATGCTTTTGTGGTAAGCTTGCTCCTTAGTTCTGTTCTTGCTCTTGCTTTCCCTAGTTAAATTGAAGGAGCATCGGTTTGGTTTTGAGGTTTAGAGCCTGCCTGGACTGGACAAGAGATTGAAGTGCAGGGTCTGGTGACATGAATCTCCTTTCCCATGTCTCCTTGGACTTGGCTTCCATCTCTCTTTTAGGTGTGCAAAAGGTGGGCTTCTCCAACAGGGGATACTAGGACTTGGAGCCTTGGAATTTCCAGAGAGGTGTGCTCCCTAGGCAGGCAGATCCCCAAGCCCATCCCAGAAGCTCAGGGACCATGCCTGGGAATCTTCATTTTAATAAGAGCCCCAGTTGATTCTTCTACACACTAAAGTTGTGAAGATCTTGGCCTGGGGGCACTATATGAAGGCGACACCCTCTAAGATCAAGAACTGTAGGTTAGGCTTTAGCCCAGCCTGACCAGCAGTGGACACAGACGGGGAAGGCAAGCCTCTCCCCTCGGGGACAGTCCTTTCCGTGTTCCCGCCACTGCTGCCTGTGGCTCCTTTCTCCTGTCTATGTGCCTGGGTCTTCTCGCCTTTCCTCTTTGTCAGGTCCTGGTTCCGGAAGGCTTTCTGCATCAGAAATGGGCACTTTACTTTAGATGTAACCTATAGTTACCATTGAAGCTTCTTTAACGAAGGATTCTTTGTTAAAGGAGTTGCGGGCACAGGTGAACAGGTGGGAGAGAATTTGGGGAGGAATGGAACCTTCCCAGGGCCTCTAAAAATCTTTGGCTCTCTCTTCCATGGATGACTGGGCTGTCAGCATTCTCTGGTCAATGGGGGACAGTGAAGGAACCAGAGGCCCCTTGGTGCTCAGAAGGCATTGTCACAGGGTCTTGGTGCAGCTTGTGAAACATGCCCTCCCTGGGGAAGTCAGCGGAATTCTTTCTGAGTCAGGAATCAAAGCTCTGTTTTCATGCCTCTCTGAGTAATGATTCCCCCATAGGTCCCATCAAAGGGGACTTGACTGAGGTTCTTTCTTTCCAACCTACTTCCTGCAGACATGAGGCTGATGTAATCGGTTTGTCTGGGCACCTCTGGGCAGCCTTCTTTTAGACTGTTTGATGCGTGGCCACTTACAACCGATTCTCTCCAGAGGGGCAGCAATGCGATGGATCTCAAGATTTGTCCCTTATTAGATTTCATCTGATTCTACTATCCTGGGGACAGCCCAGAAGGCTCCACAGTTCAGTTGTCTGGGCCACTGCCTCACCAGAAGCACAGACGGGCTCTGCTCACTGGGTTCCAGCATCCCAAGGAAATCACAAAGCAGGCTTCTCAGCACTCTCAATCCTCCACTGTGAGTCCTGAACTGGTTGATAAATGGGCACAGGGGTCCATAGAAATAGAAATACCCACATTATTTCTGATAAAGTGTATTGAGAAAGGTGGTTTGGCACTGGGGCCAAATCAGGCTTCTTCTGCTGCCTGGAGCGGTTGCACTACCTGTCCCCCTCTCCACCCCCAGCCCTGCACCCCATGGGAGGAGGAAGGGGGAAAAGGAGAGTATACATGAGAGGCCACAGGCTCCCTGGGAAGCAGGGGTGGCATCAGTCCCAGCAGCTGGGTGACCAGATCCTCCCGAGGGCATGCACAGACAGCGTCTGCCCCCATGCCAGCTGTCTGCTGGGAGGCCAGTCCGAGAGACCATGGCAAGACAGTAGCCACCTTGAACAGGGCCTTTGCCATGTTCCTCTCACCCAGAGGGGAGCCATGGTCAGAAGCTCACCTGGATCAGGGGCTCCCCCTCGCCCATCTGCCCTCCTGGAGAGAAGGCAGGAGTGAGTGGAGATGGAAGGGGGCAGAGCCAGGCAGTGGTACTCCAGGCACGCTCCCTCCTGGGGAGCGATGGAGATCCCATTCCTGCTTCCCCACCATGGAAACTCAGGCTCAGAGGAGTAGGGCCCAGCCATCACCATGACCCTACAGGGCAACCTAGGGCTGGCTGGACTCATGATTAGGCTGGGATTCCTCCAATCCCTGGTAGCAGTCAGGAGGGCAGGATCTAGCCCCCTTGAGCTGGTGCTTAGGAAGAACCAGCAAATGGCCTGAAAAGCTGCTGGGTTGCCCTCTTCTCCATTTCCTGGGAGCCAGCTGGGTCACGAGGTGGGACCACACAGGGGAAAGTGCATTTGTTGACTCTTGTGGAAATGGCTGCAGCCTTCTGATGGCTAAACTCATTGAAAACTCTTACAAATGCTCCTCAAGAAAATGACCAATATTAGTAATCTGTGGTTGGAAAATGTGTCCCTTCTTCCTCAGTTAAGTGTTTTCTTGAAGTTTTTCATCCCTTTCCAGCCCATCTACCCTGCAGGGGCCCCTTCCACTCAGCACCTACAGGTGACCAGGGTGAATTCGTATCAGCCACGTGCAGCTATGCGGTGGAGGCATTGATAACACCAGCCTACCCACTGATGGTCCACAACAAAGCCCTTGCTGTGCACCTGGCAGTGCCCCACAGTCCTGTTCCCTTGCAGTTTGTGGACCTGGGCACACAGTTTGACAGTGTATCAAATTCACTTTGAGATAGCACAGGATTAGAAACTGAAACAGGGTAGTTATGGCAGAAACTTGGGAATATTTCTGAAGGTCTGGCAGGGTCCATGAAAAGACTTTTTTTTCTTGTAGGAACAGATAAAATTATGACCAGTGTTGCTTTATCATCACGTGCCAAAGTTGCTTCACTTTCCTGTAAAATATCTGCATGGGGGGAATGAGGAAGACCCGTTCATTCCCTGCCTAGAGCCCTTTAGTTTAGATCCCAAGATCCCAGTTTGTTAGCTCTTCCGGCACATAATCTCCATAAATAAGTGAGCAAGAACTTGTTACCTATTAACCCAAATAAGGCAAAAGGAACTGTAATTGGATTAAATCAAGGACCCACAATTTCTGCTCTTGAAAGATGAATAAAAAGTCATCTGACGGCACATGCCTTAGCTAGAAGGGTAGCAGCCCATCTGAGCTGTAGAGATTTAGCTACAAGGACAAAGAATCCTTTCTTGGTGACTGTTTGGACAACTGAAGATTTGCACCCTGAGGCAAAGGACCGTTTTGGGTGGGGGAATTAGAACAGCAGATAAAATAGACAAAGCCCCTGTTCTTAGGAAGCCAACGTCCTCGTGGATAAAGGTGGCTCACTAGGTCTCGGGCACTGTTCTGAGCACTTCCCACATGTTAACCCACTTAACCCTCACACCTACCCTGACAGTAAGCACTTATTATCATCCCCACTTTGCAAATGGGGAAACCAAGGCATGGGAAAGTTAAATGACTTGCCCAAGTTCCCATAGCTAGTAAGTGGCAACTTAGTATTTCAACCCCGTGTGTGTCAGAACATCCCAAGCTTCAAAATGCATATGACTCCCCCAGGGGATCTGGGTTGAAAAGCAGATTCTGATTTAGTAGATCCAGCATGGAGTCTGTGATTGTGCACTTCTGACAAGCTCCTAAATGACACTGATGTTGACCCATGGTCACACTTGGAGTGGGTAAGGCTGCAGATCATGATGGACATCTTTGACCTCCTGAAAACTAGCCCTTGGGAGATAGGTTAATTACCCCTTTCTGTGTTGTCTTCATCAGGACTTTTTGCAGTTTTCCTCAGCTAGGTTCAGTTAGTTGAAGCCATAAAAACCCATTCATGCTAATTCAGGAGAGAGGTGGGATAGTTTAAGGTTGCAGACCTCATGGAATGAAGGGATAGTAAACATGATGCATCAGGCTTCCTGGGCCCTGGAGTGCCAGCAAGCTTGAGGCTCTTACCTCTCCTGCCTCCACCTCTGTTCTGTCCTTCGCTGCATTTGCCTCTTTTCCAACATGGCTACCTGCACCAGAGTCCACCGGCTCATTCATGCCCAGGGCCCACAACCACCATATGTATTTTGTTTCTTAGTTTAAATTCTTGAAGGGGGAATATGCTTGGCAGTTAGTGGATTACAGGCACTATGGATAGGCAAATGATGCAGGCAGGGGATGTGGGCACAATGGGCCAATTGTCTGACATATCTTATATCCATGCAAGACCAAACATGCACTACCAGTTCATTCCTGAAGGTCAAGGTTGCTTACTTTGTGGGCAGTCAGAAAGAAATAGACCACTCACTTAGTTACCAAGAACCTACTAGCTTTTGGGCAGTGTGCCAAATGATGAGGATACAGAGACAGAAGACGTAGCTACTGGTAATAAAGAATTTAAGTGGAAAAGGAGTTCTTCTCTGGTAATGGCAGATTAGCTTATAGCAGACCAAAGTTCTCCTTCTGAGAACAATTAGGAAAGTCAAAATCTATCTGAATGTCTGCTTTCTTAATTACATATCTGTTTTATAAATACATTTGTATTACATAATTATATATGTGTATTTATATTTCAGCTATCCTAATTGTTCTCTGAAGGACTAGACAGATAGATAGACAGATGATAGACAGACAGATTGCAGCAAAAAGCAGTGAAGTGAGCCCAATTGTCAGAGACACTTAATTAACTCTTTGAGAAATTCAACCATACTTAAGCAGGCCTAGTTGAGAGAAGCTACTCAGAAAGTGACAACCAGGGTTTTTAGGCTGCAAGCAAGCTTTTGGCAATTCTGACAAAAGTTTGAAGTGCTGAGATAAATACCCCAGGCTTTCCATTGGGGAACCCTGAAAGACTGTATCCTAAGAGTAAGAGCAACCTAGAAATAGACCAGACTATTCAAAGACTGAAGTGCATCCTCAAAACAGTTTAAACCCTGATTGGATTGAGGTGATCATCTCCCTACGCTAACTTCCTATAAGAAATTACAATTTTATCCAGAGCTTCCATGATTTCCCACATACAATGTCTGGTATTCGGTTAGAAAAAATTATCAGACATACCAAGGGACAAGATCAAAAGCAAAAATAGATAATAGAAACAAGTCTGTGAGTGATGTAGATAGGAAAGTTATCAGGCATAGAAATTAAAAAATATAATTAATGTGGTCAAGAAATTAGATGACAACCTGAAGAAATTCATTAGAGAACTGGATTATATAAATAAGAATTAAATGGATAATTCAGAACTGAAATATACAATAAATAAAATTAAGAACTTAATAGAGGGATTTTACAGCAGGTTAGACACAGATGAAGAAAAGATTAGTGATCTGGAAGACAGGTCAATAGAAAATATAAAGTGCAAGTCCCAGAGAGACAAAAGGATGAAAAATTGAAAATTGAAATCCATGACAATAATAACACAAAAGTTTGTGGGCAGGGCAGTAAATTGAATTAAAATTCTAGGTCATCTTTGCCATATTCCTTGCCTCTCATATGGACTGAATCTTCATTTCAACTACCTTTGTTTTTTATTTGCGTCTTAGATTCTCTTCTCTAGAGCTCATTAATGTGGTAACCACTGACCATGTGTGGTTATTTAAATTTAAATTAATTAAAATTAAATAAAATTACAAATTCAGTTTTATGGTCACACCAGCCACATTTCATGTGCTCAATAGCCACATGTGGCCAGTGGCTGCTGTTCTGGACAGTGCAGATATAGAATATTTCCATTATCTTAGAAAGTTCTATTGGACAATAATTTCATTCCCTAGTATTTTACATTTTTTTGTCATTTTATGTTTTAAACTTTTAGATTTTTACCTGTGATGATGTTACCCCTATGCATGGAAACTTTTTATAGTTCCAGACTCCTTAGAGTGATGTTCAAAGTTTTACACGGTGAACCCAATTCTGTTTCCCTGCCTATTGAAAGTAGGCATAGTAAATTCAGTGATCAACCACTAACTTAAAGTAAACACAATAATCTCAGCATCAGATGCCTGCTGCTCTGTAGGATTGTCTTGCATGGAGAAGAATGGGGCACAGAGCGCTGACCATGAGTCATCTATAACATTAGGCTCCTTTATCTATGAATACTTGAGCAAGCACATTGTGTTTTAGAAAGACTTCACACTAAAATGGTAAAATAATGTTTTGCTTCTTGGACTTCCCATTGCGGAACTCTGTATTTTGCAAGTATATGGGGCAGGTGGGGCTTTTATGGAACTGAGTTCTGGCTTAGCCATTTATTGGCTTTGAAATATGGGCAACTTTGTCTCTCCTGTGCCCGGGTTCCTCGGCTGGGAGGTGCAAGTCACTGCACCTCTCCCTCACGTGTGAGTTATGACAATTAAGCATGGTTTTGCACAGGTGAAAATGACTTTATAAATCTAAGTGCCATAGATACCACATAGCATTATTTTGGGTTAAAATATGGGCCAGGACTATAAGCTATTGTACTTCATGCTGTGTTGTTTTGTTTTTGTCTTACAGTGATTTCCCTCAAAGCTTCTGAAGATTCATCCTTTGAGAAAAAGAAAGAGACCTGGGCTTTTTTTGAAGGTAAACCTTGCATATTTCTTTATTTAAGGTGCAGCCTCACTTTTAGACAACGGGAAAGGAGTAGAATAGGAAGAAAGGACCCTAACTTACTTGTTTTGCAATAACATCAAGTTGTTTTCTTGGCCTAAACTTGCTAAGATGGGAATTCCTGATGGTATCAGCCCATGGGTTTTGAAAGAGTGGAGGTTACAGCACCAGTCCGCATAATTTTTCTTTGTTTTGTTTTGCTCCCAAATTCCTACTCCTAGGTGATATTAGGGAGGGATCTTCAAGTGATATAAAAGTGTAAAGTACATCTACTGTGACTACATTTTATTTCAAATTTTTTAAGGAGTTTAGAGTTCTAGAAACTGAAAACCTTAAGCAAGTGATTTTCAATCCATGTTAGAATCGCTGGGGGAGCTTTAAAAACACTGAAGACTGGACAACATCTCTGGAGACTCTGATTTGGTTGGAACTTGTTAAAGGTTCCTGGGTGATTCCAGCGTGCAGCCAGGCTGAAAACCATGGCCTTAGATCCGTGATTCCCAAAGCGTGGTCTCAAACCAGCAGCATCAGTGTCACCTGGGATCGTACTACAAATGCACATTGTTGGGCCCGTCACCAGCTTCCAGAATCAAGAACTCTAAGGGTGAAACCTGTAATCTGGACTTTAACAAGACCTCCGAAGAATCTGGATCTTAACAAGACCTCCAGGTGATTCTGATATGTACTCAGGTTTGAACCTTAGGGCAGGGGTGATTTTTGGCCCTCCAGGGGACATTAGAAAACGTCTGGGTACTTTTTTGGGTACCACAACTGTGGGGGTGCTACTGGCATCTAGTGGAGCTGGAGATGATGCCGAACATCCTACAGTGCACAGTGCGGTTCCAACAATGAGGAATTTTGGCCCCAAATGTCAAGAGTGCTGAGGTTGAAAAACCCTGCCTTATAGTAAGGAAAGTTCAGAGAAATTATCACAAATGCTTTGGCGTTCTCAGGCAGCGCCTTTGATCAGTGAAGGACTGGCTGATGTTCAGAGGTGGTCAGGGACTTTGCACAGAGTACGTCCTCTGAAGGCACGGCATTTACTGATGATGAAACATCTAGCCAGAAGGATCTCAGGAGATGCGCGTGCCTTGGGCCCTCATGTCGCGCTTTGCAGACCCAGTGGGTGGGGAGGTGGAAAGAAAGCTGGCCTTAGGCGGGTAACACTTGGATTCAAACCTGCTTCTTCAGTAACTAGTTATAATGCAGTGGGTTGAGCACATTTTCTCTTAGAAAAATGTAACTTTAATTATGAACATCCTTTGCAAACCGTAAGGTGTCACCCACGTAGGCCACTCGGATTTATTGTTTAGTTTTGTAGTCACAAGTGTTTCATTTATGAGATTGTACTTTACTCCAACAACGATTCTTTGTACTCCTGACTTTCCTTCTGCACTTTTTGTAGCTGCCTTTTTCTTATTTGATGACCTTCTCTCAGCAAAATAACCCCCCTTTCTCTCCCTGGGCCTCTCACTCAGGGAATACCTATTCACTGACATAGAGTTGAAAGTGACTTTGCTTCCCATTGAGTAGAACAGTAGAATAAGCAAGATTTACCCCTCTTCTTGCTATTTCATAAAATTCAGGCAACCCTGATTTTTACCCCATCTTTTTGGAGCCGCTCTATGACTGGGCACCGTGATAGGGTGGGGGTTATGGGGAAGGCCTAGGGGTTCATAAGGTAGGTCCCTAGGGGATGTGACAGCCAAGCCAAGTTCATCATCAGATGCATGAGAATATCCTGGGCAGACTCTGGGCTCCCCTGCTGAGATTCTGATTATTACTTTGAGAAGGGATCAAAGAATTTGCACTTTCTCAGGGCCTGAGGTAGTTCCGATTCAAGTGGTCTGAGGACCGTATTTTGAAAATACCATGGTACAAAGAATAAAACTTTATACATTTGGAAGGATTGTAGCATTTAATCCCAACACACCTGGCAGCATAATCAACACCTCTAAAACATATATTTTATAATTCGTGTGTAGCTATAGAATGTTGGGGTGGCTCTTGACCTAACTCTACAAGAAATCTGTAGTCCAACATGTGCTCTCTTCTCAACAGAGAGAATCAGTTCCCTTCAAAATGGCAGAACTGGATTTCTCTCTGTGTATGATGTGTGCCTCAGAGCAGCTGTTTCCAAAGTGTTCTTTCTCTATGATTTCGGCAGAGGCAGCAGCAGCAGCAGCAGCATCCGGGTGTTTTGCTTTTTTAACCCGGCTACAGCTTGGGCAAGGTCAGGGGTTCAGTTGAAACTCCTCGGAGCACAATCCCAGGCGTTTTGCCCTTTTGTTCCCGGGCGGGAGAGCTACAGTAGGGGTTACAGACGGATATCCATCCTCCAGGGGCTCAAGCTCAGCCTGGCTCTGTGCCTGCTGCACAAAAAAGGCATTGATTGTCAGAACTCTTGGTGAGATGCTGGAGAGAGCTAAAATCCCTCAGGGCTATCACTCAGGTATTTCACCTGGAGCAAGATGGTATTACAGGCTGCAATAGAAAATAGTAGTACAGTTTTATCTCCAGAACTGTGATCTCCCAGGCTTTTGCATTTGCTCTGGAAATGTAGAATACTGACATTGACTTTCTTGACTTGGTCGGGGGAGAGAGAGTGGGATTCCTTGCCTGTGCTGAGGAATGCTGGGGCCACCGTGTTTCAAAGCAGTGCTGAATACCCCTGCTGGGATCAGAGTTACTGGGCAACAGGTACCTCTGCTTCTCCCTGACTTGGCTGGGCTGTCTGTGAGGGGGTGTGGTGCTCTGTGGTTGTGCGTGCACCCTGCCTCGGCCTCACTGGGCGTGTGTGGCCACTCTAGCCCACAGCCCGCCATCTGCTGCATGGAGGCCTTAACGTCTTCTGCATGGCGGCTTGCAGTTTAGTCTTAAAGTGGCAACAGTGCCTTTGGAAGCACAATGACAAAAGATAACACTGCAAATGCTTTCAGAGAATATAACATGATTTTAAGAATTATTGCTGGTGTGTATATGTGATAATTTAAAAGCTAATTCTAGATTTGGTTAAGTGCGGAAATTTTGTTAAATATGGGCCTGAAGGCTTAGCTTCAGCCTTCCAACAACTGTTGTTTGGCCTGGTCTGAGTTTTACAACTTTTGAGCCAACATGTATAATTAGATTTTTACATAAAAGGTTAAAGGACAAGCCGGAAGATGCAGCAATGTGAGACTGGCATTCTAGCTGAGGACATCCCCTGGAGCAGAGGCATGGCATAGCTTTTCACCAGCTGACTCGCAAAAACGTGGAGTCTTATGAGTTTGTGACCCTGGCTTCAAGGGCTCAGAGTTTACTCCTTGTTTGCAGAGAGCACTGGGGAGGTGTTTTCGGTGCTTTGAGTAGACCAGCAGGATGGTTGTCTTTATACAGCAGCAGAAATGTTTGGGACAGGAGGGAATACCAGAACTTTGGGTACAGGTGGCTGCCCATCAAGTGTTCTTTCTGAGATTTTCTTCTCCCGTAAGTCGACACTTTTTAAGCTTCCTGTAGCTTCAAGAGCACAACAGAGAGCAGCCACGGCTGTTCCTGTCTGCGTGGAGACCCACCCACACGTGGTGCTTCTGGCTGGTGTCCTCAGCCCAGAGGGCCTTATGCTTGGCGGTGTGGCTGAGCTTTCTGGACTGGCCAGATGTTTTGTGATTGCGTAGCCCTGCTGCCCAGGGAGAGCACCGTCTGTGCCATGTTGAGGAGGCTGTGATCAGAAACCATAGCTCCAACCTGCTGACGCCCCTCGCCTCCCACCAGGGCAGAGCAGGCCCTGATGTCCACCATCTGCTGCTAGGGAGCTGGTGGGAGAACCAGCTGCCACAGTTCTCACTGTCAACCTTGTCACTCTTTGGTTCCCGCAGTCCCAAAACCAGGGAAAGAGGTCAGGTGAAGAGGTGAACTCGCCTCAGTGCAGAAACCTTAGTAAGACTGTTTTTCTCTCCATTCCAAGAATGAGAGCGAAGCCTCGTTGCCCTGGCTTTTGGTCCAGAGGCCCACATCTCTGAATCCCTTCAAGGCAGAGGCTGCATCCACCTGTGCCACGTTCTGTCTCATGGCACCGTGACCATGTAGTGTCCTACCCTCGCATGCCAGAAGTGGCTTGCAGTCCTGTTCCCAGCGTAGTTTGCTCAACGGTATGTGAATCCGGGAGTGGCCGTGTGTTCACCGTGTTCTGGCCCCTTATGTATCCTGGTATCCTGTCATGAACCCTGGTCTGTGAACTCTGCTCTGTCCCTCTGTGTGTTGTGAAGTGTCTTGGACAGAATCCAAGAGCCCCCTGGCTGAGTTTCATTGCTTTAAATGGAGGCCCAAGCCTCTACCCTAACTTTGAGCACAAACAATTGTCCACCCTATTCATCTACAAAGCCCACACATCAGAGACACTGGGGCCCGCATAGAAAGGCGGTTTTGATTTCAGTTCTGTGAGAGACTTTTCTCTATTTCTTAGGCCTCTCACATCCTCTTGACTCCTTGACCCCTCTAATCCGGCTTCTGCCCCCTCCATCCTGCTGAAATGGCTCATCGCCAGGACTTCCCCAGCAGCTTCCTAGTGGGAAAACCCAGTGAGTGTTCTCCAGCAGAACTTGGTGCTATTAAGGAATCTTGCTTACAATTCTTCACTCTTGGGTTCTAGAACTTTCTCTTCAGTCCTCTTTCCCATGACTAGCTCCAGGTCCTTTGTAGGAGACTTTCCTCCCTCCTGCCTGCCTGCCCTGCTCCCTGAAATATCCGTGCACATGCTCCTTTCGCCTGCAACCTTGTCCTGTGGCACTTTCTACCTGTTGTAGTTTTAGCCCAGAATTCTGAGTTGCCAGGAACAGAAACCTACTCAAACTAGCTTAGGCAAAAACACTGACTGACCCTAAGAACACAGGAGGGTCTCATGGACTCCAGGGACAGAGGTGGCACTGGGCCTCTCCAGGGCCCAGGTAAGGGAGGTGGAGTCAAAAGGAAGTGAATGTCTGATTCCATCCCATTCCCCCTTCCTTCTCAGCGGCCATAAGCCTGACCTGCTTCTCTAGGCTGCGGGGGGAATCTAGCCACCTGCCACCCCAGCCCGTGTGCTTTTTCAGTTTAAGCACTTAACTAACTGCTTCTTCATGTCCCAAGGGCCTTACAGAGGTGCATTCCCGCACACTCAGCAATTCCACTTCTAGGAACTCAATCTTAAGAACATAATGTGCATTAAGGTTAAAGTTTATGAATGTTCATTACAGAATTATTTACTGTGGGGAACAGGTAAACACTTTAAGTAGCTAACAGGAAATGATTGTTAAACCATCAGTAATGATATGTTAATATGATAAATTTTTATCATATGTTTCAAAACGATTCAGAACCAATTTTTGAATAGAGTCTGTTGAGAAAATAAGACAAAAAGCAAGATGTGAAACTGTATGAGCCCAATTGTAAAATATATGCAGAGACATCATAGAGTACACCACTCATTAGCAGCAGTTATTTCAAGCAATGGGATGGCCAATAACTTTTTCTCATTTCTGTGTTTTGTGTTATTTTCAGTACAACATAGCGCAGGGCTCTAGGGCTCTTGGAGGCCTCTCTGCGCGTTCCTGGTACTGAGCACACACTCTTACTGCTGCAGTTAGCACATGGCCCTCTGATTTCTTGAAAGGAAAACCTTCGTATGTTTATCTTTATATTTCTTGTGCCTAGAAGAGTATTGAACATGGCTGATAATAAATGTCTGTTGGCTGAAGAAATTTAAGGCAGCAGAGAAACATTTTTGTTAAGTTCGTACAATTTTTGTTAAGTTTGCACATTGGCTAAGTACAAACATCTGTAGTAGTTTTCTTCATAGAAGGTTCAAATAATGCTTTTGGCTTCCCTTTTCAAAACTACCTGCACAGTTTTGGTATTTTATTGATCAGATCAGTAATAAAGTTGATCTTTGGAGTTTAAGAGATGTCTGTATGTGACCATGATTTAACAGCTGTGAGATTTAAAATATTTTTTTAATTTTGAGATTATTATAGAGTAATATTCATTTGTAAGAAATAATACAGAGAGATCCTTTGTACCAGTTCCTCCCAATGATAGCATCTTACAAAATTATAGTACAATATCACAACCAAGATATTGACGTTGATACAGTTGTCAATCTAAATAGCAACACACGGAGGCTCTCTAAAAGAATACTGAGTCATTAGAGAATAGGCATTGCAATGGGAATATGCATGCCATAGTAAACTATGTGCACATTCAGGGAAGTAAAGGAAGATGAAGGGTTTTAAAGGAAAAATGATGGAGCATTGCATAATTGTTTGGGGATAGTTATCGTTGGCTATAAGGATCAATAACAAGGGTGATGCTGGTCTGAGGCTGGACAGGTGGTTGCTGGGCAGGTGCCTCTCGGAAGTCTTTTTTGATTAAGGTTGTAATGGCCTCTGTGCAAGGTTGTGGCTTTGCAGAGTTCTTTGTGATAGTTCTTGTTATCAGGCATATGTGTATGAGAACTCGCCCTTCCTGGGCTTTCCCCGGCTCTATTTGTCAGGGTTTTTCTTTTTCTTTTTTTTTAACACAAGCAACTTTATTCTGATACTGAAAACTTTTACACAGTCAAGATACAGAATATTTCTACCACTACAGGAGACTCTTATAACCAAGCTCACCTTACTCCTACCCCCTCCCTCCTTAACCTCGGGCAACCACTAATCTGTTTATTATTTCTATAATTTTGTCATTGCAAGAATGTTATATAAAGGAAACAATCAACAGAGTGACAAGACAACCTACAGAGTGGGAGAAAATTTTTGCCAACTGTGCATCTGATAAGGGACTAATATCCAGAATATACACAGAACTCAAGCAATTATACAGTAAAAAAATAAATGACCCAATTAAATAAAATTTTACAGTACGTAGCCTCTGGAATGCGTATTTTTTTTTTCACTCAGCATAGTTCTCCGGGATTCATCCAGGTTGCTGTGTGTGTCAGTGGTCCCCTCCTATTGCTGGGGTATGCAGCGGCGAGCATGTGCCACACTTTGTTTAACCGCCCACCCAGTGAAGGACAACCTTTGTTTTTAGTTCTGGGCTATCCTGAATAAATCTGCTATGAACATACATGTACAGGTCTTTGCTGAGCTGAAGTTGCTGTTTCTCTGGGACGAATGCCCGGAGTGCAGTTGCTAGGTTGAATGGTGGTTGCAGGTGTGTCTTTCAAGAAACTGCACACTGTTTTCCAGGGTAGCTGTGCCACTTTACGCTCCCACCAGCCCTGTCTGAGTGACCCGGTGTGTACACATCCTCACCAGCATTTGGTGTTGTCACTGTGTTTTATTTTAGCCAGTCTGAAAGGCGTGTGAGACATCTCACCACGGTTTCATTTTGCATTTCTTTAACGAATGGCTCAGGAAGTCGAACGTTTTCTTAGGTGCTTATTTGCCACCCGTTTATTCTCTTTGGTGAAATGTGTCTGTGGGTTTTGCTCATTTTTCTTATAGGATTGTTTGTTTATTTTTTACTGCTGAGTTTTGAGTGTTCTTTATATTCTAGATACTAGTCCTTTATCACATATGTGGTTTACACATATTTTATTCTAGTCTGTAACTTGACTTTTAATTCTCTTCATATGGTTGTTTACAGAGCAAAAGTTTTTAATTTTGATGAAATCAAATTTATCACATTTTACTTAATGAGTGGTGCTTCTGGTATAAGGCGTAAGAACTCTTTGCTTAGTCTTAGATCCCAAAGTTTGCTCCTATTTTTTTTTTAAAGTTTTCTAGTTTAAATTTCACATTTAGGCTTGTGGCTCATTTTGAGTTAATTGTTGTATAATGTGTGAGGTTTATTTTAATTTTATTTTTTGCCGATGGAAGTCCACTTGCTCCAACACCATTGATTGAAGAGGCCGTCCTTCCGCCATTGAATTGCTCTTGTGCTTTTGCCAAAATCAATTGAGTGTCTTGGGTGGGTCTATTTCTGGGCTCCCCGTTTCAATTATCTGTGTCTGTCCCTCTACCAATATCATACTAGCTCGATTACTGTAGTACTGGGATTTTCAAAGTTCCGTCTTTGACTGTTTTTGTGCCCATGCACTTCCCCTGATGCGTCCCCATGAGGGTGATCCTGCTGTGTCCTTGCCTTTCAGATCTCTATGTGTACGCCGTCCTCGTGTGCTGCGTGGGGATCCTCAGCGTCCTGCTCTTCACGCTGGTCATCATCTGCCAGTCTGTGTTTAGCAAGAGGAAGTCCCGAGGTAAGAAAACAGATAAAGTCATGTCAGGAGGGAGCACAGCCCAGCCCCAGATAGGTGGGAGATGATGGCAAAGCGTCCCCTTGGTGCAAAAATACACTGTGAGTCCGGGGCTATTCACCTGTGACTGGTGAGCAAAGTGAGTGAGACGTGTTCCCCTTAAATGCCACTAAAGTAAACTGTGACCATGCGGGTGTCGTTTAACTCCCCCCTTTCCTCAAGTCCCTTCGTGCCTCAGTTTCTGAGGTTCCCTCCTGCGGCTGTGGGTCAGATGATCCTGGGGTTGCATTTTGGCTCTGCCACTTCAGACTGAGTTTTTGGACGAGGTTTTGGCCAAGTTCCCGAACCATTCTGAACTTGGGTTTCCTCCTTTACAAAAGGGCATATCGACACCTTCGTCCTTAGAGGGAGTGTTCTGGTGAGGGTTTGCTTGGCAGGCAGGCAGGACTCGGGAACTGTCCCCCTCTCTTCCTTCCTTGTCCATCCTTCTATCTCCTGTCTTTTTAGTGTCCTGTTTCCCTGCCTCTGCCCTCAGCCCAGCCTCTCCTGCGGCTTCTTTCCCAGGGACCAAGTCCTCCTGCCTCTTGGCTCCCTATGTGTGCTGCTGCTTTCTCTCCAATCTCCGCCTCTCACTGGGCCTCGATCCCACATGTCCAGCAGCTCCTGTTGGAGTGTTTCCTCTGGGAGCTCCTCCCTGTGTCCCTTCTTCAAAATTTCCAAAACAGCCAGGCTGCTGCCGCTCCCAGTGCTGCCCCGGCTACAGCTGAGCTCTGCAATCAGAAGGACTGGTGCCCCGGAGCCTCCGCTGCCCGGGTTGGCTGCCCCTGTCTGCCTCGCCTTCCTCACCAGTACCTGGAAACAGTTGCAGTCTCACAGGATCATGTGAGGACAGAATTACAAAAAAAGAGAGAGGTGTTCAAGACACTTAACACATTTTGGCACCCAGTAAATGTCCTGTATCTATGACGACATATGGTTATAATGATACATAATGATTATCACTATTAGCTCAAGGTCGTAAAGCTGAGAAGTGTTAATTCGGTTGTCATGGCTTGAAGAAAAACAGGGAAACTGAGCAGCATTTACAGAGGGGACTCTCTCCAGACATGTGGGCAAGACTTAGGGAACCAGGGAGGGAGGCGACATGTCCGGGGATCAGCACCCCCAGGAAGCTGTTCTCACCCTAGACCTCAAGGGACAAGGGGAGGAGAACTTTCTGGAATGTGCAAGGGCTGCAGTTGTGGCAGAGGTGTCACCAATAGGAGCCTCAGGAGAGGGGCCCCACAAGTGACAGACCAGGAGGCAGCAGAGGGGGAGCTGAGGTCACGCATTCTTCAGCCCCTCTCTTCCCCCCACTTGCGTCTCCCACTGAGGGGGCAGGGGGGCAGGAAGGTGCAGAGGGCAGCTTCCCGGGCCCAGCAGGGTGCACGGGGGGGTGTTAGGGATCCTCAGGGACAGCGGAGGATGCCAGCACACTCAGTGCCTGGTGCTGGAGTGAGGGCTGTCACCCACGTCTTTTTCCTCCGGAGCCCGTGACCTTCCCATCAGCCTGTGTGTGTCTCTGTGCTGTCTTCTAAAGCCACTTCTGGGAGCCTCTCCATGCCACTTCCCCCGCAGTCCCCATCTGCAGCACCCAAGCTTTCCTTCTGTTCTCAGCCCTTGGCTGGTTTTAGGAGCTTGTGGCACGTGTTGCACGTGGGCGTTGGCATTTCCTGCCTTCAAGAGGATGGCATGCAAGGCAGGGACCACACACTAGACCCATTCCCTTGGAATTGAGATCATGACAGATGCTCAACAAATGTGGACAAATGGGCTTGTTTTCTGGTGTTTTACTCCCAACCGGTGGAGTTGGGAGACCATACAAGCGGTTTCTAAACCAGTTATGCTCTAAGGACCCCTCTGCCCGGACTCAGGGCATGAGAGAGCCTGACTTCAGCTGCAGGCCCCGCTGGGCCCTGGGTAGGTGAGGGGATCAAAGCAGTATGGTTAGGTCCAGAGATATCCTCCTCCAAAGCCAAGAAGGGCAGGCTGGGGCACACGGAGCCCAGGCCTCACAGAAAGCCTGTAGAGAATGGGTTCCCAGCTGCCCATCCTCACCGGGGTGGGCTCCAGACGGCCTGTGTGCATCTGTGCTCAGCATCTGAAAGCCCTACTTGGCTGCCAAGAGCTTTGTGTGAGCACCTACCAGGGGCCAGGCACCTCTCTTGGCTCTCAATGTTCTCATGTGATCTGAATGACAGCCACATCACTCCCATTCCACAGAGAGCATGGCTGAGAAGCAGGAGAACACCATGCCACAAGGCAGTGGCAGAGGTGAGGCTCAGAACCAGACTCATCCCAAGCGTCTCACGTTTCTGTTCAAGAAAACCGCAGCCATCTGGGGCTGACCTCGCCAAGGGAACTGTCCTTCAGCCTTCCATGTGGTTGTTGCTCAGATTCTTCCCAAACAGCTCTACCCAGCTCCTGCAGCTCCTGGGGAGCGTGGCTTTGGTCTGGTGCACCGCTCCCATTGCAGGCTCAGCTGGCTTCCCATGGCCCTGGCAAGGCAGGTCCTGTCCCTTGTGGCCCTAGAAGCCAGGTACCTCCCAGGTACATCTTGGGGCCAAAGACGAAGACTGTGCATAGTTTGTCCGGGTGTTCCCCTTTAGTTGGGCCCTTAAAGAAGCACTCACTAGACCTTTAGGAGCAGACCATTTACTGAGGAACCTGCTCAAATGCAGATTCTGATCCAGTACCTAGGGCAGGCCTGTGATCCTGCATCTCTAACCAGCTCTGCTCTGAGGCTGCCCTTGGAGCAGCAAGGCCTTAGAGCTAGTTCTTAACTCCGTCCCACTCAGTAACCCCCCTCACAAAAATATTTCGAAACGATCCCATTACTATCTTGAAATAAAATTCATAGATAAGATATGCTTCCTGTACTCCCAACCCCAATCAATTTAGTGATCTACAAAGAAGAAATAAAAGGAAAGTAATTTATAACACCATGAAACAGATTTTAGTATTGCACCTCTTCTTGTGAATAAGCGTCAATTTCAAAAAAAAATTTCAGAGAAGGCAGTAATCCTTTACATGTGACACTTGAGATAAAGGGTAGATAAGTACATGTATGCATATGTGAGGACTCGGTGAACATGTGTCAGGCCCAAGTGTGGGCTGATACAGATATGCTGCAACAACCAGGAGTGGCACTGCTCATAGTGATGGGAATTCTAACATCGCAACTGTCCACAAGGTTTTGAAGAAAACAGTATACTCTTCCTGTGATTTTTATACCCTTTACATTTGTGTGTATTAAAATGGAGCAAAAACACACCTTACATTTGTATGTAAAATGGACTTAGGTCCCAGGCTCTCCTGAACAGTTTTTTTTCCTCTACACGAATATCAGGAAGGTCAGTCGAGTCATGTGGGATAGATCTTCATTTGTGGACTGTCCTGCATATTGCTGGATGGCCAGTGTCCCTGCTCTTACCAGTTGTCAGGTACTATTCCCAATCAATGCAATAATCAGCAACATCCCCTGAGAGTTCCAAATTGCCCCTGGGGGGTGGAGCAGGGGCAGGACCATCTCCACTGAAAACCATGACCTTTGAGCAGACTATTCTTAGGTCTGCTGCTCTTTCCATTGAACTGGAGGAAACAAGGCCTCCAGGAACCCCTGGTGACAGGTCCAGGAGGGAGTCACCGTCAAATGGGATGCTCTTTGTATGTGGGTCTGATTCTGTCCTAATGCTCTCTCTAGAGTGTCAGTTGTTTTATTTAAGTTTCATTTCCTAGTCAAGACAGCAAGGGCATGCATGCAGAGCCATAGTGAATTGCCCAAATATTGCTCAGGACCCCAAACCCAGCCACTCCAGATCCAAACTCCGTGCCTTCCAGTGTCATACCTCAACAGAAGATCCTCCTAGAGCCCTGTCACTGCTGCAAGGTGGGTTTGGGAGCATTCAGTTGCCTTTAGGGGGCGCAGGAAGGCAGGTCTAGGCTCAGAACCAGTGGCATTCCAGAAGCAGGTTGGCAGGTGGATTTGCAGTGAGGAACCCCAAGCTTCCAATGAGGTCTGGATTACAGGACCCTTCCAAACATTTTTTGTCTATTACATTTAGTAACAAAATGATGTGATGGGACAGAAGGGATCTGATAAATATGGCCTTGCTTTAAGTTGGTCAGAGATTTCTTTCCTGGTTCTGAAGATGTAACTAAGAGCATCCTGTCATTGAGTGGGCTCTTAGAGAACACACACTGGTGATCCCCAGATGTTAGAGGTATCTATTTCTGCATAACAACTCACCCTAAAAGTAGTGGCCTACAACAACATTTATGTGCTGAAGATTCTACAGCCTGAGCTGGGCTTAGATGGACGGTTCTTCTGGCAGTGACACCTAGTGTCATCTGGAGTTGAATGGAACTGGAGATCCAGGAGGTTGCCACTCCCAGCCCTGGGGCCTGCCTCTGAGAATATGGGACAGCAGGGCTGGTGCAATCACTCTCCCTGCCTGTGATTTCACCAGCAGGTAGCCAGACCTCCCTGCTTGGTGATTCTAGGCTCCAAGGACATGCCTTGACTGGATCGCAGCACAGTTTCACTCTCCTCCATTCTGCTGGATTAAGCAAGTTGCAAGGGCAGCCCAGATTTGGAGTGGCAAGGAGTTTGTGGTCATCTTTAACTCACAGAATACTTTATTGCTGTCTTTCCCACTGCCAGACCCAGTGAGAAGCAAGGGAGGTTCCCAGCCAGGGAGGGGCCAGGGAGACAGCCCATGACTACAGGTAGCTGGGGCATGATGGTGACCACTCATGGCCCTGGCAGCCAGCTAGCTCCTGAGGAGTGTGCACTGTTTGTGTCCAAGCAGGGATGGGAGGGGATTGGGACATAGGGTGGCAGCAATTCCAAGGGAGCAGGTTCCAGCAGGTGCCAGAGTAAGAGCAGGGACAGGACAGATCCCCTCATGCCAGACTGTCTGGGAGGCTGCTCCTTTTGTGGGTTGGCTGTGGTGGTTATGGCTCTCACTGGGAGCAATCAAGTGTTTGTAGGCCAAGTCAAATGTGACCCTCAGAAATGACCCTGCTAAAAACCAACTACACTCATAACTCAAATTCAACATACTCCTGCATTCAGTGCATCACACTACAACCAACTTGCACCATGTTGACAAACATTGGTCATACTTATAAAGTGCTGGGAATAGTGCTGGGTCTGAGGAGTGCTCAGGCCTTTCTAGGGGCCCCGGTCACATTGACAGTTTCTAGGTTTTCTGTGCAGATGTGTGTCTGCTGGGCCTCCAGCATCCCGACCATAGGTAGGAGAGCAGGTCTCTCCTGCCTGTGTGGGGCTACAGTGCATCGGGTTTGCAGGCTACTCACACACATGGACCTGCTCCCCTGCACCCGCAGCAATATCTGGCTGGAAGAGGACATCAGAGTAGCTGTCTCCAGCCCAGGGGGACCCTGAGATAAACAAAGCCCATGCTGCAAGCCAGGGCCATAGGTTGGCCCTCTTCATTCCCAGCCTTCCAGCAGCCCTGCCCTGGGCCAGGCCTGGCGCTGCTCTGCTTCCGGGAGTGCTCAGCGGTCACATGAGCTGGAGCTCCTGGCACCCACGTGGTGCTCGCCAAGCAGAAGCGTGCTTCCCACCCCCTCCTGAGCTGTGAATCTCCATCCCCCCTCTTTGTTAGTGCAAGAGTGCCCTGAACCTCATCCCAGGGCCCCTGCAGCTCTGACTCACTCTGAAAAACAGCAGTCCTGGTGGCCCAGGGCTGGCCCTGAGTTTTTCTAGTGGTTTCTCAAGCACACTGATTTCCGAAGGCCTTTGCTTCTTGGAGAATTAGTCCAGACTTGCTGCCTCAGGGTGGCCCCAACTATCCCCCAACCCTCTGTGTCTGAACTTTTAAAAGCTTAGTTTTTCTGGCATGCCGGAACCACATGGAGAAGAGGAGAGGCCTCATTTCTCTTGCTGTACTCGGCAGTGTGGGCTGCGACACGGCGCAGCTGGCACTCAATATGCGAGAACTGGGGACAGGGCTCCCTCAGGCTTCCAAAGCACCCACACCTCCCCGTCCACAAATTTGCTCTCCTCTGCTTCTGAGAGCCTGGGGCCTTTCCTTCTGAGGCACCAGACAGAGGCAGTTGGGGGCTGCGTCCCAGTCAGGGCCGGGGAAGGGGGCCACAAAGCACAGCATGGAGGTCTGTGGATGAGGAGGAGCAGAGGGGAGCCTCTGTTTTTCAGTGTGTGCTAGGAGGCTCGGCTGGCTCTCTCTTCAGGCCCACAGAACCCCTGTCTTTCCTTTGTGGGGCTCTTAAGCTTCCCTGGTAGCCTGATAAAAAGAGCACTGGACGTAGAGCCTAGATTCCAGCTCCTGCCTTTGCAGAGCGGGTCTTCTGAGCTTCCAGGTCCTGTCACTGTAAAACGGGGATAAGAATCCCACTTACCTCCCAGGGCTGTGGGAGATGCCTTTCCTGGTGCAGTGTGACCTCCAGTCCTGGGCGTGGGCAGCTCCAAGGGATACTACCCCAGGGTGGGGTTCATCTTCCTAATTGTGATCAGCCCTGCAGCCACATTAGCCATTCTGGCCTCCCCAGCATGCTGTCCCAGTAGAAATACAATGTGAGCCACAGGCGTAATTTGACCTTTTATTTATTAAAAAAGTAAAAAGACACAGATGGGATTAATTTCAGTATCTTTTATTTAACTCATTATATCCAAAATATCATCTCAGCAAGTATCAATATATGAAGACTATGAATGAGATGTTACTTTCCACATTCCTTTTCGCATCCTACGCTTCAAAATCCAGCACATCCCTTTTAAGACTAATCACATTTCCAGTGCTTGTGACACCTGGGACTTGTGACTACTGAAAGGGACAATGCAACTCTAGATAGACAACTTTGTGTGCTGGTGCTTTTCATGGAGTGAATACGGCTATTAAATGGCTCTCTGTGCCAAGGGAACAGGAGGCAGAGAATTTACTTCTCCCCAGCTTCCTGCTTGGTGACCAAGAGGGGCAGTCCCATCCTTGTAACTGTGCTGGCCTGGAAAGGTCACGGTTGCAGGACTGCTTCCTGGAGGGGGCTGGGCTCATGTGTGTAGGAAGGGGGCACCCCTGGTCCTGTCTCTTCCCCCAGGGAAATGCAGGCAGGGGGCTGTGGGCTGGACCCCGAGTGTAGGTAGTGCTTTCCCAGGCCACAGGGCTCTTGCTTGTGCTGGGGCCGCAGGGGGTGGGGGGTCAATCCACAATGTGATCCATCGTTCATTCACCAAATGCTCCTGGGCACTCACTGTGGATGAAGCATGAAGACCCCGTGCTGGGGCTGCTACAGTGCTCGCTGCAAATGTGGAACGCTCAGTAAATAGAGCAGAAACATCCACAGGTCCTATCGCTGGGTCTGTGCAAGGCCTGGAGGTCAGAGGAGGGTGTGAGGGAGTAACGGGTAGAATGGGGGAAAGGTCAGTCACACCTTGTTGGTCCTGACACCGCCACAGGGCCTGATAGGATGGGAGGGCATGGCCGCTTCCACCCCAAGACACCCAATTCTGGGTGGTGGTGGTGATAGGGAGAACAAAGCCTTCAGGCTGGATGTGCCACCTGGGAGGTTTGGCCATGGGGTGGAGGCTGTGAGCAGCGTGGTCCCAGCTGAGGAGGGGAGAAAGGCTGGGAGTGGCCCGGGGCCTGGTGCTTCTTCTCAGGAGAGGTGGGAAAAACAAGCCTTCCTTTTAAGAGTCTTCAAAGTTCCAGAGATCCTAAGATCCCCTTTTAAAAAGCACTGCATCCTGAGTTGTCCTTTGGCGCCTCCAGGTCAGGCGCCTGGGTGCCAGGCCATGGCCCATGGTGGGGACTGGCTCCGTCACACGCCCTCTCTTGGCGGCCTTCTCTTCTCAGTCTCTTAGGATCCCCTCCCACAGAAACTCTTGGCACTTAAATCTTTGCCTTACAGCCTCTGCTTCTGGGGGAGTCGAAGCCACACTGGGTTAACACAGTTACCGAATCAGCACTGATGATGCTGTGCATATTTAAGGCTGAGTCTGGGTGAAGTCAATTTTTCTGATGCTTGTTAGCCTCACCTCCGGTGTCCAGACTCACTTCTGGTCCTGTGGGCAGACCGTCTTCATTAACAGGAGCCTCGGCCCTGCAGACACCAGGCTGAGACCTCAAAACCAGCAGCTGGCAAGTGCTGGCAGGGGAGCATCTTGTGCACTCTGGCCCTGATCATCTTCACTGGGCTCCTGGCCCTTCCTAGTCGGTCCCCTGCCCCCACAGGACACTCAGCCCCCTATGCTCCTGTCCTGCTCTCTCGATTCCTGATCTTCAGGCTGCTTCCCTCACTGCCCACGGACTGGACTTCCCAAAACTCAGGTCAGCTCATGGGGTTCTCTTGGGTTCCAGTCTCAGCTCTGCCCGGCTCCAGCTGTGGCACAGTGGGCTGGCCATTTATCCCATGAGACTCAGTTTCTCCATCTGTAGAAGATGCCATCTTGATCAACATTTGGCTTTCTTATTGTTTTTCTATTCTATTTACTTCTCTCATCGTTATTATTTCTGTTTGCTTTGGTTTTAGTTTGCTCTTCTTTCTGACAGTTGAAGGTTTGGCTCTTGATTTGAGACTTTTCTTCTTTATTAATATTAGAATATATATTCACTGCTTTATCTGTGTGACATAAGGTCTGGTATGCTGAGCTTTCAATTTCATCGAAAGTATTTTCTAATTTCCCTTATGATTTCCTCTTTGACCCATTAGTTATTGCCAGCTGCCAGCATCTCTGAGAATGGTACAGCGTAGCTACGAGAGGGCTGTGGAGCCTGGCTGCCAGCTCTGACACGTCCCATGTGTGCCAGTCTGCTAGCGCTGCTGTGGCAAAGGACCACGGCCTGGGTGGCTTAGATAACAGACGTTTATTTCCTCACAGCTCTGGAGGTTGGAGGTCTGTGGCTCAGGAGCTGGTGGGGTTGGTTTCTCCTGAGGCCTCTCTCCTTGGCTGCACATGCCGTCTTCTCCCTGTGTCTTTACATGGCCTTCTCTCTGTGCGTGTCTGTGTCCTGATCTCTTCACATAAGGACCCCAGTGATGTTGGATTCTGGCCCATCCTACTAGCCTCATTTTAACTTACACCTCATTAAAGACTCCATCTGCAAATATAGTCGCATTCTGAGGTACTGAGGGTCAGGACTTCAACATGTGAATTTTAGAGGAGACACGACTCAGCCCATGTGTGACCTTGGGCAAGTTCGTTAGCCTCTCTGTACTTAAGTGTCCTCCACTGTAAGACAGGAGCAATGACCAGGTTATTGTGAAGATTAAATTAGAGTACAAAACTGCGGTCCTCAAACATTTCTGCTTGCATAGCTCCTAAAATAATCTAAAAAACTATGCCCCCTTGATCAGTTTTTTGTTGATATCTAAACTTTTTCATCGTAAATGTAAATTGTTGCAAAGGATGTGATTTCCAGAGTATTACAAATATTGACCTCTTGGAAATGAAACAGTTACACATCTCTCTCTCGCTCTCTTTTTTTTTTTGTCTTTTTCGTGACCGGCACTCAGCCAGTGAGTGCACCGGCCATTCCTATATAGGATCCGAACCCGCGGTGGGGGCGTCGCTGCGCTCCCAGCACCAGCACGCACTCTCCCGAGTGCGCCACAGCCACGGGCTTGGCCCGCTCTCTTTTGCATCTCAATGTCTTGAATTAAATCACCACCTCCATTTACTTAAAGACTCCATGAGGGGAAAAAAGACCCCACAAGCAAGCCTTAGGGTTAGCAATGTTGTGCCGTCCCTTTTCTCCTTGGACTTTTACTTTCAGTCCATTTTCCCCACAAAATTTTATCCTACTTTAATACATCTTTTGTTTTGAAAGTACTTTATTGCCCACCTTATTATACTTACTTGTAAAATAATATATGTACACACATTTAAATTAATAACTTCTTAATTTCCTTATTCCATAAGTCTTTATGGGTTTAAATGTTTTTCTAGTTTGAGTTATTAATATTACACAATTAGTGATATTTGGAAAATTAGTATAAAATTAATCAAAATGACATAAATATATCACAAAATATATTGCAAACTTAGATAAATAATTAATAATTGTAAGTAAAATTTTATTGGAAATGCATTTTTATTGAAGTGGATTCTTATTTTTACTTCATATACGCTTGTATGAATGTGCTTAGGGATAGAATTCACCATCAATTCAATTTCTATTTTGATAATAGATGTTAGCTCTGAAATATAATTCAATATAAAAACAGGTGGGAATGGGTGAGATTTTTTTTATACCACTCAATACTTTAAACTGCTTCCAAGTTATATATGAAAAGTCACATAATGATCTGTCATCAGAAATGGTTTTTAATATTCTACCAGTTGACAGCTGGATTAGGTCATTATTCAATCCTTGTTGAAAGCAAAAATATTGGAAACCTCCCCCCTTGCAGAAGGGTTAGCCGCCCAGTCACTAGTTATTCTCTTTCTCCCACTGTCACCAACATTTTACATCATTTCTTGCTTGGTGCCTCACTGGAATTTTTCCCAGGACAAGTCTTCCTAGTGTAAATCAGGGTGGGTGGACATGTGCCTTGATTTTTTGTGATATGAGAAGGGGAAAGAAAAGGAATACAGTTAGACCCCAGGCACGTTCCAAGAGAATGAATTCTTAGGAGAGAAGACCATGGGAGATGAGGAGCTAGAAATCAATTCTCTTAAAACTTTCTTTCCAAACAGTGCCCAGTGGTGTACAAACCCTAGACTGCAGACCACTAATCCATATAATAAGCTTAGAACAGTGTCAGGAACATATGAAATGTTCGATAAATACTAGGATTCTTATTACTGTTGCATCTATCCAGCAAACAGTAGGCTCTCAGTAAATGGAATGCAGGTAGAGTTAGGTATTAGTAGGGCACTGGACCAGGTAAACCTATGTGACCTCCTCTGAAACTAAGGTTCTCTCATCCTGCTCTGGAACTGCACCGATTGCCTGAATGACAGATTGCCCCAAATGTAATAGCTTAGAACAATTATTTTATTTACTCCCAATTCCACAGTTCAGCAGTTTGGGCTGCGCTCAGCTGAGCCGTTCTGCTGGTCTCAGCTGGAGTCATTCATGCAGCTGCAGTCTGCTGGTGGGTCACCTGGGGCTGGTGGCTTTGGGACCTCAGCTGGGACAATGGGTGTCTGCTTCATGTGGTCTCATCTTTCAGCAGGCTAGCCAGGCTGCCTCATGTGGTAGCAGAAGAGTCCCCTGCAAGAAGACAGAGAGCAAACCCCAGAGCGTGAATGCCTTTTCTGCCTCTGTTGTGACACATTGGTTAATGTCCCCTTGGCCAAAGCAAGTCACGTAACCAAGTGCAGAGACAGTGTGGGAGGGGGTCGTATATGGATGTGGACAGATATACAGAGGTGTGATTCATTGGGGCCACTGATGTAACTAACAATCTCCCACAACCTCAGGGTCTCCCTGGCTGTTTCATCTTTACTTCCATTTGAAGTAGACTTACTGTGAGCCTTAGATTGGACACTTGTTTTATTAAGTGCCTAGCTATTCTTATTTTTCCTCTGTGGCCAGAATAATTTGGTTTTTCTCTGTCTACTGCAGAAGGATGTCTTTCTCCAAGACTGTTTTCCCAAGGGCCTCTTTTTAGTCTTGGAAGAGCGTTAATCAGGGAATGCAAACCCATTTTACAATGAGCAGCTTCTAAGTGCAGACAGGTTGTCCCATTTGGCCCCCAGAGGGCTTTCTCGTGAGTAAGGCAGAGCTCAGAAGTCTGGTGATTTTTATCCCAGGACTCTTCAGGTTAGAACCCAAGCCAACCTGCCTTGGCCAAAACTGAATATTTTGTTATGTAACCAGGAAGTCTGTGTATGACTTCATGCCTGGCTGGATCCAGGGCTGGGATAATATCAGGTCACTATGGTGTCCATGCGATGGCTCTGCTCCTCTTCTCCCCCAGAGAGAAGTGTGCAAGCCCTGAGAGTTGGCTGCCATAGCACCAACACCCAAGAACACCTGGGCCCCTGCTTTTCCTGGGAATTCCTGGGGCACATAAATCTAAAGTAGCATTTATTTATCATCTTCTATTCTTTTTCCTTTCACAGTGAGACATTATTTGGTGAAATGCCCTCAAAACAGGTAGGAATGTTTTCTTCCTTTTTTCAAATGAAACTCTTTATTACTTTACTTTCTTTTGATATTACCAAGAAATTGTTTAAATTCATATCTTTATCTAAAGGTCTGCATGTTGGTCCACAAATAAGCCTAAAAATGTGCGTTCTGTCTGCATTTGCATGTTTCCGGATTCCACACTCTGGTTATCACACCCAGAGAGTCCAGAGAGCTTGTGGCTCATGCTGTCCCCACACGCATTCCAGAGGAGGCTTGGCTTGCGCTCCTGCAGGGCTGCTCTCCTGTTTAGGAAGGGGCTTGCAGCTGGATAGACCATTTTGATACTTTCTGACCACAAAGACTTCTAATCCCCTTCTATCAATGCTGACTTGTCCTATGTCTCATTTTTCACTAGCAGGACACACCTCCAAAGTAGTATAATAGTTATAGGTGATATTGCAACCTCATAGTGTTTAAAAATTTGGGACTTCCAATCCAGACAAGATGGCATAGGTCAATTTCTCCCTGCTCTTCCCTGCTGAGCACAACTATAAATGTCAAAATAACATAAGAGACAAAAGGAGGACTTTAAAAGCTGGTAAGCGGCCATGACCAAGCTGAAGTCCCAAGACCACTAGAAGTACCCTGGGCTCCCCTGC
This sequence comes from Cynocephalus volans, assembly GCF_027409185.1. Classification (NCBI taxonomy): domain Eukaryota; kingdom Metazoa; phylum Chordata; class Mammalia; order Dermoptera; family Cynocephalidae; genus Cynocephalus; species Cynocephalus volans. The sequence goes on from NC_084461.1 coordinate 225,194,088, forward strand.
TGGAATGAGGGGGATGCCATGGGCCTTGAGCATGCCCCCACTTCCATCTCCTCCCACCCAATCTCCTTCCCTTTCTCCTCTCCCCTTCCCTCCCAACTGCTCCACTGCATCTTAGAATGTAAAATAATAATAATAATAATAATAATAAATATGTTTAAAAAATAAAAATAAAAAAGTAAAATAAAACCTGGTAAGAGGGGACCGACCCCTTGGCTCACTCGGGAGAGTGCGGCGCTCCTGCACAGGTTCAGATCCTATATAGGGATGGCCTGTGCGCTCACTGGCTGAGCGTGGTGCGGATGACACCAAGCCAAGGGTTGCGATCCCCTTACCGGTCACACAAAAAGACAAAAAAATTTAAAAAGTTAAAAAATAAAACCTGGTAAGAGGAAAGTAAACTGGTTTGGGAGTGCAGGACTGGAGAAATAACAGAACTGCAGGGTGTTCTATGCTTTCCCCTTCCAACAGAAGAAGGTGAACCAGACCTGATTTTTCCCTACCCCAACCTAGAAACAGAAGGCATCTAGGTAAACTCATTCCTTCCCTGGATCTAATGAGAGTTCTTCTGAATACCATAGGCCTGACACCACCAGCAATGGGAGTGAATCAGATGCCCCACCTCCATTAAGCACCAGGGGAAGGGTTCTCCCTCCCTGAAAAGACTGAGACTCCCCTTCCCAACCAGATGACACCAGGGCTGAAGGAAGAACCAGCGAGGGGCACCTAGTTACAACACATGGCCCAACTAGGAAGCTTCTTTATTTCCATAGGCCTCAGACTTCCCTCACCTACCAAAAGAGATCTGGCTTCCTAACCTGGGGAAACCCCTTCCCATGTCTCAGGTATCACCAGCATGACCCAGTGGTACCAGATAAACAAAACAGACCAAAATAACACTGTAAAGTCTCTGAAAATGCAAAGGTTGTTGGAACTATAGCCCACAGAAGTGGGCCAGGATCTGTGGGATAAACCTAAATAAGGTGACTGTCTGCAAAAATTACAGATTTAAATAGGATCCAGGGCCTCCTAACAGGATACTATTGAAAATCACCCATAATACTAAAAACCACAGAAGTCACAACCAACACAGATATGAATCACATGTGGGAATTATCTGACAAGGATATTTTAAAGCAGTTATAAAAAGGATTCAATGATCAATTGCAAATTCTCTTAAAACATTACAAAATAGCATATCTCAGCCAACAAAGAGAGAAGTTATTTTAAAAAATGGAAATTATAGAACTGAAAAAATACAATAATAGAAATAAAAAAACTCACTGGATGGGCTCGACAGTAGACTGGAAATGTCAGTGGCTAGTTAGTGAACTTGAGGACAGATCAATAGAAATAATCTAATCTGTACAATAGAGAGAAAATAGACCAAAAACAAACAAAACAAAAAATGAACAAATGGATAGTTCTCAAGGATCTAGGGGACAAAAGATCCAACAGTTTTATCATCGGAGTACCAGAAGGAGAAAAGAGACAGACTGGAGCTGAAATGGCTGAAAACATCCCAAATGTGGCAAAACACAAAAACTTATAGATCTAAGAAACTGAGTGAACACTAAGCAGGAGAAACACATGAAGACACATTATAACTAAACAGAAGATGAATTTGAATGACAGGTAATTTCTGCTCTGCATCCATGGAGGGCAGAAAGAAGTGGCACATTTTTTAAATACTGAAAGAAAAGAACTGCAAACCACAAATTCTATATCCAGCAAAACTGTCTTTTAGGAATGAAAGGGAAATAAAGATGTTCTCAAATAAAGGAAAACTAAAAGAACTTGTTACTAGCAGACCTACTATAAAATAATGGCTAAAAGAAATTCTTGAAACAGGGAAAAAATTTGGTGTATTAGGAAGAAAAAAAGGAACATTGGAAAGAGCATAAATATGAGCACATATTTCTTTCAGGAATAGTCATGAGTTTTAAAAATCATATTTGGTGGTTAAAACCATAATTATAAAACCATCTAATACTCAACACAATGATATTGAAAAGTAAGGGTGGTAAAATGACCTAAATAGAAGAGGTCTCCACACTTCACTCAGAGTGATGGAATGTTGGTGCCAGTAGACTATGGTAAGGCATATATGTGTATAGTAACGCCCAAAGCAATCACTTAAATAACTATGCAAAAAAAAAAAAAACTATAGAAAAATCCAGACAGCCTCCTAAAATATAGTCCAGTAACATAAAGAAACAGAGTGATGACAACCACAGGAAACATACAGAAATCAAATAATAAAATGGCAGACTTAATTGTTAACATTTATTGTTAACATTGTTACCATTTATTTAAAATGTAAATGCTCTAACTATGTCAGTCAATTCACAAAAATTGGCAGATCCAACTATATGCTGTTTTCAAGAAATTCACTTCATACACAGTGACATAGGGAGGTTGAAAGTAAAAGGATGGAAAAAGATATACCATACAAACAATAATAAAAAAAACCGGGAGTGGTTATAATATATCTGATAAAATAGACTTCAGAGCAAACAAACTTATGGCAGCAAAGAGGGACACTACATGATAAAAGGATCAGTCCACTTGGAAGACAAAGATCCTAAATGTCTACACATCAAACAAATGAACCACAAAATTCAAAAAGCAAAAACTAAAGCTGAGAGAAGGAATAGATAAGTCCACAGCTTTAGCTGGGGACTTCAAACTTCTCCCCTGCCTTTCAGCAACTGATAACACCTGATATAGACAGAAAATCCTTAATTAACAAGGATATTGAAGATCTAAACAACACAATCAACCAACAGAACCCAACTGATACATATCAGACATTCCAACCAACTATGGAAGAACACATTTTTTTCCCCCAAGTCTCCATGGAACATTTATCAAGATAGACCATGTCCTGGGCTATAAAATAAGCCTTGACCAATTTAAAAGAATTAACATCATACAGAGTGTATTCCCTGATCACAGTGAAATAAAACTAGAAATCAATAACAAAATAACAGCAGAAAAATCTCTAAAATGTGGAAATTAAACAACAGTATATTTTGTTGAAAGTGACAAGCTGATTCTAGATTATGTGCATAAATTTTAAAAAGGACACAGCCAGAGGACTTAACACTGCTTGTTTTCAAAACTTTTTCTAATGCTGCAGTAATCAAGACACTGAGGTGTTGGTGCAAACATAGGCATGTAGATCAATGGAACGTAACTGTGAGGCCAGTGATAAATCCTTACATTTATAGGCAATTGAATTTTGACAAAGTGTTGGGACAGCTATAAAGGGAAAACATAGTATTTTCAACAAATGGTGCTGGGACACTTGGGAAAACACACAAAAACATGGACTGAGACACTTGCCTCACATTTTCCCCAGAATTAACTAAAAATGAGTCTTAGAGCTAAATGCAAAAGCTAAAGCTACAAAAATTCTGGAAGAAAACAGGAGAAAATCTTTGTGAACTTCGATTGGGCAAAAGTGACATCATGAAATGAAAGACTGGTAAAATTAAAAACCTTTGTACTTCCAAAGACATCATTAAGAAGATGAAAAGATAGGCAACAAATTGAGAAAAAATATCTGCAAGTCAGATAACTGATAAGGAACTTGTTTCCAAAATATGTAAAGACCTTCTACAACTCAATAAGAAGATGAAAAATAACACAATTAAAAATGGACGAAAAAGATTTGAATAAATATTTCCCTAAAGTATATATGAATAGCTAATAACTACATGAAAAGGTGATCAATATTATGAATCATTAGGGAAATGAAAATTAAAACCCACTACACCCCTACTGATGATGTCAGGTGCTAGCAAGGCCATGGAGAAAATAGATCTTTGTAGATTACTGGTGAGAATGTGAAACTGAGCAGCCCCTTGGGAAAACAGTCTGGTGGTTTCTTAAAACATTAAACATAAACTTACCATATGACCTAGCAATTCCACTCGTAGGAATTGACCCAAGAGGAATGAAATCCTGTGTCCACACAAAGACATATATACAGTTTTCATAGCTGCATTATTCACAAGAACCAGAAACTGGAAAAAATCATAATATGTCTGTCAATTGGTGAATGGGTAAACAAAATTTAGTATATCCACCTAATAAAGTACTACCTGGTGATGAAAAGGAACAGACTGCAGATGTCCCAAAATATGGATTAACCTCAGAAACACTACACTAACTGAAAGAAGCCATATGCAAAAAATTGCATATTGTATGATTCCGTTTTTATGAAATGCCTTGAAAAGGTAAATTTAGAGAGAAAGTAGATCAGTGGTTGCCTAGGGCTGAGGGTGGGAGTGGGGATTAACTATAAATGGGCAAGAGGGAACTTTTGTGGGGTGATAGAAATGTTCAAAAGCTATTGTGGAGATGATTGCACAATTTATAAACCTACTAAAAAGTACTGAATTGAACACTTATTATCAGTAAATTTTACAGCATATCAATCATGTCTCAATAAAGCTGTTTGTTTCTTTTCTAAAGCATAGGTCCTCCTCAAGCCCCAAAGACTAGGGTGATGGCATTTCAGGCTTGGGTCATGGCTGGGTGGTCAGAGGCTGTGGAGGGGCCACCTGCCAGCATTACCTGGACTTTGCCTCCTGCGATGCTGTGTCTGGCGTTGCATGACCTGGGCCCTCTCCCCTCCCTCCCAGGCCTTCCCCTGTAGCTGCCCCCATTCTGAGCTGGTACTGACTGAGGCTTCAAGTACAGCAAGGATGTCACCAGCCTGGTGAGCATAGGATTGTTCTCCCCAGTCCTGGGACACCCAAGGTTAGGGACGACTACACGGTTTTGCCCACATGCTGCCTCTCTCAGCCAGCCATGCTGGGTGCTGTCTGTGAGGTCAGCTGGGTGTCCAAGTTGCAGCTTGTCATCCCCACGTGCATTTCTCCTGTTGGACCAACCCACAAGTCCGCCACTGGAAAGCCTGCTTAACTCTATCTGCACCCCAGGAACTTGCTGGGGCCAGGCCTTGCCCCTGTAAACTGGATAGCATGCCCCTGGCCAACTTTGCTTTCACCTTCTTGATTAGAACCTCATGCCTGTTCAACTTGTTGCAGCCAGATCCCTTGCCACAGTGCCTGGCAAGTGAGTGAACTGGTCAAGTCTTGTCTTTACACCCCAGCTTTGGCCTGAATTGGGCTCTGCACTGCAACCCAGGCAGGTCCCACATCCCTGTCACGCCAGGGTGCTGGTGCTCTCATCTGTCATTCTGCCTTGTGCTGCTACAAAAGGCGGCTGCCCCCTTGGGTCTCAGCTATGATTAGGGCAAACATTTTTCTGTGTCCGCTGACCACTTCCTCCTAAGGGGAAATGAGCAGAAAGCACAGGACCAAGGCAAGATGCCTGGAATGGAAACCCTCAGGCAGAGGAGGGACCCTCAAGAAGAGGCCACTCACTGGCACTGAGGCTGCGGTCACTGAGAGAGGGGCCTTGCCAAGTGACTGGGCAGAACTTGGGGACTTGAGGGAATTCCATGACTGGCTAAGAGAAGTTCAAACAGAAAGAAAACAAATCTCATCTTGAATGTGTATTATCCCTGAGGTTGGAAGTTGCTATCTTCCTGGTGGGGTAGGGTTGGAGGCTGACTTTCAGGGTTGGGATACTGTTCCTTTTCCATAGCAAAGTGTTCTGAGGACACAGATGTCCCACAGCAGAGAGCAGGGCCCAAGCAGCATCTCAAGGTTCTGCAGGATTTTAAACATGCCCTCCCTGGGGAAAACAGCCCTGAGAGCAGCTCAAGGGGTAAGTATGAAACTGCTCCCAAAAGTCCCAGAAAATCAGATTTAAAAGGAAATCCCACTGGTCGCATAGAGCTGTGATACGCCCCACACTGCAGCACCTCTTTTGTGGGCTTGGATGCCTTCATTTCCACAGGTCAAGTCACAGAAGTTGTTGAGGGGATGGATGGGGGCACTGCAAAGACAGTTCCCAGCCGGTCTGTCTCCTGAACTTCTGCTCAACCTCTTCCAAGGGGTTTGAGACCATAAAGTGCTTGCAAATGAGAGAAATTAAGGTGGACACTGTGTTACCTATGCTATTAGCAAGCACAGCTGAAGTTATCTGAGCTTTCTTCTGTTTTCTGGTGCATACGCTCTCTCACAGATAGTCATGGGCACAGGTTATTTATGCTGAATAAATTTCAGGCATTTTCTGAACCATCAGAGATTTTTAAATATACCCTGACAATGGAAGTATGGAATTTAATTAATAAGTGATTTGTTCAGGATCTCAGAGTGAAGGGAAGATATGATTTCAAAGACAAGCTAAAGATATAGGCTCATAACTTAGAGATGTAAGTATTTCATTTTTAAAATATTGAATAGTCACAGGGTTTCCAAACATTTATTCCTTCCGTGGAAGGCAATCTGTGGTGATGGTTAAAGCTCTGGGTCAGGCTGCCTCGATTCAGATCCGGACTCTGCCCCTGACAGCTGTGTGCCCTCTGCTAGTTTTTTAACCTCTCTGAAAAATGGGGACTATAATTGACCTAACGCATAGAGGTGTTTGGAGGATTACATAAGTTAGTCTGGGTAAAGAGCTTCCAGCAGCACCTGGAAAGAAGGGAGCTCTGTGCCAGTGGCTCTATTATTATTCAGTCAGGACTCATTGAGTGTCTCTTATTCTATACTGAACAGCTTAAAAGTCCATAGAGTGAGGATAAAATAACACACAGACTGTTCCCTTGAGGTCCCTGTCTAATGGGAGACCCAAGGAAGTACAGCCACGGCCGCTCCTACGCTAGGGATGCCCACGGAGCTGTCCCGGGCACCCAGGGCAGGCGCTGCTAATGCCGACTCCAGGGTCTGTGACTGGTGAAGAAGCTTCCTAGAGGTGATATTTGGGCCAGTTCTTGAAGGATGAGGCAGAGCGTTCCAGGTGAAGGGTTGGGGAAGGGGACATGCAGAGGTGGGGAGGGAGTAGCATGTTGGTGAAAGGCTGGGGCTGGAGGAAATTGGTCCCTGGGTGTGAGAAGCCCTGGAGATGCAGGGCAGAGGAAGGTGGCAGGGCCAGATGCCAGGGCTGGCAGTCGTCATCTCAATAGCAGTAACCAAGCTGTGCTGTGTGAAGTGCCACCTCCCAAGCAGTGCTGGGTGTGGAGCACACACTACCTTCTTCTCTCCTCACTGCAGCCCCACGAGTAGGGGCTGTCACTGTCCCCATCCTGCAGATGAGAAGTAAGATACAAGAGTGTGACGATGTGCTGAGGTCCCCTTGCCCGTAGCACAGATAGAGACCCCAGCCCAGCCACCCAGCTCCAGGACCAGCACGCCGTCCCAATGTGCTGGGAAGTGTGGATTTGACTGTGAGTGCTCAAGATGTCGGCTTTCATACACGAGACCAAGGAACGGATGCTACAGCCAGTCAGGGCACGAAGAAGAAGCAGACGGCACAGTTATGGTGCTGGAGTGGCTGCTGCAGCATTGTGTCCCCTGACTTTAAGTCCAGGGGCCTCTTATCAGAGGCACTGGTTTGCAAAAGCCAAATTCACTGCATCGAGTGGGCTTGACTGTGACCATGGATTTGGGTTTAATCAGCTCTTGTAGGGGCTTTCCTGGGATGCATGTCAGAGCGTGAGGCGTCCCGTCTGCCTGCTGGGAGTGATACGCTGAGGGAGAATCTTCGGTTTCGAAGGACACAGAAATGTAAAACAGATCCGTGCTGTGCTCCAACCATTTTTGGTTGTCGTTTGCTTGGTTCTAGCCCGCATGAATGCTGTGTGCCCTCCCACTGCCACGTTCACCTGAGCGGGCAGGTGGTGGTGGAGGTCAGTGATGCGAGCATGTGTCTGCCTGGCTGCCTCCCTCTTGTGTCCCCGACAGTCATTCCTGCACAGTCGGGACCACAGTCGGGACCCACAGGATGGGCCTGGGAGACGAGATATTCCTGGATAGGGAGAAGAGCATTCCACTTGGATTCAGACAGCATTGGTGTCAGTTCGAGCCGTGGCTTTGTGACTTTGGGCCAGTCATTCAGCCTCTCTGGCTGGCAATCTTTGTCTTTTAGTATTTTGAATATATCATCCCATTCCTTTCTAGCTTTTAGGGTTTGTGATGAAAAGTCTGATGTTAGCCTGATTGGTGCTCCCTTATAGGTGGTTTGACTCTTCTCTCTTGCAGCTTTTTTTTTTTTTTTTTTTTAATTTTATTTTGTCGATATACATTGTAGCTGATTAATGCTCCCCATCACCAAAACCTCCCTCCCTTCTCCCTCCCCCCCTCCCCCCCAACCATGTCCTTTCTGTTTGTTTGTTGTATCAACTTCAAATAATTGTGGTTGTTATATCTTCTTACCCCCCCCCCCCCGTTTGTGTGTGTATGTGTGTATGTGTGTGTGTGAATTTATATATTAATTGTTAGCTCCCACCAATAAGTGAGAACATGTGGTATTTCTCTTTCTGTGCCTGACTTGTTTCACTTAATATAATTCTCTCGAGGTCCATCCATGTTGTTGCAAATGGCAGTATTTCATTCGTTTTTATAGCTGAGTAGTATTCCATTGTGTAGATGTACCACATTTTCCGTATCCACTCATCTGATGATGGGCATTTGGGCTGGTTCCAACTCTTGGCTATTGTAAAGAGTGCTGCGATGAACATTGGGGAACAGGTATACCTTCGACTTGATGATTTCCATTCTTCTGGGTATATTCCCAACAGTGGGATGGCTGGGTCGTATGGTAGATCTATTTGCAATTGTTTAAGGAACCTCCATACCATTTTCCATAGAGGCTGCACCATTTTGCAGTCCCACCAACAATGTATGAGAGTTCCTTTTTCTCCGCAGCCTCGCCAGCATTTATCGTTCATAGTCTTTTGGATTTTAGCCATCCTAACTGGGGTTAGATGGTATCTCAATGTGGTTTTGATTTGCATTTCCCGGATGCTGAGTGATGTTGAGCATTTTTTCATATGTCTGTTGGCCATTTGGATATCTTCCTTAGAGAAATGCCTACTTAGCTCTTTTGCCCATTTTTTAATTGGGTTGCTTGTTTTCTTCTTGTAAAGTTGTTTGAGTTCCTTATATATTCTGGATATTAATCCTTTGTCAGATGTATATTTGGCAAATATTTTCTCCCACTCTGTTGGTTGTCTTTTAACTCTTTTAATTGTTTCTTTTGCTGTGCAGAAGCTTTTTAGTTTGATATAATCCCATTTGTTTATTTTTCCTTTGGTTGCCCGTGCTTTTGGGGTCGTATTCATGAAGTCTGTGCCCAGTCCTATTTCCTGAAGTGTTTCCCCTATGTTTTCTTTAAGAAGTTTTATTGTCTCAGGGTGTATATTTAAATCCTTAATCCATTTTGAGTTGATTTTAGTATATGGTGAGAGGTATGGATCTAGTTTCATTCTCCTGCATAACGATATCCAGTTATCCCAGCACCACTTGCTGAAGAGGCAGTCCCTTCCCCAGTGAATAGGCTTGGTGCCTTTGTCAAAGATCAGATGGCAGTAAGTGTGAGGGTTGATTTCTGGATTCTCTATTCTATTCCATTGGTCAGTGTGTCTGTTTTTATGCCAGTACCATACTGTTTTGGTTATTATAGCTTTGTAGTATAGCTTAAAGTCAGGTAGTGTTATGCCTCCAGCTTTATTTTTTTTGCTGAGCATTGCTTTGGCTATTCGTGGTCTTTTATTGTTCCATATAAATGTCTGAATAGTTTTTTCCATTTCTGAGAGAAATGTCTTTGGAATTTTGATGGGGATTGCATTGAATTTGTATATCACTTTGGGTAGTATGGACATTTTCACTATGTTGATTCTTCCAATCCAAGAGCATGGGATATCTTTCCACCTTCTTGTATCCTCTCTAATTTCTCTCAGCAGTGGTTTGTAGTTCTCATTATAGAGATTTTTCACCTCCTTGGTTAACTCAATTCCTAAGTATTTTATTTTTTTGGTGGCTATTGTAAATGGGCAGGCTTTCTTGATTTCTCCTTCTGCATGTTCACTATTGGAGAAAAGAAATGCTACTGATTTTTGTGTGTTGATTTTGTATCCTGCTACTGTGCTGAAATCATTTATCAATTCCAACAGTTTTTTTGTAGAGGTTTTAGGCTGTTCGATATATAGGATCATGTCATCTGCAAACAGGGACAGTTTGACTTCATCTTTTCCAATCTGGATGCCCTTTATTTCCTTCTCTTCTCTGATTGCTCTGGCTAGTACTTCCAACACTATGTTGAATAGGAGTGGTGAGAGTGGGCATCCTTGTCTGGTGCCTGTTCTTAAAGGAAAAGCTTTCAGCTTTTCCCCATTCAGGATGATATTGGCAGTGGGTTTGGCATATATGGCTTTAATTATGTTGAGATACTTTCCCTCTATACCTAACTTATAGAGGGTCTTTGTCATGAATGAGTGCTGAACTTTATCAAATGCTTTTTCAGCATCTATAGAGATGATCATATGGTCCTTGTGTTTGAGTTTATTAATATGGTGTATCACATTTATTGATTTGCGTATGTTGAACCAACCTTGCATCCCTGGGATGAATCCCACTTGATCGTGATGAATAATTTTTCGTATGTGTTGCTGTATTCTGTTTGCTAGTATTTTAGTGAGGATTTTTGCATCTATATTCATCAAGGATATCGGCCTGTAGTTTTCTTTTTTGGTTATATCTTTACCTGGTTTTGGTATCAGGATGATGTTTGCTTCATAGAATGAGTTTGGGAGATTTGCGTCCGTTTCAATCTTTTGGAATAGTTTGTAAAGAATCGGTGTCAATTCCTCTTTGAATGTTTGGTAAAATTCTGCTGTGAATCCATCTGGTCCTGGGCTTTTCTTTGTTGGGAGCCTTCTGATAACAGCTTCAATCTCCTTTATTGTTATTGGTCTGTTCAAATTTTCTACGTCTTCACGGTTCAGTTTTGGGAGCTTGTGTGTGTCCAGAAATTTATCCATTTCCTCCAGATTTTCAAATTTGTTGGCGTATAGTTGTTTATAGTAGTCTCGAATGATTCCTTGTATTTCAGATGAATCAGTTGTAATATCGCCTTTTTCATTTCTAATTTTTGTTATTTGAGTCTTCTCTCTTCTTTTTTTTGTTAGCCATGCTAATGGTTTGTCAATTTTATTTATCTTTTCAAAAAACCAACTTTTTGATTCGTTGATCTTTTGAATTGTTTTTTGGTTTTCAATTTCATTCAGTTCTGCTCTGATCTTAATGATTTCTTTCCGTCTGCTAACTTTAGGATTGGATTGTTCTTGTTTTTCTAGTTCTTTAAGGTGAAGTATTAGGTTGTTCACTTGCCATCTTTCCATTCTTCTGAAGTGAGCATTTAATGCAATAAATTTTCCCCTCAATACTGCTTTTGCAGTATCCCACAGGTTTTGGTATGATGTATCATTGTTTTCATTAGTTTCAATAAACTTTTTGATTTCCTGCTTGATTTCTTCTTGGACCCATATGTCATTAAGTAGAATGCTGTTTAATTTCCATGTGTTTGTATAGTTTCCAAAGTTTTGTTTGTTATTAATTTCTAGTTTTAATCCATTGTGGTCTGAGAAGATACATGGGATAATTCCAATTTTTTTGAATTTATTGAGACTTGATTTGTGACCTAATATGTGATCTATCTTGGAGAATGATCCATGTGCTGATGAGAAGAATGAATATTCTGAGGTTGTTGGGTGGAATGTTCTGTAGATATCTGCCAATTCCAATTGGTCTAGAGTCTTGTTTAGATCTTGTGTTTCTCTACTGATTCTTTGCCTAGATGATCTGTCTAATATTGACAGTGGAGTGTTCAGGTCCCCTGCTATTATGGTATTAGTGTCTATTTCCTTCTTTAGGTCTAATAGAGTTTGTTTTATAAATCTGGCTGCTCCAACATTGGGTGCGTACATATTTATGATTGTTATGTCTTCTTGATGGATCAGTCCTTTTATCATTAAGTAGTGTCCCTCATTGTCTCTTTTTATGGTTTTTAGTTTAAAGTCTATTTTGTCAGATATAAGAATAGCCACTCCAGCTCGTTTTTCTTTTCTGTTTGCATGGTAAATCTTTTTCCATCCTTTTACTCTTAGTCTGTGTGAATCTTTATGGGTGAGGTGGGTCTCTTGTAGGCAGCATATAGTTGGGTCCTGCTTTTTGATCCAGTCAGCCAGTCTGTGTCTTTTAATTGGAGAATTTAAGCCTTTAACATTAAGAGTTGTTATTGAAAGGTGTTGATTTATTCCTAGCATTTTATTGGTTGTTTGGTTGTCTTAGGTGTCTTTTGTTCCTTGCTTTCTGATTTACTGTTTGGTTTCTTTGTTTGTTGGTTCCTTAGGTTGTAGATAGTGTTTTTGTTAGCTTGTTTTCTCTTCATGAATGCCATTTTTATTGTACTAGCGGGTTTAGATTTTTCTTAGGTTTTTATGGCAGTGGTAGTTATTTTTCAGGAACCAAACCCAGTACTCCCTTGAGGATTTCTTGTAAGGGTGGTCTTGTGGTAGTGAACTCCCGCAGTTTTTGTTTGTCTGAGAAATATACTATTTGCCCCTCATTTCGGAAGGATAGCCTTGCAGGGTAGAGTATTCTTGGCTGGCAATCTTTGTCTTTTAGTATTTTGAAAATATCATCCCATTCCTTTCTAGCTTTTAGGGTTTGTGATGAAAAGTCTGATGTTAACCTGATTGGGGCTCCCTTATAGGTGATTTGACGCTTCTCTCTTGCAGCTTTTAAGATTCTCTCTTTGTCTCTGAGTTTTGCCAATTTGACTATGACATGTCTTGGAGAAGGCCTTTTTGGGTTGAATACGTTTGGAGATCGTTGAGCTTCCTGGATCTGAAGATCTGTGATTTTTCCTATACCTGGGAAGTTTTCTGCCACTATTTTGTTGAATATGTTTTCAATGCAATCTCCGTTTTCCTCCCCTTCTGGAATACCCATGACTCGGATATTTGAGCGCTTATGGTTGTCTGATATCTCTCTCAGATTTTCTTCAATGCCTTTGATTCTTTTTTCTTTTTTTTTGTCTGCTTGTGTTATTTCAAACAGCCCATCTTCAAGTTCAGAGGTTCTCTCTTCAACTTCGACAAGCCTGCTGGTTAAACTCTCCGTTGTGTTTTTTATTTCGCTGAATAAATTCTTCAGTTCGGCAAGTTCTGCTACTTTTTTTTTCAGGACATTGATTTCCTTGTACCTTTCCTCTTTCAGGTCCTGTATACTTTTCCTCGTTTCATCATGATGTCTAGCTGAGTTTTCTTGTATCTCATTCAGTTTCCTTAGAATTATCACTCGAAATTCCTTGTCAGTCATTTCAAGGGCTTCCTGTTCTATAGGGTCTAGAGTTTGAGATTTATTAACTTTTGGTGGTGTACTTTCTTGATTTTTTGTATTTCTGGTATCTTTTTTTGGTGTTTATTCATTGTGGCAGGGGGTTTCACAGTCTACCGGTTTGAGACTATTGAGTAAGATGTTGCTGTGGTTGCCAATTTGGTATGGCTACCTCCGTGACTGCTCAGTTGGCCTCTAGTGCCTTGTGTGTGTGGTTGCCTCGGGTCTTGGGCCTCTCCGGGGAGCCACCTCTCTGGTCAGCTTGGACTCTGCTGGGCTGCTGGATCACGGGGCGGTACCTCAGGGTGTGTGATCTCTGCTGAGCTTCCACTTCCCGTGCAGGACTTCTCCCTGTTCCATGCGCTCTGGCCTGGGCTGTTGGATCACCAGTGGCGACCCCACAGGGTGTGTGGTTTCTGTTGAGTCTCTGCCTCCCTAGCCAGACGTCTCCCCGCTCTGTGCACAGTGGGCTGGGCTGGGACGTGTCTTCTGCAACCCTCATCTATCAGCCGGGCCTTCAAGACGCTGCTCGGCACCGCCTCGCCCAGGAAGTCTACCAGGTTTCTGCTAGGCGCAGACGACCAGTCGCTCTGGGTGCCTTTGTAGCACTGTGTAGATCTTTCTCAGGACTTATCACCTTCCTCCTGGTATCGCGGTTATTTGTGTACTTGTCTTATCTCCCACACCAGAGCGTGAGCTCCTCGGGGGAGGAGCCCGCAGCACACGGTTCACCTTTGTATCCCCCTGGCGCGGACTGAGTCCGGTGCCCGCCCGCAGTCAGCTCTCCGGCAGGTTCAAGCGAACTCGGGAACTCTCCGACCACACTATTCCTAACCAGAAATCGGTTAGGCATTTTTCCAAACTGGTGGCCACAGAGATGGTATCTGCCTCCTGGTAACAGGAAGTTTACCGGGGGCCAGAGCCCAGGGTGCGGTGGAGTGACAGTCGGCCCAGCCCGTACTTCCTTGCCCTCCCGAGGCTGGCCGGAGACGACCCACGCCACCAGCCCTGCCAGAGAACTGCGGAGGGAGTGGGAGGGTAGGCTGGCCCACAGGCCCCGGGAAGCCCCACGCCAGGGCAAGCGAGTGGGAAGGCTCAGTGAGGAGCTGAGCTGGGCGAGGAGGACAGGCTTGGTTGAGCTGGGCCGGAGCCGCCACCACCTGAGAAAATGGAGGCAGCCCTGGGGCTGGTGAGTGGCCCGGTGGGGTAGGCGGAAGCTGGGCGGGCATCCGCCCCCCGAGCAGGGCAGGGCCGGGGGTCACTCACAGGGCTGTGCCGGGTCAGGCGGCACCCTCTCTGCCTCTGCGTCGTCACCGTCCCCATTCTTGGCCGCTGCCGCCTTGAGCTGCTCACTCAGTCCCGCGGCGCGGCTCAGGCGCTCCCAGGAATCTTCTTTAATGCTGGCCTGAAACCTCGAATCCTGAATAGGGCAGCTGGCCGCCTTCAGCGTGGCCTCGGCCTCCGGGATCCTGGCAGTGTCAACAGCAGCCCTGGCGCCGTGTTCCCTGTTTAGAGACTCGCTTTTGCAGCTAAGAAACAGTTCTTTTCCTGCTCCGTACTTCAAAGCTGTTGCCTGTAAGTGAGGCAGCCTCTCCTGCCAACGGCAAAGTGGCGGTCAGCCCCCACGACTGGCCACCAGCAGCAGTCCTCCCTTAAGAGACGGCAAGAGGAAGGTCCACAAGTTTCCCAGCTGCCTGAGGCCCAGTGGCCGCCTTTTCCACCTCAGCTACTCCGCACCAACCACCGCAGCCACCGCCATCTTTTTTTTTTTTTTTAATGCTCAAACCTGCCCTTGGTCTCTCTGTTCATGTCCCTCCTCATGAGGATGGCGGGTGCGGCCTGGGCCGGGTGCTGCGGCTTGTGGAGTGGAAAGACTGGGAGCCCAGGGCAGGCCCGGGAGATCTGGGACAGGGAGGAGGCGGAAGAGGGGCAAAGCCGGGCTGACGGATGCGGAGGAGACCTCTCGGCTCCAGCAGGGCCTCCACCACCTCCCGCGGCGTGGGCGGCCACAACGGCCACTTGTCGCTAGCTTGGCTCTCTCCCTGTGGGATTTATTTCTAATCCTCATAAAAACCCTGCAAGGTGCAAATTAGTCTCCATTGACTAAGAACATGAATAAAACTGCCAACTATTAGACAAATGGCCAGCCCCTGTCATTTATGAATCTTTTGATTCCGGGTGACGGAAGAGCCAGCTTAGATGGTCTTACCCAGGAACGGACTTGGCTAGTTTCCCTGACTAGGGCCGCTGCAGTGGGCGGGCCTCAGGGCAGCTCTATCCAGAGGGACACAGGATCGAGGGACAGTGGCTTTCGTTCCCTGCCCTTCTCTCGGTAGTGCTGCCTCCAGATGGTAATGCATCCTCGGGCCAGCTCAGCTCCCTTGGGAAGGGAAAGGTGCCGACATGCATGCCCACAGCTTACGTGAACGAACACAGCTCTGCACCTCCCCGTGAGTGGGCCAGTGTAAACTGAGCACTGTGGCCAGAGGGAGTAAGATTGTGCCAAACGGGGGGTGAGGTCAATACCGCCAAACACATGGCCTCAACCCTGAGGGGGTGGGTCCTGGGAAGGTCACCTAGTGACCTCTCCTTGCCATTATTATTATGACCGGAGACCAGGACACTGGATGGCACCACTAAATATTAATGAAGCGCCTTCTGATCTTCCCAGTTAACATTCAGAAATTTTAAGCTCAAACGAAAGTGCCAGCCTGGCAAAGCCTCTGCTGTGGACGTGGTGAAACCAGCAGTGGCTGCGGAGGAAGAGCTCACCTGGCGGCGGCAGAGTCTTCTTGAGTGTGGCTCTAATGATAAACTTCTCGCATGACGTAAACCATTCAGTGTTATAAAAAGTCATGGGCAGACTGCAGACAGGGAGATGGCTTGCAGCCACCTCACAGAGGAGCAGCTTTTATTCCAATGCTGTTGAGAATACCCATGCAGAAAGGTCACAAGACATAAGCAGCAGAAAGCGATGCATCGTGACCCTCGGGGTCTGCTGCTCTTTCTAGGCACACCGGCTCTGGTGCAGGTTTTAGAGAATGCTGTCCGGGCGTACTACCAATTCGAGGATTCAGCAGATTCCATAGCAATGACGATGGTGATAATACTGGTAAGATAATGAGAGGTGATGCCCATTAAGTACATGCCAGACACAATTGTCTGACATGTATTACTTGCCTGACACGTGTTACTTACTTAAAAGAAGAGTCATTTCAAGGGGGTCACCGTGAGTCAGTGGTGCCATTCATCCATCTTAAAAGTGAAGTTCTGCAACTTTTAAGCAGCTCCTAGCAGGTGGTACCAATTGACCTTTTATATTCCAGTGGCAGGTAAAGCCCTAGAGCAAGCGCAAGAAGCCTAGGATGAGAGGTTGGGAAGTTTGCCCTGTTAGCATGAGTCCTTGGCCTGTGTCAATGGCAGCTGACTTTGG
Source organism: Cynocephalus volans (assembly GCF_027409185.1). NCBI lineage: Eukaryota > Metazoa > Chordata > Mammalia > Dermoptera > Cynocephalidae > Cynocephalus > Cynocephalus volans. The sequence goes on from NC_084461.1 coordinate 225,210,777, forward strand.
GGAGGGGGTATCTATTCATTGTTAATGTTATTTATAATAATGACAAGGTGACAGTGAATTGCCACCATATTGCTGCGTCCAGGGTTAAGGAGTGACTAGTGAGCCATGTGAAATCTTGGGAAAGGGGCAGCTGTTGAGCTGCATGGAAAGGAAATGATGGATCCCTCTCCTGACCCATGTCAGGCAATCTCCTGTTGCAACCGAGATGTGCAGGCAGGCGAAAGGAGGCGTGTGGTTGTTTCTGCAGGTGAAACACATTGACTGCTGCAGCTCCTTTCAGAGACAGTGTGGAGCAGCAAGAGCTCCGGAGGCCTAGAGGGTGTCAGGGGACCTGAGCCGGCACAGCTTCTTGCCCCACTCACCAGGGTCTTTCTGGGTCGGGATCTTTGGTCTGACAAAAGCACTTGATGTCCCTTGCTGTCCCGGTTCAGAACACAACAAATCTCTTTGGAGCACCTGACAGACAGTTTTGTACCCAGGGATGAGAGGCACCTACTCATTCAGCAGTGAATTAGATTTAATGGACCTCGAGGAAACATTTTGATTCATAATCCATATGTCCAGGCAGAAAGATTGGCCTGGACCAGAGGGAACACCTGGCGTCTGGGGACGGTCAGATGTATGAAAGCAGCTTCGCTCGCACGGTTAGCCGCAGCTCCAGCAAGTCCCAGAGACAGGCTGGTGGAAGGATGGCCATACGGTGACCCAGGGACATTAGAGGGAGGACTGAGGACTCACTTTGTCACGGGTGGGCGCTGAGTGTCAACATGCACGTGCTTTGGTCTCACATTTAATTATGGAAGCAGGGTGTGGTTGGGTGTACGGTTCTTAGTAATAATTGTGTTCTTTGGTGGAATCAGTTCAGTTTACGGTGTTTTCTACTCTTCCCTCTCTCTACTCCCAAATATTCTTAGTTCTAGAGGCACAGGATTTCCATGAGGCCAGCCCATCATGCCCCCGCCTCCATTTTGGTGGCTGGCATCACTTATTCCAGAGAATTCCCAGGAATTGCAACCCTCCTACCCAGCCTACTCTCAGGCCAGGGTGGCCCTTGGTCTTGGGCCCTCAAGATCCAGCACTTGGGTTGGCCCCTCCTCCTGCCACCAGAGTAAGGGTTTGAGCAGCTGCAACAGTCCCCACCGTGAATTTAATACAAACTTAAAATGCAGTGGAATGTAGATGTCACCTTGTGGTACCTGCTCTAAGCCTGATTGTAGATCTCGATGGAACCTCTTTCGGTCTTGGCTTCCTTGTTCTCTGTTGTGTGGCTGGGCCCAGAGTCCTTGCTTCAGGGCCAAGGAGATAGGCCAACCTGGATCGGATCCCAGATCTCCTGCCCAGCTGGCGACCTTTGGGAAAGGCCTAGACCTATCTGAGTTCTTATTTTCTCATCTGGGAGGGCCAGAGATTACAGATACCAAGCTCTTTCCATAGTGCATTGCACATATAGACACAAATATAGCTGTTACTACTGCTAACTTAAGTATCTGCAAAACATGTTTGGTCAGAATTTGTTCAGTGTTGTGTGCAGTCCAGTTGTCTGTTTTGCCTGGTGTCCTGGGCAGCTGTCCATTGCTAGGGGAGCAAACTCTCTCTTCTTCTTACCTGCCTGGTTTGTCCTGGGTTAGTACTGGCCCAGCCCGGCTACTATCCTGGGCAGAAAGATTTCCTGATCAAGGTTTAAGCTGAAACTTGCAGCCCTTCCCACAGGGCTGAAACATGGGTACCATGAAATACCCAAGTGTCACCATTATATTCCCTGGCTTGCACTGTGAAACATATGCCAAAGACTACGGTAGGTTGTTAACTAGTCTTTTCATGCCTCATCTGATTTAGTCCTTAGGATGCCAGAGGGAGGGTCTTGAGAGGCTGGATGGCCAGCCTTAACCCACCCTGTCCTCCTACCAGGTTCTTGACTCTGCCACAGGAAAGAATTCAAGAGCAGAGTCACAGTAGAAAGTGAGAACAAGTTTAATATAACAGATAAGAAATACAGGTTCCACAGAGAGAGTGCAGCCTAGCTCCAGAGACTGAGCAGGCCCACACCAAGTTTAATACAAAAGTCAGAAACGCACACTTAAAGTTCAGTACAGAGTGCAGGTGGGCTCAAGAGAGTGAGCAGCTGCTTGCTGAGAGTAAGTTTAACAGAAAAGTAAAGACACATACATCAGCTGGCGAAGTATGGGTTGGCCCCAGGAAAGTGAGCAACAGCCCCGCCTTCTGCCAGGATTCAGCCTTTATAGTTTCAGTATCTAATACATATTCATGCTGTTTAGTGAACAGTCAAATAATCGGGTGGTTCCCAGTTGTGTAACATAGTCCTGCACATGCTCAGTTGGTCTCTTCTTGGAGCATATTCACTGGTCAAATCCCATCACGTGCACTGAACATATTCAAGAAGATTCTGTGCTCTTTAGCACTCTACTGGGAGATCATTCAAGGGATAAATTCTGCTTTACTGAGCATGCTTGTCTACCAGGGTTACATAATCCTTCTCTACTGAGCATGCCCAGCCACTGGCTCTGCATAAGTCTTCCCCCGTGGGGTCTCAGCTTCCCCATGTTGGCACCAAGCTAGGTCTAGCAAGCAAAACTACCTCTCCTCCAGGGGAGGGCCTAGAGGAAGGCTGTGAGACCTTGGCGAGTGGCTTGAAACCCAGAGATGTGTCCTGAAACCTGAACCCAAGGAAACTGAGCACCTCCCATCTCACTTTCATGCCTCATCTAATTTTTACTGTCTCATCTGGCCCTCATAATAGCACTTTGAGATAGATATCAAGAGTAAATCTCCCATTTTACAGTCTGGGGATGGTGGTCCAGGGAAGGAAGTGACTTGCCCAGGGCCACCTCTCTAGCCAGAGCAGACCCAGCTTTAGTGCAAGCCTCTGCCCCTTGTCCTGTTCACTAAATCCATCCTCTTTGTGTCAAGTGTGCAGCAGAGACTCATTCTGGGCAGGTTGGAACTGTGCACATCTTACAATAGGGGCCCCGTAAGTGCCCTCTCCTGCCTTGCTGGAGACAGAAAAACAGCCATCCTCAGCAAGGAGCTGCCCACAAATAGTGCTGCTCTCTGATCCTATGGCTTTCTAAATTAGAGGGAGTTTCTGGGCCTATTTTCTGTCTTTCTCAGTTTGATTGGCTCCAGCAACACTCACTGTGTTGTGTCAGAGACGAAATGCAGCCCTGTTTCAACCCAAGATGTAGAACAGCTTCTTGTAAGGTAATCATAAGGTGGGCTTTCTCAGGCAATAGTTTTTACCAGCTCTGCTAGCTCAATGAGAGAAACAAGATTTTGAGGGAAAAATTGTCTATCGTATGTCATTGTGGTGAATCACTATCTATATGAGGTCTTATTGTAAAAATATGAATTAAAACTAAATTTAGTTTAGTGCATTTTACTGTTTCGAAGGAAAATGGTGATGACAAAGCAGATCTTTTCAGCTGTCTGAAAGCCCTGAGCATGATGGCATAAGTTCATATAAATGATATTCTGGAAGCCTCCATTTTATATTAAAGAGCTAAAGAATCAAATCCTAGAAAAGAGAAGAGGAGGTGGCATGCTGTTTGACTCTGCAGTGTGTAAGGTGCAGTTGGGGAGATTATCCAAGCTCAGAGGCAACAGAAGAAAGGAAAATATCAAAAGGTATTAGCAAAAACAAAGAAAAATTGCACATTTAACGAGAAGCCAAAATTCAAAGGGAATTGGAGGAAATATTTTCAATAAATATGTCAGACTGATGTAAAAGGTGCATGCAAATCTATGAGAAAAACTCAAGGTCCTAAATAATAGCAGAAGATGTCCACACATCATGAATAAGGAGACATGTCAAACAGACATGGGAAATAATCATGGTCACTAGCAACCGTAGACATGCAAGGTAAAAGGGGATCACATTTTTCTTCATTAAATGAGTCATTTTTTAAATTGATAAAATTGATGCTAAAAAAAGTGACAACATAGATACTCTCATTTGTTAACCCGATAGCTCCTGACTTGGAAATTGTTTTGACAGTGGGTATTAAATAGCCTTTAAAATGGTCCTTGTCTGTGACAGTAATTCGAGCTCTAAGAATCTAACGAAATGAAAGTCTAAAAATGAAAATCCATTATGCACAAATATATTTTTAGCTGTGTTTTTTGCATATCAAACTGGGAAACAAATGAGATGTTTAGATGTTAGGAAATGGCTAAGTAAACTATGGCTTATCTTCTCACTGGAATATTGTAAGAATGTAACAATATGGGGAATGTAGATTACATAAAAAGAAGGATGCAAAATTGCAATACAGTATGATAAAAATGTATAAAATCTATAGGAAGAGTTTAAAACTTATATCCACACCAAAAGCTGCGCATGGATGTTTATGTCCTCTTTATTCGTAATTGCCAAAACTTGGGTGCAACCAAGACATCTTCAGTCGGTAAGTGGATAAATAAACTGTGGTACATGCAGACAGTGGAATATCATCCAGTGCTAAAAAGAAATGAGCTACCAAGCCATGAAAAAAACATGGAAAAACCTCACATGCATATTAGTAAGTGAAAGAAGCCAGTCTGAAAAGGCTACATACTGTATGATTCCAGCTATATGACACTGTGGGAAAGGCAAAACTGTGGAGACAGTGGAAAGAAAGATCAGTGGTCTGCTTTTCACCGTTACTGTTTGCTGCTCGGTGACAGTGTCACATACAGCCGTCATTTAGCATCTAAGCCTTGGCTTTCTTAACTGATTAAAGGCTATCATTCTATCACTTTGAGTTATCATAGATAACACATAAAAAGAATGGAAACCCTCACACCTTATACAGCAGTGATTGCACAGGGCCAAATCAATGGAAACCCTCACACCTTATACAGCAGTGATTGCACAGGGCCGAATCAATGGAAACCCTCACACCTTATACAGCAGTGATTGCACAGGGCCGAATCAATGGAAACCCTCACACCTTATACAGCAGTGATTGCACAGGGCCGAATCAATGGAAACCCTCACACCTTATACAGCAGTGATTGCACAGGGCCGAATCAATGGAAACCCTCACACCTTATACAGCAGTGATTGCACAGGGCCGAATCAATGGAAACCCTCACACCTTATACAGCAGTGATTGCACAGGGCCGAATCAATGGAAACCCTCACACCTTATACAGCAGTGATTGCACAGGGCCGAATCAATGGAAACCCTCACACCTTATACAGCAGTGATTGCACAGGGCCGAATCAATGGAAACCCTCACACCTTATACAGCAGTGATTGCACAGGGCCGAATCAATGGAAACCCTCACACCTTATACAGCAGTGATTGCACAGGGCCGAATCAATGGAAACCCTCACACCTTATACAGCAGTGATTGCACAGGGCCGAATCAATGGAAACCCTCACACCTTATACAGCAGTGATTGCACAGGGCCGAATCAATGGAAACCCTCACACCTTATACAGCAGTGATTGCACAGGGCCAAATCAATGGAAACCCTCACACCTTATACAGCAGTGATTGCACAGGGCCAAATCAATGGAAACCCTCACACCTTATACAGCAGTGATTGCACAGGGCCAAATCAATGGAAACCCTCACACCTTATACAGCAGTGATTGCACAGGGCCAAATCAATGGAAACCCTCACACCTTATACAGCAGTGATTGCACAGGGCCAAATCAATGGAAACCCTCACACCTTATACAGCAGTGATTGCACAGGGCCAAATCAATGGAAACCCTCACAACACACCTCAGGGTGAACTCAGCCTGTACTAAAGGTCAAGTACAGCCGGAGAAGAAAGCTCCAGCAATCGTGGGGGACCCTAGAGACCTCCAGATGCAGCTCCCCAGGGTCCTTTCTTCTTGCTCAGGAGGTGTTTTGTTTTCGCATTATGAGCCACAAAGACATGTGCAAGGAATCCTGGCTTTAGGGGAGCTTCACTGTAAAAGTTTCTAGTGGTGTCTTTAATAGCCTACTGGTGATACAGTCAAGCCACATTGTGAAATCAATTAAACCAATCATAAAACATCACCCATACATCCCTAAACAAGGCAGCCAAGCTGGTCCTGGGGTCCCTCCAGGGAACTTTGGACTTTAAACAGCACATTATAAATCACTGACTAGCTCATCTTATCCTCTTTATCTTGGCCAAGGATCCGTATAGACTTCCAACATCCCTGGAGATAAGCATTGATCTAGCCCAGCCCAGCTGCGAGATAGCCCTTCCTTACACAGGCTCACAGGGTGCACTCAGAAATGACTGGTTCCTTTCCCTTTCCCCTTTGCAACAAACCTGCCTTTGGCTTCACCGGGACCTTTTTCTTCTACAGCTCAGGAGAGACCGTCACCAGTGTGACCAGCTTGGCCCCACTGCAGCCCAAGAAGGGCAAGAGGCGGAAGGAGAAGGCTGACGTCCCTCCTGCCATCCCTGCCAAAGGTAGGAAGAAGCTGGCCTGCAGTTTCCCACATGGAAGCCACCAAGACTGATCCAGAGGCAGGTCTGGGGCTCAATGTGGGATCAGGATGGGAGAGCAGGCAGGTGGAGGACATGCCATTCAGTGGTTATATGGTCTGGAGACTCCACCTGGATTCTGGTCATAACCAGTGCTTGACCGTCTCAGCCCTCAGCCCTGTCCCTGGGGTGGGGGTGGCGCCAGGGGCCCAGCATAGCTTTAACAGGGGGAGGACCAACACACATAGATGATTCCACATCATATTTCACTTTGAACTGTTAAAACGCTCTACACAAGGTGGAGTGGGGCAGGGGGTGTGAACGTCTTGTCTTCATCTGTTCACAGCAAGGCAGGCTCTCTGACATTTTTTAAAGACATCCACCAGGGGAGAGGAATGGGTAAAAGGGCATGAAAATCAAGTACATTATATTTTGAGAAGTAAAATAAAATAAAATTAAATTTAAAAAAATAATAATAAAAAATAAAGACATCCACCAGGTGTGCAGTTTATTTTGCATTTGCTCTGGGGATAAAACTGATGGTTATTTCATGATTCCAGTTATGATTTAGAGCAATGTAAGTGAGGATGATGGGTGTTGAAGGAAAGAACTGTATTAGGCAAAGGAGAACCAAGACTGTCTCTAGAGCATTCCTAAAAAACCTGGCCAGTTAGGAGATGTTCATACCTCAACAAATTTGGAATACAGTTGGGAACATGAGGATTGCCCAAGTGAACAATTTAATAACACCATAGTGTACATTTTATCCCTCAATGGTGGCTTCACGTGACATCCACTAGGGACCCTTCAGGGCCTCTGGTGAAAGCTGGTGGTGGTGAGGCCAAAGGGAGGGCTGGAAGCTGGGGCGTGCTGGGGAGGCACGAAAGTGTAGATCTGGGTGCGAACGTGCAGAGAACACCTGCTCCAGGCCAGGCGTCGTGCTGCTATGTTGTCTTGCTCATTCCAGAGGAGTAATTACCCTCCCTTATGAAAGATGAACACGAGACTTAGGCAGCTAAGTGGCAGACCCTGGCTTTCAATGCCACGTTCAAGTCCCACATTGTTCACAGACTAGGGAAGTAGCCTCAGTTTCCTCCCTGATGACCTCACAGGGCTGCTGTGAGGATCAGAGGTCATCGCTATGGGTGTTATGGGCAGGTACCAGCCTCAGGCTCTGCCAGGCGCACCTCATCCTCACCTGCACACCTGATCAGAGTTGTGTTATTGACCTCCTGAGAGGAGACAATGACCCGTCCAGAGACTAGGGGATCAGCACTTCCAGGATGGGATACCCAATGATCAGAACCTGGAGTTCTTCCATGGGTCCAGGAGGGGGTCTGTAGGTCTGTGCGGAGTACGTCCAGGACGCTCCTAACAGGTGAGCGTTTGAAGTCCTGAGGGGATTGAGGCTAAACCCTTGCTCTGCTTCCACAGCCCCTATAGCTGCCACGTTCCATAAACCCAAGCTGCTGAGACCACAGAGGAAAGTCACCTTGGTGAGTAACCGTGCTCTGTGCCGTTGCTGTTCTGCAAGCCTTAACCACACTCCAGGGCCTAAGCAGCACCTTTACGGACTCAAAGCATGCTGAAAGTTCTCAGTAATTTTGTCCCAAGCAAAGAGAGTCTCTCTTCTCGGGTTAGCTCTTCTCCATACTCAGTTCCTGGAGTGGCTTTTTAAAAATCCAAATGGAATTATTTTTCATTATAAATGCTACTTTTCAAGAAGAAGAAAAAAAAAAAAAAAAGCCATACCCAGAAATGTATAAAATAGAAAATGGACTTGCTTGTATAAATTTACCTGATAACCACTCTGAAGAGACTGCTGAAGAGCCTTCCAGAAAATATGTTACAGCTTTTTACTTTGAAATAATCATAGCTTGACAGAGAGTTGTAAAGATAGTTCAGAGAGCTCCTATGTACCTTTCGCCTGCCTTCCCTTAACGTTCACGTTTTGCATATCTGTGGTGTGTTTGTCAAAGCTGGGAAATTAGCATCAGCACACCCTGAATCACTACGCTCCAGACTTCAACCGGATTTTGACAGTTTTTCTGATAATGTTCCTTTTCTGTTCTAGGACCTGGTCCAGGGTGTCAGTTGGTTGCATTTAGTTGTTGTGTCTCCTTACTTTTCTCCTCAATCTCTCCTTTTCTTTCACGGCCTCGTCATGGAAAAGTCAAGAGTAGTGGCCAGTTATCTTTACAGCGTCCCTTCATCTGGGTCACTGCGAGGTTTTCTGATGATTAGAAATGGAGTTGTAGACTCTGGGGAAGCGTGGCGCACAGGTGGAGGTCGCCTCTCGCTGCATCTCACACGTGTCGTCAATACTCTTATCAACGGAGATGTTCAACTCCACCACTTGGTTAAGGTAGTGCCTGCCTGGTTTCTTTGCTGTAAAGCTACTATTTTTTCCTTTTTACACTCTATGTGTTAGAGGTCAGCCCATAAGTCCAGTTCACACTCAAGGCCAGGGGAGTTAAGCTCCATCTCCTGAAGGGAGGAGTGCAAAGAAAGCGTGGACATGTTAAAACCACCACAGTCATGAACAGCATTTTAGGGAGATATGTTAAGGCTATGCAAGTATCCTGTTTTTCCTTGAACTGGTAACCACTAATTCTGCATTCATCGGTGGGTTTTGCTTGTAGTGGTTTTTACTATGGCATACTAGTGTGATTTTCTATTTTGCTCAGTCCTTCTACATTTATTACTTGGGATTATTTGGGATTATTCTGTAAGGAAGACCTGTCCCCTTTCCCGCACTTATTTATTCACTTATTTCTTGATGTCAGTATGGATGCAAGGATATTTAATTTTTTAGTTTTTAATCATATTGTTATTTATTTTGTTATTGATACTATTCAGCAGCAGTGCATGAGAGAAAGAGAGAGGCAGAAATTGTCAAATTAGGCTAATGCTGCAAAGGGCCACGACAATCTTGAAGAAAAGGAGCAGGGTGGAGGGTTTATATACCAATTCTCAAGATTTACATTAAAACCACAGTAATTAATGCAATCTGGCATTAGCACAAGGACAGACAAGTAGACAAAGGGACAGAATAAAGACCCCCAAGCAGATCTGCATACATGCTATCACTTGATTTCTTACAAAAGTGGCCTTGCAGTGCAGTGAAAAAGGAGTTATCTTTTCAATATATGGCGATGGGTTCCTTGTATCTCTGTGTGAAAAAAATGATCCATAACCCCTACTTCACACCACACACAAAAGTTAATTAGAGATGGGTCATAAACTTAAGAAAGGTAAAAAAATAAAGCTTCCTGAAGATAGCGTATCTCCCTCAGTTTGGGGTAGGCAAAGATATTTTAAAGAAGACACATGAAGCACCAACCATAAAGGGAAAGAAAAATGTGGGTTACATTAACATTTAGAACTTTTATTCTGATTAAAAATACTGATAAAAGAATAAAAAGGGAAGCCACAGATTGTAAGAACATATCCGTATGCATACATCTGGCAAAGGATTCTTGTCTAGAATATGTGAACACCTACAAATCAATAAGAAAGAAAAAACAGCACTGCAAAAAATGGGTGGAAATCTTAAACATGTGTTTCATAAAAGAATAGCCAATGAGCTCATAAAAAGTCCTTAACCTCATTGATATCATGGAAATTTGAGTCAAAAGCATAAAACCAGTCACATCTATCAGGAGAGCTAACCTGAAGAACTTGTCTGGCTTTATTTTGCTTTTTTACTACGTTTCTCTGATCCATTTCGAATTTTGGAATGGATCCAATTTTATTGGTTGCCAGATTCTTTTAATTTTACTTTGTGTCTCCTGTCTCAATAGTCATTACTTGCTAATTTCATTGAACTTCATCACTACATTTTAAACAATTATTATTGCAACTTAACCTTTACTGGTTTTGTTATTTATTACTCCTTCTTGAACCTGACATCTTCCCCCCGCAATATCTTTATTTGCCTTTCCATTTGGACAATTGGTCTGTGAATGGAATTCTACATTCATAAACTTTTCCCAGTAGGTGCTGAGAAAAATGAAAAGCATGCAGTGTCCATTTCTGCTGACTTCCCATATCGCTGAACATAAGTGCCAAAGTCATTGCTGTGATCTCTAATGCTCTGTGTCATGCAAACGAAGTAGGTAACTTAAATTTTCTGGTAACCACATTAAAGGACTAAAAAAAAAAAGCCCCAGGTGAAACCAATTTTAATGATACAGTTTATTTAGCCCAATATATCTTTGATAGATATCTTATCATTTAAACTTGCAACCAACATAAAATTATTAATGAAGTACTTCACACTCTTTGCTGTACCACATCTTCAAACTCCAGTGGCCTTGATACTAACTGCACATCTCAATGCAGGGTCACATCTCACGTGCTTAACAGCCACATTTGGCTAGTGGCTACTGTACCGGACAGCACAGCCTTGTATGATCCAGCCCCCACTACCTCTGTGACATCATTTTTACCACCGTGCCTTCTCTCGTTCACCTCTAGCTACACTGGCCTCCTCATTAGTCCTTAAACAAGCATGCTGTGTAAAGGCCCATGTGCCCACTTGTCCCCTCTGCTGGAACATCCTCCCCAGAATATGCCATATCACTCATCCCTGAACATCTCTGCTCAAATATCACTTCAATACAGCAGCCTTCCTGATATCCTATATAAAACCCCACCCACCCTGACATATTTCATATTTATCCATTCATTGTCTGTCTCTTCTACCAGAATGCAAGATCCCTGAAGGCAGAGAACTTGTCTTCTGTGGGCCCCATTCCATACCTAAAACAATGTCTAGTGTGATGGACATTTGTTGATGATTCTGTGCACTGGTTCTGTAGAGTAGGTTCTGTAATTCTGCATTTATAGTTGGCACCGTGAGACCCTGGGAGTCAGTAAAGTGAGAACCGAGTGGCTTACCCGGGGACATGCAGTTTCTGGGTTGCAGTCGAGACTTAAACCTGGGTCCTTCTGCATTCCAAACACAAGCTTTTAACCAGTGCATCAGAAGCTTGTTCTCAGCAGGAGCCTGGGTCTGGCTGCTCTCTGGGTGTGATCCTGACCTCCTGGGCGGCTCAGTGGCTTTCTGCCCTTGCTGCTCTGCCCCCAGGTTTCCTGCTCTTCTACTGAGGAGGTGGGCTCACCTATCTCCCAGAGAGCCTTCTTCTGCCTGCAGTGAATTGTGCGTTCCGGTGGTCTTTTCATATAGTGCATTTCGTCTGGTTTGTGTCATCAAAAATTCCTCATCGATTCTGCTCTTTGACTTCACCGTCCTGTCCTCAAATGCAGCAGCAGACTTTTTCACTTGTTTTAATAGACCTCTGGTCATTCAGTGGGCTTTTGGAAACTCAGGAGGGCATAAAGGCTAAAACTATCCATTTCCTTTGGCCTGGGAGCATCTTTGTTCCTACGCACGAGACTTGGTCTTCCTGAAATAAGTGTCATTGCATATCTGTGTATCATTTTTAGATCTTTTTTTCCTAATACTGTATTTATCAACAACCTCAGGAGGGACTACACCTCATAAATTTCCCCACCTTCTATTCTCCCATGTTGCTTAGGACCTGCTGTTTCTAATCCAATCCCTTACCCCTGGTTGTAACAGAAACAGCTGTTGATCTATCCCAGGGATATGTCAAAAGAAGGGCTTTGTGCATGTCATCCTATCTAATTCTCCCAATAAGATTTCCCCCTAGACTGCCCGGTTTTACATGTGAAAACACCCAAACATTCCGTTTGAGAAAAATGATTGAGTTTCTACAACCCATAGGACATAATGTCATCTGTCTGGAATAAACAACTTTCTCAAGTCCACAGCCTCATGGGCCCCACATTTTTACCCATTAAACACAAAGGAAAATTGGTTGTGCCCCTCTTGGGTATGAAATTCTGTCTTAAGCAGGGTTTTTTTTTGCCACTTATAAAAGACTGGATTCAACAGCGTTTTCAAAAACAGCTCTGGTCCTGAGCGCAAGTCTCCGTGGCTGACTCTCCCGTCTGTGTGTGTGCTTGCGCTGGCGTGCTCCTCTGGATGTGGACACAGCACGGAAAATTCTTAATTTCCACAGAAAGTAGATGGGGGCAGTTACATGCATTTCAAAAGGTTCTTTGTTTTATGGAAGTATTCCCAATAATAGTGCCTTAAATAAGTTTATTTTGAATTTCAAAATGTTTATACTAAATTTTTCAGAAATAGGTAAATTTGGAGACCACTGTACACGTATAACAATTCACAATAAAGGAAAGAGATGACCTCAACAGGGCCTCTATCTGACCAGCAATTTAGAGTCAAAAATATCAGGCCTAGCGTCTGCAGGTTTTGGTGAAGATTAAGATTTATTTTCCTGGGAGGCAGGCATTGACCTCCGTCTCAATTAGGTCGATGTTTATCTCTTAGATCAATAAGTCTTGATGGTAGCTGAAACTACAGTCAATAGCTACCTGTTGACTCACACAGGCCTTAGTGGGTAATTTAGGAAAATTACCTGGAGACATCTTTTTGTGGGGGAGGAGGGAGGCTGGTATCAGATTAGGGGTTTAATTCTGTAATTGTTTCACTCTGCCAGTCTCTGTAAAACAGCGCTTCCTGGTAGGGTCCTGGGTCATAGAGACCCCTCTTTCTAGGAGCCAACCTGCCTGCCTTCAATAGTTCATTGACAAGAAGGGAGAAGCCCCATTTATTGAGCGCCTGCTGTGTGCCATCTCCTCTCCGGGTGCTTTACAGGCTCCATCTCTCTCATCTAAACCGCAGCACCAACAACGTGACAAGCTTCAGGTGGGAATCTTCTTATGTTTCCAAGACAAAAAGATCCTTTGCAAGAAGTGTGTATACTAGAGATTAACGGTGCTCCAAAGGTTTAAAAAAATGATAGGACACAAGAAGCAAAGAGAGGGGAGAAAGGCCTTTTAGACATTTTATAATCAAGGTTTCAAATCTGTCCTCCCACCCCCCCTTTATTTTTAACGAACTAACCAAACCTACTTTCAAAGCTCTGCTAATTTGGTAATGTGGCCGCTTTGACCACGCAGGCTCTGATTGTCTGACAGTGTGACCCATTTGTTTAAGAAGCTTAAACATGTACAGTGAGTCAGGATTTAATACATGGGGGGTCTTTTATCCCTTTGGGAGTGAGGGAGCACTTTCACAAAATTCACAGTGCTCCCGAGGCAGATGCACCTGCGGTCTTCCTTTATTGGGGTGCCGGCCCAAAGACTCCCTGAGGCCTTCTGGTGCCCTTGATATCCACTGTTCTCCCCCTGGTTAAGCACCCGGCAGCAGAGCTCTGGGAGGCTTCGAGCTGATTCACATACTTCCAGGAAAAGCTGTCGTTGCTTCCTTGTTCCAGAAGAAACAGAGCACGCCAGAAGTGCATTTGATTTATGTCTATTACATTAGGTCAGTTATTGACTTAGGGGCTCAGTGGGGGAGGAAAAAGCAAACAGTTCTGTGATGTGGAAGCAAAACCTCAGAGTTTACAGGGAAAACAGCCACAGGAAACAATGCGACTGTTACCGGAGTTGGGGAGGAGGCAGTCAGCGCCCCTAAATTCAAAAGACGAGAGGGCCGTCCTCATGGTTAGCTGCACTTTGACCGCCCTCCTTGCCCTGGTCAGTGTCCACGTCCTGCTCCACAGGGGAGCACCTGTCCCTCAGCTGGGGGTCCTTCCTCGGTGATGAAGTCACTCCGGTATAGAGTGAGGGAGCAGGAAGGGTCAGGCCACCCCTGTTCTCTACAGAGAAAGTGGCCTCTGTGAGCAAGAGACTGAAGACACAGAAAAAACTGGGACCATCACGGGCTTAATTACCACAAGTTTCCCAGTGGGTCTCCCGTATCCTGTCTCTCCCGCTGTGATGCAGCCTCTACACTGCTGCCTGGGGATTTTTCCAAAACACAGCTTCAACCACATCATTTCCCTGCTTAAGCTATTCCAGTGGCTCCGCCTTGCCTCCAGGATGAGGCCTGGCTTCCTATGAGTGTCATCCGTCTCTGCTCCCTTGGTCCCACCCCACCCTGGGATCCTCAGCCCATGGAGCCCCCACATGGTCCAGGTCCTGTCACCAGGGTTCTCTGTCCTACACCTGCAGCTCCTCCTGTGGCTCCTGCCCTCAGCCTCTCTACAAACACAATTGGCCCAGGCATCAGAGTCACGTCTCTCTGTGACAGTGACCACACTCCCAAAGCACTTTTCAGTGGGTCTGACCCCTCGTGGCCTCAATGCTGCCGACACTGCTGAGCACATCCTTGTGCGTGGAGGTGACTGGGCATCACTGCTGTCCCCCAAATGCCTGCTTCTCCTCCTGGCTGCTGCTCCTGCCCAGGTGGCTCGGCTGCCTTCCCTGCCTCTACCTCCCTAGTATGCTGCTGTCTGTGGGGTTCTTGTCTTCTGAACACATTCCCTGGGAGAGTCAACACTTTCACAGTTGCAGCAGCCTCCTGTGCAGCCCATTGGTTCTTAAACTGGGTCTTCAAGCTAATTGCAGACTGACTCTTCTGAACGACACTCCCCTGGAGGGCCCGTGGGCATTACAGTTCGCAGGGCACACACAGAACTCACTGCCCTCCCTGACACCTGCACCCTGGGATCTCCCATCTCAGTGAATGGCAGTCCCCCCAGAATATGGGTGTGAACTTTCCCTCACCCATGAGTGACTGGAGCTGTCATAACTTCTCAGTGTGCCCAGGCATGCCCCTTTCCTCCTACCTCACTGCGACCTTCTGGAACCTCTAACTTCACGCCTTCCTCTCGAGCTCTCACAGCACTGGTCTTCCCTGTGCTCTGGCACTTCCTGCTCCATGTTGAAGTCAACCTGCTTGGTTTTCTCCCCAACTGGATCCACATGGTTCTTTTTTACAAAGAGACCTCTCCATTTCTGGTACCACAAAGGTCATACATTGTAGATACTTCAGACAGTGCAGAGAGTGGGAACTGTTTTGTTTTTTTTTTTAATTTTGGTATACAACACATAACATAAAATTTATCATCTTAACCATTTTTAAGTGTACAATTAAGTAGTCATAAGCACATTGCCAATCCTGTGCTACCAATCTCCAGAATTCATCTTGCAAAACTGAAATTCTGTCCTCGTTAAATAACAACTCTTCATTCTCCCCTCCCCCAGCCCCTGGAAACCTCCATTCTACTTTCTGTCTCCATGAATTCAATGGCCGTAGGGACCTCGTATAAGTTGAACCATACAGTATCTGTCCTTCTGTGACTGGCTTATTTCACTCTGCCAATATCCTCAAGGCTCATCCATGTTGTAGCACGTGACAGAATGTCCTTCTTAAGGCTGAGGAGCATTCCACGGTGTGGACAGACCACACTGTGTGCACCCATTCATTTGTCAGTGCACCCTCGGGTTGTTTCCACCTTTTGGCTCTTGTGAATAATGCTGCTGTGAATGTGGATGTACAAATATCCATTCGAGTCCCTACTTTTAATTCTTTTGGTATATACCTAGAAGTGAGATTGCTGGATTGTATACTTCGGTTCAGTTTTTGAGGAACTGCCATGCTGTCTTCCAAAGCAGCTGCACCATTTTACATTCCTACCACAGTGCACCAGGGTTCCAGCGTCTCTGCATCCTCACCAACACTTCTTACTATTATTCTCTTTCTTTCTTCCCTTTTTTTTGATAGCAGCCATCCCAATGGGCACGAGGTGGTATCGCGTCATGGTTCTGATTTGCACTTCCCTAATGATTAGCGATACTGAACATCTCTTCATATTTCACGTGCTTTTGGCCATTTGTATGTCTTCTTGGGAGAAATGTCTACTCAAGTCCTTTGCCCATTTTTTACTCAGGTTATTTGTTTCTTTGTTGTTGAGTTATAGGAGTTCTTTCCATATTCTGGATGCTAATTCCTCATCAGATACATCATCTCCCTATATTTTCATGCATTCCATAGGTTGCCTTTTCACTCTCTTGATTGTGTCCTTTGATGCTCAGAAGTTTTACGTTTTCATGAGAACTGGCTTTAAAGTGAGAGACAACCTGTCTCACCCATCATTGTGTCTGTCCCCAGTGAGGAGGCTGGAATCTGAAGAGTGCCCCTCAGCTGATGTGCATGGACCCGATACACGACTGAGGGCAGGATCTGCGATTGGAGCTCTGAGTGCTCCCTGCACAAAGTGTGGTCCGGCAGCTCAGGCATCGCCTGGGAACTTGTTGGAAAAGCAGAATCTCAGGCCCCATCCCAGACCTGCTGAAGCAGAACTTGCAATTTAACAAGATCCCTGATGAATCTGACGAATACTTAACTTTGAGAAGCATGGGTCTGAGTAACTTGTAAAACTAAGTGGCTGTCTCTGGTTGGGTCAGTGCTGTCTGGGTACAGAGTCATGCCAACCACCTCCAGAGAGGTTTCTACTTACATTTTAGTAAGACAGTTCAATCCACATGGGAGATGGTGAGTTGTCTTATTTATCAACAAAGAAAATTAGACATGCAGATTCTCAAGGGTATTATGCCTTTCCTCCATTCCTGCAAACTTTCCCTGGACGGGTCATCCTCTTCTTAGCTAGGTGTAGCTTTGCTCTGTGATCGCCTAGGGTCCCACACAGGTAGAGAATTCTGACAGGGGACAAGACCTGCTGCCTGGGGTTTTCTCAAGTTTAAAGTCCACAGTAAATCTCCCTTCTCTCATGAAAACCCAAAGATCAGAGCACTCAAAACAAATGGACATAAAGTGGCTCATCCCATCATAGTTCAGAGGGACCCTGTCTTAGGAACCCACCTCTTCACTGCTCTGTTGGAAACCACCAGCTGGTTAGCTCAGGGCTTCGATGCTGTGCCCTGTTTTGTGTTTGCCTGGTGTTGGAAAGAACTCCCTTCTTTGGGTCCTGATTTCACCATCGAGAATGTACTGCCAGGGCCAAAAAGAGTTTTTCTCTGATCAATAGCAGAAAAGGGCTTTGAGGCACATTAGACACTAGTGATAGAATTCTGAGAGAATTTTAATAATAACCCAAATCCCAGCAAAATTATTTCCAGAGGACACGCATTTCAGGTTTCTTGAAGGATGTTTATAATAAGCTGGAGAATTTCTCTTGTTGTCGTTAATGTGCTAGAACTGGTTTCAGTTAAATTTTACATGAAAAGGATATATTAACCTGCATAAAATATGTTCATAATCTCAATTTAAAATTAAAAAGAAGAAAAAAACCCACAACCACATGTACAATATATTGCCCCAAGTAAAAGCCTTGGGAAAAAAACAAAAACTTTGCTTGTACCACGCTAGTACCATTTTTACAGAGATAAAAATTCTATGCTCCCCTCGGTACACATGCACATCCCATAATTGTCACGGGGAGTTATGGATGTCGGCTGCAGGGAAGAATAGATGTGAGGCGTCGGAAGGGATGAGAGTGGGGGAAGCAGAAGTCGTTTGGTTTCACGGGCTTCCTCCAGCCCGGAGAGAGCAAGCGGCTGGGCTTCTGCAAGCCAGATGTGATCAGATCAGAGCTCCCCCAAAGTGGAGGTGAGAGTGTCCTGTACTAGGGAGTCTGTGAACCCTGACACAGGGCACCGAGGCCTCTCCGCTGCCAGGCAGCATCCACAAACAGCTCTCTGCTGGGCTGCCGCGCAGCGGCATCAGAGGCCAACAGAGGCTGGCTGAGGCTCTGATTTTGTTGCAGATGGGCTAAGTGAAGCAGTTACTTTCAAGGAGTCTTTTAAGTCTGGGTAGCACATTAAGTACTCACTAGGACCCCCTTTTGGAGACAATGGGAATCCTTCTGCAGATGAAGTCTGCCTCACACTGTTCTAGAAGGCTAACGTGGCTTTGTGCTTTGAGAAGGAAGGTGACTTTGGAGTTCACCTCAGGACTGTATGCTTCTCCTGTTTGCTGCATCATTGATTCATTCATGTGGCTTTTCCAGTCTTCCACTTATATATTCCCCAGCAATTATGGAGCAGTGACAGGCAGTGTGCAAGCTTATAGGAAGGAAGGAGCATGAGCCTCGAAGCACCTGACAAAGGTGAACAGGTGGCAGAGAGATGAGCTGGGCCAGAGGATGGCCTAGGCAGGAGGCAGACCTGGATGACCTGCTGGTGCGGCCCCATGTGTGACCTCTCCTGGTTGTACAGCTCACTCTGCTCCCAGGGGTCCTGGTGGGGCTCCACTCTGGGGCAGGCCTGTCTTTGTGTGTCTGCAAGGAATGTCCCTCCCTGTAGGGCAATAGCTTGCTTTCCATCTCAGTTTGGTTGATTTGCTACTGTTATTGGGCACTTCATTTCTGGGATCATTGCACTGCTGGGAAACTTCTTTTTTTTTTACTTTTTCTCTCTTTTATTTTTGTAATTTCATGAAACAATATCATTTCTGCTCACATTTGATTTTTTTTAAGTCGATTTCATTTACAACCTCAGTTTTGAGCACAGAGTACTTCAGAGTTATCAAAAGACTTTTCCAATCTCGTATGGAGAATACTAGAAATGAAGTGCCATTTTGGAAAGAAAGAAAAAAAAAATTCATCAACATGTCCGTAACATCAAGCTAGGCATTCAAAATATCAAGAAGAAAATCTCTATGTTAAATTCTGTGTTCACAGCAAACTGATGGTGCATTAAGGGGATTTACCCCTTAGCCAGGTTCAATTCTAATTTTTATAACTTCCTAAAGATAAATTTATATACTTCCAATGAGCAGGTGTGATGACCAGAAGGCAATAAGACCTACAGACTTATTGAATTTATGGTGAAAGTGTGCACAGAAAGATGAAGAGTAGAAATTATTAATTCAGTCATATGTGCCCATTGCCCACATTGCATACAATGTGAATTTAACATCTGAGAAGTCATGCCCACTACTGTTGTAAATTTGGTCTTAATGCTTGATTTGTGCCCTATACCTTGTGTCTATGACCTAACACCACTGTGATAGTGATGATGGTGATGATAGTGATGGTGATGATGGTGATGGTGGTGATAATGATGGTGGTGATGGTGGTGGTGGTGGTGATGGTGATGGTGGTGGTGGTGATGGTGGTGATGGTGATGGTGATGGTGGTGGTGATGATGATGGTGATGGCGATGATGGTGATGGTGGTGATGGTGATGATGGTGGTGGTGGTGATGGTGATGGTGATGATGGTGATGGTGGTGGTGATGGTGATGATGGTGATGGTGATGGTGATGGTGATGATGGTGATGGTGATGATGGTGATGATGATGATGATGATGATGGTGATGATGGTGATGGTGATGATGGTGATGGTGGTGGTGGTGGTGATGGTGATGGTGATGATGCTGATGATGCTGATGGTGATGATGCTGATGGTGATGATGGTGATGGTGATGATGGTGGTGGTGATGAAGATGATGATGATGAAGATGGTGACAATGATGGCACACACACTTTGATGGCATGTCCACATTCAGGCACAGTCCCAATGCTTACAGTAGAAGCACACTTTTAACTAGGACAATCCTCATTGTCTTCATCTCACAGATGAGGCAAGAGCGGCACAGGAAGGTAAATACCAGCACAGGTCCCTCCACAAGGATGTGGCAGAGCTGGTCCAATCAGGCACTTGGCTCATATCCCTGTTCTTCCTATTGTGCTCTGGGCTCTGGTGCCTCTTGTCAGAAGTACTCAGTAAAGTTCACGTCTACCAGTTCTCAGGGTGTTTTCTGTCCTGACCTCACTGGACAGGTAAAAACATGATGCAAGTTGCAAAGGTGATTCTAACTGGGGTACAGGAGTGGGCTGGCAATTCAGAATCTCCATTTGTCAAAATAAAAAGTGAAATTCCTTCCTTAGGCTCTCATTTCTCCGAGGTGGTCTCTGTTGGGCTTATATTTGTCTAATTTTTTTTTTAATGCAAATACCAATGTATATCCATATCTATGTATGAATTTCCAAAGTATATATACCGTCGACCCACAGTCAGTAGGTCATGGCTACAGAGTTTAACAAATTCATTTCTGTGTGCCAAGTTCCCTAAAAATGGGAATGCTTCTTGACACGGTGCACACACATTGAACTGTTTCCTCATTAACAACTCGTCAGGCTCATCTTTCCACGTAAGCGCACATGTCACCATTTCTCCAGTCAGTCTCCAGCTCATGGCCATTTAGGCTGTTCTAATTTTTCACTCTTAGGGTGGATACTGTAGTTATGTGCTTTTACATATAACTTTACTTAATGTATTTTTGTAGGGGAGATTTTTAGAAGTGGGATTATTAGGTGAAAGTACATCCTCATTTTCAATTTTGGTAGATTCTGCCTAATTATCTTCCAAAAGTGTTTTCTCATTTATTCTCCCACCAACAGAGGATCAAGGTGACATTTCCTCACACCTTCCCCAATGTAGGATATTATCTACATTATCATCTGTACGTCTGTCCGCTCTATTGATTGATCATCTATCTGTTTGTTAAACTAGTAACTTGAAAGCCATGGGCAGATTTTACATGACTTCACAACCCAGATGTCCTACTTTTGGTAGAGTATTGTCACGGAAGCCCTAGAGAAGCTGAAGGAGGGAAAGAGTTCCGTGGTTCCACGGGGGATAGTGTCCCCTTCTTAACATTTCTGAAACCAGGCCAGGGATATCTATGGGAGGGTTTTAAATGACAGTATCAGACTGGCTTCCTTTTATTTTGTCTTATTCACATATTTCATTTAAAATGGGTACTGAGAATCTAGTACGTGCCAGATATGACCTGAGTCAGTATCTCTCTAGTAGCTGAGGGTGCAGCCAGCAGCATCGTGAGCCCACTCCTGTGCACCAGAGAGAGCAAATCCCATTGGCAGCTTGAGATCAGACACGGTGGGAGTATTTACCCATACCGATCAGAAACCACCACAAAGCAGAGCTCTTACCTGGGGAGCCTAGTGCTCAACATTTGCCACAGGCCACTGGATGCAGCAGTGAATCAGTTTGACAAAGCCGCTGATTCTGTGTCTCAGTGGTGTGGCTGGAAGCTGGGCTGTGGCTCTGGCTCACCATTCTTTGCCCTCATGTCTGCATGTGAAGTGAGGGTGAGGGTAAGCGTACCCCTGCAGAGGCTTGTTGTTGCACTGAGTACATACTGCGGGCTGCTGTCACATTGTAATTGGGGAAGTCAAGATCACCTAACGGTGATGCCTTGTAATGCTCTGAGAGCATTAAGTAGAGCGTTTGATGGGAGGACACCGCAGTGGCGCAGGGGCTGGTAAAGCGAGGGAATGAGGCACACTGTGGGGGTTGCGGGAAGAGCATTCCAGGCAGAGAGCACAGCCTGGGCAAAGGCCCTGAGGTGGGTCCTGGACAAGGAGGGCTATCCAGATGAGTCCAAGAAATACACAGAGAGCAGTGCGGCTGGAACCCTAGTCAGCAAGGGGAATGCATGGAGTGAGCCGAGCTCAGAGGGGGATCAGAATCATTCATCCTGGGATCCTGAGAAGGACTCTGGATTTTATTCTATGTGTCATGAGAAACCACTGGAGAATTTTGTGCAGAGCAGAGAGTGGCATGGTTTGACTTATTTAGAGTGATTATCTTTCCTACTATTAAAAAACCCCAACAATTTATTTGGCACTGATGTAAGCCCAGTGGTGTCTATCAGCATCTAGCACATGATATTTTCCAAAAAGTCTGAATGTCTTTTTTTCTCTGCCTCTAAATATTTCAAAGGAACCAGTTGTTAAAACAACACTTGTTTGTAATTTGTAATAAAAAAATAGTAATAGTAATAATAATAATCAAACACTTGTATTGCATTTACTATGTGCCTACCAGGTACTTCTCTAGATACATTACAGGTATTAATGCATTTAGTCCTCAAAATAACCTTGTAGGATAGGTACTATTATGAGTCCCGCTTTGCAGATGAGGAAATGGTGGCACAGAGAGGTTAAGTAACTTGCACAGGGTCAAACAGCTAGTAAATGGCAGTTTTTCTGTCTTTGAAAGTATGTGCTCTGAAGCACACTAGACGGACCCTTGCACAATCCAATGACTCTAGGAGAGTGTTAAAGATTTCATTTGGTTAGAAGATTCAGAGTGTTCAAGATTGCAGATTTTCAGAGTGCACCCCTATATGTTGTAGCAGATAATCAAACACTCTGTTTTTCTAAGCAAAAACATCCTCTGAGTAATACTGCCAGTAAAAGTACTTTGGAAAAGCAGCTGGGAAAACGTGCATCTGTGGTCCATGGGGAAGAGAAAATGAGCGACTGTATTAGATCATGGAGCAGTCGCATGTATCAGGACCCTCCCCAAGAGCATTATCTATAATCACATTTCAGCTTCCAAAACATTCGTTGGTGAAATCTAGAGGCATCCATCTGTCTGATGACTCATAGAGTACTCAGCCTCAGGCCTTTCTGTGCTCGGCTTTCTCAGGTTCTGAAGGTGGTCACCTCTGTCTGTCCTCCGAGCAGTTAGCCCAGGGCATGTGACATTCCTTTCATGTCACATTCATTCTGAGAATGCACTTTGCTAAACTTCCTTTGAACTCTCTGGACTCAAGAGCATGGCATGAATTTGCTCTGCTCATGATTTCCGAGTGAGTTCATCCAACCCAAGGTGGCAACAAACCCGGAGAGGACTTTGAAATCTTCATCTCCGTCCAAGACTTTTCTTCTCTTCTGAGTTCCAGATCCTTCCTAATCCTCTTGTTGTCCCAGAGCACACCAGATGATCAGCCATTCGTCACTGGGTAGCCATGCAGAGGCCAGGGGAATCTGGGCAGATACGAAACTGAGGCTTGTAGTTGGCTGAAGCAACAAAGCAGGTGAGGTGTCCTGTGCCTCAGAGAGAGCCTAGGTCCATGTGTCTGTAGACCCTGGCTCAGATTGTCAAGTCGCACCTAAGGCAGCAGCACAGTTGCATACCAAATTTGGGAGTGCACCTAATTCCGGCTCTCACCTCTGATTTATGCCCATAGAGCCAGAGGTCCCAGTGGACTAATGGCCTCTGCTCCAAGGAGGTGGCAAGAGTAGACCTGGAGTTTGGCTCCACCAGTTACCTCAAAAAATTCCCGTGGACTCTTGACTTCCACTCCACCTGCCACTAGCCTCATATTTCCACCTGTTCGGCAATGCCCCCAACACAGCCTAGCCAAAGCAGAGGCTGCATGCTCATGCATGGCCTCCATACACGTGCCCTTGTTGTGGAGGCTGGGAGTCTTGGAGGTGAGGCGGTGGGGACAGGTGCAGGGCCACCAGAGGCATTCCAATGGGATTCTTTGCTTCTCCTCTGTCACCCTCTCCAATCAGTGACAGCTCCATGTGTCTGCCTTTGAAAAGTCTTGGTTCTGTGGCCTCAAGTCCTCTGTCCCTCCATGCCAAGCCAGGCCCCCTGGTCTCTGATAGGAATGGGGCCATCTCCCTTCTCCCCCCTTCCCCTCCAGTTGGAACTCACTCTGCCTACTGAGTGGTGTCGGCCTGTCCCAAAACCTCACATGACCTGTGCCAATGTTACTTCACTGTTCTGCTGGAATCTCAGGCCTGCCTTGGGGGGTGGGGTTGCTGTCCCTGCTGTGCTCACCTGGATGTGAAGCATTCACATCAGAGCATGGTCGCTGCCTCTGACCATGCACCTGTAAATGCTGGGTGCTGCCCACGAGCACAGGAGTGTGGGTTCCAGGCAGGCCTGGTGGGCTCCAAATCCAGACTCCACCAGTCAGGCAACCTGTGACCTTTTGCAGGTTATGTGCCTGTTCAAGCCTTTTTGCTCCTTTAAAAGTGGGTACCGTCACTGCCCCTCACAGGGCTGGTGGGAGGATCACACGAGGTGGTGAACATTAGCTGGCACTGTCTGCCTGTGGTCTCAGCAGGCCCGCATCTCCAGCTGTCTCCCAAACCACTT